>NW_027526204.1:92725846-93464651 GCF_048455015.1 Haemaphysalis longicornis | reverse complement strand
CTTGAATCATATACAAAGGATGTATTTGCTCATAAGCAGTATTGTTTAACTGCGTTTTTCGACCTCGAGAAGGCCTACGACACCGCTTGGCGATACGGGATCCTTAGTGACCTCAAGTCATTCAGTGTTACTGGTAACATGTTAAACACCCTTAATAGTTACTTGTCGGAGAGAACGTCTCTAGTGAGAGTCGGTTGTGCACTCTCAAAGGTTTACGTGCAAGAAAATGGCGTTTAGCTGCACTCTTCATAGTAGGAAGGTGGTGTTTAGCTGCACTCTTCATAGTAAAGATGAACTCTCTTGGAAAGGTACAATGTCTTATTCCATGTATGTAGACGACGTGCAGATATTATTTAGGTCGTGTATTATGTCCATCTGCGAACGTCATGTCCAGCTTGGTGTCAACAAACTTTCCAGCTGGGCTGACAAGAATGGTTTTAGATTAATCCTGCAAGAGGTTCCTCCGTTGTGTTCTACAGGAAGCGTGGGGTCCACCCGGACCCAGACAGCACTCTTGAGAACATGCTGATTCCTGTGAACAAGGAGCACAAGTTCTTAGGTGTTGTGTTTGACCACAAAATCACATTCATTCCCCAAATCAAGGAACTTAAACATAAGTCTTAAAACAATGAATATCCTTCAAGTTCTCTCCCACCAATCCTATGGTTCCGACAAAGAACTTCTGCTGTGCTTGTATACTGCTTTGGTTGGGTCTCGTTCGGACTATGGCAGTGTGGTGTCTGGGTCGGCCACTAAGACAGCGTTGCAAATGCTTGACACAGTTCTACACTCGGGGCTTCGTCTTGCGTCGTGTGCTTTTCGCACTAGTCCGGTCTAAAGTCTGTATGTCGAGTGTAACAAGTAGAGCCCTGAGAACCAACAGACGTACATAGACTTGCTTTATGCTTTTAAAATTTCATCGCTGAATACCCATCCTTTTTATCCAGTCTTTAGCAATACATCAACATCTCTGCTGTTTGTGAATCGCCCATCCGTTCCTCTGCCGTTTTCGCTTAGAGTGAGAAAGCGAGCCTCGGTTCTCAGCTTTTCATTTTTACGTGTCAACACATCATCTATTACAGACATTTTACCTGCTTGGAAAGTTCGCCTCCTGTCCTGCGACCTTTGTTTTATAAAACCTGACAAAAATTGGGTACCACGAGCTGCAATACTGCAACACTTTCTGTCTCTGCAGTTTGAATACCCATGTGCAGAATTCTACAGTGACTCATCTAAGACCTCCACTGTGGTTTCCTGCGATGCTCATAGTCTGAATTTCAATACAGCGAGAATCATGAGCATACACACAACCCTTTTTTCAGCAGAATCATCAGGAATTTTACTCATCGTACAGCACATTCTTGAAAATCAAATTCCCAATTCCGTCATCTATACAGATTCCTTGAGTGTTGTTCGCGCACTATCATCACACAAGCCCCCAAAAACCACATATTTAATATTTTGTTCAACAGCATTATGTCTGTGTATGCACAAAAGCATGAGCTGCTCCTCTGCTGCGTCCCAGGGCACGCTGAGATTGCTGGGAACGAGTTGGCAGCTGAGAGGGTCACTGCTACTGCACTCAGGAACACTGTAGGTATTACAACGGTACCCTATACAGACCTCAAGCAACACATAAGACGACACTTGCGTAGAACATGGCAAACACACTGGAGTGAAAAAAACAACTACATGTAATAAAGCCACACTTGGGACGGTACACAGCTGACTCCCACAACAGACACACGGAAGTCGCCTTGGGTAGGCTGCGGATAGGACACACCCATGCAACGCACTCGTATCTGCTGACGGGATCCTCTAGACCCCGGTGCAGAAAGTGCGGAGAGGCCCTATCCGTAGTGCACATACTAATCACATGCAAGGCACTTCACACCAAACACGCAAACACTTTCCAGAATTCTACAGACGACAAGTGCCACTCCACCCATCGCACTTCTTTTGCGATGAACCTTACTCCCATATACAACTAAATAAGCTGCGGAAATACTGGGAGTATGGCGATATTTTCATTAGATACTCCGACTTGGGACTAAGTTATGCAACAAGCCATTTACTCACATTTCGGCTAATTTGGTGTGTACACATTCATGCGTTCTATTAAGAGAACAGTTTCAAGTTTTCCAGCAGCACAACCTAAAAAATTTCCCCGCATTTCCCCGAGGGGAAGAATGTGAAAGTGCGAATGCAGGAGTTGAATTTGCGCGGTTCGGTAATGTTCGCGAAAGAGAGATCACACACACACACACACAACTACAAAAAAGAAAGATGCATCTATTCACAGACACCTATTTGTGTTGTCGTTGTATACTTGATTGCTAGAGCGGATCTCAGCTTTGAAATTTCGTGTCAGTACTCCTTTAAGCGGGTGCATTAGTCCTTCTCACGCCCGATTCCTGGCCAATCCCCCACGTGGGTATGTGCCATGCACAGACACCTATTTGTGTTGTCGTCGTACTTGATTGCTAGAGCGGATCTCAGCTTTGACATTTCGTGTCAGTACTCCTTTAAGCGGGTGCATTAGCCCTTCTCACGCCCGATTCCTGGCCAATCCCCCACGTGGGTATGTGCCATGTCAGCGGCCAGGCAGCGCGCGCCCATCTCCCCCCGTTGCCAAGAAAGACGAGAAGATTCCTGGCCAATCCCCCACGTGGGTATGTGCCATGTCAGCGGCCAGGCACATACCCACGTGCATTCGCACTTAAAAGTAAGTTCTATTTTAGTAGCCTTATACAGAGGTATACACGATGAAAGCTGCATATTAATTTTCACTTGTATACGTATATAAAAAACAGTAGGTTACTTTTTGTACATAAACTATGGGCTAACAAATTTAGAACTAACACTTTTCTTAAGGGGTACTACAGCCTGGCGGAGCCTTCCATCTTACTCCCCTCTTGATTGCCCCAATCTTGCACTCGGCTTATATGTACATCTGCGTCTCCGACCAGATCATCTTAAGGCTTCCCGTGGAAAGCGGCTTGCCGAAAATACTCCTCATGGTTACCTGTTTGGTGTCCCCAACCTATCTTTAATGCCACCTTTACACTCGCCACACTGCAGAATTGGTTTCACTCACTCTTCCGCCTGACTGTACAGTCCCCTTTACAACCAAATTGTTTTCCTAGACTTCCTTCCTTAGACTTCCTTCCTTAGACTTCCTTCCTTAGACTTCCTTCCGTAGACTTCCTTCCTAGACTTCCTGTTTTCCTAGACATCGCCATAAGATATACATTCGCCACTCGAACACTACCTAATTTTTTGCCTCTTTCATTCCCAAAACTGCTGACAAATGGAATAGCCTGGCCCCTGCAATAGCGTGTATTATCGATGTGCCTTCATTTCAGACCACCATTGAAAATTATTGTTGTTGCTTGCGATTGCATTTATGATCTCAACTCTGTTTTGTACACTATTCGCGTTTTTTCTCCACTATTATTTTTTTTCCTGTTCCTAATGATTTGTTCAGTCTTTTCTGATGTTAGTGTAAATAATCACTCCCTTCTGTAACACCGTCTGGGCATTGAAGATATTAAAATAAATTTTTCACTGGGCAAAATTCGCATGTTTTATGATTTGCCCTGTGCGTGCCCCCGCAACGCCCCCTGACGTCCATCTTACAAATACTTTCATTTCCTACACGCTGTAGATTTTTTTAAATAAGTGGCCTCGCAAGGGTATTGTCACAGGGTCCACAGTCGCCATCTCAACATATCATGCATCAACTCCAATGAGCCCAAATTATGACTGATTGCCATTTCTTCCCTCCCACTTCCCGAACTACGGCCTTGTAACCTCCAGTTGTTTCTTCTGCGAAGCTTTGCATGTCTAATCCCCAAAATTCTCACTGCGGTGTGTGCGCTTCTCACAGCAGCGTGTGTTCACCATATTAAAGCATTTTTAAAGAAAAATCTGAGGTCCTCGATATGTTCGTGCCTTAAATTTCAGTTATAATGTCTTGAAGGCAGCGCTGAAAGCAACGGAACTGTGTTTAGAGGTGGCGGCAACTTTAGAGAGATCGGTGTAAGCTTGAAGCTCGGGCCTTTATTGTCCTCTCTACCACTGCCGTCGGTTTCCGGAGTCGTAACATGCTCGCCAAGTGCAGAGTCTCACTTGCGATTGCCCGCAGACCCCCGTCCACCACCGGTGGGCACTGTACGGCGCACTAGAGCTGGCGTTGTGGTTGGTGTAGCCGCCCTACAGGACATTGCCTCTACCCAAAATTGGTGTGTCCTTAGTCTGCGATGTAGTGATTTGGCCACTGTCTTAACTCAATATAGCAAATCCTTATATAGCTTGTGGTTACGAGTTCTCACAGCCAACAGAGCTAGGAGGAGGGAACCCCTAGTTGCCGGAGGATCGAGGTTTCCTAGTGTCCGTCCCTAGAGTCCAGGCTACAAGGGACTGTCCCGTACGACTGTCCCAATCCCCGTCACGTTCCGCTGGTGTCGCGCGCATGATGTCCACTATATGGTTGCCTTTGTCCGGTGCGCGGAAGGATAATTCAGCCGCCGCATCGGTCGCAAGTGTTACATAGGGAAAGCGTGCACCCTTCTTTCACTTTCTCCTGGAGGCCTATCTCCGCTAGGAAGCGCTGCACTCAGCTCATGACGGCAGCCAAATCTGCGTCCGTCAGCACCTCTTCATCTTCGGCCACGGGAAACTCCGCAAGGGCCACAGACTCTACCTTTTCCTTGATCACCTCCGTACTGTCTACTTCCCACAGCGCAACGCATTTTTGGTGTCACGTATTGCGACCAAGTCACGAAGACGTGGTTCCATGCTACTGAACGCGTGGGGGCAAGGACCCAGGAACGCTGTTTCATTATTTACAAGACGGCGTCGGGTGACACGGACGAATTCGTCTTGGCCTGTGTCCTTCCGCTTTCCAAGGAGATCTCGGCCATTCGTTGGTGGTGTCCCGAAGAACACGTTGGCGTTGTGAGCCGACTCCAAGGCATGTATCCATCCAGAGTTCTTTCCTTTCGACTGCGGCTACCGCATACCCCATGAGTTGGAGACACGTTCAGGGCGCCGGGGGATCCTTAACCACCTCATACGTCGGTGGTGTTGCATAGGACGACCGCACCTGTCGGTTCCCGCAAGCTAAGCCCCAACATTGCAAATCTATCCAAACCACAGGGTGGAACAGCTCTCGTTTTATACAAATCAAAAATGGATAGCTGGAAATCAGGAGGGATGTAAAGGGAGCATACCATATTACCCTATTAAATATCATTGTACGAATGGCAACAGCCTCAAGGACTCTGTGTTATTTTATATTGTGACGCGCCAAGCATTTTAAGGCAATGATTGCCACACCATACCAATAAAGGAATATGTGTTTGGAGTTTTTACGAGCTTCTCGGAGACATCCCACTTCGCTGATTGGAATGCAGTAGCTCATACATGATTTTTAAAAAGGCTTCTGCAGTTGCATTGCATGATATTTTCTCTTCCTATTAAAGTTTAGAGCAACTGCAACATCTGCGTGTTTATGTAGTATTTCGGGGCTTGAACTATTGGAGGTGGTTTTACACCTTCTCTACTGACCTGGACGCCACAGCAGGTTCCTTTCGCTCCAATACAAGCAGAAATAGCTCGATGTTCATGTCGCCATCCAAAGTTACGGGGGTGCCTAGCGAACCAGGCCCCCTGGACTTCGCACCCTTTCGTGTGTTTGCCTGCGCTGCCAGTGCTGAGGGCGTGGGGAGCACCGCGGGTGTCATAGGAAGTCCGGTAGAAGAGGCGTCACTGCGGCTCCCTACATGTTCCTTCGCGGCTCAGCGCCATCAAGTGTCTTGGGGCCGGAAAGGCAGAGACGGGAAGAGCTGCTTTATCCCCATCGGTGCTGGCTGCTATTGCAACTGCTACCTCTTTGGCAGATGGTGCCGTAACAGGTTGGGCTGCCAGCGGTAACCCGGCGGGAGGCAAGAGTGGCACCTGGTCTGGCTCGCTGACCTGTGTCGGTGCGGAAACTAGACAGCTCCACTCCCCGGCGAGCTGCGTCGGCGTACATTCTCAGGTAGAAAGAGGCAGAGCTCTTTAGGGCCTCTGGGAAGATCATTTTCTTTTCTTGCTGAAATTTTTTGCTGGTCAGGGAGTATGCCGCGTGTGGTCCCCGGCAGTTAGGACAAGTGAGGAGGGTGGTGGTGTAGCACTTGTCGCTGCGGTGGTCCTGTGCGATGCAGTTTGCCCTGGTTGTTTTGCTGCGGCAAGAGTTTGTACCACCCCCGAACCGCTGGCACTTGAAGCAGCGGTGCGCGAGTTAGGTATGTAGCGATGAATTTCACCGATAATGAAACGGGCATTGATATGTTCTGGAAGCTTCGATTAACTTGAACTCAAGATTATGTGTTTCGTTGATATTTCTACATTGTTTCGTCGGCTGGTGATTCTCTTGACGCCTGTAACGCATTTATCCTTAACGCCTTCCAGAGGGTCGGCATCTCTAGTTTAGTAGATCTGTCTCAGCTATCACGCCCTATGTGCTGTTGAGGCTGCGATGGGGTATGAAATTGATGTCCAGATCTGCCGTGCGGGTTTCGGTGAGACTTGCTTGCTGCTGGAAGTTTACTTCGACTAATTTCATCACCTGCCAGTTTTTTTTTAGCTTGAAAAGATTCGCCAAGTATTCCTTCAAGAAACTTGTAGACGCGGAATACTGACTGGAAGAAAAAACCACGTTTTGATTTATTTACTGATTAAATACAAAAAGAGGGACAGTTGTCAGGTTTCGGGCGAGTGACGTGTGGAAGAGAGAAATGGAACATCGGTGCAGCCCCTTTTGATGGACACACGATTTTGGGACAAGTGCTCAAAAAATTTCCCCGCATTTCCCCGAGGGGAAGAATGTGAAAGTGCGAATGCAGCAGTTGAATTTGCGCGGTTCGGTAATGTTCGCGAAAGAGAGATCACACACACACACACACAACTTCAAAGAAAGAAAGATGCATTTATTCACAGACACCTATTTGTGTTGTCGTACTTGATTGCTAGAGCGGATCTCAGCTTTGAAATTTCGTGTCAGTACTCCTTTAAGCGGGTGCATAACCCCTTCTCACGCCCGATTCCTGGCCAATCCCCCACGTGGGTATGTGCCATGCACAGACACCTATTTGTGTTGTCGTTGTACTTGATTGCTAGAGCGGATCTCAGCTTTGAAATTTCGTGTCAGTACTCCTTTAGGCGGGTGCATTATCCATTCTCACGCCCGATTCCTGGCCAATCCCCCACGTAGGTATGTGCCATGTCAGCGGCCAGGCAGTGCGCGCCCATTTAAGCGGGTGCATTAGCCCTTCTCACGCCCGATTCCTGGCCAATCCCCCACGTGGGTTTGTGCCATGTCAGCGGCCAAGCAGCGCGCGCCCATCTCCCCCCGTTGCCAAGGAAGACGAGGAGATTCCTGGCCAATCCCCCACGTGGGTATGTGCCATGTCAGTGGCCAGGCAGCGCGCGCCCATCTCCCCCCGTTGCCAAGGAAGACGAGGAGCGCGCGCACCCGCAGCTGTTGCTATGTGGACGGTCGGCGGTCAACGGAATTCAGGGTCGCTTATAAAGTGCATTCGCACTTAAAATACTTAATGGCATAAAAAGAAAGTCGGGGAAGGGGGAACTTTCTTCGCTCGGTTTACTGTGTTGCCGAGAGAGGTCCCGGACCTCCCTGCCTCGTAAACAGACAAGAAGGCCATCAGCCAGAACTCCACCATGGCTCCGACCGCCACCATTTGTGGTTTCTAGAATACGGCGCGAGTATGCGGGTTCGGGTACCGCGGTGTCGCCAACACCGTCACCTTGAATTCACAAATTGCCCCATGCAGAGTGTCGTGGACTTGAGACCCTCGAACTCTCAAACGAGGTAATACACTTCAGGGGTAGTTTCACTTCCCCATCCTTAGCCCTTTATTGGCGGTGGTGACGGCGGGCGGTAGGGGTAACTTCGTTTTTTCGCCACTACCACAAAGCAATAGGTTTATCTGCTATGGCATGGCAGACTGGGCTTTACTGACGACAACTGTATGGAAGTTTTCCTTATACCGTGCTTTGGGTAACGGGTCGTCGGTTTTGGGGATAGCAGCTATGAGGTTAAATCGGTTACGTTTCATTTGCCGCCTTTCGTTTTCTGCACTCTCGAACTCTCGTGGTTGAGCCCCTTGACCAAGTTCTGCCGCTCGCCAGCCCGTGCGGCTGCTGCTTACCAAGGTTGCATGCCTGGCCTGAGACCCACTTGATGATAGCTGAAATGCTGGTAACTCGGAGCGTTGATTTGTGTGCCGTGTTCTGGCGTTGTGCAAGTTCCTTGAGATCTGGAATTGCCATGTTGCTATCCGAATAAATGGTAATTTCTTAGGATTCGCTGAGCTTCACGCCAATTGCCTTTCAGAAAAGCTGAGTACCTTCCAGCGCGGCATGAAGTCTTAGCTCTGTTTTTAGTGGCACTTATCGTCCGAGCGCTAGGAGGCGTCCACAAATATATGTAGCCCTTTATTTTCGCCGCTTGTGTCCACCTCAGCCTGTGCAACGATGCGTCGCTAGTGCACGGACTTGCTTTCATCCCCACTTCATCCTCCCAAGGTTCAATAGCAGTGGTGTGGTCCGTATGTTATTTCATCAGTGCTGCGGACCTCCAGAGGTGCAATAAGAGCGTGTTTCTATGTTGGAGTGTTTCCCGGTATCGGGCACTCGAGATACCACGCCAGACGCTATACGGGAATGCTCCTTCTTACCCCAGCTGCGTTTGCCAAACCCTCCCATTCCGGGGCTGGAGGTGACCGGGAGCTCCGCGCCCGAGCTCCTGACCCCCACTAGGGTTCAACATTGTCTGGCGCGGCTTCCGCGACAATCGTTTGGACTCAGCCTCGCCAGAAAAAGTTATTCACTCTCGAAGCCGTTTTCTAAGGGCAGGTGCTGTCCGACTCGGGTAAGGCCACGGAGCTCCTCCGCCCCCTGCACACGGCTGTTGCTGTTCGCATTGAGTGTTGGCAGACCAGCGTACCGGTACAGCTCTTCTTTCGTGTGACCGCAGAGACCAGTGATTTTGCAAAGCGTACCCGTGCTCATCGCTTCAAGTTGGGCCGTTGGCTTTTTGGCGATAATAAACAACATTGCACCGTACGCAGTACGCAACATGAGGACGCCCTGCACTAGGTCACAGAAAATCTGGTTGTGGCGCTTCCAATTTGATTTTCTATAGGTCACATGGTGGTATTGCTGCAACAATTGTTTTAGATGTCTGAGGCATTCATCCGCACGTCCTTTCTCGCTCACTCGAACCCCCAAGATGGGAATCTATCCGTCTTCCGATTGCATGAGCTGTTCACCACCCATGCAGAGTCGTACCTTCCCGCTCTCCATGGGTGCCCTTTTCTATAGGGCGCAGTTGTTGCATCCTTGTTGTGGATAGTTGCTGTTCCAACATCGTCGGTGCCGCCTGAAGCCGACAGGCGGCGCGGTTTGTGCAGCAGTGCTCTCTCCGCTTCAGCCAAGAGTGTGACGTCGGTGAAGGTCGTTAAGGGAACTCCATCGACTTCGGCTAGGCGCGCAGCTAGTCGGGTCATGACTACTTTAAATCTGAGGGGTGCAATAAAGACTTTTTTGTGGTACTCCCATTCGGTTGGAGAAAATCGCGTCACGACGGCTGAAACTAACCTCGATGGTGCAGTCGCCCAGAAAACAAGGAACAGAGTTTAGAAGTCATCCCCGGGTACGCTTCTTAAAGAACCTCGATGACAGCTTGGTCAGACACTTTGACAAAGGCCTTAGATCAAATGCGATCAATATGCTTGCCCGCGTGGTGCACCTCGAATTGAGCATTCGTCGCAGCAAGTACAGCCTTTCGTGTGCCGCAAGGTTAGGACGAAATCCCTTAAGGCGTGGGTGGAAAAAAATTGTCTTAAAAGTGGATGAGACGGGTAGCCGCCGTTATTTAGAGCAATTTACGCAGCGCCGGCGGGAGCGAGATTTGTCTAAGGTTGGCAGCTATGGTGGTGTGCTTGCGGGATTTGGAGTTCCCGATGTCCATTGCCGCCAGTTCTAGCACGTGCTGTGGCGCCTGCAGACAAAACAATTTCGGCCCGCCAGACATGTACGAGCAAGGCGAGGATATATATGTATCTGACGATCAGTACTACTATCACAGTGATAACTCACTACAGCATATCTAAATAAACAATTTCAAACCTAATGTCCTTTAGTGCTTACATAGAAATCCTCCAGATGTTTCAAACAACTCATTACACTTTGTCAAAGGAAGCTTTAAGTACCTTTCACTTACCAGTTCTTTCAATGACTTTCGATTTTCGGCGACAAACGTTTTTCCATAATAAGTTGTGAAGACACTGTCGTCTGTTGTGTTGGAGCATTCCCACTGCAACAAAACCAGTGCAGTACTTATTGTCTTTGAAAATGAGATCAAGGCACTTTACCTAACAGTGCAGGCAGACCTGCCGCATACACACTAAATTTTAGTCGAAACCACTTCCGCGATTACAAATACAAAAGCATTTGAAATGTCCAACACATGAAACATCCCCCTTAATACAAAAAGACGGCTGCTTTTCTTGTTGCAAATTTTTTTTTGTTATGGACGCACTACAAAATGAACACTTATAAAGCTTTTTCTGTGCAATGTGCCAGCTCACGGTGAGCAGGAAATATCGGTGAGCATTAACTATACATGCACCGGTAGAGGAGGCGTTAGTGTGCTTGAGAACTCGGCAGCCTGTGTTGTGCAATTTCTGCCGAAAATGAACACAGTGCATTGTGCTGCTTATCACCTTAATGACTTCCAAGTACTTGTGAAGTCGACCACACTGAATATGGAAAACCCTGTAAATATAAATGTTATGCAGCAACAAAGAACGACAATCTATTGTGGTGAAGCTGGCTAGCAGGCCTGGCTACCTGCCTCGAGCGCACACCCATCGCGGGTGCAGTATGTTTCCGCTTATTGTATAATGCCTTTCCTTCGAAATCGTTACTCTTTCAGAAATGCTTAATTACAGACATGCTTACATTGAAACAATCGTAATGCTTGTATTAAAAATCCCAGGATTATGTTATTTAGGCTGCACACTTACACAATATAGTCTGGCTGCTGTACGAACCCTACCCTCTCCTAACATGGGAGTGCATAAACAACACTTTCCACCCAAAACATTTCTACATTTTTCCCTTTACAAAAGTGACGCTGACCGGGCGTAATACTACAATGGTATGCTCGGTCCGGAACAAATGCAATTGATTGATTACAATACCATCTGGTTGGGTATGCTTCGGCCAAACAGACCTTTGAAAAAATGTACGGCCTGCAAAACATTAGTCGTGAGAAAAAGGGTATATGCATTCTCTACCGTGCATCTTGCCGAAGGCCTTTTGCACACAAAATTTCTATTAGAGCGCAGCTTTCTATGCTTAGCTAATGGTGTCTGGAGCCTGGCCAAACGAAACGACTACAGGAAAGCCAACATTACACAGTGGGTTTCAGTAGACGATGATAAGCGAATGCTCATCGAGCACCTAAGAAAATTTCTCAGGTATCCCATTGCGCCACTTCGACACTTTTGAAGCAGTTTAAATAAACCGCAAACGCCTATCTACTTTATTTCGATCTTAGGAAGCTTCCTGGTTCGAGCAGCTATTCTACTAAATGAGATCACCCATAGCATAAACAAAAAAGCATGGGAAGGCGCAGTAGAAAGGATATTTCTTGCCGGCAAGGTAAAAGTAGCACTTCACCCCGGTGCAATTGAACACATCCGCTGAATCGGATCCTTCACCGCAAAACAAAGCACGTCCTGTCATTGCTTAACTCGCCCAATTTAACACCGGTCAACGCATCCTCGATTGCAGACGTATCATTCAGCACACAGGCGTTGCCATAAGCAGGATCGAAATCCTGTTTATTCAATAAGTCATTAGGCAGTAGTAGTAGTAGTAAAAAAACTGTTTTTCTCAGAATGATGTCACGGGAGAACGAGTCAAGAGATCCTCTTGGGGATATTTCCCCCTTTAGTCGGCGGCCAAAAGTCCGTGGACCATGAGGGCGACTTCACCCATTCGGACAAGTTGGACTTGCACGTACGGGTCAGAACTGAGCAGCGTGGTCTGTCACTGCTCCTTGGCTCTGATTTCTAATACACAAGAATCTATGTGCCTTCACTCTTATTTTTAGGCAGCCACGACCAAACTGTGTCGCAGACCCGCCCTGCCTCCATTAAGTTTGCATTAAAATATATACCGGACTGGGTAGCAGTGGCTGGCTCTATGCCACGAGGTTGGGAAAAGCGTTAGCCTGGAGCAGCCGCCACACCAGTGAGATCCACTTGGTAAGGTTTGTGTGTGCTAGTCACTCTAGCCGTCGCGGCAGAGGTGTCCTCATGGCTAACAAAAACCATATCACCTTCCCTTCCTATTCATGACGACACATTAAACAAACCAGGTTGCGTGACTCGAATTACGCCCCAAAAAGGATCGTTGGTATCTTTGCCGTCCGCTGACTGCGACCCTTTCTTTTGGAACCTCCTCTATAATTTTATTTACCAAGATTAGAGAGACCTTCTCAGAAGCCCGTATTTTTTTCAGCAATTATCATTTCATTCAAACAAACTAGCGTTTACTCTCAAATCTGCAGTATATCCCCATCCAACAACTCCAAGCATTCTTTATCTGACTAGATTTTAACCTATAACAAGCTATAACCTACCCTACGAACGACGATAACACTAGCATCAAGACACGATGACAAACCAAATAACCGTACTCGAGTTTAGAGAGAATTATTTGCTCCGCATTTACATAAGGTCACAGGCAAATGTTCATAATTCTTACAAAACAGGAAATTTGGAAAGCTAGTAACGGAAACGTTGGTTTATTTTGGACAGTTTTCCCGTATCATATCAAAATCGCACAGTAAACACCAACTGACAAGATTAAAACCCATCGTGAGCTCAGATTAACGCTACAATCTCCTTAATCGAAAAGACGCCTTTAGTGAACCGCCAATCACAGCAATTACCAAGTAGCGCGGCACAATTATCACTTGGGTGTCCCGCGGTGCATTCAACTACAAAATTCTCGAGAAAATTATTTTTTCTACAACCTTCGCTCCGCTCATACACGACTAATACCCCTGTCAAACATGCCTAAGTGCACCTATGCCGAGTGCATTGGGGCTCTCTCAAGAACGCATTGGCTGTGCGCTACTTAATGACGAAACAAAGTGCTCTTGGTCGTGATGTCAGTGAAGAAAGCTGGACAAGTCCACAAAAAGGATGGTCGGGACGGCGACTGAACGCTAGCGCTGACATCCTCCCTGATATTTGGTGTAAAGCGAGTTGCAGCATTATTTTCACTGAATAAAAATTTTTAGAAAGCGTGAAAAATAACAAAACGCTCTCTTTTTGTAAAAATAAAATAACATACTTATCAGTTTTCTAAATGTTCACACCCCTGCTCACGAGACTACTCATTCGACGAGCTGGGCAGTAAAGTGTGTATTGGAAACACGCTTCACTGGAAAGCGTCACAAGCGCTTGCCTTTTCGCTGCTCCCGCATGATACTAGTACGCAGCAGAGAACGGCAGGCTATTTGCAAGTTGTACGCTCAAGTAATCTATTGAGAATTTACAAGTAGTGGCTGTAGCAGGGAATCACCGCTCAGATGTCTAGGTAGACCAGCAGTCCAAACCCGTATCGACGCATTTCTTTCAACGGTTTGCTGAGGTGGTACTGGGGAATTTGCCACACAGATATGGCGTGTGCTCCTTCAGGGGAATTCTCCTCTTCGCAATAAAGAGGTTTCCCTTTATGTCCTGTAATGTTATTTCCGAAAAGCTGTGGCTCGTGGCATAACCCTCTCCCCGCCGGGGAAGTAGTGACCCGCTCCTGTTCTTGGCTATGGTATCTGAAAAAAGGTAGGTGGGCTGTGTGTTTCTGGCAAGTGACGTGTACGAGTTCAGTACCAGCGGTTGAGGACGAGGTTGACGGGATGGCGGAAGAAATTTCATATGTAACGTCGGTGATTTGACGAAGCGCCTTATAAGGCCAGGTTTAGGGAGACATCAGTTTTTCGCCCCGCTCGACGCGTCTGATACCGTTGCGAAAGGAGGGAACCCACCGGAAAGTGCACCTCGCGGTGGCGTTCATCGCATCGTGTCTTCGGATCGACTTGTGAAGCAGCTAAGTAAGAATAGGTGGAGTTTCGCGGGCATACTGGGTGCACGGTTGTGTGTCGGGAGGCAGAGGAGTAGCAAGCAGCATAATCGCTTAGCTTTCGCAACGAAGAAGAGAGAGAGAGAGAACACTTTAATGAATACTGAAGAGGTTAGCCCCACAAACGGCGGGGCTTGCTGCTTCAGATGGGGGTGAACATAGCGAGGTGAAAAAAAAAAGAAGAGGGGGAGAAGTGCGCACCAACAATGAATAAGAGGGAGAAGAAAATAAAATCAGTTCGGAACGTAGAAAAAAATTACAGCACTAGGAGAAAAATCTGAGGATCCCAAGTTTAAAGAACATCGGTTAGTCCCGTGTCAGACAGAAAAGTTAAGAGAGCCTTTGTCCCTCGCGCCGCGTCAGCGTGATTTTGCCACGGACCAAGAAAGTGACGCAGCTCTAGAGAGTGTCCTCGTAGCAGTCGCACTAGAGTTCTTTTAGCTGTTTCGCGTTGAGTTGTATGCTTCGGGCAGTAACACAAGACATGCTGTATGTCGTCTCTCACAGAGCACACAGAGCACAATGGCGAGTCCGCCCAGCCTATCTTAAAAAGAAAACTACCAGTGAAGGCAACGTTCAGGCGTAGTCGGTGAAGGACACCCTCAGTTTTCTTTTGCAGACCTCGCGGAAACTGGAAATTGCACTGAGGGTCAATCGCGTGCAGAGGCAAGGGTATCATAAGAGGGTCCTGCCAAGCTGTTAACTGCAGTTTCCATCCAAGCGCATTCGCGGCCGTACTTCCGTCTTGTCTGGAATACGGGATTCCAATAGACACAAGCAGATTGTGCGCCTCTTTCGCTGCTGCGTCAAGAAGGTACACGATGAATTATATGCGTTGGTAAAGATTCCGGTACGTCGTCTCTCGCACATGCAATGCAAACGTAATAAACTAAAGACGCGGTAACCACCTTCAATAGCTGCTTTTCGTCTGGGTCGTTTACCTATAAAACCACTAAGCAATACAACCCCGTAACCGTTGCACCCCACCTGTATCCAAAATATTTCACCCTTAAGCAATCGCTAAACTAAAAAATGATCTTAAAATACCTGCTTGCGTGGTTGTGACCGAATATTTTCCAAACATTTGGTATAGACAGTTACAGTGGTTATTAAGATGTTTTGCCTTATCTTGCCGCAGTTCATAGATATGGGCCAGGTTCCAGACGTCTGAAAGGTAGCCTGGATAGTTTTATTGTTCAAAACAGGACAAGGCAATTAAGCAATTTCTTATCCAATTTTGCTGAGTAGTATTACTTCTTAATACACATTACATCTCATGTCGCGCCTAATTTTGAATCAATGAATTTCTTTCTGAAATACCATAACAGCTTCCGAAAGCACTCCAGATGCGTGACCAAACATTGAAAATCCACCCACAACCTATAATATAAAGCATGAATGATAACCTTCACATAAATCGATTACATATGGAGCGTCAACGAATACCTTATACAGCCTCGGTGCGTCGCATTATCAACCCCATTATTGGTTATTTAGTAAACAACGTTCGCAGGGTATTGCACCCAATATTGCCTGTAACTCCCCTTAATGTAATATGAGGTGTCTCTCAGGGCGCAGGATTATCCTCTCATGTATTTTTAATATCCATAAACATCCTGCAAACACACAACATTGAAACTTGGACTATTCTTAATCCGTCTTTCTTTTGCTGTATACCAAATACCATACGCATTGTAGTTACTGTATAGTGTGCATTGTTTGGTTACAGCAAAATGTGCACTGACAGGGAGTATTTGTAGCGTTCCCTTAGACCTGGCCAAGACGTGCAAAACATTTTTACGCAAGATACCTGGGTGACATTTAAAGAAGATAATCCCAAAATATTTAGTACTTTACACAGGTGTAACAAAAGAGAAGGCTTCGCGAAATCCTCAGCCACCTATATCCATTTGCACCGCATGTGTAGCCTATCTCCGAGTGTGAACACTTGGCTTCCTGCATAGAAATATAATATGTACATGTCCTGACGTTAAAATTTAGGATATTTTATCTTCTCTCAAAGTTAGAATACGCGACGTCCAACAAATCGATCGAATTCGCATTACCCATCTAGACTTCATTTCATGCACATCTCGCTACCTAATTAAATCAGTGCCAAACCATGCAAATCGCTTTATACCAACCTCCTGCACACTTTCTTTCTTCGCCCACAATCAAGGCAAAACATTTTACAGACACCAGTCGCATTGCTGATTCTAATCCCACCTGCACGAATAAATGGTCCCAAATCCACAATGAACAACTACTTTTCCCCCATGCCATTGAACTTAAAAATAACCTCACCAACACAACTACTATTTAAGACCGGACATCATAGCGCGAAAAGCTGAAATCTCACGTCAATTTTATTAAAAACCAATGACTATGGAGATATTTTAACACATGACTGTCTATTGGTTTCGTTAAATTGTTTCTGTCCCAAAAATCCTGATTCTTAATCCGTCTTTCTTTTGCTGTATACCAAATACCATACGCATTGTAGTTACTGTATAGTGTGCATTGTTTGGTTACAGCAAAATGTGCACTGACAGGGAGTATTTGTAGCGTTCCCTTAGACCTGGCCAAGACGTGCAAAACATTTTTACGCAAGATACCTGGGTGACATTTAAAGAAGATAATCCCAAAATATTTAGTACTTTACACAGGTGTAACAAAAGAGAAGGCTTCGCGAAATCCTCAGCATTTACCATTCTGCACTAAAGCACTGCTACTAAAATTGCATATTTTAGGTTCATTATTGTAATATAAAGCTGACTGCAAAACCTATGTGCAAAATATCTGGCTTGATGTTTTTGTATGCATTCAGTGCAGTCGCATAGATACCAGAGTTTACGCAAAGTGGACGGTTCAGGATTAATTTTAACCACCATGAAGCTTTAATGTGCACTGACATCAACAGGCGGGTGTTCTGGTTTCTCGCCATCATCGGAAAAATGGCGCCGTGGCTAGGTTTGAACGTTCGTGCTACGGGTTAGCAGCCCAACGTTTAGCCACTGATCCACTGTGGCGAGCCCGCTGAGCAAGAAATTGGCAGGTTGGTTCCATTGCCATGGCTTAGGTTTTTTACGTGGCAAAGTAAATAACTGCGATTTTGCCGTAATTAAAGGGTTACAAGAAGTAAACTAATCCGCAGCAAAGTTATCAGCACTCCTCCATTACGACATTCCTCATAGCCCATAGCTCATAGCTCACCCTTTAACGGAACTCCACGCTGTACAGCCCCAAGTTGTACAATTCCTAGCAAATTGCTCGCGATTATACGAGTTCTATACTGACGTGCTGAAACTCATTGCGAAGGAGCATTTACAGGATGCAATTTTTTGTCTCTGTCCTTAGTAAATTATCCCATCATGCATATAACCCCAACATTCGTTTGCCTTCTTTCGAACCGTTCATCATGCAGATCGCTAAATACATGGCGTAAGTGACGCCAGTGAATCATTGCACACCGACCAACGTTATGTTCTGGTTTTGGGTGTTTGGCACCCATTGCAGTTGTGATGATTACAGCCTACACCCCATTGCGGACTCAACAATTTGCTGTACTGCTTGTAGTTTATGAGGACGTTTTCTTTACGCTGTCCTGTGTGTGAGTCACATCCTAATACAGTACTGCTTTCGCAAGTACACGAAAATGTGTATCCATTCTTTCGCACTTGATTAAGGCCGGTCAAGACGGGACAATGTATAAAGGAGGCCCTGAGCGGTACACATACTCCTTGAGCCCTCCTAGCAGCTATACTCTGCCTAGCTAGATTCGTGCAGTGCTGAAAAGGACAAAGACGTGCTGTCACCAATGCGCAGATTTCAAGGTACGTACATCTGCTTCCTCATGATGAAAACGCCTTTTTTGCAGTTAGTGTCTACCCCTCACCACCCACAGAATTTACGCCTCCCTGCCATTGTACAATACAACGCGCTCCTCCAAGACCCCCAGGGGGACACACTAGAGCCTCCGCTCTGATTGGCGTAGCCACTCTCTAATAAAACGTCATTGTATCGACTGAACAATCATTTGTCCTTACTCTGCGGAGTAGAGATCTGGCCCCTTATAGCAAAGCCACAACATAGTAAATCCAATAAGACTTGCCAGCTTCACTGGACTTCCCCCTCTTCCAGAGGATGGAAACGCTCTGACTTTTCGCCCTTCAGTACTGCTAGAAAACTGATGACGTACGGCCAAAAAGGAAACGTGTGCAAGAAAAGGTAATGAGACTGGTTTAACGGTCAATTCTAAGATATACCAGCAGCAGTAATTGTGAAATGACCTAAAATGCAACGAAGATAGCTTTAATAGAGGGTCACGTGGTTGTGATCGTGGATGACGTGGAATGAGTAGATGTAAAAAACTGAAAATCAGCTTTACACAAAACATGAGAACGTCTCGAAGGGAGCATGATGGCTATACTCAAAAATGTTGTCGGTAACATTTTCTGAAGTGTTTGGTCTCCTGTTGTGTTGAATACATTGTATTGACGATATAGGCCTTCTACGCACCTGTTTCATACGGGTCCTATGAATCCAGTCAGCCGGTGAGTGCTATGTGAGTGCGGCCTACTCATAACCTCGCTAAGCAACCTCCGTGTGCCGGTAGGGCGAATTCCGTTCTTTGTCATTCCGAAAGTGGTTTTATTGCGTGTAGTTTGTTGTCTGTATGATCACTCCAGTGTTCCTGCGAAGTTATTTGTAATTGTAGCATACTGTTATATCTCCTGGGTTCCTTATAAGCCTCAGGGGTACTTTTATATGTCATTTCATTCTCGGCTATCCCACAGTGACCTGGAGCCAAACAAACAATCAGATTTCAGGAATATGCGGACACTATAGTTCTCATAACAATATCCACGATGTAGTTTTTGAAAGACTCTGGAAAATAACACGCCTACTAATTTGAGGGAATCTATGTAAATGATAGACTTTGGAATGTGATATTCAACACTGTAGCGTGCCAGAACAAAAATGCCGTATGCGTCTGCTGTGTAAATGCTGTTTACTTTTATGGTTTTAGAAACATTCTCTTTACGCGGGCATTTATCCTGTAGAAATAGGAAGTGCAGCGCAATCACAGTTTCGGACAGCCTGTTTATAACAATGGGCAAACGCCATGTGGTACGACACAGGGAAAAGGTGTCATGATGCGATATAAACAATGAAAGATGATTTGAAGGTCTCTAACAGTGATATCAAGAAAAGCCTCCTCCTCTCTCACACTCTGAGGAGGGAACGGTATTAAATGGGCAATTTAAAAACAGCTCGGAGGCGGATGCACCAGTAGGAACACGTTTAGAGAGGTAGTTATCTATTGACGAGATTATAGATGCGTATAACTAAGGAACACAAGCTTGCTGGTGCGCTAGGCACAATTTATCGCATTCGGCGTACAGGCTTTGGACTGGGCTGGCAGGAAAAGCGCCATACAAAAGCCGAAGCCCCAAGTGCTGCCCTGGGTCGAGCATCTGTAGAGCTGTTTTTGTTGCTGCCCTATACACTGCACTCCCATAGTTCAATCGAGACCCCACCGAGCTTGTAAATACCAGTAATTGAGTTGTTCGTTCACAACACAAAACTGAGGGAGAGAATTTGAAGAATTTGATTTTTTTCAGGGATTTATATTTATGTTATTTAATGTGAGCAACGAATGAACAATGGTAAGTTTTTCATTAACCTACACCTAAAAACTTGTGTCCCCTTTTTACAGTAATTCACCTTTCAAGTGCGCAGAAACGCTCAATGTTATCACGAGAGGAAATAAAAGTACTAAGTGTCACGTAATGGTATGTTAACCCACCACCGATGACCTAGCAGTGGGCAGCACAAAGCGCGGCTTAATGGCTATGGTCGTCTGTACATAGATCGCATCTCTCTCAATGCATACTTTCACCATCAGCCGTGGTTCGGCCGTCTGTCCTGCCGTGACGCGGCGTAACACCTTTATTGCAGGTGGTGAGAAAATTCCGATCCCAGTCACAGCAGCACACCCTTTAAGGGCGTAGCACCCCCGGGGCTCGGGCTGTCGGGGACTCCTGTCGTCTCGTAGGCACGGTACAAAACACCGGGACATCTGTTTTCGAAAGCCTCGCGCTAAAACGTAACGCGTACCAAAAGAACACTCCTGGACACTGGTACTCCAAAACGTAGCGCTAGTTCGCTTTCTTCATGGACATAAACGCGTACTAAAAAACGCACTGGGACACTCGTTTTCAAGTGCCTCGCACTAGAATGAATTCTGCGGAGTGTGGCACGAAGGCTACTTACGGCCAGTCTGTCTCTTCTAATTGCTTAACCTCGGTTTAGCGCAACAGAGGCCACCACTACCTCAGAAAGCCTGCTATTGCCTCTCCCACCGGCGCTTCCCCGGCGCCCAATCAGCCTGCCCCGTGTGGCAAGAGGGACTTACAATCTCTGCATGCACTTATACACTATGCTTCTTCCTTCTCCAGGTTTATCAATACATATCTGGAGGTTTATTATTTCTTTTGCGATTGCTTCTCCCAACGGCACTTCTCCGGCTCTCAATCAGCGCACGTTGTGTAGCAATAGAGACATACAATTTTTGAGTACACGTACAAACTATATGCTTCGCCCCTCCCCAAGTTTGTCAATACAACCTCTGTCAATACATACTTTCACCATCAGTCCTGGTTCAGTCATCTGTTCTGCCGTGACGCGACTAAACAGCTTTAGTGGAGGGTGCGGGAAAATCTGCATCCAAGTCACAGATGCACACCCTTTAGGGGTGTAGAACCTCCGGGGCTCGGGCTCTCGGGGCATCCTGTCGTCTCATATAGTCACGGTACTAAACACCAGGACATTCGCTACTGAAAGCATCGCGCTAGAACGTAATAATGAACACTCCCGGACACTTGTATTCCAGCGCATCGCGCTAGAACGTTTCCTCCCCATGGAAAAAAACGCGTACTAAAACAAAACACTCGGACACTCATTTCTCAACGCCTCGCACTAGAATGCATGCTGCGGCTTTAGCATGAAGACACCTTACGGCCTATCTGTCTCATTTAATTGCCTAAACTCGGTTCATTACAGCAGAGGGCGCCACTACTTCAGGAAGCTTGCATTTGCTTCTCCCACCGGCGATTCTTCGGCGCTCAATCAGCGCGCGCCATGCGGCAAGTGACAGGTAATCTGGGAATGCACTGATACACTGCATACTTCGCCGCTCCCCAGGTTTCACGCTAGTGGAGATGGCCCGGGATTTTTTCGGACGAGGCGCAGCCGTCGAGGGTGCGCAAGCCGTGTCGCACAGCCCCAGCACTGCCGCGACCACAACTCGACCGCGTCCCTTGCCACATGTCCTATACCCGTGACTATACCATCAAGCTAAGCAGTGACCAGAGAATAAGAGACGTTAAAGGCAAGATGCCTAGTCCCCAGCACTTTCATTCTATGGTTCCAGCTACCTTCGACGCCTGGCCACTGCCGTGACGATGTTACTGTCTCTGGACGAGCCATAACGAACCACCTACTATCATCTGTGGCGGCGGGCTCATCCATTGTTCGTGGTAATCCCCTCGCCTTACCTCTTCGCACGCCTGCCTCTGTTGCAACTTCCGCCAGGTGGTCGCTTTCTACCCCGTGGCTATGTAACGAGATTGACAAAAAGGCTAAGTTTCGCGCAGCACTATGTTGACCCAAGACTTAATGACGACGATGGAGTCGGCAGCACGCAACCTGACTGAAACTGGGACAGCACGCAGCCTGGCTGAAACTGTACGGCGATTTGTATATAGATGAAATCTGTGTAACTAGATCGATTCTCCATCAACCATCGAATGTGTCTTCCATCCTGCCGCCATATATAATTTGCGTGAAAAAGAAGGGTTAGTAGTAGTAGCTTTGTGTTTATTGGCACAATGGTATCACATCCAAAGAGTGCCAAAACTAGTAGGCGGGCCTTCAATGTGTGTCCGCTTGAAATGTGTATGAGATGATGCTGGTGTTGTCTAAAAATTTGTATTTATGGGTGTAGAGGGCCCGTATAACATGAAGATGCTCGTAATGGCAGATAAAGAGAACCATAATTGACACGTCAGAGCGCCCGAGGCCTCAGAGTGTCTTGTGCTACTAGGGCTCCCTGGGGGCACAAACGAATCATCAGAAAGTCCCTCAAGGATCTGGGGGTCTGAGGTCAAGCCCTGTATGATGAGTTTTAAACTGATGTCTGCAAGATATGTGAAGGCATTTGTAAGTGAACATTGGTTCATCTCCCAAGAATAGAGAAGGGTGCAGTGGAATGGTGTATGTGTTGATTTTAGGGAACTGTTTTCTGGCAGAATTGCAGGATGTGCACTCAAAAAGCTCATGGAGCAGAAAGAGCCGTTCCCATACTTGTCACAAAGTAGTGGCAGTGTGCCATTCAAAAGGTGTGCGTGTGTGGCGTCAGTGTGGCCTATTCGTAATCTGCAAATAGATACTTCAAAAAATTTATTTTGTTTCTCAATGAGGTACTTACCTAAGTGTGGTTTCATTGTATGTAGTTTACGCGATTTTTTGCTTCATTCCTGATGCCACAGTTCACGGAGTCTCTGTCGTATAGCAGGTGTAATGTCTAAGTACGGCACCAAAGGTTGATCCACGCAACCGCGAAGAGCTGCCGCAGCAGCCATATGAATCTACTGCCATACATCGGCTCGTCCTATCCCTAATCGTGGAATCCCATTGTAGCATTCTAGAAGTGGCAACATGTGAATTAAAATATTTTCATTCATGCAATTTTCAGTTTAAGGAGCCTTAGTAATGACCTTATGGAGAAGCTTTGCAGCAGGTTTGCAGCGTCAAAGGGCGAATTTTGAAGCAGTGAAACTTTAGGAGCTCATTTCCTGGGCCACGCATTATTTATAATATATCGTTTCTGGTAAGCAAAGAAAATTTTACATCGCTTGAATTCAACATTCAGTACCGAACCATCCGCACCTATAACTTACAAAAACTTGTTTACGTTATTAAACTGGACAGCCCAAAAAGCTCAAGAACTAGAGATTAGTGACGCTTCCAACTACACAAGGGTACGCTTTATATAAAATAAAAGTAAATGTTCATATCATTACAACCCTGCCCCTGAAAGGAGCAACATAAAAACGTTTTGTCCCCATTATTACAACATCACAGTTTAACCTGACAGCTGTCAAGAATAACACGAACTGCGCACAGGCTACGCACATGCAACCATACTACACAGATTTGACACGCTGCAGACCAAGGGGCATACCCGCAATTATACGAACGAGTAACAAAATAGCACCGCGTTTTAACTGATGTAACCAACACCACCATGTTGTGAAAAGGGGAAATATGGTAGTGTATTTCCAACCCTAACTTCATATAATCCAGGCCCCCTTCACCATATAACCCAGGCATCTATTTGCAATAATTCCTGTGAACTACGTAGTGTTTACCTAGGGGGCAAATCTTGCAGCATAAAGTTTTTTTAATTGCTTATAAACAGCCTGCTTGCTGGTGGGAAGGGTGTGTGCTGCATAAAAAAGTATTGCTGCACGGCAGCCACATCTCCCCAACTGATTACTTGCAGATATATTCTGGGATGTCAGAAGCTCCCCTCTCACTGGTGGCAGGAGCGGCGCCTGTAATCACCGTTCACGGATCACAGCGGCATGTCACCGTGCAAAAGAGAATGCACTCGGGACAAAGATATTGCCCGAACCATGTATTGGGTTTGTTTTGTTTTTGCTGAAAAGCTGCGCCGGGCTATGTTATCTTTGCTATCTGTGGGCTAAGTGAAGTGCAAGTTCAATTCTTTATGACGCACGTGTTTTCTCCTTTGATAGAGAAGAGTGTTCTGGATGCAACTCGACTGTTCCAGAAGCCCTCGCGCCGAGAGATACAAGACCGCAGAGCAGACGCAGCGGCATTCGATTCGCCGACACCAGTCTGTGCACGTCACTTTGTTGACTGCTGTTTCGCCACCTTGTACTCTTTGGGTTAGACGAGCACAAGTCAATAAACTTGTTTTCCTTGAAGACAACTGCGTCGTCTTTGGCTACGTGACTTTTGGTGAAGGTGCTGGGTATGCACGCTTTATGCTCCCAAACCTCTGGAAGCCACCAACCTAGTCCAGCTAGAGCCAGCCGCAGACTGCAAGGTCTCCCGCCCGAGTTTGGTCTCCTGCCAGACAGACCCAAAAGAGCAACCACTGCAACCGCCATCATGGTGCAAGATGCAGCGTCACCAATTGTCCACCGCCATCATTCCGAGGAGCTCTCGCTGAAGATCGAGAAGAATGGTTGGAGAAACTGGAGCGCGTCCGGATCTTCAACAGGTGGGACGACGAAGAAACATTCCGGCATATTTTCTTTTACCTGAAAGATTCAGCTCGAACTTGGTTCGAGAATCACGAGAGAGAGCTCATTGACCAAATGGACTCAATTCAAAAGCGAGTTCCTGAAGACCTCTACTACCGTGGTGAGAAAAAAACGCGCTGCGCTTTTGCTTGAAACTCGAATGCAGCACCCCAACGAAGGGGTGATGATCTTTGTCGAGAAGATGAAGCGACTTTTTCGCACCCAGAAATGATAGAGGAAAAGAGGCTAAGGTTTGTGATGCGAGTGGTAAAGCAAGAGCTCTTCGCGTGTCTTGTTCGCAATCCCCGCAATATCGTGTCCGAATTTATGTTTGAGGTCGGAGCGATGGACAAGACGGCCGAAATCCGAGCGAGGCAGTACAAACGCCCAGTCAAAGCACTGGTTTTGGAGGTGAGCGGAGCCGGGAATAATAGCTCCGATACACCACGCGAGACAATCCACGCAGTCGTCAGGGAAGAACTCCGGAAACTCTTCCCAACAACGCAGCGACCCCAAGTCGCCTCTCTGAGAGACATAATCCGGGAAGAAATTCAAATAGCTTTGGGGACTCCTACGCCATCTCAAGTACACCGCAAACCACAAGCTATAACCTTCTTCGCAGCTGTTCGTCCACCCCCCCCTGCTCCAACTCGTCGTCAAGAAGTCCCGCCATACCGCCATCCCCTGTCACCCGCCCGACCCCTTGCAGCTTAAAACCAGGCGCCGATAATTGTCCTCCATGCTACCACTGCGGAGAGGCCGACCACATCCACCGTTGCTGCCCTTGATTCTCCGTCGACCCACCAAGCCCCCGACCCAGCCAGCGCCCTACTGAGATCGACGAATATCTGTCCAACACCAACCGAGCACCAGCCTGCTTCAATCATTCGCTGTCGCCCTATCCGTACCACTCGTCAAACTGCCGTGGCACAGCTGACTTCTCACGTGGAAGGTCCGCTAGCCCACACGGGGGAACTAAAAGCAGCAACTTCTATAGGCAAAGTTGCACCACGGCTGAACCATGAAAACCCTCCAACGACGAATGGACGCACCGCACACCGTACCCGCAGCCCGACGACCTGATCCAACCCTGACGTGACTCCGGAACACGATGACAGCCCAACAGTGCGACGCATACTGGACATCACCGGGCCTGCTTGTGAGAAGCCGACGACAACGACACACAGTTTCCGACCAAAAACACCTACAAGCCGAGATACGACACCTCGACGTACCCGTAATTCCAGCAAGCCAGCGTCTGACGTCCAGTTGTCCATCGACGGCTTTAAAGTAGTGCCCTCACGGACACCGGAGTGGACTACTCCGTAATGAGCGGATCATTTTCGTCTGAGCTGAAGAACGTTTCGACCAGATGGGACGGTCCGCACATACGCACAGCAGGAGGCTATCTCGTGACTCCAGGTGGAACGTGCACATCACGTGCAATCCATAGACTGCACCACGTACCCTGCCGCGTTCGTCATTTTGCCCAACTTCCCCCGTGACGTAATTCTTGGAATAGACTTTTTGACGGATAACGGCACTGTAATTGATCTACAGAACAAGTCGGTAACCTTTTGGTCTGATCACTTCATGACGCCCAAACCGAACCCCGAACACCATGTGGCTGTACGGATCACCGATGATCACGTCACTTTGCCGCCTCGCTCAAGATTGATGATCACCTTCTACTGTGAAGATGCTGCTCCTGACGTCGACGACATCGTAGAGAGTGACCAAAGGTTAATTGCTTCTCGACCGCGGTGTGTCTGCCGCAAGAGGCATTGTGCGCCCTAGGCAACACCAATCCCAAATTTTTGTCACTAATTTTACCCAGAAGTACCAGCTTTCAACAAGGAAGCTGAAATTGCGTTCCTCGAAGAGAAGCAAGAAGCAAGTGACGTGATAACGGTCAACGACTTTGAACGCGCACCCGAAGATACCTTCAAGCTTCCGCATCTTTTCTACCTGAATCCGGCGCTACCGGAAGAAGAACGGAACGAATTATTGGCATTGCTGCATCACTACAGCGAACTTTTTTCTTCGAACTCAAAATTACATCAGCCACCTCTAACGAAGCACAGGATTATAACCGCTGACGGAGCCCGACCTACCCGACAGTCACCATACCGGGTGTCTTCGCACGAGCGGGAAGCCATCCGGACACGAGTAGAAGACATGCTCAGCGACGACATTATACAGGCATCGAAAAACCCCTGGGCTGCTCCGGTCGTACTCGTGAGGACAAAAGACGGCACAATAAGGTGTTACATTGACTATCGGTGACTGAACAAAATCGCCAATAAGGACGTGCACCCCCTGCCACAAACCAACGACACCCTCGAGCACCTCTGCCACGCGAAGAACTCGTCATTATGGATCTAAAGACAGGCTACTGGCAAATAGAAGTGGACGAGAGAGACCGAGAGAAGACTGCCTTCAAAAAGCCCGGACGAACTTTGAGAGTTCAAGGTGATGCCGTTCGGGCAGTGCACGGCACCAGCAACGTTTCGAAGACTCGTGGACACCGTGCTAGCTGGCCTGAAGTGGCACACCTGCCTCGTATATCTCGAAGACATTGCGGTATTCTCCCGGACTTTTGATTGTGGGGTTTAACGCGCCGACGCAACGCAGGCGATGAGGCGCGCCGTAGTGGAGGGCTCCGGATTAATTTTGACCACCTGGGGATCTTTATCGTGCGCCGAAATCTCGTACACACGGGCGTTTTTGCTTTTTGCCTCCATCAGAAAAGCGGCCGCCGCGGCCGGGAATCGAACCCGCGACCTTGTGCTCAGCAGCGCAACGCCTTAGCCACTGAGCCACCGCGGCGGGTCTCCCGGACTTTTGACGAACACCTTGCAAGGTAGGAGTCCGTAGTCGAGGTCATTCGTACGTCGGGGTTAACGCTGAAGCCTGAAAAATGCCGATTCGCGTACCAGGAACTCAAGGTTTTGGCCCACGTCGTCAACGCCGTGGGAGTCCTGCCTGACTCGGCACAAATTCAGCCATAGCGACATTCCCAAAACCGCGAGACAAGAAGGGCGTGCGAATATTTCTCGGACTATGCGCGTACTACCTGCGCTTCGTCGCAAATTTCGCACGCATAGCAGAACCACCCACACGATTGACGAAAGATAGCACCCCTTTCAGCTTGGAATGCGCCCAACAGTAAGCATTCTTTGATCTGCAACAACGTCTGCAAAGCATGCCTGCGCTCGCTCATTTCGACGAAAACGCCAAAACAGAAATGCATACGGACGCCAGTGATATTGGCTTTGGGGCCATCCTCACCCAAAAACAAAGCAGTTGCGAAAAAATTAAACGCCTATGCCAGCCGTGGTCTGTCCAAGGAAGAAAAAAACTACTCTGCCTCGAAGAAACAGTGCCTCGGGATTACATGGGACATTTCGAAATTTTGCCTATACGTGTATGAAAGACCGTTCAAGGTTCTGACAGACCACCATGCGCTGTGGTGGCCTGCCTATTTGAAGGACACCTCTGCCCGTCTGGGTAGGGGGAGATTGCGCCTGCAATAATTCGACGTTACAGTAGTTATAAATCCGGCAGGAAACACTCCGACGCCGACTGCCTGTCTCGCGCTCCCAACCACCACCTCAACATTCCGCCGAAGACAGCGCATTCTTTGGAGTCGTGACGGAAAGCTACCTACCCGCCCAGCAGCGTGCCGACCCCGAGTTACGCGTCATGGTCGGCTGCCTCGAAGGACGCAACGTCGCCATGCCTATAGCCTTCAAACGGAACTTACCAGCATATAGCCTGAAAAACTCCGTCCTCGTGAAGAATTTCAGAACCGGAACGAGAACGAATCATCTTGTCATCCCTGCAGACCTTCGTTACGAAATTTTGGAAGCATGCCACGACGACCCGTCTTCCGGACGTCTCGGCACAGATCGCACTATTGGAAAAACAGGACGGAGTACTACTGGCCCCATCTTTCATCCGACGTCACCCACTACTGCCGGAGCTGCCGAGACTCCCAGCGACGAAACACACCACCGAGGAGACCCGCCGTACTTCAGCCGATCGCCGTCCCATCGAGGCCCTTTCAACAGATAGAAATGGACGTTCTGGACCCGTTCCCTACGTCATGATCCGAGAACAAGTGGATTGTGGCAGTGGCAGACTACGTGATGCGCTACGCAGAGTTCGCCGCTCCTCCAAGGGGACTGCACAAGAAGTTGCTAAGTCCTTCCTAAACCAAGTTGTGCTGCGACATGGAGCCGCTTAGATCCTAATGACGGATCGAATAACGGCCTTCACTGCGGAGCTCATGCAAGGAATCTTACGCTGCAGCAACACGTATCACCGATGAACGACAGCGTACCACCCCCAAGCAAACGGACTAACCGAACATCTGAAAAAGACGATTGCGGATATGCTGTCTATGTACGCCGACGGTGGACATAAGACTTGGGACGAAGCTCTCCCGTATGTAACGTTTGCTTGGAACCCAGCGATCCAGGGAACTACGAACATGGAAGCGTTCGAGCTTGTCTACAGAAGATGGCGAACTACGATGCTTGACGTGATGCTACCGCACGTAGAAGACGACGACCTCATGGCAGACGTCGAAGGATACCTTCAGCGTGGGAAGGAAGCCCGCAGGCTCGCTCGAGTTCGCACAAGGGACCAGCAGCTGGTGGATTCCGGACGCTACAACCTCCGACGCGGAGACGCCGAGTACCACACAGGGGATCTTGTGTGGGTTTGGACTCGCATACGACGACATGGACTCAGTGAAAAGCTTCTGCGACGGTATTTTGAACCCTAATGAATTCAACATGGCCAAGTTAACTACGATGTGATCCCCGATGGTCATTCCGGAACATCAAGACGACGCACGCGGCCCGAAGTCAATCACGTAGTTCGCCTGAAACCTTACTACACACGATGGCAAACTTTTTTGGTTGTTTGTCCGGACTGTCTTAAATTTTAGCATCGCGTCGATACCCTTTTAAAGGGGGTGATGCGACAAACCATATTTTGGGTTTGTATGTTTTGTTTTTGCCGACTGGCTACGCCGGGCTGTGTTATCTGTGTTATCCGTGAGCCAAGTGAAGCGCATGCTCCATTGTTTATGCCACACGTGTTATCTCCTTTGATAGAGAGAATGTCGCGAACTAACCTAGAATATTCTTCTATGATCCACATCATTCTGGATGCAATTCGACATGTCGAGAAGCCCACGCGACGGGAGATAAATGACCGCAGAGCAGACGCCGCGGCATTTGATTCACCGACACCAGTCTACGCACGTCTAATTGTAACTGCTGTTTCGCCACCTGTGTATTCTTTGAGTTGTTAGGTGAGCACAAGTTCTCTCCAAACTACAACTTTTTCTTGAAGACAACTGCGTCACTTTTGGCTGCGTCATATGATGGTAGGGGTTTAGGATTGAACAGTAAGTCTTATTTTTGCTTTTGACAATGCCAGCTGCATTTGCCGAAATAGCTCGTCAAACACCACTTTTGCCCTTTCCTACTCGCTCGCTTTTTCGCGCCGGTACCGTTTAATAACGCCGCTAAAGAAGGCAGGAAACTGATCCATGTCAGTAGGAAAGGAGCCCTCAGGGGGTCTACCTGGATGTGCCACGTCACCAAAAAGAGGAGGACTCATACTCTTCCCTGCGCAAAGTGGTTGACAATGAGCATCGCCTGACATTGATCTCTGCAATGCTGCCGGAAATTTTGTAACAAAGTGCTTGAAAGCAGCTTCATCGCAATAATGTTTAAAGCTGGATGTCGCAGGATAAGGGCACTGGCTAAATGTGAGATAAGTGACAGAACCCTTCCGAAGGACAGCAGATCGCGCACGTCCTGCGTAAATGACCTAGCCAGCCCTCTAACCCCCCTAAACTAATTATCATGCTAACGCTAGTAGCGATGGCTTTTGCTGCGTCGCGTTTTGTTGGATACCTCATCTTTTCTTGACTCAAAGCTGACACAGACACCACCAGAAGCATTGGTCTTGGCCCTGTATATTGCTGCGGTGACCGGTAGTGCCGCGGGTGCTGGCCACTCTCCAATATTGGTTAGCTCCTGCAATTCATGTGAGAAACAGCAATTAGTTCGCAACGATTGTATGGCATACACGACTGTATGGCATACACAAAGCACCACACTCAGCAGTGGAAGCATTTCGGGCAGAGCCGACTACCTGCAGTACACAGGTGAGCCTTTCAGTTTGCTTGTCTTACTTAAAAAGAAAGACGCTAAAGCTAACAAGATTTGTCACATGGTAGATGTAATGCATACGCAAAACACACTCAGCATTGGAGGTGTTTTGGGCAGAGCAGTTTATCTGCAGTAAACAGGCGAGCGATTCCGTATGCTGGCCTTCCTTAAAAAAATCAAGTTGAAAACAAAGATGGGGGATTTTGTCCTTATCACGGCGCATCACGTCTTCCTCTGCCCATCTTGTGTGTTTCTGTTCTAGTTTAAATTCTGTTCTAGTTTAAAAGTTCTAGCACGCTCAGGCCAACAAGTTTATTTCGATTGTTAAAGCATTCATATGGCAACGGTTGAAGTGAAAGATTCATGAAAACAAGAGGTTATGAGGTTCCCAATTTTTTAAAGAAAGCACCTTAAGCTGACTTTATTTTTTAAAAGAAGCACTGGCTGATTTTCATTAGAGGAAAGCATTAACACATTTAAATTCTATGACAAAAGAAAGCTACACTGTCACCTCGTCTGGGAAGAAAGCTTAGAAATCGTTAGGCAGGGGCAAGCTTCCCCCTACAAAGTACTCGCCGACTTACCTGAATTTTATTCTTCATCGAATACGGAAAGATTTGGCACGTTTGTCCTCCATAGTCTTCGAGTTTTATTAGCAAGACCGTGAATCTAAAAAGTCCAGCAAAAGTATCCAGTTTACTACTAGAGTATAATTTATAAAATACGAGCACCACAAGGCCGATTGCAACCGTAATTGAAAGAATACTTCTGCTCCCTCATTCTGAAAATTAGTGTTGTTTTAGGGATATTAAAAGGTGCAACCAGCGAAACTTTTTGATTTCCTCTCCGAGGATGAGGACATGTGGTGAGCATGTGACCTGACAGACACCATGACACCAGATTGTGCCTGGTGTACATAAAACTAAGAATTAAATCATATTGTGGTTAATATTTGAAAAGAGACTAGACACCATGACACCAGATTATGCCCGGTGTAAACAAAGGTGTAAGAATTCTTATTGTGGAAAACATTTAGGAAGAGACTAAACGGAGTCTTAAACACTGATCAATCACCTTGCCAGAATAAAGTCTTTAGGGCATAGGGCATGTTTGGAGCTATTTCCGGACGATTGTCGTGCATTTCAACCAAGAAAAGTATGTTTAAATGTGTCCCTTATAGTGAAAAGCCCTCGCTGGGTTCACGATGTTTGGCAATGTCGAAATACTGCCAACCTGCCGTGCTAAATTGAGTTATTCCTGGCATTTTAAGCCTGCACAACATGCCTGTGAAACGACAAAAACCTTACTATAAACATGCAAAAGGAAACACTTAAAATCTCAGCGCACATCAGTCTGATCTCACTGCCTTAGCTTGTACGATGGCTCCGAACGGCCTATAAACAAACTCAGTTTAAAGCAGTTAAAATACGACATCACCGAGAAAGAAACTTTCAACGACATTTTAGGGTTCCTTTCAAGACAAGCTCAAGTCATTTTGGTAGTAAAGGAAACCACTCCCCCGTAATAGTGACTGTCACGACTCAATTAGGCGTCACTGACAAATTCTGTTGCTGCGGTAATAAGGCGAGAGCGTGCTACCAGAAAGTGGGAGTGGGTAGAATTATTTGTGCAGTCATAGTGTGGTACTTCCTGCAATTCCACTCACAGTGACAATGCAAAAAAGGCACAGAAATATCGTGGTGCCGAAAAGGGGGCCAAGGGCGCATTCAAACACAACGTTAGGTTATCTTTGCGTAGTGGCCACCTGATATACCCCAGAAAATGTAAGCAACAGCATGCATGTATCAGTTAATCACTACAATGCGCTAATGTGACGGCCGACTAGTGTCCGACCAGACTTTCGGAGCAACAAATTGCGAATTTGTTACATTGTTTATAACATTGTACGTATGTTGTAAATGAAAAAAAATACTGCATGGCGACTACCGAATTCAAAACGTAAGTAGCAACAGTGTGCGTTATGCACAAATGCAAATCTATGCTATCTCCCGAATGGTAAAATAATCATACATCACATTTTTGCAGATTTTGAGCAGTGTCGTACATATCATTGTGCCCCGAAAAAAATAGGTGCGCCGAATGAGCCTGAAATCCTAACTACATAATTGAAAACATCCCCATAACAGTAGGCCAAAATCTGTGGTTCTTCCAGAAGAAAGCCCTGGAATAATATAGCCCAACCAAATTTTGCATGTTCAGTGAAATACTGGTTCAGTGAATTGATCCTTGTAAAAAAGAATTCCTTCTAACATGCTTGTGGGAAAAGAATACTACCAAGGGATGCTGCCTGTGGCAGACGCAAATCCCCACAGTCTTGCAAATGTATTCCTAGTCATTCCAGCAACCTAGTGACCCTGCTCTGAATATTTTGTTACGTTGTTTACAACATCGTTACGTCGTTTACAACATTATTACGCATCTTGTAAATGTAAATAAAATATTGCACGGTGACTCCCCAATTGAAAACGCAAGTAGCAACAATCCACTTAATGCACAAATGCAAATCTATGCTATCTTCCGGATTGTAACATAATCATACATCACATTTTTGCACATTTTGAGGAGTGTCGTGCATATCATTGTGCCCCAAAAGAAATAAGTGCGCTGAGTGAGTTTTCAATCCTAACTACATGTTTGAAAACATCCGCATAGCTGCACGTCAAAAATATGTGGTTCTTCCACAAGGAAGCCCCAGAATAGTATAGCTGAACCAAATATACCATGTTCAGTGAAATACTCGTTCAGTGATTTGGACCTCGTAGAAAAACAATTTCAGCTGTAAAATTCTTGTGGAAAAAGAATACTACCAAGGGATGCTGCCTGTAGCAGGCACGAATCACCAAAGCTGGCAGAAAAGTAAGCCTACATTATATTCTCTTGCAAATCTATTCCTAGTCGTACAAGAAACCTAGTGACCCTGCTCTGATTTTAATTGTAGCGGAAGGTAATTTTGGGAAGATTATTTTCTTGCGTGACACTTAAAGTATATTTTTCTGCATGCATCTCCTCCTCCCCATTAAGAAATACCCACACACATATGGGGGTTTATTCATTATGTGATATCAGCCCCCTTTCTTTTTTACAGCGAAGCTGTATGGCTACATATTTGGTGTCATGCGTGTGAACAAAAACTATGGAATACACCATGCTTCATCATCGAAAAACCGTCCGCGGCTCACACCCGATTATACAACATACTCTTATCAGGTGGGCCCAACATTAACATAGGCTCCATGCGCCCTGCTGGGAATGCTGATTTATTTTAGTCTAAGCTCTCCCAACAAGAACCAGATGAGCACTTTATCTGGTTGAAGGCCTCTGTGGGACTATTTCCAAAAGCGATGGAACATCCATGTGCATGCGCATTTTTATTTTGCACCATATTTTTTGTGAATAACAAACAAATAAAGCAATAGCCCAAAGATAAAGTATATTTTAGTCAAGCACGTACTTCACAAGAAACAAATTGCTAGGGTGGTGCAGGGGACCTGTGGTTCCTTGTAGATGCAGTTTTTTTGTTTAATATTTGGGTCTTTGCTCAGGGCGAGGTGTAAAACTACTGTCTATGATATGTTTGAAATTAAAAACTAAAATGATAACCACTTGAAAGGACAGCGTTTTGCCATGAACAAAAATTGCTAAGAAATTGGCGCAGCTTGCACTAGTGGTGCAAGGCTGGGGTGAAAGCAGAGCTGGCGGTCCCTATGTCTTCGTAGGAGACCCGGCTGTTGTACCACACGTAGATTTATTAACTTTCCGCTGAAAGCATAGAGTTTCATACTAATATATACTAGAGGGAAATCTGGCGCTGCATTCGCGTGCCGCCGTGGGCGGCGCCATTGCAGATAGCGACGTTCCTTGCCTCCTTGGCTTGGTTAGCCACATGGCTTCTTTTTCGTCTTGAAGCCAAAAGGGGTAACATTGTTTTTCTGTTCATCTTCCATGAAGCTTCTAAATAATCCGTGGCAAATTAACCTTTATGGAGCTTTTATTTTTTAATAACAGAACAAATTCGATTATTTGCTGCAGTAATATTGTTGCATTTTTGCAGCCAAAGCCAACTTTTCAGCCTGTTCGTGAGCCATGCCAAGGACAAGTGGAACGTGCCTGCCCGGTACATGACGGCATGCTCGCCGAAGCGCGGCTCCCCTAGACGGTGGCGCCACATTTCCCTCTAGTGTATATTAGGATGAAACTCTATGGCTGAAAGTTATCCAAGACTAGCAGGCCCGGTTTCACATCTCTCCCTAGGTTGACCGCGTTAGCACGCGCTAGAACCTGCGCCAACCGGCTTTGCGATCTCAGCGTCTGTCGCGCGAACTCGACGTCTGTGCACCGCATTTCAGCCACGAGTGCACGTGAACTGGAGAAGACCACAGCACGCCAGAGATCACGCCATAAACGCTGGGCAGAATGTTCTGGGAGGTCGAGCTGGCCGACGTCGGGGATCCTCACGAGGCGCACGCTCACGTGCGTTCAGTATTTTTTCTCGGTATTTTTTGCGAGCTCCACACGGGGTGCAACCCCAGGCACACGCGCACGTGCAGCCATTATACCATGTGTTGCGTAGTGACGTCCCGGCTTGACAGGCACCGGTGAGGCTCGGCGGAGCCATGCTTAGGCTAGCCACGCGGGCGTGAAACTTAGCAGAGCAGCGCCAGCGGTTGTAACGCAATGCCAGGTGACGTCATCGCTTGGGGAAGTTGTTTGGTGCGACGAACAGATTACGCTCCGCTTATAAAAAGCTCTACTTATTTTAACTACTTTTACTCCCCCGAACTCCATATCTGGAATTTTGAACAACTTTAAAAGTGGCAGGTAATGTCGGCTGAAATATCGTAACATCAAGATTCAAAATGAAAAGCCGGGCAACACAAAATCCCGGCCTCACAAACACGTTGCATTACTTTTTTCCTGAAGATATAGCGGCAGAGCATGCATGTTCGAGAAGAGTCTCCGTGTCACGTGTGAAGCAACTTCTGCTGCTGTTCTAGGTTCGCGCGTTAAAAAACGTCTTCGCATTCTGCGCCACGCCATGAAACAGTTAATGTTTTGCAATCTCATAAAAGAAGTCGTATTTCAAATTTCTCCTCCGTTCACGTTGTTTTATTCAACGCGTGGAAACAGAGCTACTATTATGTGGCCAAAACGCGGCAAGGAGCATGCCTTTTCGGCCATAACGTTTCTTTTAGCAAAAAAAGAGCAGTGTAACAAAACAAAGTTCCCTGAGTGTCGACTACTCTGTGGCGGCTGGAGCAATAGAGAGCGCACTGCCATCGATATTGTAACTGCTTAATCGGGCTTCGCTTTTTTTAGCAAAAAAGCGCTGTAACAACAAAGTTTTGCTGCACAAGAACAATAGAGGGGACGCATTGACCTCCATGTAGCAACTAAGTCCGCGGCCTATCTTCGATGGGCGCATTTTGGCTGGCAACGCACACTGGCCGCGCTTCCGCAAAAAGAATGACATCTGTCTTCGCCAAGGGTACAGATATACCGATAATCTAAATGAAGCGATCGTCAGCGCAAGGAGCACCAAGGCCACAGCGCTGCTTAAGCACCCATCCTGGGAAATGCCGCGAGCGTGTGAACGTCGTGTGAACGTCGCCAAGGGTACAGATATACCGATAATCTAAATGAAGCGATCGTCAGCGCAAGGAGCACCAAGGCCACAGCGCTGCTTAAGCACCCATCCTGCGAAATGCCGCATGCGTGTAAACGTCGTGTGAGGATAGGAAAATTTGATTTGATTGATTGATTGAGGGGTTTAACGCGCCGACGCAACGCAGGCGATGAGGCGCGCCGTAGTGGAGGGCTACGGATTAATTTTGACCACCTGGGGATCTTTATCGTGCGCCGAAATCTCGTACACATGGGCGTTTTTGCTTTTCGCCTCCATCAGAAAAGCGGCCGCCGCGGCCCGGAATCGAACCCGCGACCTCGTGCTCAGCAGCGCAATGCCTTAGCCACTGAGCCACCGCGGTGGGTGAGGATGGGAAAAAAATCGGGCCCCTGGCCGCTTTAGCGGTATTAAGTCTGTTTCTTAGTCTCCATAATGCAGTCGTCCTATTTATTCTTTCAGTTACATACTACGGTAGCAAGGGGGAGCTTTCATTTGTCCAGTGTAAGTTTAGGGTGCTCCGTTGATACACTGGACGTCCATGTTGTAATATTTTATTTCAATTCAATTTTAGACTTATTTGCTAATCTTCTAACATTCGTCAAATTATCACGCTTCCCTGTCATTCCACTTCAATGAGCGCCCTCCTGCTAGAAATTTCATGCCTATGATTTATTCTGTTCCACTATTTTAATCGCGGCGTGGCCGCAAACCTGTTATATCTGCATTTCACAGCGGGATTTTGCATGATATACGCGTGTCCTGGTAAATTTCACTTTTATTCCGACGTTCCAATCCACTTTTCTTTTAAACAAGTTCCAACTTTTCTACAAGCGACGCCTTTTAAAGAAGTGCCCGGCACAGGGCCAAGTACGGCAGTTTAGAGAGAAAACTAATTACAGTGCTCCTTTTATAAAACGGCACCCTATTTGCTGGGTCTTGACCACACAACCAGCTGTGCTGGACCATATTCAGTCAAGCATCACAAACTAAAATCGCATATCTGCTCACTTCATAGCAAATGTTGTCAAAAGATGATAGTCTTCCGCTGCTACTGCCACGTAATTTCCTTGTCTCTCCCGCCCACCTTTCATGCTATCCCCTTGCCACGAGTCAAGGTCAATGCCCTTACAGGGAGGCACCAAAGCCTGTTTAGAGGAAGACAAAGACCTCAAATTTAAACCTAGCGCCCAAACAACGGCCAAATTATTTTGCGCCCGCCCCAAAAGCCGCAGCAACCTCCCTCCAATGGGAGAAGGACGAGACCATCAAAGGCAAGAGTGCCCATTTCGGGAGTCCTGCGGAGGCACCCGGTGGAAACAAACGAGTGGCTGAAGCTGGAAAGGGGCATAGCCGGAAGGATGAAGGAGACGGCAAGGTCCCGCACGAATCAATCAGGGTTGACGCCGCTGGGACACCGAAGTCGCAACCAAAGACTGGGCGGGAGCGGGCAGCGACGCAGTGGTTCATATGCCTCCTCGATGCACCGCCAGTCTTTTTGGCGGCCATGGCCCTTCACGAAGATACACCTTCAGTTCTTCACCCACGCTGCCTCTCTGCAATCTCGGGTATGCTAAAGCCACGACGGACCGGCCACACTATATCAAGGCCCAGGTGACAGCAGATGCGGCATGCATAGTAGCTAAGGACGATTGAACGAGGTCTCCGCAGGAATTTTTATAGTAGATGTGTTTGAACTGTAACACTTAGTTGGCGTTTTGTCAGGTTCTGTTGCAGATGGGGAGAAGCGGGTATCTACGTAAGCAACAGCCTAGTGTCTGGACCTATTCCACGAATCCTTAATATTTTTGTACAGTGAGAACGCACAGTTTTGGTTCAACTGGTTGTCTATTCATTGTATTTTATCGGTTTCAGAGAAATTTTAAATAGAACACTTACACCTACACGTTGCTTAAATCACCGAAATCATAAAACGAAGATGCCGCAAAGCATGCGTGATCGGCAACAGTTAAGCTTGCCCACTTCCCCCTTCCCCATTCTTCCTCAACCCCCTGCTCGACTGGAATTTGTTTAATCTCCCGTTGAGATTGATTCCCAATCACAAACTTTCCAAAGTTTCACTGCGACCCAAACGAAAAAATTCCCCCGCATTTCCCCGAGGGGGAGAATGTGAAAGTGCGAATGCACGGTTGTCGGCCCGCTTGCGGCGCTTGCACTCGGCCCCCGCAGCCCACCGCCTCGCCGCCTTCTCTTCCATCTCTTCCATCGGGTTTGTAGTATCACGTGTACACCACGCAGTTATCAAGCCTCTATAACGCCGCTGAGTCGCCAACGCACGCCGCTGACGACGTAGTTTGAATGCGTTAAAGATATAAGGCGCGTTACTCACACTGATATCAGCGTGGCTTCCGTGGCTTAGTCGGTAGCGCGTCGCGCTGCGGCCGCAAAGTCCTCGGATCGAAACCTGGCGCCGGATGCTGTTTCTTTTTTAAATATAGAGGAGCACTGCGGACGCCGCCGACGCCGCCGCCGCCGCCGCCGCCGGCGGTGGATGGTTTGGGGTCGCTTATAAAGTGCATTCGCACTTAAAAAAATTGGGGGCGTTTCTCCTAGTTTTTCTACAGGAAGGACGCAAGACGACACCACCAAACGTACGCACCAGCCACCACTGGTAGCGTTAACATTCAAATTCTGCTCTGGCATTCTTTCTGAAAAAGCAAAGCACTTCGGACATGCCCGGATGAGCTATGCGTGGGTTATTTTCTAGTGGCAGATGCGGAGCTACCCGAGGGTCATGTCAAAAAGAGTTCGAAAGGCTGGCATGTCTATGTTTTGCTTCTGTGCGACAACTGCGGTTTAGATCGGAACGTGCATTTACATTTTCCACGAGCTTTGCTAAAGCTTCGCGGTCATGACTGTAAAGAATGATGTTTCGGTAAGTATGATGATCTGTTCTGGCCCCGCATTCTCCCGGCGTTTTGAGTGCAGGACGATCGGATTCCCCCCACCCCCTTGGCGACTCGAGCATTGTGCCTCTAGGTACGCCCTTGAAACGTTCTTACTCTTTGGCACCGCTTCCCACCTTTTGCAACCACTTCTCCTCCGTAAGTGCAGTGGCGAGATTTCCAAGGTACCTGAAGGCGCACTTGCACTTCCCGCCTAAAGGGCGAAGAATTCCTTCCCCCCCCCCCCCCACACACACGCGCGAATTTTTTCTCTGCTGCTAGGTGAAGCGCAGGTGAAACCGGCGGCCATAAAATCGGCAGAACGAGCATATTAGGTAGCGGTCTGACCTAAACCCAGTACTTCTCTTCGCTAACCTAAACCGTACCCACAATTTGTGCCTCGTCGTCAAACAGAACGAAAATGGAAAAGTCCGGCATGGCACGGTGCATTACCGGCCTCCGTGGCCCTAGTAATCTCCCGTCTGTGAGAATAGCGAGGCTATTTTTAGACCAGCGCGGTGCCCCTGCAAAGCGAAAATGAACATCAGAAGCTTCGTTATACCAGAAAAGCCGACTGATTCAATGTTGCGGCCTGTTTGATAAAAAACTCTCTGGTCTGGTGAACACCACCACCACCGCCACACCTGAGCAACTTCTCTTAGCTCATCAGTCACATCTAAGAATGCCCACTTTTCAGGAAAGAAAAATCGACGTTTCATGGTTCATAACCTTTTTTTCTACACACTAAACTTGAAAGACAAACATACGTGCTCCGCGTTGTACTGTCTATTCAGTGGCCCATTGACACGCAATATCTGTACATTATTTAACGTGTTTGTTCAGATGCTTTACTTGGTAAACCGCATTTAGTTTACACATTCATACACGGCAGTCTTTTTGTTTTAAAATTGCGTAATCAATCAGCATGTCTCGCTAACACTAGGAAAGTTGATGTTCAACAATTCAGTAGAAAAACGCAGAAAGTAGCATAATTTTTGCGTTACGCAGAGTTTTCAAGAAAATAGACATTTTTGGTAGACAAATGGACACAGTCTGACGTGGATAACTTCCAAGACGAAATCTTGTTTGCAATTGTTTTATTGCATACCGAAGAGATAGCGGGACGACTATAGGTGCAAACGTCAATGTGCAGCAAATGGTTCCACACCTCTGCATGGGCCGAACTCGTAGGATCTTCATCCCTTACTTACACACTTCAGCACAAGAAAAACATTTGGAGGCATCACCAGATTGCAAGGAGCGTTGAGACCCTTTAAGATATAGAGTTATTTCGAAAACTTTGTAAAGCTGAAGAACTTGGTCCTTGATTGTGGATAAACAAGGACTTCAATTAATATACCCGAGCCTAGATGGAGGGGGGAGGTTACGCGCACAAGGTACACCTGGGGATTGAGGCGCGCCGTAGTGGCGGGATCCGGATTCATTTAGGCCACCAGGGGATCTTTAACGAAATCTCTTACCCACGGGCATTTTCTCTTTTAGCTCCATCTGAAAACAGCCACCGCGGCCGAGATCAAACACGCGTCCTTGGGCTCAGCTGCATACGCCTTAGTCGCTGAGCCACCGCTGTGGGTTTGATACCAGATGGATCTTCCGGAATTCGCTGAGGGGATCTATCCACCATCAGATCAGCGGCGCTCTGCCAGCGGCCATCGTATACTCCCGACGATGACGTGTTCTCCCGGCTGAGCGTGAAAAAGTGGCTTCGTTCGACAATGACCGACGACCGTTTCTCTCGACTCGGTAAGCTTTCGCTGGCTCGTGAAAAATTCACATAACCACTTTGACAGATAACGACTTCGCAACGGCCGCATTTCCACATGCATGCTGCATTTTACGATGCATAACTTTTAGAATGGGTTTGCACAAAGCAAATACAAATTTTTGCAAACTCGTCTGGAAACATTAGTTAATTTTGCAGGGTTATTTGGTTGGCGCAAGGCAGTTTCCAAAGCCAGCGCCTTTGATATTTCTGTTTAATGAAAAACTTGGAGAACCAATCCCAATACGGTGCGCAGTACACGGTTGGCGCACCTGCGCATGTGCACAACCAGTTCCGCCCTTCTGCGCACGCGAAATGGTACGGCGTACCATAACGGGAGTAGTTCTTTGCTCTGCTACAACTGTCTATTATCTTGCCGTTATGTAACGGAGTAATTTCCTAGCTCTTGTGACGTATAAGCATTGAAACTTCTAACCTTTTAAAACAGAACAGAGTGTTTCATGATTTGCCTCCCTTAAGACGTAATTCTGGCGACGCCCATGGAAATGTGGATGCATTAGTTTTCCAGCTATCTCTCACGCACGTTATCTGGCTGCAATTTTCAGGGCAAGCACCGCAACTGGGGTGCTATTCCAGAAGGCCCGAGTTTGAGCAAAACTCGGGCAAGGCGGAGCTGTGGTGATCATAATAAGCTTATGATAATATTTTGGCGCAGGGTTAAAATGCATTAAAAATGCGATTCATGCTATTTGCTGATTATTGAGGTGACTTATCAGCCCAAGGCAGCGCGCATCAAGGATGTGCGACTAGGGCGTGGCGCATCTTTCAGTGTTTTCTCTCGCTCCCCTGCTACACTGGTGGCTACTGGGGGCACGCAAATTCAATTACTTCATTTTATTTTAGTTTTACTTTATTAATCTGTATCTCACTTCAAAGTCCATTTTATGTTTTATTTCATGCGTTCATATGACCTTTTTGTTTGGAATTTTCTGTCCTAAGAAGTAGTTTCCGTCGTTGGTTGCACACAGTGCAATCACATGACTATGGCCGACTGGGCAAAAGAAAGCAGGTGATGAAAGCGCGCCACATTCAAAACAGTTGCTGCTCGTATTACGTTATCGAAACCGTCGCATTTTCGACCCAAAATTTCCTCGGCGCGGTCCAGTCTGCTTACGTGCTTTTAAGGTGAAACCCAACTTCTTTTTATTGTAGTTGCGCCTTTTTCCTTGCTTTCGTTTCTTTTTCTTTTGGGACGGATTACTTTAAATGGCTTTTTTTTCTGTTGTTGCGTGTTTGCGTCAGTTTCTTCTGTTTGATTTGTTCGTTTTAGTGTGCAAGCAGACTGGAAGACGCCACAGCCTCCTTAGAATCGGGGTTCTGCGATGGTGGTGTGCACCTGTCCTACTCCCGTGACATCACGCTCAGGCTTCACGCTGCACGCACTATCCTACAAGTGTTACTGTTCGAATTCACAGTGTTACGAATTTTGCGAACCGGGCCCGTTAGTTCCTCAAGGGTATCACTCCCGGGCCCACCCCCCAAGTGGCCATATTTTACTAAGGAAGGAATAGCAACAAGGAAAAGGACTGTTCAGGTTTGTTTGGTTTATTTCATTTTGCTCTTCACCGCTCTTGTTCGAAGAAGCTCTCCACAGTCGTTTTTTTTTTTTATCGTAGAGTGCAATCCCCTCACAATCCTTTCTTCCCTCGCGCCTTCCCACTCCCGCTTACCCTCCCTCTGGCGTCACGCAGTTGCTTTCTTAGCTCTCCCCTTTACTCGCTTTCCATGCTCTGCTTCCTACCACGCGAAGGTGACGCTGAACAAAACCCGTTGAAAGGTGTTAAGATCGCCTCTCACAATAGGCCCCCGCCGTTCATTGTATTGTAGACAGGATAATGAAAAGATGGAACAGGCCATCAAGCTATCGGGGTATTCGCCGTTACAGCCTCGACCATGTGGAAGAGGAAGGCAAGATTATGTTCAATCCAGACACGAGGATATGTGCCAAAGACGTGCCAGGGGAAGAAGATGAACCCCATAAGGTCCTTGCGCGAGAAACGAGCTGGGTTATCTCAACAGATTGGCCTTCCTCGGTCGATGCCGGTGCAACTTTTGGGCCACATCCCTGGGGCTTTGTCATAGAGGGCTACTTTTGTTTGGGGCCACATCCCTGGGGTTTGTCATAGAGGGATTATTGCGGCTATTCACGCGTACGTATCAGAGACCAGACGCATGTCCTGCTAACCCGGTCAAAAGTTTTTACCCTTTTCTTCCAAAAATGGCATCATTCACTGATTCTTCTCTAGATCTATTATATAATTCGGTAACCGTTTCCCCAATTCCTTCAGGCTGATTATATAGGGCTATGAGGTTGCCGTTTTAGCCCCAAAAAGCCACCCCGTTTCTTGGCCAATCCCCCACGTGGGTATGTGCCACTAGAAGAGGTACAACAACAACAACAACAACGCTCGGACCTACGTTCCTATCGGCTTCACCCCTGTCAACAGACTATCGGTGCGTCGACTGTCTACTTGACAGCATATGTAATACGTATAAGCTATCCTGTCAGTAACGTTTTCACAAGAAAGGCGCGCTACGCAACCCCACCAGGGAGACTGTCCAACGCGCTGATGATAAACAAAACACACGGCCATGCAACGCTTCGTTCGGACCACCTTTGCGAGCAGACGATAACTAAAGCGCACGCTCCGGCTACAGACAGATAGACGTGGGGAAGGAACCTGCGGAAGCCATGTCCGCCAAACCACCTAAAAGAAAGGCGAGGTCTTCAAAACACGTCTCCACTAATTATATTACGCATACACCCGCTGAGAGTCGACTGGTGACGGTCGATGGTGCGGTCGCCGCCAAGGCTTCTGTAAAAGCTGCCCGCAGCGTAGAACCGCAGCGCACTCTGCACTTGCTCCTCGACGTTCGTGGAGGTGAAGCCACCTCTAAGTCATAGGAAACGGGGGTCTGTCGCCAAACGACTGCACAGCCAATGCAAAGCACTTTTCGAGAGAAAAAAACTGGCTCGAAATTCCTATTCCGTTTAAAAGACCTGTCGGGGCCGAAATCTGCGTGCTACGGAGACCATAAATATAAACCACGCCGCAGCAGCGGCCACCACGGGCGTCCCGAATTCAACTCGGCCTTGCAAAACCATACCCGAGTTTTCTTTGAGTTCTAATGTGTGGGGATCCGCTTGATCCCCTTTCCTCCTCCCGCGAGTGCGATGTTCGAACGAGCGCGCTTTCCCGCGCACGTGACGTCACCTCGCGGGCCAACGCGCCGGCGGGCACCGACTGTCCCGCCGCCGCTGTCGCTCCTCCTCGCCCGGGAACCTGCCTCCTCTCCTCCGCGCCTTATAACCGCGACGCGCACGTTTCGCGTGGCTCTCTCGGCTCTCTTGCTCTGGCTCTTGGCTCTTGCCCCGGCTCTGGGGAATGGAGGAGATGGGAGTCGGATACCGGGGCATTCCTTGTCCCGGCTGGCTCGTCTCCTCCCCGCCGCGCCAGTCGGTCGGGCATTGTTTGGCCCTGATCGAACGCGCAGGGTAGGCCTCTGGTCACCTTGCGAGCGGCCCGCGTGCAACCTCGGCCATGGTCGCCTGTATGGCGACGCCGTAGGACGCGTGTCGGTACAGTGTAGTTCTTAACCCGGTCTTGGCGTTATTATGCACTGTACGACTCGGCCAATACACCCCCTGGTTCCTCCCGGCCCTTTCGAGCCTGTCGTCGCCTGTGTCGGTGAGTCGAACCCGTCGCGGCGTCTCCCTTGTGGACGCCGCGTACCTCTCTGGGGCATTTTGGATGGGTCAGTTCCGGGCGTAGGGAGAACACCCTGAACCCCACTTAGGCCCACAAGGGACCATCGAGCCCAAATTGGCGCTCAACGTCTCTAACGAAGCTAGCCGGGGTCGTTTGTTATCCCGTAGCTAGACCCATTATGCCCACATTGGCGCCCAACACGGTATCGACACTGCGCGACGGAGCAGGCCCTTGGCCTTAGTCCCTGTGCGATTTACTGTGAGGTGAACGGTTCGGCTTCCGAGCACGACGCTTCTGCGAACGTGCTCCCGCCGCTCACCGCTGTTCGCGAACCGAGGCAATTATTGCCCGACCCGCGCCAGCATTTCCTGTGTTCTGTACGACTTAACGTAGTGGCGATCCCGAGCCTGCGAACTTGACGTACGATTTGAACCTGGAGCAGAGCCATACGCTCGCTACGTCGGAAACGAGAACACCTTTTGCTGGGACGACGTTAGCCTGCGGCCAATGTATCTCCACGTACAGACGACAAACGGCCTTTGTGGCCAAGTTTGCGTTTCGCCAAGGAGCCCCTTGCGCCTCGTCGGGGAGCCTCCTGCTCCGACGACGATAACGCGCATTCGTCCTACCGAGTGCATCATCGTACGCGCGGACGCCAAGGCCCTGTCGCAAAAGAGCGCATTTTGCTCCCACGACACGGCCGGGACCGCATAGCACATCCCCGCGCAGGCATTGTACGACGCTTTGTTGTCGATCTTGCCCGGCGCGCGCGAGATGCAGTGCGCTAAGCCCGCAGCTACGCCTGTTAGGAAGCACTCCTTTGTTTCCCTGGCGTAGCTCGCCTTACGATCTCGTGTTTCCAAAGCACGGCGGCCCGCTCGCCGCGTAGTGCTACGGACTACTTAGAGATCGAGCCACGCGTTCTGAACGAGTTTGACCGTTCCGTCGACAAAAGTTCGTTCGTAGTGGAGACGCACCACGTGGCATTCAGCTGGCTTAAGCGGATACGCGAACCACGCGTGCTGGCCATATAAGCTGCGCCCGTGAAAACGTCACCGTGCGCAATGGGAGCGGTAGCACCACGTGGTGGCGGACACATTACGTGAGCCCCCGTGGCCGCTTGAATGTTCCTAACGCGCCCAGCACCCGACTGGCCCCGTAGCCACGTGCTGAACGTCGGCCAGTTGGTGCGAGCCCCGAAGGGAATGCATGAAGCGTGCAAACGTTGCAATTCCCGGGCGATATCGCATACCCAGCAGACCCATTGTCAGCCGGGATTGCATCCAGCAGAGACGAGCAGGTGCCCGGTGATCAGAACGATCCGTGTTGTAAATATGATTTTAACTGGCTCTGTGTGAGTCCTGCTCTGTGTGAGTGGTGCGGGCGAAGCGGTTGCCGGATGCTGCCAACCGCTCGTATTGTGGTCAGCCTCGAGCGCTTTGCAGCTCGTACTGCTGCAGGCGTGTTTTTTTTTTGTTTGTTTTTTTTTTCTCGGATTCGTATCTGCTACACGCTCAGTGTCTCTCGCTGAAGTTTATACCACCGAAGGAAATTCCCCCTGAGAGTTTCACGGTGGTGAGCACCCGCAGTTTGAGGAAGGTGTACGATACTTCCGTGACTCGCGGGCGGCTGGGCGAGTGGCCGCAAGACTTTCCGAAGTTGTGCCGCTCCGCTACCTGGCCAGGCATGTAGCGAGCTGATCTCCACTATCCTCGCTCTTGCCGTTGCGCTGAAGGAAGGGAAACGCGAACGTGGCGGCAAATATTAGCCCCCGTCGCTAACCCGGAGTTCCTGACGCACGCCGCACCTGACGGAACATACGACCACGTGCTCAAATGTGTTCGTCGGTGCGATCGTCGAAGGGAACACAGCCACGAATTTGGCAATCCCCAGACGAGAGGCGCACCCGGGGACCACATGTTGTCCGCCGGCATCGCCTTTGGCAGAACAAACCTCCTCCGAACGCAGCAGGACGGTCTGTTTTGTAAATATGTAAATAGTACGTCGTTTGGCTCTGTGTGAGTCGCGCTCCGAGATGGAGCGGGCGACGCTGTCGCCGGAGGCTGATGACCGCTGGTGTTGCGGTAGGTCCCGTGCGCTATGCAGCCAGGCTGCTGCAAGCGCGTTTTTTATTTTTTGCGTCGGACACGTGCTTGCAAGGAGCGGATGGCAGTTCTTCCGATAAAATCTCACCCGATAAGCCCCCACGAGGCTCAGCGAGGGTGGCGATTTGCCGCAGTCTACGGAAGCCGCGTTGAGCCTCCCCGACTCGCGACAGGCCGGATAAGCGAGCGACCGTAAGACTTTTACGAAGTTGTGTCACTCTGCGAAATAGTCCGGCCGCGTACACAGCGATGAGGCTTTTCTCTTCTCGCTCGTGCCGCGCGTGCCACAGCGCGAAGTCCGGATCCCTCAATCAATCCGACTTCATGCAGCCAATCGAGAGGCGCAAACCACGGCAAAATACGGCGTACACTTGGGGACTCCATCCCGGTGGCCGTAGTCGTCGGTTCCTTTCGGGCTGCCGCTGTTTGCTTCGCTGATGGGCGACATTTTCGCCCTGCGGAAGCACTAGGCATGCGCGATAAAGACGAAGGACCGCGATATTCACCCGTTTGGCTTTTTCCGCGGGCCTGATCATGCGTCCTCACGTCCGAGCGGAGCGTTGGCGCGGGGCGACGTTTCCGCCCCATGACCAACCCTACCGAGCGCCAGCGCCAACGCCGCACGCCGCAGCCACGGAGAGGTTGCTTCGCGATGCCCGGCTGGGCAACGAGTTTGCCCCCTCTCCTCAGTGGCGGGCGGAAGCGCGTCACGTCAGGCGACGGGCCCACCAACTGGCCCAATAACCCCACGTGACATGGCAGGTAGGCCCTCTCTCATGGCGGATGTTGGAGAGACACCGCGGGGGAAGGGCACCGTTAGGTCGGCAAAACAGAAACAGCTCACTCAAACTCAATCACAATTTTTTTCATTCACGCTGTACTCAATCAAACTCAGACTCAAAAAGTTCGTCTGTTCACAAAATCACTCGTACTCGCTCATCAAATACTCATTTGTAATCGTACTCACTTGTACTCAAACTCATTTGTCCTCACGAGTATTCATACTCAATCTGTACTCATGAGTACTCACTCTGTACTCATGAGTACTCAATCTGTACTCATGAGTACTACTCATTCTGCACTCATGAGTACTACTCATTCTGCACTCATGAGTACTCAATTTGTATTACTCACGAATAATCAACTTATCTGCACTGTTAGCTAGGTCGTAGCTCGAATGAAAGACTAAGTAGAAAAAATAAATTGTTTAATTGATTAGAAAAACACAGGTTACATATAAATCAGCACAGAGGAAGAAAACGTCTGACGCGGTGCACTGTCGTTGGGCGACTTACTGCGCGAAGGCAAGTACATGTGACAAAGCAAAACGGAACGTAAGCACTCGCGTTGCGTCTGGTGTCTCCTCTTGTTCTCAGGCCGGGTCGGGCTCAGGGGAGCTCGGGGGTTGTCGGTGCAGCCGTGGCCGTAAACTGCATTTTTCTGCGTGTCTTCGGGTGGCAGCTTTTGTCGTCCGTTTTCTTGTTTGCACTACTGTACTCAGGAGTGCATATACTCAAGAGTGCAAGCACTCGCAAAAACAGTATTCATGAGTATTGTACTCATGAGTGCTGTGTACTCATGAGTGATGTGTACTCATGAGTGCTGTGTACTCATGAGTACTCATACTCATTAGTACTCAAACTCATGAGTACTCATACTCATGAATACTGTACTCATGAGTACTCATACTCATGAGTAGTGTACTCATGAGTACTGTACTCACGAGTAGTGGACTTACCCCTATACTCACTCGTCATCGTACTCACTATTTTTTTTCTGGGTGTGTGATCACTCATCATCGTACTCACTCGTGAGTTTGAGTACAAATGAGTACAAATGAGTGTACTCACGAGTGAGTACGCCGACCTATGAGGGCACGCCACTCAATCGGCGGCCTAGGGAACGACGCGGGCCTCACGCCTTCGTTCCAGTATTCTTCCCTCCATGCCTTCGTCGCCGATAGCGACGGTTTGGAAGGGGGGGAGGATGGCCGCCGACGAAAGCGAAACGGGGAATGCCGGCTACCTTCCGTGCCACCGCTGTTACGCACTACGCAGCCGTTAGCTCTCCCCAGTTTCTCGCGGCACCGGCGTTACGGCCACTTTTTCGGCCCGAGCCTTTGCGCGCCCCCATCGCTGTTCCCGGCAGGTAGTTTTGGGTTTCGCCTTTCGTCTCCCTTTTGCAGCACTGTTCCTTGGCTCGGTCCCCAGCCCGGTTTTCTTCAGTCATCAGTTGCCGCACCACACACAGCCCTTGTCACACGTCAGCCTGCATCGACCGGCGGCTTCTACGTCGCCACTCGCCAGGGCCGTGGCACACCTCTGCAACTCGGGCGCTCCAGCGCTTTCCCGGGGCACTCCCTCACGATGCCTCGTGCGGCGCCGCTCGCCGCGGCTCCTCTCCTTGGCGCCTTCGACGAGCGCGCCCTGGGTGCTTATTCGGGACCTTCAGCCGGTACGGCACCCTGCAGCTGCGGCTACCTTCCACCTCCGGTGGCCCTCTCCTGCTGCAGCTGGTCGAGCTACGACAGGCAGCTTCAACCCTCGAGCCTGTTGCTCGAGCGTCCGGCGTGAACCTGCCCGCGGTCTGGCTGTCCTGGGCCTGGCTCCCTGGTGTCCTGACGAGTCATCTAGATGGCCCCTGCTCGTGCCGACCACTCTGGCGTCGTGTCGAACTTTGGAACGGCGTGTCTTCGAGGTGTGGGCGTGTGTATCGGCGTGGACTCCAACGTGCGGATATTCCCGGACTTCTTGGGCTGGGGACCCGTTGTAAGCTCGTAGGGTATGTGCTGTGCCTGCTGTTGTCGGGCCGGTCCTTCAGACCGGGCTCGGTCTTGAGGAGGGGGGGATGTGGGGATCCGCTTGATCCCCTTTCCTCCTCCCGCGAGTGCGATGTTCGAACGAGCGCGCTTTCCCGCGCACGTGACGTCACCTCGCGGGCCGACGCGCCGGCGGGCACCGACTGTCCCGCCGCCGCTGTCGCTCCTCCTCGCCCGGGAACCTGCCTCCTCTCCTCCGCGCCTTATAACCGCGACGCGCACGTTTCGCGGGGCTCTCTCGGCTCTCTTGCTAGCTCTCTGGATGTCTCTCTGGCTCCAGGGGCTCGGAAAGGAGATGGAGGATAGAGTATAGGGAACGCGAGGGATCGCGGCTCGTATCGCACCCTCGCCGCCGCACGTCCGGAGCGGGGCCCATGACCCCAATCGGACGCGCGAGGTAGGCTACCCCCACCTCGCCGGCAGCCCCGTGTCGCCTCAGCCGTCGCGGCCCGCTAGAGCCCGGCCTTGAGGCGCGCGTCGGTACAGTATAGTTCTTAGCCCGGCCTTGGCGTTATTATGCACTGTACAACTCGGCCAATAAACCCCCTGGTTCGTCCTGGCCCCTTGGAGCCTGTCGTCGCCTGTGTCGGTGAGTCGAACCCGTCGCGGCGCGTACCTCTCTGGGGCATTTTGGATGGGTCAGTTCCGGGCGTAGGGGGAACACCCTGAACCCCACTTAGCCCACAAGGGACCATCGAGCCCGAATTGGCGCTCAACGTCTCTAACGAAGCTAGCCGGGGTCGTTTGCTACCCCGTAGCTAGGCCCATTATGCCCACAAATGTCAGTCAAACACATGCAGCCGCTTCGGGGGCGCGGCGTAACAACCGAAGCCACACCCACCCCTGGCGTTCGCTTTGGGGGGGCGTAGTGTTGTAGCCACTAAGTCGTCACTTGATGCCGCTTAGCAGCGACAAGAACTTAGCACGAAACAAAAATGAAGTCCCCGGCCACCGTCAGCTAACGGTGTCGAAGTCGCGAGGGTGTTCGGACCGAACTGGAGTTCACTATTGTAGAACCCGACAGGAGAGGCAAAAACGACACGATTTTCCCATGGAAGCCTTCTTCATACACCGTGAAGACGTAGTCGACGACAAATGACAACTTCAACCCTTAAACGCACTCGCAAATCTCAAACACGCTCTTCAATTGACCGGGACGATTTCTGATAAGCGCCCGCCGTGCACACTCAAGCAAGCCGTAAGCAAAAGCCATATTTGATGGTCGGGGCAGGGCGCGTTCCATTCGCTACAGTGGACCCTCTTGATTACTTCGCTTGCGCTCGCGCAGAGCTGCACTGGGACTGCCCTCAGGCCACTTTGCAAACATAATTCAGTGGAAGAACAGAACACTGGGAAAAACGGACCGCCCCTTACCGGGAGTGGCCAACAGCCACGCTGGGGATTTCAAAGTAGCAGTGGGATTATCAAGTTTATCCTCGGGGTTGAGCATTGCAGAGCGATTTCAGAGGGTGCTGCATGCGGAAGGTAGCAGGCGCCGTACTTTATCAACGTAAGCGGCCCAAACGCAGCGCGCTGAATATGCCAGGCGTACTGCGCACGATCCCGGTCGCTCGAGGTGCATCGAATGCTCCACTATCTCTACTTTCATAACCCAAGCAGCAGGAGACTCGGGAGTAGCCGAAACTCGGGCCTTCTGGAATAGCACCCCTGAACGATAAACAAGGCAGAAGAAACGACTAGTCTGCCTTTCGAGTTGTATTCCTTCGCTTGCTTTTAAAAGACGCTTGCTCTGGTTCACACAGAGGGCATAAACGATTTATTCTCTATTGCAAAGTACGTTGAAGCTCGGGGCTGGAGATATAGCAGGAGCTACATTTCCGCAGCGCTTGGGTTATTGATTTATTGTGGCGCTTCACGCGCCGAGGCTTCGCAGGCGATGAGGCGTGCCGTAATGGGGGGCTCCGGATTAATTTTGACCACCTAGTGATCCTTAAAGGAGCCATGAAGAGAAAACACAAGTTTGGTTCATTCAAAAGATTGTCTTGTTAGAATCATACTGACACCACTTTTAACGTAAACTTCGCTCAAATAAACTACATAATTAGAAAAAACGGGAATGGTCATGCGACCCACCAGCTCATTTCCCGCAACAGAACCTATGATGTCACATGAGCTAAGCTCTGCGATTGGCGGAGGCTGGCAGAAGCAGACGCAAATTAGGTAGAGCTTACAAACTAGACGAACGAGCGATTTGCGCTTAAATTTAAGGCACATTCTTTACAAAGCAATAAGAATGATGGGACAAACAGTGGAAGTTACGAAAGCACATGTAAACACAGAAGTACTGATGCGTTCTGCTGTTCGTACTGCGCACAGCATGCTTGGTTTAGCTGCACAGCACTACGGGGCTTGGGGTTGTCTCAGACGACACTGGCCGATTGACGCAAGCAACGGTGTCTTACGTACCCCCTTTGTCGAGCGAGCACCGTTTCAGGGAACGAATATTTTTTCCCAGAACAAAAACAAGCCAGGTTTAAATGCGGGCAAAAACAAACCAAACGCTCGCCACGGTATGGTGGCGCCATCTAGGTTACGGAACGTAAAGAAAAGCGGGAACAAACCAACACCGCTATACAAGGTGGAGACAACCTTCGAATGGTCCCGTGCCGCCGCAATTGGGCCAACGGGCTCAACGCGTTATTCTTTTCGTTTCCCACGAGACCTAGCAACGCGAAACAGACAATATGATTCAAACTTCTTCCGTAAACCGCGTTGCGGCGATAATTTTAGCGCGGTTTTGACATAATTACTTGCTTCGGCGGCGAGCGAGCAACAGAAAATGCGTATACGTGTCTCTACCCTCTACGGCGGATGCGTGAATGAAGGTACTCTAGGCTGCAGAGCGGTCGGTTCCTGTGATGTCATTTGGGACCACAAAAACGCACGATTGAGCGGGAAAATCAAACTTTTAACCTAAATTGTTTAATTTCTCAGTGAATAAAGCACCGTTTGTATCCGGACAAGCGCTGGGGGCACTATAAAACACGGAATCTTTCGAATAAAACCAACTTGCATTTTCTCTTCATGGCTCCTTTACCCTGCGCCGAAATCACGAACACATGCGTGTTTTTGCATTTCGCCTCAATCAGAAAAGCGGTCGCGGCCGCAGCTTCGTTTAAATGGCGGGGCAATCATAATCAGTGTTACGTTTCACTGTGTGAATTTGCACTATTCATTGAAGCCAAGCTTCAATAAACTTCGGAATAAAAATTTGGAGCCCGAAATTAGCCCCTCACTATGCAGCACACTACTTGCACAACCTTTCTTCTCGGCTTGAACAAAGCAAAAAGCATCTTACTTTGGCGATACACTTCCTATCATCGATAGCAGTCCTCTGGTATTATTTATCTTGTCTTCGTTCAGGTTGAGGCCAAGACTGATTCCTGAGTCCTCCCCAGTCGTGTCGGATTTGAAAACATCGACAAAGGCCTTCAAGACAAAAAAAGTTCGGCACAAATTACCTTTAATAACGTGCTTGTATGCAGAATAAGAGCATTACATATTTATATGCTGGATTCATACCTCTAAGCCATTATCTTAGGATATGAGGTCAAATTCAATGAAACTCCATCGGACAGGGAAAACAAAACGGGCATAAGATAGTGCTGGAAATACCAACGGCTCACATACAACTGCTTACCTGAAGTGTGGCTACAGAGGATAAATGTGTGCTGGTCAACCAGCCCAGACTATATCTTCTCTTTCTGTTGTCAAATTCTTTTTTGAAGCCTCTGAGATCTCTTCCTTCATTTATTTCATTCCACAAGTACATGAAATAAACATGGTCGTTGGGGAATACGAGCCGCCAGTAGATTTGATTGTCCATGCCTAAAAAAATATAAACATAAGTGTTTTGAGACGGTGCTTCTTAACATATCTCATACTACACCGTATAAAAGAATAGGATTAAATTTCTGCCTCGAGGACAACATGCTTACCTCCCAGTGCTCCAGTCGGAAGAACTGCCATACGAACATGTATGTCCTTGCAGATATTAGATCCAATCCAGTCAAACCTCACCCTGTCTATAACATTTGAGATATCATAAAAACAGGCTATTTCCGCTGAAAATAAAAACACTCCTTGTAGCACTTGTAGCCGTACGGCTGCATTCAGGTAGATTTCAAAATTTCCTTTGCACTCCTTATCAACATTTCGATGCAATTGAGGGCTTGCACACTGAGACTTTCCCGAATCTTTACACTTCAAAAAAGTGCCGAATCTGTTGTGCTGTGCTATGATCTCTAAACCTCGGCGCATTCTGTTTTCAAAAAAACACTTTCAGAGATTGTATTACGCTTTGAGCGTTAAAAATATGCTGCGTACCGCCCTCTCACATGTGCAGGCACCAACGCTGCCAATCTGCTCTTGGACACGTGAGTGCGTATGCACGAGTTTAGAAGCAACGCGACCGGCGTATCAAGATGGTGCACGCCAGGATGGCGTCACGTGATTTCTCTTGGGCAGAACTATGCGAGGTGACCAAGGAAATTCCATAGAACTGGCGCACTCGCCTGCCTGGGGTCTATTTCCGTCCAGATACAGCGGCCACCGACGGCACCGGTCACCAGCTCCGCGGAGCACAAGTCACGCAAGGGACCCTGTCACGCTTGGGCCTTCTGCGAGGACCCCCGGGTCTTAGGAGGTCATCTGTGGCACCGGCCTACCACCACACGGGCTGAGCCGTGGTAGCCGCTGTGGACAGCACCCGTCTTCACGCACTGTCACGCACAGCTGCTGTCCTCCTCTCTACATCCGACTTGCCAATTCCCTACGACATTTCCCTACAATTCCCTACGACGTTGCCGATTCCCTATAGATTGGCTTGACTGTGCTACAGTCAAACACTATTATAACGAACCCGGATAGAGCGAATTATGCTATATATCGAACAAAAGCAAATCCGTTACGAAAATGCATGCGAAGCGTGTTCCTTATAATGAAGTTCACATCGGAATTACCGAACTCCGCTCGCCAACAATTGCCACCGAAATGCATGGTCTCGGAGCAGCGAGTGAGATGCTGATTGGCCACGATTGAGATGTTGAGCCTCGCATAGAGCGACGGGACGCCTCACACCTTTCGTAACTGTTTCCGACGCACGGAATTCACGAAGGAGCCCATCTAATCAGTGAGGCCGGACCAAGACGGCATCACCGGCAAACTGCGCGAAGAGCTCACCAACGTTGCAGATTCTGTGCCGGAAGGAGTGTCCTTTGCACAGACAGTCTCTTCGGTGCTTTAATGAAGGTTATTGAAACGGTTTCACCAGTCGATCTGCAATGCCAATATTACTTCGATATTGAAGGACGCGGACTTGAACTGGCGCAAACGACGTCTACGCCAAAACGGAAGAACAAAAATCACCGCTCTTTTGTATAGGCACTTAAGGCGGAAAGTAGCTTTAGTGCATGCAATAAATGGACTGTTTTGTGTAAGATAAGGGGATAATTTATGCGTTTGTTTCACTACGACCTGAGAATGGTAGGGGGGGTGTCGCGTATTGCGAACTGGTAACAAAACATTTGTTATAGACGGGTTCAGCTACATCGAACTATTGGATATATCGAACTAACCGCAGTACATATTACAGTTCGCTATAACCGGGTTTGACTGTACTGCAAGGCTCGCCGACCCTCCGGCATAGTCAATCGGCCAGCCAGCGGCGCATTGTCGCAATTCGTTCCCTCAGTTGAAAAAAGGCAACTACACGATCTGTTCCTAGAAGAACGTTCCATCAGTTTGTTACTTTGTATACTGTACCAAACTTAGTAAAGTGTATGAAGTCAGACTAGCTCCACACAAACGTACATGCGACGCTTTGCTGACGTTAGCAGAAAATCTAAGGCCAACTGAAGAGTCAGCGAAGTTAGTATTCGCACTTTCCAGCAACGGTGGCGCCGCCGCGCGCCTTTTTTCCGAAGCTGTTTGTAGATGATCGGCGTCCCTGGCGAAGGCAGCCGGAGCGTTCGGAAACGTGGAGATTGAGAACGCAAAACCAAAAAGAAATCAAATGTGCTGTGTACCGCAGTACAGAAATCGCTCAGTGCAGGGAAAAGCCAGCGTTCATACCTTTCCTAGAGATAAAAACCCGAAAGGTTTGGATAACGACGCTCCGCATTGGAAAATGTGTCAGCAGCACAATAGGGTTTGCAGTAGTCACTTGATGGAAGCTGACTTCTGGAGCAATATCCGTAAGTTTATTTCGCTCTCTCGTTATTGATGGTGTGGTTTTCGTACAAGTTGAGTGTGTCTTTTATTATTAAATGGCCTGCAGCCACTGAAACCGCGGTTGATGAAAGGCGTCGTGCCTCCACATAACATTCCTATGCGTACGCCTGAGAAGAAAATGAAGCCAAAAACCAACAGGAGAACGTCATTGTTGTTTTATTAACGTGCTGGTTTCTTTTAATAAATGCTGCATTCCAGTTGCATTTTTGTTTTGTTGGGTTGTTCGTGCTTCGTTCTCTTTTTAGCATTATGTGTGATTACTGTTTTGAACTCGCTGCTTTTTTTTTCCTTCTCGAACCCCCCACAGGAACGGGCGATGTAGGTATTTGTAATAAATAAATAAACTTGTTACTGCGGCATCGTCGTTTCCCACAGCGCGCCGAAAGCACAGCACAGCTGATGTAACAGGCCCGGCCATAGAGGCGTCAGCGTTTTATATTCAGTTTCGGTATTTTTATTATTACCTGTAACCTGCATAAATGCGTTGGATCTTTCCTTGCAAAAACAACCCACAAAATTATAACTCTCTCGCATTACTCGCACTTAACCCGACACAATTGCGCAAGTGGCAATAACAAAAGGCTGTGTTCGGTTGCGTATACCGAGCTCTGCTTGGCGCCTAATAAATATTCGTAAAGTGTGCTTGAACAATTTCACGAGCATGGATGGAAGTGTAGCGTACCCTTCATAGAACCTGCAGTGCCAACAAACGTTCACGCAGTGCGGTTGGCTGGTGACGCCATTCGGTTGCAGGCAAAATCCCTCGATGTCATCGGTGGCCTCCCTGATGCCTCAAAACACTGACTGGTGTTATAAACTGCTTCGCCTTCGACAAAGCACCTTCTTGTCTCATCAGCAAGGGAAAAGATGGTCTGAAGACACACTAATGGGCCCGGATCGCCTTTTTCCTCCAGACGCGCGCGCTAACGCGACGTCCCGATCATCGTCCCGTCCTCCATTTTGTATACCCCGTCGCGCCACCTATATTCGCTGGAAAGTGCGAATAGGTACTAAGGTAATAAAACCAGAACTTCAACAGTAAAGCGCAAAACTGAGGTGTGGGATGCAGTTTTTGCAATAGGCAAACCCGCACTGCGGTCAGCCGCACGCCCTCACATTTACGACGGCTTTTTTGCGAAAGGAATGCAATCGCTCGAACTAAGATATTTAGAAGAATTTGGAGGACTGTTACTGCAGGAGCGTTATTCAAGAAATATTTATCTAAGCTGTGAGGAATGCACAACTAAAAAGAATAAACAGGCTATAGAACATATAGTTTGTATTTCTCTCCCCCGACAGCACTGTGGTTATCGCCAAGTGGTACGAAGCAGTGGGTGCATTGATTCGCAATTTGCGAGTTGAAAATTTTTAATAGCGCATGTGTTTCTTTTTCATGGAGTTATTTTTAATTACTTGGCTAATGTTTTCTCTACTGAATTTACCATATTCCAGTGCAACCTCCAGTGCTCCACGAGCGAGTTGGGAGGCCTGCAGACTAACACTGACACCATGGTGTCAGTGTTTACATGAGCACTGAAAGCTTGCAGGAGCAGTGCCGAATAAGCCAACTGTCGGCCTGGTTCGAACATGCCTCTTAGGACACAGGGACGAGTCATGCAATCTTAAAGTTGAGGCGAAGCACCTCATAGTTGAGCGTCTCCGATGGCGTGGAGGGCGTTCAGCCACTACGTGCGCCTCGGACAATGAACGCAACAATTTTAAGCTGTGCTGGCACGGTTATCTGACCCATTCTATAGCTCACAACGTTGCAGAAACGCAGCATGCAGATTATTGAGATATCTAGATTGCCCACGAAGCGACGATTGATGCCACGCATGTTGCACAGAACCCAAACCCAAACTGGTTATACCTTCAGTCCTGGACATCGTCCAATCACATCGCACCTCAATTTGTAGGGGCGATGCCCCTTACAGCCTCGGCTAACAGTGTCTCCTGTTGTGGTCGTCAGCATCTCATGTTGTCACAATAGCAATACAACACAGTGACACCCATTTTCCGACGCATCGCGCTACAACGTATATCGTACTAAAAGCAAAGTGTATAGTGGATAAAACCGGATCAAGATGATTTACAGATTTGCGAAACGCTCCTTTCCACTTCAGCAATTGCCAAACACAAGCAGAAACGTTTTTTAGACGGGCTATAATTTGTGTTACCCTGAAGTACCCTCCAGCTCTTGATGCTAGCCTTGATCCGGCGGGTGGTCGGTCGAAGCAAGAACACGCATAGTTACCTGGTGCCGGGACCTCGATCACCAAGGGCGAGCCCCCAGGGCGAGGTGCGGGCATTGCACTGCACTCGCGTTAACCACTGCTACAACCCCAAACGGGGTAGATTGGGCAGGCAAATTGCTTAAATCCGGTTCAACGCAAGAGGGTGCCACCACCTCAGCAAGCGCGCGATACCTTCTCTCACGGGCACTTCTCCGGCGCCCAATCAGCCCCGCCTTGTGGCAAGAGACGAACTTACAATCTTTGAATATACTGGTACACTGCATGCTTCGCTCCAACTAAGGTTTCATGTTAGGGCAGATGGCCCCTTGAATATTTGCGTCTTTTAGTCTTGATAAAAGAAATACCGCTTTATTGACTGGTTGAGCGGTGAAAAGTGCGTATATTGAAGTCGTTTTATGCAATGCAAACAAAAACGGCAGTTTGACAAATTCACCTAACTTAACCAAGAAAAAAAATGATTTTTATGCACTGCACCACCTTGAGATTGCAGACATTTTTTCACAACACAAGTTGTACCTAAATTTGAAAAAAATCAACAGTTTTATAGCTGCAGTTGTCTTGTTACATGAAGGCACAGCTGCATTGTAAGCTTATCGACTAGATCACGTAGACAGATATGTACAGTTGCTACCGCACTAATGCCACATTTGGCAGAATCCTGCAGGACATCATTCACCGCAGTCTGCTGTATGAATAATTCACAGAGATCAAATAACAGTGCTGCTGGCAACAACAAATAACGCAAAGCGAACCAGCCTGCCCCAGTATTTGCAAATTTTAACATGGCCAGAATTTAGCATGCCCTTAGGTTGCCAAAAGTGGTTTTAGTGTTGGCACTTTCCAAAGGCAAGGGAATACTGAAGGCGTACTTGACCGGAAAATTCAAACTATACTCCCTGGTTGTTGTCACTGGGATAGATGCTTGAATGCACAGCATACAAATTCTACAGTGCCAGGGGCATAAATTGGGATCAATTTCCTTACGCGGGCCAGCGGGTGGAAGCGTCGTAGTCAGTGTGGTGGTGGCAGTGGTGGTGGTGGTGGTGGTGGTGGTGACTGGTGGCGTGGGATACTTTGTTTCGCTTAGGTCCGTTGTGATGGCGCTTGTCGGCTGTTGTCCTTAAAAAGGAGGAAGAAGGAAGGAGTAACAAAATTAACAGCCACATTCTCCACACAACAAGTCAAGAAAACTGATCGTGAAAAAAAGCTTATTATTATAAACGTGTTCTATGCTACTTTTCAACACGTCACAAGTTGATTCCAGTCATGCGGCAAAGGACATTACTTTCTACTTTTTTATGAAGGCCAAAGTCGGTTACACGCTCAGTAAATACGGACAATGAAGGTGAAGGTCGCCACCAAGTTTACTAAGTGACATTCGTGACATCCCACATTTTAGCAGCGATACCATGGGCAGCGTGCGCCAACTAAAGTGAGCGCGCTGCTCCACCATGGCAGCGCCACCATAGGCCGCAAATGGGTCTTATGACAGGCGAGGTGCACTGCAGCTGTCTACGAGATAGGCATTCGCCAAGGCGAACGATGCAATCCAGCACTCTGGGTTTGGCCATATTGACAGTTCCGTATTTTTCCCTGCAGAGCACTTTAGCGGCCCCTTTTGTCTTCGTAGGTGGTCCGTTGTCACGGTATCCAGCCATCGCCGTGACGCGGCGCAACGCACCCACGCAGAGTTTTCAAAAGTATTCCAGCTCGTCCCTCGACTCGGTGTTCTTGCCAGAAGTTAAAAAAATACTTGGAATAGATTTTTATATAGGCAGAACCCTTAACAACTCCTGGAACTGCTGGCACTGGTCATACATATCCCCATTATTTAGTGCAAAAACTGCAAGTACATTTGAGGCAAAATACACTAGGCGACCGATTTTTTGGGGCCTGGAGGTAGGCAAGAAATAGTCCGCATAAAAGAGCAGTCCGAAAACTCTGTGCAACTACTTTTGTGAAACAACTGGCGGATCCTCGAGAAAGTCCAAAATATCCAGGAATTCCGAATTCTAGGAGCCCGAAAAAATTGTCGGCTGCTGTATGTGTGCTAAAACCAGCATTCCCCGCGCCCATTTATTGAGGAATGTTCGTTCGGTTGGTTTTTACGATTGAAAGCGAAAAAATGCGGCCGCGGCAGCTGTTGCAGGGGATATTTCCGCTGCGCCGTCGCCATAGAGGCTGCCGCTGCTATGCCGTGATAAAGTACAGAATAAAAAAAAGAAAACAAAAAAAAATCAAAGATTAAGAAAAACGTTACCCAGAATAATTCAAACTTAAACCAGTGCCTCTGTGTAGGCGTTCTCAGAGCTCAGGGGCCTGTATTACCTACTGTTGGTATCGACGCAGGGCACCACAACCACTCTAGAAAATCACTGCTCCGCATTTGACAGTTTTCACGTTGAGTGGAACTGCTTTAACTTTTGTTACCTCTAATAAGCGAAAAGGCTTGAGACTTCATTCTCAAGAGTGAGCACGTTATCAACGCATTCGAGCAATGCGGCGACACACAGATTTGCCCTATCAAAGATCACAGTCTCGGTCAGGCCAATCTACACTTGGTAAACAATGACTCGGATACCGTTGCAATGCAGCTTTTCAGCCATTTGCTGTAAATATGAGCCAATCTAACATAAAACTCCGCAAAAGCGAAGCGTTAACTGACGATGCTTTCTTCCTAGATTTGCTGCACCTACTTTAACACAAGCTTGTTTGAAACAGAACTAGCAAGTTGGTTTCAAACGAAAGCCTTACCTTCCCATAGCCATTTTAGCATTGATTCGGTGCCTAAAGATGCCTCAATTGCTAAGAAAACAGCGCCTGCAGTCGCTGTTTGCATCCCGATAAACCTGAAGCCCGTGATCAGTAATAAAGCGGTGGGAAAAACATTGAGTGGAGGTGCCGCGAAGCTTTGCGTCGAAATAACCGTTTCTGCGAAGCTCGAACACTTCCTCTAAAAGCGTACCACCGCCCCAACTTTGGACGAGTACGCCATGGAGCCGCTGCCAGGGAAAACGTTCCGCACACCAGACGTTTTAACCCCTGCCGGTGCAGGTTGCGCGTATAGCCAGTGGCGGTGGCAATTGTCTTCACGTTTCAGCCAAGCTTTTTGTCCTATTTATTTAGATTACACAAAGGACGATTATCAGTACTAATGTATATAGAAAAAAGGGGTCTTTTTGCAGTGATCGGGACAGATTGTTTCAGTTGTATATCACCCGAGACGATAAAATGTGTTGTACATGGTTTGGAAGGATCATAGTTTTGGGACGTGCTACAGAGGAAATTGCACGAACATTTTCCATAACGCCATTATTATATACCTTTCCTTGCAATTGACTGTGAAGATTTCGTGTTTCACGATTTAGTCATGGCCCAGACTCCAGAGTACCTAGATGGCGCGCTCACGCGCAGCAAGGCTGTACAATGATGTTGACGCGCGTTGTACAACGCAGAATTTCAAAGAAAGCATTTGCCGATTCGTACTTGGACTGGCTGGCACAAACAGAGCAAATGACCACTATGAGGGCATTTTATTCAGGAACGTCCGCCCTTGGTGCCTGGCAGCCTCACCTTTCGTATGTGTGCGTATGTATACAGCAAAAATGTGTGTCGCACATTGTCAAAACCAGGCAAAAATAAAAAAGGCCGACTGCTCCATGCATTGAATGTATAGATGTAGAGTGTCGCAATTGGCAGTACCAAATTCCAATTTGGCGTGGTTTGTAAATAGATTTCTTCTAAATTGGGTAATTTTTTTTATACTGCACTCAACATCTTTTCCTGCAACCTTCATTGCTCCGCATATGAGTTGGAAGACTTCGGGCACACTGATACACGCTGGCGATTTCTTGTTGGCGTGGTGTTGTCATAAGCACCGACAGCATGCGACAACAGTGCCGAATCAGCCAAGTGTAGGCCTGGGGCGAACACCCCTTTAACGGCACAGAGGTGCGCCAGACAAGCCCCAAAGGTGGACGCGGAGCGCCTCGTAGGTGAGTGTCTCCGCTTTCGCGGATGGCGTTCAGCAAATGCGCACTCGTCGGCTAGTGAACGTTACAATTCTGGGCGGTGCTGGCATGCCTATCTGAATAATTCTACATCTGACAACGCAGCAGAAGCGCGGTATGCTGCTTCCTAAGATATCGAGAATGCCTAAGCTACATAACGTCATTCGAAAAACATGCTGCACGGAACCAAAACCGAAAAAGGTTTCAACTCTGATCTTGGTCGTCGTCCTGTCCCATCGCAAGACGAATACGGGTAACTGCTGTTGTTCCGGCCGCCGCAAATATCGCATGGTATGTTCCATCTTTTCGGGCTTTGTAAATTAAATACTGCTTTATCGACGGGATCAATACTGAAATGTAGCAAAAAGAGAAGCTCGACGACTTCACTTCAATACCCCTTTAGGGGAGTGTTCTGGGCCCTTTTTTAATTTTTATTTATATTAAATATCGTAGATAAAGTTTCTACACTGGTAGAGATCAAACTCTTTGACATCCGAAAAATGGGTTCACTTGTGATTAAAAGAGCTGACGCGATGGAGTACAGATGCATCCCTGTTGTTTTAACCACCAACCTAAGCTGGAATGAACACATTTCTATTGTTTGCGCGTGTATGGTCCGCGTTAGAATGTTTATCAAATAAATAGTGAGGTGCTTGAAATGATTCAATAGAAAAAAGTTTGATTTACTTCTACTAAAGATCCAAATCACCGATTAACTTACCAAGACACTACTTTCCCACACTGGCTACAGCATAAAATTCACAGGCTCAATGTTTTGTTCAATAACAACCGGCGTCAATAAGCTGTGAGTGGTAAGTATACGAATAAACAAGCAGGGCATCGGCAGACTAATTCCTTAAAACCGTATTTCGCCAGTACTATCGTTTTCGAATATTCATACTTTCCTCGCACAATAAACCACTGGAATTGCTTACCGCAGTCATTACCATCAAAGTAGAATACTTTGACCAAAATAACCATGACCCATGTTTTGCTCTTATGTATGTTTTATTAATTGTTCTTGTGTGCTGTACTCTTAAATGTAAGGCTTAAGGCGCACCCCGCCTGCTGGAACTCATAAATGGGCCTGCAGCTTTTCTTAAAATTAATATCTACAGAAAATGCTCATTACCGTTGCCTGGAATGGCTCACAAGATTCAGACACGTATATAATTACCCAATAAAACGACAAATACAGGACTCAGACTCATTTTATAACCAAAGCCACTACCTTCAGCCATTGCAGCTGTTTTGCGGCAGGTATTTTAAAAATCGTAAGCATTAATGGAGAGCTTCAGATTGTTTACCACAAACGAATTGGACACTTCTTATTCGCATGTAATTTTCACTGGCAACCATTCGGTGTTATCGCCATTCGTTTAAGAAGCAAGATACACTGGTCTTATACACAAAGTCTAAGAAAATTTAAATACCTACGACTTTCATGCGACGCACACTGCATATCCCTCGCACTGATAATAGAGCATTCCTAAAGGAGAAGTACCACATTTGCACAGTTCAGAACGCAACCCGTCCTTCACACGTCGAGAAGTCACCATTTCTGTGTAACTGCTGCAGCGCTCTCTGCTCGACCTCATGCCGAGTAAGTAGTTCGAGAAGCGCCCGTTTGATGGCGCCATTGCCCTGTTGCAACATAGTTGTCAATTAGGAGCCATATGAATTCCAGTTAACGAAGACAACTCCCACAGGGGGAAAATATTCAAATCGTTCTAAACTGAAATCCTCGATCTCATTATGTGACCAAAGTTTTATGCAACCATTGTACTAACCGTATTTACTCCTTCATACAGGCAAACATTCAACATGTACCGTAAAACCCCGCGTATAATACGAGGTTTTTTTTCCAAAGTTTACTATGTAAAATTTGTGCCTCGTATTATATGTGGATCCCAAAGCTTTCAGCCGAAAATTTGCACTTTCGGTTTCCGTTTCAGCGGAGGGTGCGCCATCTTGCGGTGGCGTTAGGTGGCTGCTGCTTCTCTCAGCCAGTGCCATTTTGATTATTTTGACCACGCGAAGGATCGGCACGTTCACCGCAAGTCTATCACGATGTCGGGTGCACGAAGGCAGTGTTCGGCTGCAATTAAAAGAAAAGTTATTTGATGTGCTGAGACCATCAGGAATTGCGCCGCTGGACGGCAGTTCGGCGTCACCGAAGGCAGCATTCGCGGGTGGAGAAAGCAACTGGTGCTTCACTGGATAAAATCTGTGTGGTGTCGGCGGCCTGGAGCACTGTTGGGGTATTCGTCAGTGCTCGTGCTGGACGCCTTTCGCTGCCACCTGGCCGATTCCGTGAAGAAGTTGTTGCGTGGACCCCGCACCGAACTCATTGTCATTCCAGGAGGAATGACATCGCAGCTGCAACCACTAGACGTTTGCATCAACAAGCCTTTCAAAGATTGCATCAGTTCCTGCTACCAAGAGTTGATGAGGTCAGGAGACCCGTAAGTGACAGCTACCGGATGGCTGACGCGGGCTTCTCCAGCGGTGCTTGTGGCTGGATCGCGGATGCGTGGGCCAGCATCCCAGAGGAGCTCGTCAGTCGCTCTTTTAAGAAATGCGCATCTCGAACGCCCTTGATGGCAATGAGGACCACTTTCTGTGGGACGACATTTCCGACAAGGCGACTTCAGGAGGCAGCGGCAGCGGCAGCGAACCTGACGATGACTGAACGGACGTCGGGAGACAGGGCCAGCGAAAACTGACAATGACTTAACGGTAACTGTAGTGCAAATAAATGATGTTTTCTGTGCTCTTTACCTCGCATTAAATGCGGATGAAAACTTTTTTTCTGATTTTGCTGTCCCCAAATTACACCTCGTATTATACGCGGGTCCGTATTATACGCGGGTATTTACGGTACTTGTGCAGGTGTAAACATGCCATTTCGTTTTGTGTCCAATTTTATGAAAGATTTTTAGTCCAAGTAATTTGTTTTACAAGCAGCAAAGTAGTTCAGTTTTCTGGAGCTGGCTTCCCTGGCAACAGAATGTCGAAATCGTACCTTAAAGGGACAGTGGCGTGATTTGTAGATTACTTGTGCAATTACAGTTCGGAGTTGGGGCACTGTTTCAACCACTCTGGTTGCGGTTCTTTCTGCATCCTCCTTGCTGATTTCCTATGACACTACGCATGACGCACTCTTTCGGATTGTCTTGACTGTGCTGACTGCACCGCTCGCTGATTGCAGAACCAACAAAATCGGTCGGACAGCCTCCGGCTAGCTGGAACAGCCTCCGGCTGGTGCCAGCCTCCGGCACTTTTATCGATAAGTAAACAGTACGCCTTAACAAGACTTGTGGCCAGAAAGTGTGGCGTTATTTTATTAGTGCGGAAACGGTATTAACCTTAGTACAGTCAAAGTAACACTATTATGTGAATTGCCTTACACCTCTCCGCTTACTTTCCATCCCGGGGGCTGAAGAAACAGTAACGCATTCACTGACCAAGTCAAAAGAAAGTATAAAGACGTTTCGGACGTTGCTGTTTCTTCGTAGATTGCCTGACTAGATGAACTTTCGTCGAACCCTTGACTACTACCTTCCCGGGATATGTACGCCGCACATCCCTGTACGTCTGGCAAGCCTCCAGCAAACCAATGGTAAATGAGAAGCCGGAGAAGAGTCACCGAAATTACGTTATGTAACATACAGCTGAAGCAGTAATGCAAACCGTACAACCAATGTAAGTTCATAACTTGATAGCACAATTTGTTTTCAAAATGTCAATATGGGAGATACTACGGTCGAAGCACATTTTCAAAATTTTTACACCCATAACATGTTTGCGCAGAGAGAGGTTTATTTTCACCGCGCAATTCGTAGAAAAGCCTGACTTTTGAATGTCTTCTATCTGCGTGTGTTACTCGTTTCAGCAAATAGGCAAAGTTACTCCTGGACAAGACCAATGCAGCAAGATTACCTTAAATTGCTTTTGCGCTCACAAGGTGGCCTTAAGCATACAAATGCAGAAACGACCGAAATTTCTTTGGCTATGTTCAATACGATCAACCTCACACGGCACAAGGCTACTTCATGGTCCGCTTAGATGCCGTGCAAAATAGTGACAATCACCACACCGCTCTCAGCTGCTGACCAAGCTCTACGCAATCCGAAACAATTTGAGATCGCTGATACTATCCATGACATCACACCATATGGACTATCATCCATAGCTCATCCAAGGGACTCATCCGGGGAGTGCTCCTTTTTTTGTCGAGGCCGAGATACTACCCAACCTTGACCAAAGGCAGGACAAAATATTATCCTGCCACAAGCTTGGCCAATCCAAGCTGATGGTACTTCCCTTTGCTGGACTCAAGGTTATGTACTTTCTGACATTACGTTATTCGGCCCCGAGTACCCCTGTTCGCTGTACAAAAACAGTTCCCGTGTGACCCTATGCCAGAAGCCGGACATCGATTCACAGCGTGTTCATAGCCAAACCCCAACACATGCCAACAGTGCGGCCTCCGACAGCCTAATCAGGGCCTCATGTGTGAACGACTGTGCACCCTCTGTGGCGGCTCCCGCATGAAGGCGGCTCAGGCTACCCCAAACGCTTCCTCAAGCCCTACATCCTTCGATGTAGAGAGCAAGCGAGTTGCTGAACGGAGGAGCAAGCCACGAGTAGGGACTCTACTCTGCAACGCGCCAGACCAGGGACCGCTCTTGTAGCGCTGCCCGGACGCGCCGCAGCAGCACCGGCTCCAGGTCCAAGTCGACCTCCATGAATGGTGCCCAGAAGCAAGACATGACCACTAACAACTAAGTTATCTGTGCAGAAGCCGTGTCTCCTAACGCCCCCAGTAACCCGAACCACCCCCAACCACGCTCACCACCCGTTAGACCATGTCAAGACTGCATACAACTCAAAGCACAAATAGCCTAACTGCAAGCAACACTTGAAAGAATAGAGAACCCCCAAACGGGAAACGGGAAACGTTCCAAACAAAACGCAAGCAGCCTAACCACCCTGACTGAGAAGGTTCACTGCCAATGGACGCGGCTCCCTAACCACCACTACCAACGAAAGATCCACAAATTATGGCACTCGAGGGTCCCTCAGGGAATGAACTCCATGCGCCAAAGCCTTTGCAAGTCGTGCAACACCGGTGGTTTCAGACAGCCATAACAACCTTACTGGTGACAATCAAGAAAAGCATACAGACGTACAGAGATTACACCAAGATGTACAAGTATTGAAGCCGGATGTACAGGCCTTTATGCAGGAGAGCGTCACTGTTTACAATGACCGTATCGAAACCGCCAACCCAGGCAAGAGTCGCAGCCCCTGCCTATACGTACAGCCTCACAAACTTCCAGTAATATAGAGGCAGCGACGATGAATCGGCATGTCAGTGCCTTATCACTGTTAAGGTCGCCTGTTAGGATGTATGGTTCGGGCAACTGGTCGACCAGCGCCTCGAAGTCAAAGCTCGAAAGTGCGAGATCAGGAGGAATGTATATGGAGCGTTCCGTTATCAACCTACTGAATATTATTGTGTGAATTGCTACAGCCTTAAGGACAGTGTTAAAAGTGACAGGGTGGCATGCTTAAGATTTCCGGGTGATTAAGGCCACACCCCCAGAAGTGTGTGTGCAGCCATCTCTGTCCTTTCTGTATACGAGCTAATTATTCAAGAACTTTGTGTGTTTAGAATTCAAATGCGTTTCCTGAACACATATTACATTTGGCCAATTAGCATGCAGTATTTCGAATACATCAAGATTTTTAAGAAGGCCTCTGTAGTTCCGTTGTATTATGTTGTCTCTTCCCATTATGAAGTGTTCGGAGCTACTGGAGTGGGACTATGTACGTAAGGTCTTTCGGGGCTTGCACTCTTGGGAGTGGTTTTTTAACCTTTTCTGGAGGTTTCAATGGAAGGACCCACTCCTTCTTCTGCGAAGCAGACAGGAAAGGTCTCGCATCTATCTCATCATCCGATTTTGAAGGGGTACCTGGCAAACCGGACCCCCCGCACTTGGCACCCTTTCCGGTGCCCTTCGTTCGAGCCGCGACCACTGAGGGCGTCAGAAGCGCCCCGGGTGGCACAGGCAGTGCGGCTGGGGTGCCTCCGTCTCGATCTCCTCCGGGCCCCCGCATGTGCTTTGGGCCGGTGGAGAGGAAGCGGAGGATGACGCGGCATCCCCAATCGACGTGGTTGCCACCACAGCCGCTGCTGGCTCAGCGCGCGGTGCGGAGGCGGGTTGGGCTATCCGAGGCAACCCAGGGGGTGGAAGACCAATTCCGACTCGCGGTACTGGGTCACCGCCGAAACCAGACACCGCTCCACCCTTCGGCGAGCTGCGTCGGAATACCTCCCCAGGGGAAAAGAGGCGAACCTCTTCCGCGGCTCTGGAAGGTGATTTTCTCGGTGATCTTCACACTGATTATCTGCTTCTCCTGCTTAAACTTTTCACATTTTCGCGAGTGCGCTGCATGGGGTCCCTGGCAGTTGGCACAGATGAAGGTTTCGAATTCACAGTTGTCTGAAGGATGGTCATGCTGGCCGCACTTAGCACGGGTAAGCCAGCCACGGCAAGAGTTTGTGCCATGCCGTAACCGTTGGCACTAGAAGCAGCGCCGTGGGATCGCGATGTATGGGCATAAAGAATAATGTATGTAACCGGCATTTATTCATTCTAGAAGCGTGGATCGATCGAAGGTCAAGATAATATGTTTAGTTGCTACCTTTTTATCATCGCGGCGTATTCATATGCGCTTTACAGCCGTGACGCCCTGATCCCTTGCGCCTTCTAAAAGGCCGGCATCGGTTTTGGAAATGAGATTCGCTTCAGAGATCACACCCTGAGAACTGTTGAGGCTCTGGTGGGGTGTGTCCCTGATCTCCAGATCTGCCATGCGGGTTTGTTTCAGGGGGATTGTGGATTGCTGCTGAGTTTTTACTTCAACTGGCACTTCACCAGTTCTGAGCTTTTTGGCGTCGATTGTTTTGCCGATGATACCTTCAAGGAATTTCGAAACAAGAAAAATTACACCATCTCCCCGAAGGGAACTATGTGGTGATGCAAAGCAGAATTGTTGGCGTCCATTCAGCTCATCGGACGGTGCAGCGTGTCTCAACCGAAGCAGCAACTAAGGAAGCGGCGTGCGGACCAGGTTTATTATATAGAGCAGATGTAGTGGAGAGGAGGAAATGAGAGAGGAGACGCGCATGCGCGCTTATTGCTCAGCTGGTGTGTTGCCGTTATGTTGATTGATCTGGTGTTTAGTAACGCCAGAGGGAATTCGATGTCCGGATCCACACCGGTTGCAAAGGCACGCAAGTACTGTTGTATTACTGTGAGTAGGCGGTGGTGCTCGAGGCTCCGAATCTCGCCCATCATGTCCTTGTCGATTTTGTCGTCTCTGTGGTAGAATCAGTAGTCTCCGTCAGCGTTGGTGAGGTAAAGCTGGTTGACGTTGGTGCACCGGCTGAGAGCAACGTACACGCCCTGGTCTTCGCAGCTTTGTCTTCTTTTTCTTCTTCAACGGTTCCCCAACGGGAAGATGACAGCGGTGGTTGAACGCAAAGCTATCTCGTGATGGATTCTTTGGTTGGTCAATCCCTAGGGGCATCCTGCCAAAATCATCATCAGAAGCGCTGCGGACGGGGCGAGAGCAACGTACACACCCTCCTCTTTGCAGCTTTGTCTTCTTCGTCTTCAGTGGTTTCCCTACGGGAAGATGAGGACGGTGGTTGAACGCGAAGCTATCTCGTGATAGATTCTTTTGTTGGCCAGGCCCTATGGGGCATCCTGCCACAATCATCATCAGAGGCGCTGCGGACGGGGCACGGACGCGGGACATCCCCCCGAGCAAGAGACGCTAACATCCTCCTCTAAAGTTTTTAGTTCGTCGTTTCTATTGACGTTCAGCTTCACGTGTTTTCGTTGTATCAGTAGCTTCTTGACGTCGTTTGAATGAGTCAAGGACATAAGGCGCGTTCGTAGTACTTGCTCCTGTTTCGGTTTTGTAGCGCAGTGGGAAGAGCGCCGCGTATCTCTTGTTGCGGCCAGAGAATCGTGGGATCGAAACCGAGCGCCGCTATTTCTTTTTTTATATTGTAGGGGGAGAGGTGCGGACAACGGACGGACGCCGGACATATCCACGAGCAAGAAATGCTTTCAACTAAAATACGGATTGAGAGAAAACCGGCTTCGATTTCTCCATAGATTCAATGTTCAAAAACGAGGGTAGTTATCTGGCTTTGAGGTCGAGATGGAAGGCAAAGCAGAAGAAGAAACTTCGGTGCGGCCCATTTTCAGGGACCGATCACGTTTGACGGGGGTTGAAAATACCATAAAGCATAGCATAAAAGCAGGGAGACGGGGGTAGTTTATTCGTCAGCCTTACCCTGATAGCTGAAGAGGTCCTGGAGCTCTCTGCCTGGTAGAAAGACAGGGAGCCCATCTGCCAGAGCTTGACCTGGGCTCCGACGGCTACGGTTTGAGGTTTCTACCATTCACCTTAAAAACGCATCCCCATGGTTGGATCCAGCTTATGAAGGGGGGCTCGTGGACCGTGGTGTCGCCAACACCGTCACCAAGATTGCTCAAGGTGCCCCGGGCGGGGTCCTCTAAACCTTGCAGCCGAAGAATAGGCATGATAATATCTACGTATTGCCTATTTTCAGAGAAAAACAGAAGTTTCTAAGCTGCAAGCTGCAAAATTACAGAGGCCCGAATTTAAATTAGTGCCGCTTCATTTGATACAAACTGCAGATATCGATTAATGTCGGGTGGTGAGCACCGTAACACAGCTTAGCTATCACAATAAATCATTCATTTGGGAATGTTCTTTTCTGAAGTAGCGATAGATCAGCGAGCGCAATGCACCAGTACAGCTCTACGCTGTCCGAAGGTCAGCAGTACCGGCCCAAGAGATTGCATTACCCTAATAGTACTGTCACTCTAAGTAAGCTCACCACGCGCTGCAAGCTCAAGCGGGAGTCGCTTCTCAAAAGCCAATGAATGGTTATGTCCTTGCGAATATTGCTTGTTTCTCGGCTTCAGGAGAAAACTGCATTCATAAAATTTCTGACAGCCCTTCGTTGTTATTTGGCGAGCGCTGCTAAGTGCACGCAGACTGTGATTGATATGTCTGCCACTTGTTTGCGCGGCACTAAGGAAAAGAAGCGCCGGAGGACATAGACGTGCGACGAAAAATTGGGTGTTTGTACACAGTAGTTACGACACGTAAATCGAGCTTTAGCAAAATTATTACATTCGCACAGATCCAACATACATTGTGCACAGCTGCAAACAAATATAAATTGACCCCCTGTCATTGCCACATACAGGCGCTCATGCATAGGTACAGTAGTGGTGGGTCCATTTTTCCTACTTTAAAGTGGAGACCGTTTCTTCCAGATCTATTTCTTCCGGGGCCATTTGTTCAGGAACCATTTATTCCGTAACCGCCCTCGTCTGCCAGGACACATTCCTTATGTCGATCCGACAGAAAGATCTACAGCCATTCTTGTCAAAAGTTGCGTTGCGGTGACTCAAAACCTTGCGCCACAGAAAGACTGCAGGCACACGCTCCCCGAATTCTACCCCAGTCAACTAAAAAGAAATCCAGCCTGTTTATACTCAAAATGTACTTCTCGCCATCGCGCACACAACGTTGTGGGCATTACGGAGGTCCGCCATTTTTCCTATCTCTTTCGGCTCGCCGCAAAGGCGAAAGGGGGAAGGGCCCTCTCTATCCCTGCGACCATGTGTTTCCCTCCCGCGAGAGGAAGACTTGGGGCGGTGCCGACTCCCCACCGGGAACGGTTTTGCCCGGAAGATCCGGGCGGGCTGGTCCGAGGCCCACCACGGAGAAAGGCGCTATGTGGATACCAACCATCATCGCGAGTTGCCGTAGGTACATGTTGCTTCTTTTGGCGTTCCTTTGTCCGCCCTCGCGCCTGTTTCTCCCGTCCGGACCAAGGTTGTCTTGGCGGTGGTAGAACGACGCGCCCGACGTCCCTGATAGCAGTGCAATAAACGGCGGGGTTGGTGATGGGCGTGTCGTGTGTTATTGCTGTTCGCTGCCGCTAAGCCAAGTTAGCGGTCCGTTGCGGCGTTCAGTGGAGCTAGCTTTGCGGCCGAACCTCGAGGGTCGACCTTGGTCGCCGTAAATACCCTGGTCCCCACAACGTAGAATGAGGGAAGTTACCCAGGAAGGCCTATTTTTAAAGAACTCACTCCTGATTATAGAGATTTAACCTTCTACACCAGTTATGGAGGTACACAATTTCAAAAAGTGGGAAAATATAGTAAAAAAATTCCCCCGCATTTCCCCGAGGGGGAGAATGTGAAAGTGCGAATGCACGGTTGTCGGCCCGCTTGCGGCGCTTGCGCTCGGCCCCCGCAGCCCACCGCCTCGCCGCCTTCTCTTCCATCTCGTCCATCGGGTTTGTAGTATCACGTGTACACCACGCAGTTATCAAGCCGCTATAACGCCGCTGAGTCGCCAACGCACGCCGCTGACGACGTAGTTTGAATGCGTTAAAGATATAAGGCGCGTCACTAACACTGATACCAGCGTCGCGTCCGTGGCTTGGTCGGTAGAGCGTCGCGCTGTGGCCGCAAAGTCCTCGGATCGAAACCTGGCGCCGGATGCTGTTTCTTTTTTAAATATAGAGGAGCACTGCGGACGCCGCCGCCGCCGCCGGCGGTGGATGGTTTGGGGTCGCTTATAAAGTGCATTCGCACTTAAAAAACTCCCACCTCCCCTCGCGGGAACCCCTCTGTAGATGCGACGCATAGGCGGAGCGGCGAAGGGACCGCGTTTTATATACCCGCCGCGGTGGCACAGTGGCTAAGGCGTTGCGCTGCTGAGCACGAGGTCGCGGGTTCGATTCCCGGCCGCGGCGATCGCTTTATTGATGGAGGCGAAAAGCAAAAACGCCCGTGTGTACGAGATTTCGGCGCACGATAAAGATCCAGAGGTGGTCAAAATTAATCCGGAGCCCTCCACTACGGCGCGCCTCATCACCTGCGTTGCGTCGGCGCGTTAAACCCTACAATCAATCAATCAATCAACCGCGTTTTATAGCGCGCATAACGTTTAGGGGCCTGCGTAAGCCGGTCCCAGTCGATGACGACATTGCCGTACTTGTAAAGCGGCGTGGACTCTAGGTGTGGATGTTCCTTGCACTCCAAGCGTGGATGTTGCTTCGCCGGAGAACGGCACACCGGTTATATGCGCCGCGCACCCGAAGGAGGGGAAACCGCAAAAGAGAGAGTACTGCACATGCCGGCCCCCCAACGCATATGCCGCGGCTATGACGCAACGTGCCGCGGCTGTGACGCAACACAATCCAACACAATCCACTTTAATCCAATCCAATCCAAGTCAAGCCAAGCCAAGCCAATCCAATCCAATCCAAGCCAATCCAATCCAATCGAATCCAATCCGATGCCCCTCGCGAGAGAGTGTTCGCTATCGGAGAGGAGAGGGGGTGAGCGGCGGAGAGTGCAGCTGGCACGGCGAGGAGAATGGGGGAGGGGCGGACAACGCCGATGACGACGACGACGACGACGACGCCGGAGGGACAAGGCGAGTGAATCAGATGCTCTGCACCTAAAATGTATCAAGAAAGATCTAACGCTGCTAAACGACCCAGACACACCTAATCTAACGGGCACTGTTGGAAATATTACATGCGAACAAGAGGTGGCTCTTAGCAGCTGCTCCTAATATCACCATCATAATATCGGAGTACCATCCACCATAAAGAATCGCTCTGTGAGGAGGGGAAGGAAAACCCCCTCTGCAGGTTCTTGAGTAGGGTGTGTTCGGTGGCGAGTGGGGCTAGCCACAGTCGCCAGTTAATCAGACGAGGGCGCTTTGTGAGGTTACGAAGACAACATGTATTTTAGAACAAAGCACGATGCAGAGAGATTACCAGAGAGCTAAAAAAACCCAAAAGGAATAACTAGTCTACACATGCGACATCAAGAAATCCAAAACGCTAACTTATGTACAGAAAAGCCTATAAATCTAAACACCAGAAAAGAGCAACAGAAAAGTTCATAAACAGTTCACCGTGACGTGGCGTAGTACTCGGGCGTCGGGGCGTCGCGTTGCGTTGCGCTGAGGGTCGCGTCGGAAGTCTCGCGTGCTGGCCCGTTGCCGATGCAACTCCGTTGCAGCTCTTCCACGAACGGCACTTGCAGGAGCGGTCGTGGCCGGAACCTGGTCACCACCAGGCGCCACGTCAGGGAAGGCCGCGGGCAGCCGGCACCCGGTAGCCGCCGGCAGACGATCTCCAGGCCATGGTCGTTCAGGACCGGGGCACGACGCAGCGCGTGTGCCTGCCACGGGCCAGGACACTGGGGAATAGGACGCTGGTCAGGGGAGGCCTTGGCGTCAGGTAGATCCCTTTGAGCTTGGGTCCCCGTCACGCGATGAGCTCTCGATCTGCGCCTGGACGCCGCTCTCCTCGAACCGTCCTCTCGGAACTCCTCCACTCGAATGGCCGTCCTTCCTCGTTCCCGTCTGGCCTCGCCACCCCTCCGTCGTGGCCGGCTCTCATAGGGCCCTCGCGTTCACCGTCATCGGCTCGTGTGACCAGCCACTTCGTCTTTTTCGGCCGTGCCGAAACGAGGACAATCCCTTCACGGGCATGTGTCCGCGACGTCGTCGTCGTCGTCGTCCCCGCCGACTGAGCGCTTCACCTTACATGTGTTCCCCCTTTAGAAAGTTTTTCTTCAGTGAAAAAAAACTGCACAAGGAGGTGAAGGATCACTGCTGGGTGGTTGAACGGGGTAGACGTAGTTGTCATCACGGTGAACACCATCCCGCACACGGTGAACACAATCACTTACATTCAGTGACTGTCACACACACTCGCGCACTAGAAGTCTCCCGTGAGTCACCACAACACTTCACGATTCGCAGTGTCATGCCACCACTAGGTACAAAAAGAACGTCGTCAAGAACACTTGGCTTGAACCCAACAACACCAACCACTGCACCGTTACCCTATTACCTCAATTATCTTACTTATCGGCTGGCGGCAACAGGCGACTCATGTAATCCGCTCCTACGTTCTTGGACCCCTTGATGTACTCTTCTCTGAATGAATATTCTTGTAGAGTTAGACTCCACCGGAGAACTCGACTGTTAAGGTGTGTGGCGCTAGCGAGGTACTTCAAGGGCTGTTGGTCAGTCTGGACAACAAATGTTGTTCCGTACAAAAAGATGTAAAATTTCTCCACGGCCCAAACTAGTGCCAAGCATTCCCGTTCGATGGCTGAGTACCGGGTTTCACGAGGCAGGAGTTGGCGGCTGGCGCAAGAAACCGGGTGCAGCACTCCGTCATGCTCTTGCATCAGTACAGCACCTAAACAACTTTCCGATGCGTCGGTGCGCAGTACAAATGTCTTCCGGATGTCCGGAGCTCTTTCGACCGGTCCAGAAGACAAGGCAGCCTTCAAAATCTTGAAAGCCCGCAGCCGTTGAGGGTTCCACTCGGCTTTGTTTTTAAGTGCGAATGCACTTCATAAGCGACCCCAAACCATCCACCGCCGCCGGCGGCGGCGGCGGCGGCGGCGTCCGCAGTGCTCCTCTATATTTAAAAAAGAAACAGCATCCGGCGCCAGGTTTCGATCCGAGGACTTTGCGGCCGCAGCGCGACGCTCTACCGACCAAGCCACGGACGCGACGGTGATATCTGTGTTAGTGACGCGCCTTATATCTTTAACGCATTCAAACTACGTCGTCAGCGGCGTGCGTTGGCGACTCAGCGGCGTTATAGCGGCTTGATAACTGCGTGGTGTACACGTGATACTACAAACCCGATGGAAGAGATGGAAGAGAAGGCGGCGAGGCGGTGGGCTGCGGGGGCCGATCGCAAGCGCCGCAAGCGGGCCGACAACCGTGCATTCGCACTTTCACATTCTCCCCCTCGGGGAAATGCGGGGGAATTTTTTCTCGTTCTTTCGGGTCATTTCAACCAAAGGCTGTGCCTTTTCAGCGTAACGTGGGATGAGGTCTCGGTAATATCCGGCAAGCCCCAAAAACGAGCGTACTTGCTTCTTGGTTTCTGGCCTCGGCGACTCAATGAGTTTCGTGACCACACCTTCCACAGGTTGTATTTTGCCTTCTCCCAAACGATGTCCGAGGAAAGTCACGGAAGTGGCGCCCAATTCACACTTTTGTGGCTTAACTGTCAGGCCAGCAGACCGAATCCTTCTTAAAAGTTCCCGGAGAGTCGCGAGATGCTCCTCCCAGTTATTCGTGGCGACCTGGACATTATCGATGTAGTGAACAACGTTATCCATGCCCTGCAATAACAGTCTCATGAGGCGTGTGAAAACCGCCGACGCCGTCTTGATGCCGAAAGGCATGTACTTAAACTGGTAGTGCCCAGAATGCGTTGAGAAGGCAGTCTTTGACCGTGAAGCCTCGTCCAAAGGCACCTGCCAGTACCCTTTGGTCAGGTCAAACTTCGAAAAAAAAACCTTCGTTCCGACCACCGCAAATATAATATCTGTTCTTGGGATAGGTTCCGCATCTGCCACCAGGATGTCATTGATGCGGCGGAAATCTATGCAAACTCGATAACTGTTATCCGGTTTCTTCACCGGATCTAGCGGGGAGTTGTACGGCGATTTGGAGGCTTCAATGATGTCGAGTTTCAGCATGTCTTTTACCTCTTTGTCCACAATTTCTTGTACCTTGAACGGTAGAGTATATTGCGGTGTGTTGATGGGGTTTTCCGTGGTTAATTCCAATTGGCACTCCAAGAGATTAGTCTTTCCTGGAAGCTCTGAGAATATATCCTGAAAATCTTGTAAGAGGTCATGCAATTGTCTCCTCTGGTCGTGATCCAGACTATCCGAAAGTTTAATGGACTCGACTTCACAGTGGTCAGGAGCACTGTAGTCAGGAAACCGGGATTCTGATTCTGCTTCCTCTACCACGATGAATGATGAGGTCTGCAACGCGATCTCCGGTTTTCGCTCTTCATAGCGTTTGAGCATGTTGATGTGAAATAGCTTTTTGTAGTGTCCAAGGGCGAGCCAGTAGTCAAAGGAATTTTTCTGTCCACAGACCCTGAATGGCCCCTTCCAGTGCATCAGTAGTTTGTTGTGAGTCGTTGGGAGCAGAATCAAAGCTTGATCACCGATCTTGAGTTCTCGTGCTTTAGACTGTCGATCATACCACCTCTTCTGGGACCCCCGGGCTTGGAGCAAGTTTTGTCCAGCCGACTCCAGCGTTTTTTCAAGCCGTTCGCGGAGGTCTAACAGGTAGCCATATGTGGTTTTCGACTCTTCGTCGAGCTTCTCTCCAGTCCACAATTCTTGAAGGATAGTTAATGGTCCTCGCACCTGCCGTCCGTAGATGAGCTCAAATGGGGAAAACCCTGGGCTGGACTGGGGCGCCTCCCGGTAGGCAAACAGGACAGGTGCCAAGTAACGATCCCATGCCTTAGGTTGCTCTTGGACCAATTTCCGCAGCATCTGTTTCAAAGTGCCGTTGAACTTTTCAACCAAACCATTCCTCATGGGGTGGTACGGCGTAGTGCCGAGATGTTTGATGGACAACATACGGTTAACTTCCTCCATCAACTTTGAATTGAAGTATGAGGCCCGATCTGTGAGGATCTCTTTGGGAAAACCGATCCTTGAAAACATTTCCACTAAGCCTTCGGCCGCCGTGGCAGAGTCAAAATCTGGTAGCGCTACCGCATCTGGGTAGCGGGTAGCAAAGTCGACCAAGGTCAGAATGTATCGGTTGCCCTTTGATGACCTTGGCGATATGGGACCAATGATATCGACGGCTACTCGTTCAAACGGTGTATCAATGAACGGCATGCACCCAAGTGGTGCCTTCGGGACTCTTCCTTTAGGAAACGTCCTCTGGCAAGCGTCGCATGATCGGACGTACCGCTGCGCGTGCGCTTGCACCCCGGGCCAATAAAAGGCTTCCAACAGACGCCCAACTGTCTTCTTGGTTCCCAGGTGTCCCGAGATTGGACTGTCGTGTGCCAAGCTCAGTATTTGGGACCGAAACTTCTTCGGGACTACGACCTGTTGAAACACGTTGTCACTTGACATTTTGTATTGCCTCCACAGAAGTCTGTTTTTGACGAAAAACGTGTAAACTCCCGCTCGCTTACCGGTCACGGGTGTTCCAACCCTGTCCCAACATATCCGTAGAGTCGGGTCTTTTTCTTGTTCCCGCCGAAGCTGCTGCGGGGTTACTTGGATGACGTTCAAGGCCGCTGTGCGGCTCCTTCTGCGTGTCGTAGGTCCTTTCGTCCCCATGACGACTTGGGTGGAGGGTGCGGCAGTCACGTCACCACTTGTCTCTGTGGCCCATAATAAGCTGCCGTTTTCCCTCCACGCGGGATCCGGATCTGAGGCATCGCGTGCCCCTGAAATATTTCCCACAATTACATCATATATTGGGGTCTGCATACACCATGTGGTAGCCTTTCCGCAGAAATAAGGCGTTAATACTTCCACAACTGCCTCTTCGACCTCGACGCTCTCCCCATTTGCTAGAAGCAACGTAGCTTTTGTCCCTGTCATCGCCGAATCGGTAACCAGGGACCTACGGACAACCAGTGTATTGCTTCCGGTGTCCCGCAACACAGAAACCTTCTTCCCGAAGAGTTCCCCTTCGAGCACTGGAAGACGAGGCCGCGTGGAGTTCTTTTGTACCGCGCGGGCAACCCTCATTTCTTGCCCCCTCTCTGGACAGGAATGATCACAAAGAGGATTCCCATCCCTGCCCTTCGAAGAAACGCATTGGCGTTCTGTCGGTGACATACAGTAAGATGCCGTCTCCTTGCTGTTGGCTCGTTTAGGGCAAGACGACGTTATGACCAACTTGACCTTGACGGCAAACCGAACAGTACGGTTGCTTTGGCCTCGACCGACAATCTGAGGCTTGGTGACCCAGCTTGTCACACAGAAAGCACCGAGGGGTTCTGGATGAGTTCGTCATATTCCTCGCCTCCTTTGATAACCCAGCGTCCTGCGCTCCCTTAAAGCGCAGCAGGTTGATTTGATGCTGGGCCTCGAGGAAGTGATCGGTGGCCTGAGTCATTTCCGAGAGTTTCGTGCAGTCCCTTTCCCGTAGGAAAACTGCTAACGCGCTGTGGCAGTTGGTCAGGAATTGCTCCGAGACAATTAACTCTCGTACTCCGTCATAGGTTTTAGGAGTACCTCCCATCTCCACCCAGCGGTCGAAGAAACTCTCTAGTCTCGTCGCATATTGCTTCGCCGTCTCACTGTCTTGCGGCTTGCTCTGCCGGAACTTTTCCCTGTAGCCTTCAGCCGTGAAACGGAAACGTTGCAGTAGCGCCAGTTTAGTCTTGTCATAATCGACGGACTCGTCAGGAGACAGCCGTCCGAAGACCTTCAAAGCTTCTCCAGCTAGACACAAACTGAGCGCTGTGGCCCATTTCTCTTTCGGCCAACGCTGTCCGTTCGCCACTTGTTCGAAACGCTTCAGATAAGCGTCCAAATCATCACGAGCTTCATTGAAGACGGGAATGAAGTTGTGTGGATTGACATTAAAGACAGGGCTGTCCGCAGAATGCGCGTCACCAGCAGTCTCCCCAGAGCCTCTACACTCCCCAATTTCTGCCAACCTGAGTCTTAGCTGGAGGTTCTTTTCTTCCTGCTCGAGTCGCACTCGTGCAGCTTCGCGCTCCTGACGGCTAGTCTCTCGCTCTGCCGCCCTCTCATCTCACGCTTTCGCTAGAGCATCGTCAACCCACGCACGCAAATCCGCCTCACGCAACCCAAGACGCTCCCCGGTGGCAACTAACTCCTGCACGTTCATCGTTCACCGATGCAGGGATAACTGTCGCACCGTAACCTCTCAATGTGCAAACGCCCTCGTCCTGCCGTGGACGCCAATTTTGTGAGGAGGGGAAGGAAAACCCCCTCTGCAGGTTCTTGAGTAGGGTGTGTTCGGTGGCGAGTGGGGCTAGCCACAGTCGCCAGTTAATCAGACGAGGGCGCTTTCTGAGGTTACGAAGACATGTATTTTAGAACAAAGCACGATGCAGAGAGAGTACCAGAGAGCTAAAAAAACCCAAAAGGAATAATTAGTCTACACATGCGACATCAAGAAATCCAAAACGCTAACTAATGTACAGAAAAACCTATAAATCTAAACACCAGAAAAGAGCAACAGAAAAATTCATAAACAGTTCACCGTGACGTGGCGTAGTACTCGGGCGTCGGGGCGTCGCGTTGCGTTGCGCTGAGGGTCGCGTCGAAAGTCTCGCGTGCTGGCCCGTTGCCGATGCAACTCTGTTGCAGCTCTTCCACGAACGGCACTTGCAGGAGCGGTCGTGGCCGGAACCTGGTCACCACCAGGCGCCACGTCAGGGAAGGCCGCGGGCAGCCGGCACCCGGTAGCCGCCGGTAGACGATCTCCAGGCCGTGGTCGTTCAGGACCGGGGCACGACGCAGCGCGTGTGCCTGCCACGGGCCAGGACACTGGGGAATAGGACGCTGGTCAGGGGAGGCCTTGGCGTCAGGTAGATCCCTTTGAGCTTGGGTCCCCGTCACGCGATGAGCTCTCGATCTGCGCCTGGACGCCGCTCTCCTCGAACCGTCCTCTCGGAACTCCTCCACTCGAATGGCCGTCCTTCCTCGTTCCCGTCTGGCCTCGCCACCCCTCCGTCGTGGCCGGCTCTCATAGGGCCCTCGCGTTCACCGTCATCGACTCGTGTGACCAGCCACTTCGTCTTTTTCGGCCGTGCCGAAACGAGGACAATCCCTTCACGGGCATGTGTCTGCGACGTCGTCGTCGTCCCCGCCGACTGAGCGCTTCAACTTACACGCTCACATCCCGCGATCACCACATCTTTTTCTACAACAAAATGTTGCCGTGATCAGGATACTGCGGTTGAACTGAGTGCGCCGCCCCACAACGATGACGCTAACAGTGACCAATGACCGCAGGCGGCGGTGAAGAACCAAGAAAAAATTGTAGATGCGCAGAAGGGTTCCCGGATCCCACGTCGGCACCAACGTTACCGATTCTTTGCGACGCTATGCGGCAGCCAACGGGAAAAAACGGCTTTTATTCCACCTACATGACCGTTCTCGACGGCCCACTGATATTAACAACGTCGAGAATGGGCATGGAGGTCATATATTAACGAGGAATCCTCATCCGGAACCCAACCACCAAAAAAAAAAATCGAAGGCATCTAATCAGAGATTAATGCCTAAACGCCATTCATTGGTAAGCTGAGTTTCCTTAAAAAGAGTGTAATAGAACATTTCGAATAAGATGAAAGCTTGACGAACAGATTTAAGAGCTTATAGACTTAGGTTATTTAACACATGGCTTTGAAAGCGGCGAAGAATTCGAATCCTCAATGCTGCTGACCGGGATTGCAGAGGCATTCGCATTGCAAAAATATCCGAGAAATAGCGTAGAAAAACACATCACCGCAAACAACAATGACTCAGCATGGCAGAGCAGCCAGCCTTAAAACAGAAACAGTTCTTAGTTGGGACCTCTCAAAGCAGCTCGTCAGGTGCCACACGTCACCTAACAGACTGATTTCTGCGGAGAAGAAACGGATGCATTATTTGCATAGAGGAGGTAGTTGTTTCTACCGCTAGAACGGACGACTTTTCAACCTAGTTCAATTCACCTGGACTTCATCCAATAAATGTGGCGAGTGTTCAGCGCCACCACCACGCCGTGGAGTTACCTGAAGCATCGGATTAACCTTGTTTTCATGGTACGAAAGCCCGTTTGGTGCTCAAGGAACATCATTAAGACGAACAAGCACCACCACAGATGAACAAAGCGCCCCTTCAGGACCATCGACCGATCGGCCGAACCTCACACTCACGTACGGATTCTTCAGGTGTAGGTCATCGGGGTACCTTGGGTTTGATGTTCATTGATTTGGAAAATGCAAAACGTAAAAAAAATCTGAAACTCGTTCGCACAAAATGCTACACTTAAAAACCTATGCAAATGCCGACTGATCAGTAAAACAATAAAGAAAAGGGCAGCCTCATTATAAAGATTATCATTGGTACTATAACATACGCAGCCCAATCCTACGACCTTAACAAAACGCACATGAGAATACTTCAAAATCTGCACAGAGCCACCCTTCGCACCATCAGTGGACTACCCAAACATACTCGTCTTGAGAACCTGCAAGCTGCAGTTGCTCTTCCCCCTTTGAAAATATCATTCAAGAGCAAGTGCATTAATCCCTCCATAAACGCTCATTAACTCATTAAGGTGTCTCCATCATCGCCTGGGACAATCTGAAGCCGTTACAACCCAACGACATCCCACCGCCTTTGGCTCCCTGGAACCGCCCTTCTGTCACGGACTCTACAGCCACCCATCCCGTCCCGCGTAACGCCCAGCCCGTCCGCGCAGCCCGCATCAACGCCCTCCGGAACAGTAAACGCCCCCAAGAAATTGATATTTACACCGACGCAAGCATAGCTAATCCACTAGTTGGAATCGCATGGACATCACCTGATCTCCCCTCCATCCAAGGCAAACGAACCCTTAATATTCCATGTGCTACCATTCTGGAAGCGCAACTCCATGCCATCATTCAAGCCATCGACTTCCTCATGTTCGACTTTCACTCCTCTGTCCCTTCACAAATACGCATCCTGACGGACTCATTCGAAGCCCTAAAGACACTACAAAGTCCCACATCCACCAATCCCATTGCCAACAAAATCCTGCATCCGATCTCCATCCTAAAATCTAGCGGCATCCATCTTCGCATCGACTGGTCCTCCGTTGCTACCCGACTTGGCTCCTCCGCCTCCTGAGTCATTACCGCCAGCCATACAGATTCTACGGTACAAAAAAGACCGCCTCAAGACCCTCACTCCAACCGGCTTTTTATCTGCTCTACCCCCGCTCCCAAGATCAGCCGAAATTTTTATGAACAAATATTTTGCAAATGCTAGCTTAACCCCAGAGACATTCCGTAAATGGTACACCCCATCCCTGCCACCTCGATGTCCCTTCTGCGCCTCCCTCGCACCCGCCAATCTCCAGCACCTAATTTGGCACTGTCCAAAATTTACGCGTTATAGAAACTTCAAGCCTCCTCCAAATGCCTCCTCCTCATACATCGACCCTCGAACCCTGGAACCCTCTACGCTGACTTAAATTGCGCACTACTCTCTAAAAAGCGGTCTAGCGCGAGCAGTTTAGAGCCGTGAGCCTGCTCTCCTCACCCCACGTGGCCTCTTCCGCCTTCGTAAGGAGCCAACCAGCTTCAACCTGAACGGTTTATTTTCAAGATGTCCCAAGCCTCGAATATCCCACCCTCTACTCGCACTTCCCCCACTTGACCTAGCGTCTTCCTAATGTAATAAAGGCTATCTCCTCCTCCTCATTATATGCATAAAAAGATTCAGCCGGCACGAGCATTCCTCCAAGATACTTCAAGCGACCCAACGCACATGTCACGTGAAGCTTGTGCGATCACTGCCAAGTTATCATCCAGGATGTCCGATGCCCAGATGATGGTACATGGCATGGTCAATACGAGCCATGTACCATGATATTATTCCACAAAGTTCATGTTCCACCGAATGTGCAAACATTGATGAAAGCAGGAAAATGGAACATCATGGACGGCGAACACAGAACTTTTGGCACAAAAATGAAGGTTTTAGGCATCCATAATAGGAATTGAAAAGGGCCATCCAGACACATATAGAGGCGGCAAATAGTCCTGTTTAGGCATATTTAGGCTCAAATTGTATTTACTCCGCTGCATATTATAGGACAATTTTTTTACTACTATTGAGAACACTGGACAACTCATGTGCTGTGGGAAAGTAATTTTACTTTCTTCCTGAAAAAAACCCACTACACAGTTGATTTACGTGAAATGCAGGGTATATCGACATCAAAACAAAGCCTTGGAAGCCATGACAAACCACACCAGCTTCTGCAAGATGTACCTCCTTTTAATCGATAATCCTGTGGGAAAAAACAACGCCAAACGTCCACTGAGGTTGAGGTAGCATTCTACTTTGGGACACTATAACCTAATTTCATCTGGAATGTCACCAGGTTTGCTGCTCAGAATCTTCGGCAGTTCTTTTAGCACACGAAATACTGGAATTTCATGTCACACAAATTTTGGCAAACGGCTATTCCGAGATGGTGGCCGATCGGTCGTAGGTATCCGAATTGAGATCAGCATTGTTATAGTGACGCGAAAGCTATGAGTTGCTGCAATGCTTTCTGCTAAGAATGTGAAATAAGCACAAGAATGTGCCATGCCATGAAGTGTAGCGTGGTGTAAATATTTCGGGCTGGGACGCTTTTTTCGACTGCAACGCTGGTAATGCTACGTGAGTATTTCTATTGTTGTTAGACTACAGCTTACAACAACAAGCTCTGGTGCATGAATACCTTTGAAGACACAACTGGGCTTCGAAGAAACATCTTAACTGCCACGTATTCGTTGACAGAACCGAACAACCTTCTCAGCTCTTGACATGGATGAATCCTCTGGATAGCACAGTGAAGTGCAATAATTTTCTACACATTATTGAGCTATTCAGTCCTGCAGAAGCAGATGATTCGTGAAGCTGCGGGAATAACACTATCCAGTAGCTCGTGAGGACAGGGGGGACGTCGGTGAGCTTGGCTGCAATGTCGCTACGCACGGGCCTCTGGCCGCTTGGTGGCAAGGTCGAGGTGTCACCTGCTTCAGCCCGACCTGCGCTTCTCCGCGTGTTTGGCACGGTGTGCGAATTTTCCCAGCAAATGGCGAGTGACAAACGCCGAGAAGCGGGCCTATAAAGCGAGTAAACCCTTACAGAACATAACATATATAACACAAAACAGACATTTTTAGGCACTACAAAGCCCATATAGCTAAACAGGCACTAAGAAGCCCATATAGTGAAAACAGGTACGTTTAGGCACAATAAACTATAATTAAAATGCTCCCCATTCGTTAGTTCATGTTTATATGCTAAATAGGCATAACACAAACTGAAACAAAAATAGGCATTTTGCCTAAATTTCCGGTGGTCTAACCTCAAGATCTTGAACAAAAGTGCTGGTGCTGTTGATTACATCGCACAAGAGGCGCTGCATATTGCGGAAAAGTGAACTCCTCTCCTTACGTTCAGCATCTCCCTCCATTTCTCGCGTGGCCAGGAGGACGTTGAAAGTATAACCGACAATGAAGAGGTGGCGGCTAGCAGCTGCTCCGAATATCATCATCATTGTATCGTGGTTCAAACAGCCATTAAAATCGCTCACATCCCGTGATCAACAGGCATCGAGTACCCAGACATACTAGTCCTGACGTTACTTTCTCAGCTGGAGCTTTAGATATTACCTGGCCTAATACGCAGGAAAACCTCGGACCTGTGTAAGATATATTCCACCTGTTTTCAAAGAAAATTACAAACCCTGTAATGGATCAGCCCGCATCACAAACTAGGCGCTATGCCACAGGTTATGCTACCACGGAACGTCGATTGCGGACCATCATATAAAGAACTGAAGGAACCGGCTCTAGGAGATGCCCAAGCACACTCGTATAGCTATCTCCTACAGGATACCGAATACCTGAATTCAACTCAAAACATCACACCTGGCAAGCACGAAGCAACCTCACAAGACGGTGGAAACTCACACAACAAAAAGCCCTGGAAGCCTATACCCCAGACCACATTACAAATTACCTTATTGCCATCCTAGACTACTCCACCATGCCAATCCTGCCCCGCTATTTGAACTCCTATTAGATGAAAAAGAACTCCTCGATCAATGGAAATTGGCTAAAGTTCGCTTCGTCCCAAAACCCGTCAAATCGCCACACATCAAAAACCTGCTCCCGATATAACTAACCTCCTGTATTGAAAAAATACTGGAGAGAATCGTACTGAAACCATTCAAAACCACCTTGACGCAATGCAACAAACGCCAGACAATGTTGGCTCCAGGAAACATCTCGGGACACCGGACTGTTATTACACTGAATCCTCGTCCCTGCCACGCATCACTCCGCGAGGGCCATGCTCGCTCTAGATTTGAAGGGATCCTTCAACAACATGCACACGAGGCAATTCTTCGTAACTTAGCCAACACAGGACGCGGAGAGAAAACCTACAGCTGCACTGTCGATTTCCTTTCCAACCGCAGAGCCATACTCAAGATCTGGGACGGCCAAACTAACCTCATAACGTCCAGAAGCAAAAGGCTCAGACCTTTCCCAATACTCTTCAACATCGCGTTCGTGGATCTCCAAGAGCGGAATAAATAAACACCCAACTTAAGCCATCCCTCATATGCGGACGAAGTGACCCTATGTATGGTGCCTGGGCTCCATAGGAGGGTTGCAGGACACGCTCCAACTCGCCACGGACAGTCTGAATAAGTACGCAGAACGATGCCGAATGTCATGCTCGCCGCAGAAGTCAGAGCTTCTCGTGGTGTGATGGCGCTCCACCAAGAAGGACGTGGACAACATCCAAATCAACTTAGATGAGCACGACATCAAGTTAGGCGAATTCTTAATTCTGAACCTGTTCATTACGGGCCGACCGCAAGAACAACGCATCGGTAGAACAACTCACCAAGACCACCGAGCAAGTCACGCAGGTCGCGAACCAACACCGAGCATGAAAGAGGGCAATATGGTCAGGCTTATTCAAGCGTGCATCCGCTCACGCATAACCTACGCGGCTTCATACGTCCATATGAGCAGTGGGGAACCGGACAAGATCGACATGCTGATATGTAAGTCTCTAACACAAGCCCTTGGATTGCCCAAGAGCGGTTCCACAGACAGGTTGCTTCGTGTGGGGCAGCCAGGCCTCTCAAGCTTGGACGTTCCCTGGTTTCCCTATAGGCGGCGTAAAAATCGACGCCCCACGTGACCAACCTACAGGGCACTTTTCGACCATCAAGTCCACCAGACGGCGCAAGCGAAGGTTACTTTTGGTATAGAATACAAAACATCCATTCCGTGACTCAAAGAGCCAACACAGTTCGCTTACAATGTGTTGTTTAAAAATATTATTAACAAGTTCCGCATCAAACATCGTTTGAGCAAAAATGTACGCAACTTTTTACGAATAGCCGACTGGTGCACCACCTCGTTTCTGAATTCGCAACCACAAAGCCGCCAATTCAAATTGAAATCGCTGCAACGGCCCACCGTTTCTATGTGCGCGGAACACTGTTTTCGTGACTGTTATTGCTGCTATGTGCTTTTGCGTCCATCAGTTGTTGAGAGGACTGGCAAAACACGGGAATTTAGTGCTTGTGGAGTGACAAATGTGGGAAATTCCGCATCGGAAGACAGCTGTCGAGGCCAGAATGTTTGATTCTTCTAACAGAAGGTGAGTGTTATGCACTCCGCTAGAAAGACGGTGCAAACAAACCGTTGTCACCGTCAATACCTCATTTGTGTCCTTCGTTCGAAATCTTAGCGCAAGTGAACGAGTTGTTATGACAAAAACAAATGTTGTCACGAAAGCGACGTACAATTGCAGCGATCGAAATGAAATGATGTCCTGGCCTCTGTAAACTTGCGGATGTCAATAAACGATTTGTTCTCACTTGCTGCTCACTGTGGTCTGTGCCAGTCGAGGCCATCTGGTCACCTGGCGTAACATCACTTCACTAGCGCGGCGCAAGTAAACACGCGGCCAGCGTGCCAGCCGGGAACCAGCAGGAGCAGCCACGGCCGGACTCGACGCTCCTTTCGCGCGCGGGAGGAGGAGAGTCGAGTCCGGCCGTGGAGCAGCGAGCCGGCGTCCGCCGTGTGAGGGCAGCCATGTTATTAAGGAGCTCAAGCGGCCTGTGCAAAAAGCATCCGCCATGTTTACAAAGCCGTGTTTACAGCGCCATCAAGCGGGCATACTCGGTAGTTCACGACGCCGCCACTACGCTTTTTCTGGCACGACAGGCAAAGCTAGACCTTTGCTTCTCTAAAATCCTCCCTGTTCTGTGGGGCAGCACAATACAGTGCCAGAAGTGATTGAGGGACACTTGTCAAATAACAGGGCGCGCCCCGCTCGTAGGCGAACGGGATGCAATATACTGACCAAGCTTAAGTGCAGATTCCGGTGGGACGTTCCGTCATTGTCACCGGTGCCGCTGTCCGTACCATTCAATGCGCAACGTAGTCTTTCGCGGGGACCAGCCCAAGCAGACCTTGAAGCACCCGCAGCGCTGGTGAAGGCGTCACGTACGCGCCCGGAGCGGAAAATTGGTCGGACCTCCTTTGTTCCCCATCGTGCCATCCCTTCTCACTCCGCAACCCGCGGAGGCTATAGGGACCGGGTGGCAGTTGTATGGCACCATCGTTCCTTCAGCCAACAGCGCCACCCGTGCGAACCGCTCGTCAGAGGAATGCCGGTCGCGGTCAGCGCAGCGTAGTTGTACACGGCTTTATGTCGTTCTGCTGTGGCGCCGCTTGCAAACCGTAGATAACCGCAAGGACTATTTTCAGATCGGTAAATCTTAAGCGTGGAGGCGACGTTTAGGAGGCATGCCTTGTGTGTGATTTACTCCCATACTCAGTAGTTACAAATAGCAGACGACGCTCAATGCACCACGCTGGAAGTAAACCTGGAAGTAAAAGTCCGTTCCTTCGTGCAAATATTTTATGCTTGCATGCAGTTTGACGTATCGAGGGATATATTGAAGCTGAATGCTCCTACAAAGCATGTGTGTCGAGCCAATCCAGTCATGCTGCGGCGCTGACCTTCGGCCTTTGATGATGAAACGGCGTCGTACACAAGCGAAAGACAAAGTTGGGGGGTTCTTTCTAAGAATTACCTCCAAATAGAAAGTGTGATGGACGACGCTTCCGTAGCATCATTAATTACGGAAGAAAGGTGTTTAATTTCACATAAATACGCTACCTACAGCCATCGGAAATCGTTTACAGAAGAAATACCCCATGATAGTATAACGGCATTGCTTGTCATGGAACAGCATTGCTTTACAAGAATTGCAATTATTGCTGGCTAGTTGGTTAATGGTCTTCCAAAAACAATTCCTGCGTGGCTGAAGAACGAGAGACCAGAGGGCGTAGAAAACCTGTACTCAGTTTTACAATTGAATACTGCGGTCGTTTTACGAGCTGCCACCTTCGCCTGAAAAATGATGCACTCCTCCATCTAACGACGATGGTTTATCGCAAAGTTTTCTCGTGTGGGCTACCTTGGTTGCCTTTCTGGATTTCAACATTGAATAGTTAAGCTTTGAATTTACCAGCACGCAGTTTGGTCCTTTGGTCGCTGCGTCTTTGTCGTTGACCCTTCCTCATTCTATATCGTACGAAGAAACCTTCGCGTTCAACCATAGTCGTCGTTAAATGAAGGGCTGCATGATTTTGCTGTTTAATGTTGCACTTTCATGCGCCCCTCACGAAATCCAGACTGCTTCCAGAGCGTTGCAAATGCGTCTGTGCTGGAGGACTCGGGCTGATGCACCCCTGTTTGAGGCAACTACTCGCGCATTTTTTGGTTTCATCACCAGGCATTACACAAATTATTTTTGGTACCCTGTAGAGAATACTTAGGCATTAAAAACTAAGGCTGACGTTAACACTGCCACATTTTTAACTAGTGGTACGAGCCTTTATTCCGCTCAGGCTCCCATACTGTCACAGAGTTTCTCACCAAAACAAAGCTCACGGTTACAAAAAGAAAGTGTTAACTGCCACGACGTTTCCCCGGCCACACGGTAATCGCTCTCGTACGTATGTGCCTTTCTCTTCAAAGCATACGTATCGAGGTATCCCAGCGTTAAGGCTGGCGTGGAAACAGAAGTCATTGAAACCAGTGAAGATTTTTTAAAGTGGTTTAAATAATTACTAATATTAATAGTTTTATTCCCACTCAGATCACGCGAAGCCAGGCGCAGAGCGCTGCAAAAAGCGCTCACGTGAAAGTAGCCCAATGCCCAAAACAGGTTACGTAGCCATTAGTTCATTTAAGAAATGAATACTAATAATAGCAGTTTTATTTGTACTGAGACGTGTGCAGCCAAGGATAGACCACTGCAAATGCAAAAAGCGCTCATATTATTGTAGTCCATACCCAACTTTACAAGCGTTCAACAAGTATACGTATCCGTTATTGCATCTAAGAACTCAACACATCTGTTTGGACTTCGTTTCACCGCACATATCCGCTCACAACACCAAAACATTCAGAGCACCAAAACAAACACGGCCAAAACAACGGGAGGCTGCGTTGTCCAATGCTCATTCTAATAACCGGCTCATTCAACTAACGAAGGCAGCACCGAGTGGTGACGCCACCCTCCGAGCTGCCCGGACTCTATAAGAAGGCGTCGAGACAAGCCCTCGGGGTCCCCTTCTCCACCCGACGCCAAGCGATTCCGCCGGAAGAAGCCACCGTAGGAAAATCAGACAGCGCGCTCCTTGCATTCCGTGCCCGAGAACGAGACGGAGAAAAACGCCACTTCCTGCACCTCCCACCAACAAGGACCAGAGGGTCCCCAGCTGCACTCCGAGATCACCTCCACAGCCCAGCGGAGTACGCGTCCCTCGGCTCGAGAGCTCGAGCACCCGGTCCAGCAGCGAACATACGCTTCCCGTGCACCTCGGCGCGAGAGCGGAGGACTTCGGCTACATGGTCCGGAGCCAGCCATCCGCCTCACATGTTTTACCTACCCCGCTACACCGTCCTTGAGACCGGTGAGGGAGAGCCAGCACCCTGTAAAACTCCTTATGAACTAAACTTCACTGTTATTTGTTTTTACCCGTTCGTGCCTGTCTCAACTCTGCGTGGACCCACCCAAATGGGAAACAGTTACCCAGCCACTTAAGGGCTCGTCATAAGCTGTGATAGCGGCGGGATCCACTTAACTAAAATCGCAGAGTATAGGCGTAGGAATTCACCACATGCCTCAGAGGAAGCGATTGACCATATCTGAGCCTACCATGAAACAAGCAAATGTGCTAGACGCGAGCATCATGGCGCTGGGGGGAAGGGTTCCGGCATTTACTGGGGACGGAAACAACATAACCATCCAGAACTTCCTACGTATACTCGAGCATGTGGGGGTCTTGGTGGCTGGACCGAGCACATATGACGGGAATCGCACGCTGCAAAGTGGTTGGTGCGGCCTATGACTTTGCATGACATGAGGAGGCTGTCACTGCAGCAAAGACTCACGCCGAGTTCCAAACTTTAGCGAAGAAGAGGTCTGATACGGAGCCAGAGTGTGTAAAACTACACAGGTATTTGTCCGCCAGGAAAAACGATGGGGAAGACGTGCAGTCGTTTGCGAGCAGGCTCCGCGCGCTGAGAAATGCAGCTGTAAGGACGCAGAACGGCACCGACACGGTGGATAAGTGCAAACTGCGCAAAACAATTTTGGCCGAGCAGCTTTGTACCCAGTTCATGAACGGGATGCGAGACCGGATCCGCATATTCACGCTTTCCCGTTACCCCAAGAATATCGCAGAGGCTGTTAAAGCGGCTGTGAGGGGAGAGAAAAATGAGCGAGCAGTTAAAGGGACACTGAAGTGAATTTGTCAAGCTCCCGTTTTTGCTTGCACTGCGTAGACTGGCTCAAATTAGCACACTTTTCATCGTTTATCCGGTTGACAAATCGGTAATTATTTTACAAAGCGCGAAAGAAGAAAAACTGCCATGCGCGGTTTGCGGCGGCCGCACCAACTAAGCTGTGACGTTGGGAGGAGGGGGCACCGTGATTGGACGATGCCCAAGGTTAGCAATCAAACAAGTTTCGGTTTCGGTTTCGGTTCTGTAAAACAACATGTTTGACATCCGATGGCGTCGTTGGATGGGCATTCTCAATATCCCAGTAATCATCGTACCACGCTTCTGCCATGTTGTCGGCTGTAAAATGCATAAGATAAGCCTCCCAGGACGGCTTGGAATCGTAGCATTCACTAGCCGAGGCCTACGCAGTGCATGAACGCCCTCCGCGTCCCCGCATACGCTCAAATGCCTTGCGCTTTTCCCCCATATTTGGAGCTTGCCTCACTCATGCCTGTATCGTAAAAAGCGTGTTCGCACCAGGCCAAGGGTCTGTTGATTCTGGCCTGTGCCCGCTGCCCGCAAGCAGTCGGTGCTTATGGCAACAGCACGCCAACGAGAACTCGCTAGCGCGCCAGTGCCAGCCTGCGCGAGTTCTGTGGACTAGTTCGTGGAGCAATGAACGTTGCGGCCCAAAAAAAGATGAACTCAGTATGGAAAACATCGGCGAAAAACGAAAAAGTTAGCTTATAAAAGAAAAAAAAGCATGTGCCCGCGAGGATTCGAACTTGGGACTGGCAAAATACTTGCGATGACATACCTAGCACTCTAAACCACTAGACCACGGGCGGGGGCTACCCCACAATCAAAATATAAGGTACATAATGTATAACCAGTTTACACTTTTATTTAGTTTTAGTATTTCAAGCAGCTTAGGTGACTATTTCTTGTATTGCGCTCGTACAGTAAGCGTCCCCCGAGTTTCCACAATAGCTCACGTCTAGGAATTGCATTTCGTAGACAGAAAAGCGTTCGCAGATGCGTAGTCGTGCTGCTGACCGCTGTGCCTGTTCGCCCAGCGCAAAAAAGTGCTTCCCGCACCCTAGGTTTACGCTGTACGGTAAAAATATCAGTTGATTTTATTTCCTTAGTACCTATATTGACTTCGCTGACTCTTCTCTCCCTTCAAGAGGCCTTATATTTTCCTACTGGCGTACCAGTCAGCGACGCGTCGCATGTGCGCTTGTGCAGCGCTTGTGTGAAGCGACCTTGACTTGGAGCTAGATACAGTGTACAAACTAACCAGGTAAAGAAAGGCGCATTCTTCCATTCCCAAACGTGTTGTGGCTTAGTTTCAACTGATCGAGCGAATTTCGACGACCCGTCGGCGGCCGGCGGACTAAACGTGGGCCGACTGAGTCGGTCGCGGAAGGTCGGCGAGCCTTGCTGTAGCGCAGCCAATTGCCAGCTCCTCTCCTGCTGACGTCACACGAAAACGCCACAGAAAATGGGCGAGAGTGCAGAGAGGAGGACAGCATTTTCGAATTGATTTTTCTACTAAATAAATTCGCGTAAACGTGCTCAGAGTGGTCGAAACAGGGCCTAGGGACTCCGGACTACAATTTGCACTCGTAATCCAGCATTGTTTACAAATCACTTCAGTGTCCCTTTAATCACGGCCATATGCCAGTCCGAAGCGTGCAGGAGGGCGATAAGGAAACTTACCAGCTACGTGAGTGCCTCAAAAGGGTAGAACGCCTGTTGGAATCCAGCATTGCAATGCAACATAAACACATTCAACAAAACGGCCGGCGTCGCTGCAACAGGAGGAGATTGCTGAGATGTCATGCATGGGGCGAGCTAAGGCACATTTCTAGGCAGGCAGCACGAGCACCCTCCAGGCCGACCGCGAGAGGAGGATAAAGGAAGCGTAGATAATGCGGTAGTTACTTCCGCCTCCAGGTCGAACGAAGGAAACTAGTCGAGCCCCATTCAGGCGGCACTCTCACGCAGGAGGGAAGTGAAGGGGGCACTCTAGAGGTCACAGTTAACATATGTGAAGAGACAAGCCCGATAATTGAAAGCGAATAATGAGGAGCAGCTATGAAATGCCTGATTGACACGGCCTCAAAAGTAAGCCTCCTTAGAGAAAACCCTCAACACGACGTTTTGCCCGACTGGCAAACGACCCGCCGGTCAGTAGAGTAGACAACATGCCTCCTTGGCATCACGGGCGAACTCTTGTAAATTACAACGTGCCATGAAGACCCTTTTACTTTAGGGGAACAGTGTTACGGCAACATTCTTTGTCTTCCCAGAGAGGGCTAGGTGGCCGGTAGCTGATCTAATCGGGCAAAACATCCTTTCCGAAGAAAAGGTAGACTCACTACAAAGCACAGGCGCCATGAGCATAAGGGGCGTATAGATCCCGATTCTAAACCGGGCAGGTGAAGAAGTGGAGAGCAGAAGACGCAATGACTGGCCTTCTTGCGAAGGCGCACCCGTACGCCTCGCAAAGGAAATCGTGCTGCTCCATTGAGCGAGTGCATGCTGATGGATGAGGTAACTTCCGAGCTGGCTAGGGGACAGTTGGGTGTAGTGGAAAGGAATCTCCTTGAGGTGTCGGGTATCACCGGCGCTTATGGTTTAGTTAGAAGTTCCCATACTGGCGAGGTTCGCATGCGCGTAGTTATTACCACACTTCACGAGATCGGTACCCCCAGCAACCTCATCGGTGCCCACATACCAGCTGTGGTAGCCGAGAGGTCGGCAGACAGAGTTTGCCGGCGTGTAGATGGAGCCGACCTCTGCAGCCAGTTTGACCTCTCGCATGTGGCCGAACCAGATAAATCTCGGCTTCGAGAGTTAAACACGTCGTTCGCTCCCATTTTGTCCACCAGCGGCACGGATATCGGCCACTGCGAGGTGATCAAACACCGAGTTTCGACTGGCCATTCGACCCAGGATTACCACCGTGCATGCTTAATCCCTACTCCAAAACGGAAGACATGGAACGAGAGGTTAACAAGCTACTCAACGCAGACATAATCGAGCATTCTACGTCTCCATGGGGTACACCGGTGCTGCTGGTCGAGAATTAAGGTGGGCGGTACCGTTTGGTCGTCGATTACCGAGACTTGAGCCGCGTGACTCGCGTGGACTATTACTCTCCCCCGAACATTGCGGAGACACTGTTGGAACTCGGTTCTGCGAAGTTTTTCAGTGTGGTGTACACGGCCTCCGGATGCTGGCAGATATAAATGCATGAGCACGACAAAGAAAAGACGGCGTTCAATACGCCTTCAGAGCACTACCAATGGCGTCGCATGCTATGGGCCTAGTAAAAAGCGCAGTGGTATAGCAACGAACAGCAGACGTCATCCTCGCTGGCCTTTTGGGCAAAGTGTGTCATGTATATCTGGACGACAGTTGTGAACAGCAGCACATTCTAGAGCCACCTAACTGACCTGTGTGACGCTTTTCAAAGGGTACATAGAGACGGTCTTAAACTCAAACCATCCAAATGCCAATTTCTGCACCCCGAAGTAAAATACCGAGGACACATCGTATCGGTGGAGAGAGTTCAGCCAGACCAGTACAAAATATAATGTGTCCAGGAACTTCTGGAGCCCAAAACAAAAACCTAAGTCAGGCAATTCCTGGGCCTCCTCTCCTATTACCAGCGATACAATCCCCAGTTTGCCAAAAGTCACGCCCTCTAACTCAACTGACAACCAAGAAACCATTCAGCTTGGGCGAGGAGGCACAAGCAGCTTTCTCGGCTATGAAACGCAAGCTGACGGAGGCTCTCTTGCTGATGTTCTCCGACTTGAGCTGATGTTCTCCGACTTCGGCAGGCCATTCTCACTCGCGACAGACGCTCCAATGGGGCGACAGGGAAGGTGTTATCGCAGAAGCTTGACGGAAAAGAACACACTGCGGTGTACGCGAGTAGCCAGCGGGACTCCGCGGAACAGAAGTACGGCGCCGCCGAGCAGGATTGCCTTGCCTTAGTTCGGGCGGTGTGCACTTTCGGTGTTTCCCATATGGGCAGCACTAAGACCGTCACAGACTGCCAGCCGTTCAAATGGTTCCTGAGCCATTAATGCTCGCGACCCCAGCTCTATTCTGGCCACGTGGAACCTCCTTTTGCAGGAGTGCGACTTTGAAGTCGTTCACAGGGCAGAAAAATGAATCAGAACACTGACACCTTAAGCAGGGCGCCTCTACGAGTATGACGGCTGCATCTTACCGGTACTCACCTACGGGGCAGAAACTTGGAGGCTCACTAAGAGGGTTCAACTTTAATTGAGAATGACTCACCGGGGAATAGAGCGGAAGATGATAGGTGTAACATTAAGGGACAAGAAGAAGGCAGAGTGGGTTAGGAAACCAACGCGGGTTAAGGACTTGAACGACTCAGCGGGCAATGGAACGGAAGATGATAGGTGTAACATTAAGGGACAAGAAGAGAGCGGAGTGGGTCAGGGAGCAAACGCGGATGAAGGACATGTTAGTAGAAATTAAGAACGAGAAATGGACGTGGGCAGGGCATGTAATGCGAAGGCAAGATAACCGTTGGTCATTGAGGGTAACCGAGTGGATCCCTATAGAAGGCAAGCGGGTCAGAGGGTGAAAGAAAGTTACGATGGGCAGATGAGATCAAGAAGTTTGGCGGGATAAATTGATCGCAGTTAGCACAGGACCAGGGTAATTGGATATCAATGGGAGAGGCCTTTGCCCTGCAGTGGGTGTAGATAGGCTGCTGCTGCTGATGATGATGGTGGAATAAACTTGACCGTTATCTGTTGTTACCCTTTCATGACTATCTTTTCCTCTGAACTCTGCGTGGATCCACCTAAATTGGAAACAGCGACAAAGCTCCTTAATCTCTTTTCCTCTGAACTCTGCGTGGACCCACCTAAATTGGAAACACTGAGAAAGCTCCTTAAAGGAACACTGAAGTGAATTTGTCAAGCTCCCGTTGTTGGTTGCAGTGCGTAGACTGGCTAAAATTAACACTAACTAACGTTTGGGATTGGTCTAGTTGGTTCATAGTTAAATTGTGAAACAACTCTTTTAACGAGGACAGTAAGAGAAGACACAGACGCGAGCGCTGTCTATTAATAAGTGTGGAACTATGAACGAAAAATGCATTGACGTCACACCGTGGCGTGAAAAAGAAAAAGAAACAAGCAAAAGTACAAACTGCAGGCATATCTGCTGTGCCATGATAACTCAAATCACATGTTCAAGTACACAAGTTCTTTCTGATCCAAGGCTACAGAAATAGTAGTCACGCAATCTTCGCCACGTTGGGCTATCTCCCACGCCTCGTAGATTTCGCGCGCGCGTGTGTCACGAACCTCTTGAGTACCTTAGTGTCTTCCGAACGCGGAGAGCACTTGCAGGCCTTGCAGTGCGTTGCCAAGTTGCTGTACCTGCAAAAGACCGGGGTCTGCATGGGCTCCTCCTTGGCACCGGTCCTCAGTGATCTGCTCCTCGCCGCATTTGACAGGACACTTCAGGTATCTCTAAGTGGCTTGGGTGTGCTGCATGTCTTCCGGTACGTGGATGATTTTCTTGTCCTCTTTGAGGCTACGCCGGAAACTACATCCAACCGCGTGGATGAACTTTTTAGTGTGTTTGTGTCCGCCTTCAAGCCCCTGGAGCTCACCAAGGAGGTTCCCGAAGAAGGCTTTATGCGTTATCCTGACCTACTGTTGTCGTTCCACGTTCGTCGCATATGCTGGAGGTGCGCCCTTAGAAGCAAAAAAGGGATGCTGCCATATTCCTCGCCCAATACTAAGCTTACGAAGTGGGGAATCGCCCACTCCGCACTGTTGAACTCTGTGATTTGGTCGTGTCCTCACGGAATGGAGTGTAGCCTGGATATGCAAGTGGAGCGTTTGCGGTCGGCAGGCTACCAACAGGCCTTGATCCTTCGAATTGGTCAGGCACTCCTGAAGAAAGTCCGTTCGACCCACGAGACCCAAGAAGACAAGCGGAAAAAGCCCCTTAGCGTCATACCATATATACATCCACAAGGTATCCCATCCGATCAAAAAGGTCGCTGAAAAAGATTTGCGGACAGTGTTCACGGCCACAAACAAACTTGGAAGTTTGTGTGCAAAGGTGGACTCGCCTGGGCGCTCAAAGGTGCGATGCATGGCAAGGCACGCGAAACGCTTCGTGGCTTGCCGGGACCGTCTCGTGTACTAGGTGCCCTTCACATGTGGTCACGTGTATGTGGGGTAGAGCGGGCGTTGCCTGAACGAATGCCTAAAGGAGCGTGCGTACTCCCTTAAAACCGGCACAAGAAACAACTTGGCAACGCACTGCAAGGCCTGTAAGTGCTCCCCGCGTTTGGAAGACACTAAGGTGCTGAAGAGGTTTCGTGACACACGCGCACGCGAAATCTACGAGGCGTGGGAGATAGCCCAGCGTGGCGAAGATTGCGTGAGCACCCTTAGCCTTGGACCAGAAACACCTTCTGTACTTGAACACGTGATTTGAGTTATCATCACATAGCACATGCGCCTGCAGTCTATACTTTTGTTTCTGCCTTTCTTTTTCACGTACGGGTTGGACGTCATTGTATTTTTACTTTATATTTCCACAAGCAATAAATATTGCTCAGTTGATAGTGAGCGCTTGTGTCGGTGTTCTCTTACTGTCCTCGTTAAAGGTGCTGTTTCACAGTTTAGTACAAATTAACACACTTTTCATCGTTTATGCGGACAATATGGCGGTATTTATTTTATAAATCCTCAAAGAAGGAAAAGTACCATGCGTGGTCTGCGGCTTTCGCACTAACTAAACGCTGTGACGTCCGGAGGAGGTGCACTGTGATTCGACGATGTCCAAGATTAGTATTCAAACCACTTTCGGTTTCGGTTCTGTAAAACAGCATGCTTGACATTGGACGTTATCCAAGGATGGGCATTATCGATATCTCAATAATCGTCATACCGCGCTTCTGCCATGTCGGCTGCAATGTGCCTATGATAAGCCTCCCAAGACGGCTTGGAATCCGAGCAATTACTAGCCGAGGCCTAGGCAGTGGATAAACGCCCTCCGCGTCACCGCAGACGCTCAAATGCAATGCACTTTTCTCCCTTATTTGGAGTTTGCCTCACTCATGCCTGCATCGTAAAAAGCATGTTCTCACTAGGCCAGGGGTCTGCTGTTACTGGCCTGTGGGCACTGCCTGCAAGCAGTCGGTGCTTATGGCAACAGCACGCCAGCGAGAAATCGCAAGCGCGTCAGTGTCAACCCTCATTCACACAGCCGTCAACTCATCCGTCACGGCACAGTCACGTCAAAAAACCGCTAAAGAGACGTAAACGGAGTAGCATTCGTACTGGAGCTCTACGTCAGAGCTCCAGTCGTCTGCCTAGTGATCAGTTTGGCCTAGAATTGAGCCTGCATAATCTGAAAAGTAAAGAAAATGGCGTATATTTCTACATGTGCTCACGTTAAGCTAAACTTCGCCGTAAAAATTTATTTTCTTATTGGCTGGTTTACGACGGGCGTGGTCCCGTCGCGTTCACGGAACGGAAACGTAGAGCTCGTCTTCCAGTCACCGTCGCACCGTTTTCGGCTAGAAATCTCCCGATAAACTGTCGCCCATGATAGAAGACGGTGACGTGACTGTATGTGACGGGGTGAGAAACGGCTGTGTGAATAAAGGCACAGTCAGAGCGCGTTCTCTGAACTCGATGTTGGAGCCGTGAACGTCACGGCCCACAAATGGTGAACTCAGATACAAAACATCGGCCGAAAACAAAAAAAATCAACTTACAAAAAAAAAGAACGTACCCTCGAGGACTCGAACTTCCAACTTGAAAAATAACATGCCTTGCGCTCCAGACCACTCGGCCACGGGCCAACTCTGCTGGCGTTTTAAACGTGGGGTATGTAATGTATAACCAGTTTACACTTTTATTTAGTTTGAGCATTTCAAGCAGCTTAGGTGACTGCTGTATAGCGCTCGTACAGTAAGCGTCCCCCAAATTTCCACATCTCACGTCTAGCAATTGCATTTCTTAGATGGAAAGCGTTCGCAGATACGTAGTCGTGCTTCTGCCCGCTGTGCTTGTTCACCCATGTGAGTCTTATTTCCTTAGTACCTATATTGACTTCGCTGACTTCTCCCGCCTTCAAGTGGCCTTGGATTTTCCTGCTAGCGTACCAGTCAGCGAAGTGTCGCATGTGCGGCGCTTATGTGGAGCGATGGCTTATGGCGTATTCGGTTGGGTTGTTTGCGAGCTCTCTGGAGCGCTGGAAAAGCGGCCGCGCCTTCGGTTGGTAGAATTTGAGCGCTCGAAATACCTTTCGTTGGTTCTTTCAGAGCGTCAGCCTCCGACTCGGAGCGCTCCCTACCGCTCTGACTTCGAAGTGAGAGCGTGGAGTGATCTGGCCGGGAGGACGGGTCACGTAACACAAAAAACGCGGTTTATCACGGCCGGACTGAAGGAGCAGCGAGCGCGCACTTTCATACGGCATGCGCAGCACAGAATGAAACCATACAGCAAATTCTTGACAGAGTGAGGGCGCTTCGAACCAACCCTCTACCCTCCCAACCCCCCTTTTTCTTTGTCAACGCATCGACTCTGGCCGAGTGAGGTTACGACGCTTGCCGCGCGTATTTTGGATCTGCCGCAGAATATCACCGGTACAAATCAATACCTTCGCCGCTATATCTCACCAAAAACAAGGCTAGTTGTGCGCTCCAATTGCACGAATAAGAGTAAAGGCCCAACCACATGCAGCCTATTTTTGGCGTCGCGCAAGCGTCAGCGTCGTTCGGCGTCAACGCGCGGGCCCGCAGGAGAGGCGAGTAAACGCATGGGACCGGCGAAATCACGCGCCAGCGTGCGCGCTCGACGCTTTCGGCGTACAGCACGAGATTGAACAGCCGGTATTTGTCGCGCAGGGACATCCATTTTTTCTGCACGGTTTCTGCGGCACAAACACACGAAAACAATGACGACCTGTTACAATAACTATGCGCACAGGCTGCAGCGCAGGTGACAAGTGCCTTACCTCCGTCCGCAACACCAGGTGCCACGGCTGCTGCCTCTTCATCCCACAACGTCTGTTTGCGGGGTTTGTTCTTGTTATCTTTGTGTTTAGCCTGACATCTTTGTGTTTAGCCTGACATCTTTGTGTTTAGCCTGACATCTTTGTGTTTAGCCTGACTTTGTGTTTAGCCTGACGCGGGCTGCGACTGCAGTTATTAATGCCTCAGCGTCGATGTTCGGCATGCCGGCCACCATTAAAACAGCGAGACGGACTGGCACAACCGGAAACTGGCACCAGCGCCGCTTCCGCCGCTCGCGCCGATATCTGGCGAGCGTAGATATCGGCGTCGCCCGAGCGTCAGCCCGCGTCGCCATGCATTTTGGCGCGCGCACTGACGCTCGTCGACGCCGAACGACGCTGACGCTCGCGCGACGCCGAAAATACGCTGCATGTGGTTGTGCCTTTATAGCTGCATGGTTTTTACAGTGCGCTCCGCTGCCGGCGGTCCGCTCAGCCCGACCGGAGCGTGAATAGCAGAATCACTTTTAGCTGAGCGCTAACCGTATCTCCCTCGACGGGAAATCATTCGCGTCACTGATCGTGCCCTGTGCGTGTACAAGCCAAGACATCATCCGAAATGGAAAATAAGAATTGATTTCAGTCACGGAAAATGCCCTGTTTATGCCTGTATAACCATTTTCATATAATACAGTCGCTAATAAGATATGAAAGCCTCACATATTTTTCTTGATGTGCCCTGTGTTAAAGTGTTTCTTTCAAATGTTTGATTCGGCACTTCCGGATGATAATGTTAGGCTGTTTGACCTCATTATAACGAAAATTCAGAAGGGGGTAGGAATCGCCTATTTTAAGGACACCCATGTAAATTAACACCGATAGGTATCAAATGTAGCCACGGCAGGGCAACGGCCACGGGCTAGGACTGCGGCAAATGCGACTACGCCGCTCCACTACCCCGCCCGTGCTGTGGGTAAACTGGCGAGGGTTGGGCCGCAGCGCCACGAACTAGCGGCGATGAAAGGTGAGAACTACCTGCCGCAGTGGCTCAGTGGCTAAGGCGTTGCGCTGCTGAGCACGAGGTCGCGGATTCGATTCCCGGCCGCGGCGGCCGCTTTTCTGATGGAGGTGAAAAGCAAAAACGCCCGTGTGTACGAGATTTCGGCGCACGTTAAAGATCCCCAGGTGGTCGAAATTAATCCGGAGCCCTCCACTACAGCGCGCCTCATCGCCTGCGCTGCGTCGGCGCGTTAAACGCCACAATCAATCAAAGGTGGGAACTATACCCGAAGCGCTTGCCCTATGAAAGTGCGCGCCCGCCGCTCCTCCAGCCCAGCCGTGGGTTTATCCGGCGGCTTCCCGCGCTGGCTGCACGGTAGCGCTAGAGGCGCGACGGCGCGCCTCCATCCGCCATCTTGAGTTCCAGGTCGTGCGGGAAAGCCACCCTTCTCGCGTGAAAAAGCTGCCGCCGGACCACCGCGCCAGTGGCAGCGGCGAGAAGGAGTGGCGAGGAGCGGCCGGGCAAAAGCTGGCGCACGATGTTGGACCGCTTATCAGACGAGCGGCCGCCGCTTCCACAACCGCCGATGCCCAGCTGAGTAGAACTGACTGTGCGCAGTACTGAAAGCGGCCTTTCTGTCGAACTGTAACCCGCGGCATGTGGCAATCAGACGCGCAACTCTTGCGCTACGCGATATACAGGAACTCTAGCCGCTTCGAGATCGCCGATGCATTCGGTTGGTACGCTGCCTCTGGCGCTCTGATTGGAAGCCACCTTGGCGTCTGGCGGCTCCGAGCCAGAGGACCGGAGCGGCAACGGAATACGCCATTAGTATGGTCCCTAGAATTAGTTTCGACTGAGCAAACGAATTGCGACGACCCCTCGGCGGCAGGCGGATTAAACGCTGGGCCGAATGACTGTGCGAAGGTCGGCGAGCACGTGCAGTAGCGTAGTCAAGCCAACTTATTTCCTCCGGACGTCACACGAAAACGCAACAGAAAATAGGCGAGGATGCAGAGAGGAAGACGGCACTTTCTAATAGATTTTTCTACTAAATAAATTTTTGTAAACGCACTCAGACTGGTCGAAACATGGCCTCTGAACTCCAGACTACAATTTGCGCTAGTAATCGCACAATGTTTACAAATCACTTAAGTGTCCCTTTAAGGGCTCGTCATACTGGTCTTGAAATTAACTTTTATTAATTGGGCTGTGATAATGAAAATTCTTCTTCTTCCTCATTTGAAGTGTGTAATTGGTTTTAAGGTGGCATAATGTTTTAGTTATAATGAAAATACTGGAACAAATTAAGTAATTTTTTACGGACCCTTAAGGGGATTTTTGTACAAAATTTTTAAAAATAAATGGTACAGATGTGTACCTTAAAACCGGCCATGCATACTGATGCTATTTATGTGCCTGTAAAAATATTGGATTGTAGAAATTAGTGTAATTATACCAAGTACAGTTTTCAGAAAACTTAATAACAACAGTTATTTCAGACACATTGAGACACTTAAAATAGCATCAGCATGCAGTTCATTTTATTCCAAATTCAATGGTTGAACTTCTGTAGAAATCCTTTGAAATAAACTACCTGAAAAAAAGGGCAGCTTAGAAAATCGCAGGTGAGGTTTTACTAGAAGTGACAATTATATATTCAGCATGTCAAAAAAAAAAAGAAAACCTTTACAATGTAGATCGCTTTTCGCCCAAGAAGAGTATACCAATTTTGCTGAAATCAGTTGATGGGAAAATTGTGAAACGCTCTGTATACAGATGGCACTTGCAGAAAAAGCTGAACAAAAGGAAACCGAGAACGTTGCATCAATTGGCAGCGCGCAGTCACTTTTTGGCGACCAAGGTTGAGTGCTTCATTCGTTGCAATAAAATCGGCTCCAGGGCAATTCGCATCACGCGACATGAGTTGCAACAAAGGGGCCCGTAACGGAAGGCGTCTCACTGTTTTGTGACGTGCATGTGCTTGGCTAGGTGGGAAAACCACGTTTTCGATTTAACCTACTCCTATATCACGTCACCACTGCCCGTTGTGCCCAGTGCGAACAAGTCATTCTCAAACCGTTCATCCGTATGGTAACCTCCCGACGAAGGCGCGCCCGCCGGAATATGGACCGACCGGCAACGGCACCATTGATAACGGAATTAATGCAGTTCCCTTTAGTCGCCGGCAAGCGGTACCCTTCACGTTTTGATGTTTTTCTTTCTCATAAAGTGTCTTACAATATACACTAAAGAGGAATCTGGCGCTAGCGTGTAGGCGGCTCACATTAAGGCCGTCTGTGTCGTCATGGGCCGCCATTACATCATGCGCTCGCTTAAGTTCCATCATTGGCTTGGATTGAAACGTTTTAGTGACCGCACATTTGAACAAAATGCCACAAAAACGCGAAGAATAGTTTGCAATTGTGTAAGTGGAAAATAAAATAGCCTGCTTTAAACTTAAAAAGTAAGAAAAAGCGTATTCCTGCCGGCGCGCTTGTGCGTGCTATTTTCGAGGCCAATCTGGTAGTCACGAACAATGTTAATATACGGGGGGGGGGGGGGGGGGACTGGTTGGAGACTGTTATATTTTACCTATATTTCAAATATTAGGTTTTCTGATGAGTTTAAAAAGTTTTCTAAGCGTGCCAATGAAAACGTCGCCTTCGTGGTGAACCTGCGCACCAACCGTCAGCTTTTAACAACCAAAAAGAAAACGTGCCCTAAACAGTCGTGGACGATGACAAGGTATGAAGGATTCAGCCGCCCGTATCTGTCGCATGTTGTCTTCGTTGAAGTTCGTTTTGTTTCTTTTTTCTGTCGGCTGCAAATTTCGCGGCGGCATATTACCCACTCAGCCATACGTCCTTCGACTGCGGCATGACCAATGTCAGGTCCGATCACGCACTGCCTGCTGTTTCACCGAACACGGCAACCTCAGAACAGGAATGATTTAGGCTTCGTCCTAGCTCGTAGACATGTAATGCATACTGAAGAAAACAAATCCCAAAAACCGCTTCAGAATCCAATTGTCATGCCAAGCCGAAGCCAAAATGGGGGGTGGGGGGGTCTTCCCATAAAACCCCACGACGACAGGGATTATCCGGCGCAGTTTTCTCTCTAGTATACTTACTATAAAACTGTGTTCTTCCATTTGCTGCTGATCTAAAGGACGCACCTTAGTGCGTCCTCAGGTGTAATCATATCGCTTCCGCTATCGTCGCGGCAGCCCGCAGGTGCGCTACGCCTGGCTTCGTCTTGGCGCCGTGCTCGCGATAAGTCGCTGGCAGACGCGCAGGAAAGCGTATTCCAGGCTCTTTTAAAACTGCTCGTTTTTCTTTTCGCTTATAGACATACGTCGCAATCATGTGGAGTAAGAGCCGAGTTGACCAATCCGTATAAAGCGTTCAGACTGCCGGGACAGTCACAGTAAAGCATGCCGTATGCGGTATCTAAAAATGCAGTATTTCGAGTGCCGGCTCACGGCACTCCAGATAGCGCTGCAGCCGTGGCAAAACCGCCGCCCGCCGACATTGGAACATGTATTATTAAGGCTGGTAAGAGATAGGGCTTCTCCCGTTGTGGAGTTCAGGGTCCGTGTAAGAATGCTGAAATAAAGAGAAGTGGTTGGATTCCAGCTATTGTCTTGTTTAGTTTTCTTTATCGGCAGTGGTAGGTTTTTTTGTCCTGGGTTCATGCGCCAAAGTTCGTAGCAGCCAAGCTTTGTTGACATGTCATTAGTAGGTGCTTGAGTGGTGACATCAGAGAGTTTTAGCATTCCCTACGGTCCATATGTACCGTAGGTACAGGGAACCGATTGCGCACCCCAGCGGAACAAATGCAGGCGCACGGTGGAACAGGGGGGGAAGGGCCTCCCACCAGCGGAACAAAGCCACCATACAGGAACCAAAGCTAGAGTGCCCAATTTCGTCCTGATACATACGGTACACATGGAACGTGCGGAACATACGGATCTTAGGAGCCAGTGGCTAACTGTCAATAGAAATCTAGTTATCAGAAGACAGAAGGGAAATATCCTCACCTTTTCCCATCTCCGTTGTATCTAAAAAAGAGAATTATTTTGTCAGTTCAGTTCATTTACTAACAGTTTTAAAACTGATGACGCACTCAAGTCGCAGGTATTGGCAGGAAGACCATTTTTTGTTTGTATATTTCCGTTGATGAAAACACGGCACATGCGCGAGGAAGATAACATTGAGAAACGGGTGCTGATAACACAATGTACAGTCTATATATTCCAACAAATATTCCCCGCAAATATCCAGGGTGGGATTTAAGAGTATGCGTTATCTATAGACCCTTTGAAAAATGGCCCGAGCGCTTGCGGAGGAGCGTTAAGCTATGCCGGCAACACTGTGCGCCGCCATCATAAAGGAAGCGAAAAAAGCAAAAGGCAGCAAACGCAGGGCGGTGGGCGGTTAACGTCCGCCGCAACATAATACTGGCATGTGCTTCCCGTAAAGTTGTCTTTCCCATAACTGGGTGTAAAAATACCCTTTGCACTATTTTTTTATTTAAGAGCAGCATATCCTTCACTTTTATTAGACAAGGTAGCCGACTCACAGACCCTACAAAACCGTACAATTTCAGTGTGGAATACCGTCGTCTAGGACGACGATCAGCAGCAAACAAATGCAGGATTTGTTACTAAGAAGCAATGCCCTTACCGCTGCCTACTCGTTTAGTCGTCGAGTTTTAATTGTGTTTTTTCGATGCGCGCTTCCCTCATCGCAGTGGTGGCTGGCCTCTATAAGCGGACTACGAGGCGCCGGTTCTTTGCTGCGCGCCCATACAAAAATATTGTATGGTCGGCTATAGAAAATCCTTTTTATGGTCGGCTTTAGCTATTTGGCCCAATATTCTTTAGACGTTTCTATGGGTGTCTTTAGCGAATTGTATCGCCATTCCTATGGGTGTCTTTAGCTTCTTCTATAGCCAGTTCTGTGGTTGTCTTTAGATATTCGTATCGACATTCCTATCGGTGTCTTTAGGTTCTTCTATAGCCGGTTCTATGGTTATCTTTAGCGATTCGTATCGCCATTCCTATGGGTGTCTTTAGGTTCTTCTATAGCCGATTCTGTGGTTGTCTTTAGATATTCGTATCGACGTTCCTATGGGTGTTTTTAGCTTCTTCTATAGCCGGTTCTATGGTTGTCTTTAGCTATTCGTATCGACATTTCTATGGGTGTCTTTAGCTTCTTCTATAGGCGGTTCTATGGCTTTTTTAGGTCTTCTTTCGATATCGCTATGGCTATAGAAGAAGCTAAAGACACCCATAGAAATATCCATAGAAATGGCTAAAGACAGCCACAGAAATGTCTAAAGATAATTGGGCCAAATAGCTAAAGACAACCATAAGAAGGATTTTCAATAGCTGACCATACGATATTTTTGCATGGGCTGCAGCCAGAATAGAATCGCCACTACTTGAAACACAGCGACAGCAGCAGCCACTGGGAAATTATTAACACGCTGCCATGCCGGCATATAGCCTTGCGGATCTCTAGAACTTCTTCTGTGGCAGTTAGGTTGTGTGGGTATCTACATTCTGTAATATATGCTCTATGAACACTTCAGCGGTATAGGGGGAGTGCAAGGTTGCGACTGCAAACACGTCACCAGTTTTCATTCACAAAAGGCTTAAACAAAGGCAAACAAGAAAAGCAAAACCAAGGGGTTTATTCATCCCATTCGTTACATAAAGGGCTACTATCTACGCTACTTCGCCGCCAGTAAACATCGGCGTATGCGAAATACGCCGATCGAAACACACAGCACACGCCTTCCAACACTCTGGCTCACGCTTACGTCATTCGCTCGACAGTCACACTACGCGGCACATTTTCCACGAACGCCCACCGAGAAACATACACCTACAGGTGCTGGGTATTAGAAAGAAAATAGAACACTTAAGAAGTCCTTCATTTCACTTAGTACTCAATGCACGAAGTTGCAAGTATGGTGGCTAAAATGGAAATGCACTCTTAATTAAACAATGAAGACGGTCGCACATAATGCAATAATAAAAAACGTTTTCCAAGTCCGTTCAAATAGTTCCTTGTACGTTTTCTCAGTTCGCGAAAAAATAATTATATTTGTCTCATCACCGCGGCGAAATCTTCACTTCTGTGTACATTGCAATGCCCATGTGGTGCAGGGTAGATTGGAAACGTATTCTTGAACACCAAAAAAAGTCCTCCATTTCTCGCACAATACAGCCTCTTCAGTTCGTAAGATCACTCACCCTGGTGTTTTGCGTACGATGAAATTCCTGTTGCGGTATCGCAGGAATCCATTTTCGCATGACTTCGAGTTGATGTTGAATTAATCGTAACACTGTCACCGTAAACACCGAAATTTCCGAAAGCGAAAAGCGGCACATTTGCTTGGCGTCACACCATCAACACGAACACATTGCAGTCGAGTAGTAAATTTCCAACATTAGGCAACACGTGCCATGCCCGCGCACATGAGCAAGGAGACGAGATGTGGCTGACTGAGTACATCCTGGTATAAGCAGGTCCATCGCGCTAGCAAATAGTGCGGAGATACGTGCCCATCTTTCGACCTTTTTCTAACTTGTTTTCTGTTAATGATTTTATTTGACAAATACAACATCGCTTAACGTTTTGTTTTCTTCATCCGAAAAAACTATATCTGTTATCAGTACTCAGGGAAAATTTTCTGCCACTATTATTGCTGCGCGCACGAATACTAACACAGCACGGACCGCCTGACCTTTTTTTCCACGAAAACTTCCCTTCCCACGACCGGGCTACAGCGTCGACGCGCGGGGCACTCACGCCGCACCTCCCCGGCCGGTCGTGGTCCCCTCTACCTTTTCAACGCTTCCCAGAACTTCCTTTCCCTGCCTCCTTCGGTCCAGCTTGGGTCGCTCTCCCCCTTTCTCAATGACTAATTTCAAAGTGTGCTCCATGGGAGAAGGAATGCGGTTGTTCCCAGATGCCACCATATTTCTGACTGCGCCCGCAGGAACGGGGCGCGAAAGTTCTTTCCAATTAGCTTCGACGCTGAGAAGGCCGTTTTCAGAGAAGCCCGCTTTTTCACTTGACCGCGGCAGCGAAGGGCCGCAGAGGAAGAATTCTCCAAAATGATACGTCTTTCGGTCGACGTTCATTCGCAAGCTTTGCCGACGCACAGTATCCAAAGTTGTAACCTGAATTTGAGCGTTAATCTGTCTGTAGCTGCCTTTAATCGTACTTTTCCCGTATTGTTGGTATATTAGGTACCTAACGTTATTGAACAAAAACTTTCATATAACTGGCCGATGAACCTCATCATCGTTATTCAGTCTGTGTTGTAGATGTAGCTAGGTAAATCATGAGTGTATAAATTACGCGTCATAAGTCATATTGGAACCAGCGGAATAGAATTTAATGGTGCACTCGAATTATACTAACACTTTTTTATTAGTGGCTGGAGACTTAGAGGCTTATGTCACTATGTAGTTAGCTAAGGAAGCTTTTATGGCTGCAAGCCTCTATATTCTGCGCCAAACGCTTTCCTAATTCCGGCTAAATGTTGCCTAATTGTCACACGTCTAAAGGTTTACAGTTATATATTGCGCTGTAGCCAGACACAGAAACTTTTATGGGTGCCTCTCTTTGGCTTTAGGGCAGATTCTCTCTAATAGCTGGCAGAAGACAGCTGAATGGTTCCAATTATGTAGACTTAGAGCTAGACAACGGCCTATATCCAGCCAAATGAGCTTTTATGGCTTTCTCTCTTTAGCTTTAGGACGAATTCTTTTCAATAGCTGGCAAAAGACAGCTCAATGGTTTTGAGTCTGTAGAGTTAGAGCTAAAAAACTGCCTATAGCCAGCCAAATGAGCTTTTATGGCTTTCTCTCTTTAGCTTTAGCACGAACTCTTTTCAATAGCTGGTAAAAGACAGCTGAATGGTTTTGAGTCTGTAGAGTTAGAGCTAAACAACGGCCTATAGACAGCCAAATGAGCTTTTATGGCTTTCTCTCTTTAGCTTTAGCACGAACTCTTTTCAATAGCTGGTAAAAGACAGCTGAATGGTTTTGAGTCTGTAGAGTTAGAGCTAAAGAACGGCCTATAGACAGCCAAATGAGCTTTGTCGCGGCTGGCCTATAGAACTAAAGCCATAGATTTTTCTTTAGCTGGCTACAGTAGCCTGAATAGCTGTGACTCTATAGACTAAACACACAAGGATGTTCTATAGTCGTCTAAAGAGAATTGTATGGTTTACATTCTTTAGTGCAGGATGCATAAAAACTTCAATAGCTGGACATTGCCTAATTTATGCACTTTTATGGGTGACCATAGGGACCCATAGGCGGCCATAGCTCACCATACATTTTTCTATAGACGCCCATAAGGCATTTTTGTATGGGCGCTCACGCCGCGACAGTTCAAAATTTCTGAACCACGAGCATAGAGGACAAACGCATACACAAAGATACTGCTTTTGTCTCCACGAAATGTTCTGAACAAACTTTCGTTGCTTTACAGACAGCAAAATATTGTCCCGCATCTTTCTTGATTGCTGCGATCGATCGTTTTTGTCTATATGTTAGTCGGAAAAACTTAATAGGACACATGCAACGAAGTTATGAAGTTATAAACATTTGGTGTGTCTTCTACTTGTATCACACAGATTGTCAGGTTTAACGCGCCGACACATCGCAGGCATAAGGCGCGCGGCATTGGAGGGCTCCGGAATAACTTCTACCACCTGGGGATTTTAACGTTCGCCGATACATCGTACATACGGGTGTTTTTGCATCACCTGTATCACATAAGCAGTACAATTCGTGCATTGCATCAGGGGAGCCGTACTTCTCTCGATATTTATGGAAAAGCAGGATTTTGATTTAGTTCGAGTACAGCGTGGTTGCTGCGCGGTATGCGCCGTTAACTCCCCAAGAGAACAGAATTCGCATAATTCGGTTGGTACGCTGCCTCTGGCGCTCTGATTGGAAGCCACCTTGGCATCTGGCGGCTCCGAGCCAGAGGACCGGAGCGGCCAACGGAATACGCCATTAGTTTCGACTGAGCGAACGAATTGCGACGACCCGTCGGCGGCAGGCGGATTAAACGCTGGCCCGAATGACTGTGGGAAGGTCGGCGAGAACGTGCAGTAGCGTAGTAAAGCCAACTTATTTCCTTCGGACGTCCCACGAAAACGCCACAGAATATGGGCGAGGATGCAGAAAGGAAGACAGCACTTTCGAATAGATTTTTCTACTAAATAAATTTTTGTAAACGCAATCAGACTGGTCGAAACATGGGCTCTGAACTCCGTACTACAATTTGCGCTAGTAATCGCACAATGTTTACAAATCACTTCAGTGTCCCTTTAAGGGCTCGTCATACTGGTCTTAAAATTAACTTTTATTAATTGGTCTGTGATAATGAAAATTTTTCTACTTCCTCATTTGAAGTATGTAATTGGTTTTCAGGTGGCATAATGTTTTAGTTATAATGAAAATACTTGAGCAAATTAAGTAATTTCTTACGGGCCCTTAAGGGGATTTTTGTACAAAATTTTTTAAAATAAATGGTACGGATGTGTAGCTTAAAACCTGCCATACATACTGATGCTATTTATGTTCCTGTAAAGATATTGGATTGCAGAAATTAGTCTAATTATGCCACGTACAGTTTTCAGAAAACTTAATAACAACATTTATTTCAGACACATTGAGACACTTCAAATAGCATCAGCATGCAGATCATTTTATTCCAAATTCAACGGTTCAATATCTGTAGAAATCGTTGAAATAAACTACCTGAAAAAAAAGGGCAGCTGAAAAAATCGCAGGTGAGATTTTACTAGAAGTGACAATTATATATTGAGCATGTCAAAAAAAGAAAATCTTTACAATGTAGATCGCTTTTCGCCCAAGACGAGTATACCAATTTTGCTGAAATCAGTTGATGGGAAAATTATGAAACGCTCTGTATACAGATGGCACTTGCAGAAAAAGGTGAACAAAAGGAAACCGAGAACGTTGAATCAATTGGCAGCGCGCAGTCACTTTTTGACGACCAAGGTTGACTGCTTCATTCGTTGCAATAAAATCGGCTCCAGGGCAATTCGCATCACGCGACATGAGTTGCAACAAAGGGGCCCGTAACGGAAGGCGGCTCACTGTTCTGTGACGTGCATGTGCTTGGATAGGTGGGAAAACCACGTTTTCGATTTAACCTACTCCTATATCACGTCACCAATGACCGTTGTGCCCAGTGCGAACAAGTCATTCTCAAATCGTAAATCTGTATGGTAACCTGCCGGCGAAGACGCGCGCGCCGGAATATGGACCGACCGGCCACGGCACCGTTGATAACGGAATTAATCCAGTTCCCTTCAGTCGCCGGCAAGCGGTAGCCTCCACGTTTTGATGTTTTTCTTTCTCATAAAGTTTCTTACAATATACACTAAAGAGGAATCTGGCGCTAGCGTGTAGGCGGCTCACATTAAGGCCGTCTGTGTCGTCATGGGCCGCCATTACATCATGCGCCCGCCTAAGTTCCATCATTGGCTTGGATTGAAACGTTTTAGTGACCGCACATTTGAACAAAGTGCCACAAAAATGCGAAGAATAGTTTGCAATTATGTAAGTGGAAAATAAAATAGCTTGCTTTAAACTTAAAAAAGTAAGAAAAAAGCGTATTCCTGCCGGCGTGCTTGTGCGTGCTATTAAAAGGAGGCCAATCTGTCCCGAACAATGTTAATATACGGGGGGGGGGGATTCGGGGGGACTGGTTAGAGACTGTTATTCTTTTACCTATATTTCAAATATTAAGTTGTCTGAAGAGTTTAGAACGTTTTCTGAGCGTGCCATTGAAAACGTCGCCTTCGTGGTGAACCTGCGCACCAACCGTCAGCTTTTAACAACCAAAAAGAAAACGTGCCCTAAACAGTCGTGGACGATGACAAGATAGGAAGGATTCAGCCGCCCGTATCTTTCGCATGTTGTCTTCGTTGAAGTACGTTTTGTTTCTTTTTTCTGTCGGCTCCAAATTTCGCGGCGGCATATTACCCACTCAGCCATACGTCCTTCGACTGCGGCATGACAAACGTCAGGCGCGATCACGCACTGCCTGCTGTTTCACCGAACACGGCAACCACAGAACAGGAATGATTTAGGCTTCGTCCTAACTCGTAGACGTGTAATGCATACTGAAGAAAACAAATCCCAAAAACCGCTTCAGAATCCAATGGTCATGCCAAGCCGAAGCCAAAATGGGGGTGGGGGGGGGGGTCTTCCCATAAAACCCCACGACGACAGGGATTACCCGGCGAAGTTTTCTCTCTAGTATACGTACTAAGAAACTGTGTTCTTTCATTTGCTGCTGATCTAAAGGACGCACCTTAGTGCGTCCTCAGGTGTAATCATATCGCTTATGCTATTGTCGCGACAGCCCGCAGGTGCGCTAAACCTGGCTCCGTCTTGAAGTCGCTGGCAGACACGCAGGAAAGCGTATTCCAGGCTCTTTTAAAACTGCTCTTTTTTCTTTTCGCTTATAGACAGACGTCGCAATCATGTGGAGTAAGAACGGGGTTGACCAATCCGTATAAAGCTTTATATAAAGGACAGTCACAGTATAGCATGCCGTATGCGGTATCTAAAAATGCAGTATTTCGAGTGCCGGCCCACGGCACTCCAGCTAGCGCTGCAGCCGTGGCAAAACCGCCGCCCGCCGACATTGGAATATGTGTTATTAAGGCTGGTAAGAGATAGGGCTTCTCCCGTTGTGGAGTTGAGGGTCCGTGTAAGTATGCTGAAATAAAGAGTAGTGGTTGGATTCCAGCTATTGTCTTGTTTAGTTTTTTTTTATCGTCAGTGGTAGGTTTTCTTGTCCTGGGTTCATGCGCCAAGGTTCGTAGCAGCCAAGCTTTGTTGACGTGTCATTAGTAGGTGCTTGAGTGGTGACATCAGAGAGTTTTAGCATTCCCTACGTTTCATATGTACCGTAGGTACAGGAAACCGATTGCGCACCCCAGCGGAACGAATGCAGGCGCACGGTCGGACAGGGGGGGAAGGGCCTCCCACCAGCGGAACAAAGCCACCATACAGGAACCAAAGCTAGAGTGCCCAGTTTGGTCCTGATACATACGGTACACATGGAACGTGCGGAACATACGGATCTTAGGAGCCAGTGGCTAACTGTCAAGAGAAATCTAGTTATCAGAAGACAGAAGGGAAATATCCTCACCTTTTCCCATCTCCGTTGTATCTAAAAAAGAGAATTATTTTGTCAGTTCAGTTCATTTACTAACAGTTTTAAAACTGATGACGCACTCAAGTCGCAGGTATTGGCAGGAAGACCATTTTTTGTTTGTATATTTCCGTTGATGAGAACACGGCACATGCGTGAGGAAGATAACATTGAGAAACGGGTGCTGATAACACAATGTACAGTCTATATATTCCAACAAATATTCCCCGCAAATATCCAGGGTGGGATTTAAGTGTATGCGTTATCTATAGACCCTTTGAAAAATGACCCGAGCGCTAGCGGAGGAGCGTTAAGCTATGCCGGCAACACTGTGCGCCGCCATCATAAAGGAAGCGAAAACAGCAAAAGGCAGCAAACGCAGGGCGGTGGGCGGTTAACGTCCGCCGCAACATATTACTGGCATGTGCTTCCCGTAAGGTTGTCTTTCCCATAACTGGGTGAAAAATACCCTTTCCGCTTTTTTTTTTATTTAAAAGCAGCATATCCTTCACTTTTATTAGACAAGGTAGCGGACTCACAGACCCTACAAAACCGAACAATTTCAGTGTGGAATACCGTCGTCTAGGATGACGATCAGCAGCAAACAAATGCAGGATTTGTTACTAAGAAGCAATACCCTTACCGCTGCCTACTCGTTTAGTCGTCGAGTTTTAATTGTGTTTTTTCGATGCGCGCTTCCCTCATCTCAGTGGTGGCTGGCCTCTATAAGCGGACTACGAGGCGCCGGTTCTTTGCTGCGCGCTCACGCCGCGACAGTTCAAACTTTCTGAACCACGAGCATAGAGGACAAACGCATACACAAAGACACTGCTTTTGTCTCCACGAAATGTTCTGAACAAACTTTCGTTGCTTTACAGACAGCAAAATATTGTCCCGCATCTTTCTTGATTGCTGCGATCCATCGTTCTTGTCTGTATGTTAGTCGGAAAAACTTGATAGGACACATGCAACGAAGTTATAAAGTTATAAACATTTGGTGTATCTTCTACTTGTATCACACAGATTGTTAGGTTTAACGCGCCGACACATCGCAGGCGATAAGGCGCGCGGTATTGGAGGGCTCCGGAATAACTTTTACCACCTGGGGATTTTAACGTTCGCCGATACATCGTACATACGGGTGTTTTTGCATCACCTGTATCACATAAGCAGTACAATTCGTGCATTGCATCAGGGGAGCCGTACTTCTCTCGATATTTATGGAAAAGCAGGATTTTGATTTAGTTCGAGTACAGCGTTGTTTCTTCGCGGTATGCGCTGTTAACTCCCCAAGAGAACAGAATTCGCATAATGTAAAGACAAAAAAATTAACTCCTAGACCGCATTGCCGATCTACTGCCGTTGAAATGTCAATATAAGCTGAGCAAAAACGCGCGCAGGCTAGAATTTTCGGCTACACCGACAGAACCCCCCTGCCTGAATGATCGCGTTAAAACTTCGGCAGTCATGATCCGCACATGAAAGATACTACATAACAGCTCTCAAAAAAAAGAAAGAAAACGAGCTCGTTTGGAGTTCACTATATCAAAACATCCATATGTGCTCGGGCCGAGCAATGCACGAATGCATGATCAAATTCGCCTGCACCGAAACAACTGTGTTCTGTAAATGTCCGGCGCTAACAACGGTGGCTGTCGTGGCCAGCACGTGAAACGAAGCTCTCGATATCGTGTATAAAAAATTGGCCGCGTATCTGCTCCTTTCGTTGCAAATGACGTCAAAAGACGATAGTCTTTATCGGCTTTTGCGTAGTAAATGCCTCCCTTCGCTTTACTGCTCACCTCTCATGTTGTTCCTCTTGCGTCGCGCTCCTCCCAAGGTAAAGACGCCAAAGGTTTGCTTAAATCATTTTAAATTTCCCGCGTCCCACTGCTCCAAACCGGGTGTCTCGATGCGAACGCTGCCGTACGGCGAAGACGCGCGTTAATCGAGGCACCCTACTTCAACGTTTATTGAACCGCGTTTCCATAGTCCACGTGCGTTGCAAGCAGAACGTGGAAACAATCTAGTGGAACCTTGCGTAACTGTTGGCGGTTGATTTCTTAAAATGGCGCCAGAAGCTATAGTGGCGCGGGCGACAGCAGGCGACGGCGGAGGTAATTCTTTTTCTGCAGTTGATGAAGTATTTAATTTCGCAAAGGTCAAGCATGTTTGAATTTTTATAATGGAACACTGCAAATATCTCTTCTGTATTGATTTGTTGCCTCATATTTGCGTAATGTCTTGTTCTTCTTCAACAATGTTGACAAGTATGAACATTACAGCGGACCAAGACGGGTAGATTTAGCTGTGACTATATAAGACTATTGCGCAGGCGTTCTTTTGTTTTGGCCGGGTGGCTGAATCGAGTCACAGACAGACAGACGGACAGACAGACATACAGACAGACCAAAATTTCTGGGTTTAAGTAGCAAGAAAGGCTATCGTCTTTAAAATACGCATTGTCCGGGAGATTGCCAAGTTAAAACTGGAGAGGCGAAACGTTCGCGTTATGCACACCTTTCCCTTAGCATAACTACACGTAAACATACCGCTTGCAAAGACGTACGCAGCAGTGCGTGGGCATCCTGCCATATAATGCTACAAGAGCACTAGCTGCGTATACAAAATAACCAAACAAATTTATGAGGCTGCAGAATGGTGAAGCGATAGGCCAAAACGCATAACGGTAACGATGTTCCTGAGCGACGCTTCCTTTATAGTGGCGTCGTCGCGTTAGCCACCACTGTTGCCACCGCTGAATTTTCAGCGTGGCCTGCCATTTTGCAAAGGGTCTATAGGGTTCATGGCAGTAGCGTAACAGAATTGGCCGCGCTTCAAATATAACGAAACGTTCAAAACTGAATCTCCCGAAACAGACTCTATAGACATTTCGACAGTCAAGTGCCGACAATAACCTTACGTCTAAAACTTTAAAGCTGTGACGCAATTTTTTTTATCTTCTAGTTTTTTTGACACGCCAAAATTTATCACCTGCAAGGTAGCATACAAACTTTCCGAAATACAACCAAAGGCAACAAAATATTCGTTCATAAAGTGTCTTGCTGTCCTGAAACCTGGCGTCCCAAATACACCAGTGCAGCCTAATAAAAAAGATCATGGTGTTAAGGCCATTAAGAGAGAAATGTTCCAACAGAGACACTTTCGCGTGTGCGGTCGTCATACACTGCATTCTTTGGTTCGCTCTGCCCAGCTATGCAGTCAACCAGGTTGGAACAAGTGCGAACATTGTCTCTCCAAGCGAGGCCCTATCAACTCTTTCTAACCTCTATTCTCAGAGCCACTCGCGGGACTTCTGTGGACAGACTACCAATTTTTCAGCCAAGACCATGGGCACACCGATGGCCACATGGGTCAACGTGTCTTCATATTTTGGAGGTGGAGTCCAGAGTACCCCACAAATATCTTCTTCGAGACTGACTGATTTGCATATATACATCACCGAAACTACCTTTGTGCCCTTTATTTCGGTATACAGTTACGAATACCCACGATGTGGGCGCATTCCTCGTATTTACATGTCTCTTGTGCGTCAGAAGACGCAGCAGCAACCGAACCACGTTGTTGGCGGGCCGCATCAACAACGCAGCTCATGCGCGCAGTGTGAACAAGCGTAGGTTGTTTAAATGAACATAAGCAGTGCGCAGTTTTATGCTCACGGTTCCCCACCACTAGCACTTGGTCATAGATTGCGTAGGCTGGGGAGCTTGCGTACAGCATAATGGTAAGCGAGCGTGTTTTTTTTTTAATTCACAATATGGATACAACACCTGTCACATGCCCACCGACAGAAACTCAAGTGTCTGCTTTCGTTTCATTGCTTTTCGTGCGGAAGCAGCTCTACATCGAAGCTTGAGAATTGCGCACGACCACTCAGATGGCGATTTATCTGCGCCAACCGCCACAGCAAGCATTGATATCACTTCTACGCCTGTCGTGTTTTGTTATTTATTTAACGAATTATCGACCGTTTTCGTTAAGGCCGCAAAACCTTTTTTTTGATACATCGTTACTGGCTTCTTGTGAACTCAGTCAACATTGCTACAATTTTGGGAAAAGTTTACACGTCCGTCGTTCATACAGTGAGTGATCCCTTCACAGCAGTATTACATGATGTGATTCAAGTTGCCTCGGTGTTTGAGGATTTTGCGAAGAGTCACATCAGGCTACGTAACCTCTGGAACGGATGTGTATACCAGCGCATGCGTATGCTTCACCATGTAGGACGCGCACAAATATTTCAGTGGGTGCGCGTTCACGCCAGCTCGCTGACTTTGAGTACGGCTACGGCATCGACTAAACCACTCGAAAACAACAGTTGTCTTCCTTGTGGTGCAAGCGTTTTCTAGTAGCCGACGTCGTGTAGCGTGGAGGGTATTCTCTTCGAGATAATCGGTGACAGGTTAAGCTGAACGAGTTCTCCAGGTACAGCGTACATGCCTGAGTAGGGTCAGAAAGGTATTACAAAAAAGAAGCTTATTTAGAGTTACCAATGACCCACACAGCTGTTATCCGTGCTAGACATGTCACAGCGTGGCATAAAGGAAGAGCGTAAAGCAGCCTTTTCAGAAGCTGGAAATAAAACTATTTGGTAACCATTCCGCGGGAAAGAGGGATTAAGAGATGTAAATTCGGCCTTAAATTTGCCCTAGAGGTCCTGGTGACATAATTGTGCGACGGAACCTGCTCACATTAGATGCACATTTGCAGTAAAGGTCCTCGATAGCCTTGGTCCCCGTACCTTTTAGATTTGCCTTAACTGTAAAATATTTTCACAATGTTCAGTGTTTTGTTGTCTATAACTCACACGCTGACCCCCTAGCGAAAAAACAAAAGAAAACTCCCTTTAAAGGGACGGACAACCTATTTTTCTGCCGTATATGTTCTCTAGCGCATGTGGAAGCCAGCGCTTTATATAGCCCCGTAACCACAAGCACTTTTAAATGCGACTGCATCTCATTCACTCGCCTTGTCCCTCCATACGGCGTTGTCCGTCCACACCCCTCCCCCTACACTATAAAAAAAATAATAGTTAGCGGCGCCCGGTTTCGATCCCACGACCCTGTGGGCGGAACGCGAGGTACATGGTGCTCTTCCCACTGCGCCACAAAACCGAGACAGAATCAAATGCTACGAACGCGCCTTATATCCTTGACTCATTCAAACTACGTCAAGATGCTACTGATACAACGCATGATGGGGCAATGATTAACGCTTGCAATAAAAGAAAAGAAGCTCCCACTTACAGCAACAATGATGGAGTAAATGTCGTTGCGACAGCGAAGCCCCAAGCATACCACTTAGAGAGATTGACCAAGATTGGCCAATAAAACAATAATAATCATAAAACATAATTACCATACGCGTTTCCGACACGTTTCACGCGATTTTAGAATCAATCCAACGGAAACACCAAGTGAACCCCACGATGCGTCGCATCTACACAGGGTTCCCCTCTCGGGGAGGTGGGCGCAATTTTTAAACAAATTGGAGGAAATAATTTTAATTCGGCAACAAACTTTCTGAAATTGGACGGGTGGTGGTCGGTAGTGTCGAAACTTGAAACTACAATATGTGTCCCGGTCCCGTGACCTGCAAGCCTAGCAGCTATTGTAACTGCTGAAACGTTTTTTCACTTATGGAAAACCTTTTAACACGAGTATTTGCGTAATTTTTAATTGTGTATGTTTTTTTAAACATTATTTTGAAAATTATTAGAATCAACGGCAGAGTTCAGTAAACAGACCCAGTGAAGGAGCTTTGACGATTCTACCTGAGTCAGGGGAGTTTGTTCTGCCACATGATACCATTTCAGTTCCCAGGTACGGCAATGGCAGCTAAAAAAAGGACGCGCCGGGAAGAATCAAACTTCCGACCTCCTCAACGTGAAGTCAGGTACTGCCTATCGTCCATCCCAACAGATGGCGCCTTCGTGCAAAATAGACTGATGAATTAAAAAACACATAAAGGAAAAATACAGCCTTCGATTCACATTTTTTTAGCTAGGGAAAGTTTTTAAATATCGCTTTTCATCTCGTATACAAAAAAAAGTATGTGGCCTAGCTACTTTGTGTCATGGTTGCCAGCAATACTTCTGGGAGGACACATACGGCTCGTAGATCTAAAAATTTCGATTTAAGAATTTTTAGGGCGTTATGAGCAATACCGTTTCTCGTTAATTAAGGGGCTTTAAGTGATGCCCTTTCAGTTGGGATAGAAAACATAATCAACAAAAATTGGTTGTCTGTCCCTTTAAGGAATGTTATGTTCTTAATAACACCTTCACCCCCGATCAAAAACACATACAAACCCTTTGAACGATCGTTTTATCGTTAGTTACGCCTAACTTGTTTGCAGAGAAAGTCATCTTTCAGTGTTGAGAGGGCATTACAGTCGGAAGTGAATGACTTACCTGTCCCAAGGACGAGCACCAAAGTGAGCACAAGGACGACCACTAAGGCGAGAACAAGCATCAAGGAGAGGATCACTGCCGTCCCAAAAATGGTCGTCATGCGGCGCTCGGTCTTGGCAACCCTACACAATATAATTGGACCAATTAACAGGAGAAAGAAGACTCATGAAACGGAAGCACCAGATTATAAGTTTCTGGACTTCACACGAATCCGGGCACTTTGAGGGCTCTATTGGTATTTCAGATTCCTGCCGAAACGTCTACCGTGCTTTGAAGGGCCTCCATTAAAGTCTGCAGTAATTAAAGAATTGTCCACTAATCCGTCGCGTTCATATGCGGCTTGTCGAAAGAGTTCTTCACAGCCAAGTTTTCTGGTTTTTAAAAATTTTACCCTACCCATTGTATCCATTTACGGTATTATAACGGTAACAGGTGTTACTTTCACAAGATCTAAATTTTTGTGTAAATGACGCAGACTGGTCATTTTCGCTATTTTGCTTTTTTCATTATTTAAAATTCTGTACAACCGACTACGTTCCTTTACACTATCCTAAGGATTAAAGGTGTTACTTCCACCAAATCTGCAGTTTGTGGAACTAGAGGCTGTTTCGCGGCTCACCATTCTCGCTATTTTTTTTTTTCAATTTTAACAGTGAAGCTTTTGTTGCTGGCCGTAATAAGTGCAGTGTACGGCGTGATCAAAATATTGATTCATAGTTACTCCCGGCGTTTACCGCGCTCGTAAGCATGTATTTCGAAAGGACTGCCTGGCGTCGTCCAGCATATCGTGCGGCGCTCGCGTCAAAATACCAAGAGAACTCTTAATGGGCGTTTGTGCCTCTAGGGTAGAGCACAAGATAGCTCGCATTACAGACGCACATTTCATGAAGCCGTTGCCGCCGGCTCTAGCGCATGGTGACGCGTCTCTTTTTAGGAGAAATATACAAGCCTGTGAGAAAACGATCCGGGTATGCCAGGCATGCACAAGGAAGACGACGATATACATGGCTATGATGATAGCTAATACCACAAGGAAAAGAGGCGGAAGGTGTAACTTTAACAATTCCAAACTTAATGCAATGCGTGGTGTTGTGTCCTTGCACGACATTTTGCAAACTTCGCCAATTCTTTTCTTTTCCTGTATTTTCTCACAATTTTGTCCGACAAACTATCTCCAACTACGCTATTATAGCGATTACACGTGTTACTTTTATAAAATCTTCATTGGGCAATACTCGGTTCGCCATTTCTACTATCTTATTCTATTCTTCCTAAATTTGTAATAAGCCCCACGCAATATCTCCATCCGCTATTATAACAAATAAAGGCGTTACTTTTACCAAATATGCATTTTGGTGGAAATGCAGGACGTTACGTCGTTTTTCATTTTCTCTATTTTTTTCTTATTCTTTGGTTTTTGAAAATTCTCTCAGAGCAATTACCTCTAATCATGGTAAAATAGCAATTACAGGTGTTGGCCCAATCTTCATTTTTGTGGGAGGGCAGGTCGTTACACGGTTCACCATTATCACTATTTTTCTAGTTTTCTTAGTAGAGCGAGCTTTAGTGTCGTTACAGATGGCGTCCAACGCGAAAACGCCCTGCAGGAAATCCAAATTTCTCTGACGATGATGACGAAAGATTGTGGGTGAAGTAAAAAGAAATGAACGATTCAGTGGCCAGAATTGAACCTGGTTCCCTCGGTTTATGAAGCCGTTCCTCCGCTATCCAACGCTGCAACGTGAACCCCCTATGCGTCGCATCTACACAGGGGTTCCCGCGAGGGGAGGTGGGAGTTTTTAAGGCGACGTTGCCTTCGCTTGTTTTGCTGGGCCCTCCCTATCCGCACTCCCAGCGGGAATGTTTTTTTTTTAATTGTGCGCACTCCTATTGCGTATAACGTTTAAAGAGACAGGTGGCCAATTTTGGGGGAGTGCTTGTCTAGCTCAGATGAAAGCAAGCGCTTAATATACTGGGGTAACCGCCAGTAATTCTTAAATAGACAGGCAGAAATATTTGTAATTTTGCACTAAAATTTCTTAAACATCGATGTCAATGCGTGATTCAAAAAGCGCATGAAGGAAAATGAAAGGCACATTGTTTTAGCCGGGAACCAGTTTTTAAATCCCTCTTTTAATGTTGTTGCCGCACGGTTCGCTGTCATGGTTTGTAGCATTCCTTCTGGCGGGACACATCATAGAGTTTCTTAGTAAGTATACTGGAAAGGAAGCTGCGCCTGGTAATCCATGTCGTCGTGGGAGGTTCACAGGAAGACCTCCCTTTTGGCTAGGACTTGGCATGACAATAGGCACTATGCGAAATTGACAGCGCCATCTAGTGAACGCAGCAGGTACCTATCCCTTATTGTGATGCTGGCGAGACGCGACCACTATGCCCGGGGGATGCTCCATACGGCCAACAACAGGTCGGGGTGGTGACGTTACTGTTAAAAGTCACGTGGCAAAGACCTTTTCGTCATTTCTTTATTTTCACCTGATTGCTTTGTGCGTTTGTTTTTGTGGTACGGTGGCTTCGGCGTTTGGCGTCCGAGAGCCCTATTCTCGACTGCCCAAATTCCCAGGCAATTCGCCATGTTTTTTTGTGTAAGCTGACGTAATCAGTGACGTGATGCACATATAGCTATGACGACATTCAGTGTAATTTGACAATTCACTGACAAAGATCGCAACCAAGCTATAAAATTTTGCGCATAAAAGATATAAAAACACTTGGCACGTACTATAAAAGTTAAGACGGCAGCCGGGACTGGCAAGAGAAACATTTCTGCAGATCAAAATTGACGTCAACACTACAAGGCGATCGATTAACGTTGATCCAAAAGCGACGGAAAGGCGGATGTTGAGTTAAAAAACATTAAACAATTGTTACCCTATCTATTTACTTCTTTCAATCGCTTTTAGTAATATGTTTCGGCTGTCTGCTTCAATGCAAGCTTTGTTGCGTAATCAGCTTCCCGGGCGCCACTGCCGCCAGGCTATCGTCTGCTGCTATGTTACAAGTTTATATTGTGATCACAGTAAAAGGCAGCCGCGAACATCGCTTGTATGACACATAATAGCCGCGTAGAGCGTAGAACCGTGGAGCGTACCGATGTCGTCTATTAACTTATTCGCTAGGCTCGACTTCAATCACCGCTGTAATAAACAAAAGAGTCACTTTTCTTTGTAATTGTTCTTTTGATTTTGATCATGTCACCCAGCCGCTTACTAGGAGGAGTGTGGACATATGCCAAGCATTGGGTTCTCTTTGTCATGGAGAGGCTTGTACTGCGCTCTTTTGTTGCGTTTACGCAAAACAAGTGATTTTTATTTTATTGCCGAATATAAAAGCAAAATACTACATGTCATTTGTATTCGCTGATGATTTGATCGCTGACGTGGAAACAGTCGATACTATTATTTCTTTCGGTAGAAAACATGCTTTAAACCGCGCGTCATGCGAAAGTGCGCCTGCTGCAAATTCCCGAACATTTCACGGTGCTGAAGGTGGGCGAAATGTTTTGCCCTATGGAGTTCCTTACAATATACACTGGAGAGAAATCTGGCGCCAGCTTCTATGCCGCTCACATCAAGGCCGTCTGTATCGTCATGGACCGCCAATATACATTGCACTCGCCTTAGTTTCATCATTCGCTTGGATTGAAACGTTTTAGTGACCGAAGATTTAAATAAATTACTCAGAACGCCATTCAGAATGCTTAAAATTCCTGTACACCTTGATTAATTCGCCGCGCTTGCCGTCGCTTCACAGGTATCTGCAGTTTGCCACACCACCCTCTGTTCCCACCAGAAGCCAACATGCGCTAAACATTACGCCATTACTCTCCAAAACTGGTTTGTTTAAATATAGTTTTTTTTCCTTCGAAAGTTCAGCTCTGAAACTCGCTACCCGGTTATACTCGCGTGCTCCCTTTAGATCAGTTTCTGAGTGCAATATCACATGCGTTTTAAGTAGAGGTTTCTATGTTCTTTTTTGGTGTTTCCTTTGTTCATTCTGTATCTTCTGTAGTATTGTGAACCACACAATCTGTGCCATACGCTCGTGTTTTTGTTCCTGCTTTTTATCACTTGATCATTTGTATATACACTCCCGCAATAGCCCTAAGAAGCGCTGCAGTATGTATAAGTAAACAAATAAATAAAATATAAATAAATAAATAAATGTTTTGGACCTCTTATCGGGCTGGTGTTTTTCGTTTTTGTTATGGCCAAGTCGTTGCAACAAAGGTAATAAAGGTATGTGTCAGCCCTGCGGTGTCACCCTGCTGCAATTATTTGACAAGTGACTATTGGAACTTTAAGAATGCTTGAACAAAACCAAATGTCTTGGTACAGGCATTTTGCCATCGGTCTGCCATTTTGCCTTGCACACTAGTGGAGGCATTTTGTACTATGTCGAGCAACTTAGTTAAAACACAGAAATACTTGATGAATACAAAACTGCTTGCCTAATTCAAATTTAAACGTAGATTTCTGTATAGGCACGTTGCAGTGACGTTTTTTTGCTTGAGCAACAGCCCCATTTTATGCGTCATAGTGGTGTGGAACGAACTCTTTGCGATTACATGCCTCCCGAGTTCACAGAGTGAACCTATGTCGGAGTCACTGCTCCGCTTGAGTTATCAGTAGCCACTTTTATCATGCATCAAGCTACCAAGACAATGGCATGATAACGAAATTCACGAGAAAATATTGGTTTGAGTAACTTGTGAAGATCACACGGTATCACTGACGGAGTGTCCGGCCGAATCGGCTGTTGCAGAAACAGTGATTTAAGCCGATTAAAATCAAATGTGGGTAGATTCTTCTAGTTCAGCTCTTTTTCTGAGGCGCACGTGCTGTTCGAATCACACCGCATGGCTCCAGATCGGCTGCGTAAAAATTGCTTCGACAAGTGAGTTATATATTGGTTAACTCCTTGTTTTGGTGCCAACGAACTCGTAAAGTGTTCGGCTCTCACCTGCTCAACGGAAAGTCATAGGGCGCTATCTACGTCACCGAAGTGTGTAGTATACCACCTGGGTGCTGAGCCTAAGCAGCGATGGCAACGCCGACCCCACTGCTGCTTCGGTCACCGCTGCTGCATGTGCAGCTGCAGCCATCGGCGCCACCCAAAGAATGCGGAACTACCCCAACACCACCTCATTGTCAAGAACGACCGTCAGCAATGCCTACCGTGTGTGGCCCGGCTGCCACTACAAGTCCGTCATATACGCCTCTGCGCAACACGTTCACTAGTGATTCATTGGCTTTCAATCGCCGCAAAACAAAACAGTGTCCCCAATAGAAGACGACACCTCCACGCAACCCTCGGCCTCTCATTCAGAGATACAGACCCCCAAATGAACCCTCAACTTGCCTCAATAAACGCCCAATGGAACCGCCCTGCAATGCGTGATCAAGACCAAGTGACCCGCTGTGACAGAGTAAGTCGCCCTCGATACCAACTTGAGCTCGGGCTACTCATTAAGTACAACGTGAATGACACACCTAACAACACGTTTGCACACCTAATTGGTGCGAGTGCCCCACTGTCATATTTAGCCGAACTAGCCTCGCACAAATACGACATGACTGGCAACTGCATTTTCAATAACGTCTACGACAAAACGGAGGCCTCTCGGCTCGTTCAAGTTGGATGAGTTTTGCCCGTCAAAGTGCCCAGCAAAGCATACCAGTAGAGATCAATCATTCTCTGTACAAGCCAAACAACACGACAGGAGTCATCACAATTGAACCCAATGAATCTAACGAGAGGACCCTTCGCTGACTAAAATGTGAGCAGGCTAAAATACGGGCATGCCATCGCTTGGGACGCACGAACCCTGCAGTGATCACATTTGACACGTGCACCTACCCCTCCCAAGGCTGTTAAATACTACATCGCCATCATCAAAATTTTGCCTTACCAGGCAAAACGACTTTTTTGTTACAGTTGCCATAACATTGGTCATATGGCCCACTGCTGTCCGGTGAAAGCTGTGTGCAATGCTTGCGGCATACCACACAGCGAGAGTGAAAAATGCGGCCCTAAAAAAACTGCGTGGCCTGTAAAGAATACAAACACGTTGCGTTGAGCCCCACCTGTCCAAGAAGGATCCCAACTCCCCCGGCTAACTAAAAAGGATGCCACCAAGTGGGTAACCTGGGCAGATAAAGCATGTGGCACTCACACGGATCAGTGGACATCAATGATGAGTCACAAACAAACGTCAACTCTAAACCGACCATGCCAGCCATTCTTTCCCAAATAGTTGCCCTCCGGGCGGATATACAGCAGCTTCGGAAGGAGAAGCAACAATTCGAAGTGAAAACCAAGAGATTAAATGTCAGTTAGACAGCCAAACAAAACATCTGCCTCACTCACAAACTTGACCCAGCCAATCCCAGTGCCCAAAACATACCCCTACATTTTGACCGACCAGCGAATCCCCTCACCAGTTAGCGCTCCAAATCGTCCGCACAGACATTCACCGCGAACGGCTTGCACATCAAGCAGAGCGCAAAAAAGACCAACAAAACTTCAACAGCCAGCTTAATGAGATCCGAAGTCTCATTCAGTCTATTCTGCAAAAGCTCCCTTTGACAGAAAGCTCTAAGGATGCGCCACGCAAAGCGTCCATTTAGCACACCAACCAGTCACAATGAACGGGTCACCGACAGTATTCCAATAGACCTGCCGCAGCTACTCCCGCAGCTACTCCCGCAACCAAGCTTTTCTAAAGCAGAAAATTATCCAGATCCAACCACTTCACATATTCCTGCGATAACCTCTCAGCACTCCTCAAATTCCGGGATATATTACTCATGTAAACCCATCCGTTGCACCAACAACTCGGAATCAGAGGATAATGTCACAACCTGGATGTCGCCGTCCTTGTCCGTTCTTCTCTAGGAAACCAGCAAAGACCCAAAATTCTCCTCGGCTGATAACGAAGTAGTGGCAGTGCATACGTGCCTACCTGGGGGAAAACCCATTATTGTGGCCACCGCCTATAACAAGTCAACTACATCATCCACCACCACTGCTTCCTTCACCTGGTTACATTTTAACGTCCCGATTTCCAGGCACCCATGTTTTATTGGGTGGAGAATTCAGTGACCCCAACACCTTATGGGGATTTGATTGTAGGGTTTAACGCGTCGACGCAACGCAGGCGATGAGGCGCAGAGGGCTAAGAATTAATTTGACCCGCTCTGGGTATCTTTAAATTCGCCGAAACATCATACACACGGGTGTTTTTGCTTTTTGCCACCTTATGGCCATACAACAGAACTCACCCATTGGGTGAAGCCTTGGAGTATGCTGCAGAAACAGCAGGTCTTTATCTTATTAATGACCCTGACGGAATCACTCGCATCTCTCTTCACACAGCTCAACGCGACTCTTCGCCCGATCTCACTTGGGAAACTGCCGGACTTGTTCAAGCGTGGACTACATAAGCGACTACCTGGGCAGTGACGACCTACCGGAACAAGACCTTCAGACCAGCAAAAGCAGTGACCAGGGCTGACTGGAACAAATTTCGACACATTATACTAACCTCCAACCCACCGGCATTGCTGGACGAATTTTGCAACTGGATTGCTACTTAATCTGCGCAAGCGCAAGAGACCACCCAATGCTGGGACAACACTCGGCACATGGAAATCATCTGACAATCATCTGGAAATCATCTGGCGGAGAGTGCCCAAGCTTTCTCGCACTTACTGAGATAAAGAAAAAAGACAGATTTACAACGAATATGCCGGCAATATCACCCGATTTCAGACTACCAGCGACAACTAAATCAAGATTCCTGGGCGACAGTGTGTAGCAATCTCCATCACGGGTGAGGGCTCTCGGGCCTACTGAAACTGCATCTCAAGTTGAGCGGAAAAAGCAAGGGCCTAAAGCCATTGTTCGAGACCATCACACTTACGGCACCAGCAGGTGATCTGGCCAAATAATCGAACTTTTAGCAGCTGCCCACAGTCTAGAGTCATCATTGTCTGAGTTGGGGCTTACGCTCGCTCTTGAGAGACAGCTCTTGACAGTGTGCGGCTGCGAACCGCCTTCATCGATCCCCATCGTTCTCGTGACAATTTCAAACCAGACGATAATCACCTCGACAGAACCCATAATGTTGCTATGACTGTCCATTGGAACAAAAAACAGCGCTAACACGTGGCTACAGCGTCTGAAGAAAAAGTGGAAAGGCATCCTTGAAAACATTCACTGCCTCTCGAACAAATACGGAGAAGCAACTCGGCTGCCACACAGGCGTTAGGCAGGGCCGTCACAGTGAGCACCCTTATGAGGCAGTGGCTTATGACCTCAATAAAACTCACACGAGGACCATACACGTACTACACAGGGCCACTCTTCGCATGATCAACAGACTGCCTCGGCACACCCCTATTGACAGTTCGGAGCAATCGGTCCCCCTTTCACCTGTCTCACCAATCATCGAAGAGGCCAACGCACAGGCCTCCCGCAAGCGACTGTTGACTCACCAAGGGCTATCACTGACTGCAAGGTACGAACTCAAAATCCCCCCAGCACGCACATCTCCAGTGCCTATCGCAGCTTGGAGACGACCGGACAGCGTCACAGCGCCGCACTCGCACCCCATCAGACACAGAAACCCTCAGTTGGGTAGACAACGCATTCTGCAGATGCAATCGGTGCAGCAGGACGGCACAGTCAATATATACATTGACGCCGCGTGACCCCTCAATGCGTTACCCTTGCATAGACGTGCCCCGAACTTCATGCTCTATCGGGATATTGCACCACGATGGACCCTACCTTAACAGGCTTTGAAAGAGAACCGCACGCCTTGAACGCCGCTGTATCATTGCTCCTGTATGACACTACACTACTACGGCTCTAGCACCTTCACTCAGACTCATCACGGACTCTTACAAGGCCATACAGGCACTTTGCTCGCATACCACCACTAACCCCATCATGCATGAAATTATCTACCAAGTGCAAATTCTTCAACGGAACAAGATCACTGTCTGCTTTGACTGGGTACCTGGCCACGAGCCGAACTCGATCGGTAACCAGGCGGCTCATACGGCTGCACAGGAGTGTACATTAACTCCAACTCCGCTTGTCTCTGCCAAGGAACTGTACTGTTCGTCTACACAATCCCTGTCACTGCAGATTCATCGCTACAAAATGGATAGATGGCAATGACTAAAAACCTTACTCTAAAAAAACTACCTAAGAAAACTTTCGGCCTTACCACGTAGTGGCCAGATCGTCAACAACTTTATAACAAACACTGCCTTCACACCGGAAACAGTTTCTAAATAGTGCACGCCTCACCTTCCTCCCCGATGTCCTCATTTTCAGTCCAACCTCCCCGCCGAACTCCGCCACTTGGTCTGGACATGAGCCTTGACCACCGTACTTTCACCGCCCCGAACCCTCAACTAGACTTAAATCTACTGGACAAGTCCTTATTCGCGCAAATAGCGACGTATAAAGAGTGGCCAAGCACGACTGGTATGAGAGCGCCATCAGTGACTGTAGTGGTGGGACTATTTAACAACGGACACAAGACTCTGGGCTACGATTGTCTCTACTCATAGACGTCATCGACACATCAATATGAACAAGTGCAGAAGTGACTGACTTTCATTTCCCTCCTTCTCTTACCACGCTTGGACCTCTGGTCTTCCTGTATTATTCAATCTTTTTCAATCAATCAATCTCGTTCAGCAAGCCATAAGTGATCACTGCTGCCCAAGTCCAGGAGATCAACCGTTCCCGAGTCTTGGTATGATAGCCGGTAAACCAGTAAAAGAATAAAAATAAAAGAGCGACACCGGAGCATTCCTAATAATTTACTACTTCTACCACTTGTCTAAAAAATGACAGTTCAGTGCAGTATCCACAAAAAATTCCCCGCATTTCCCCGAGGGGAAGAATGTGAAAGTGCAAATGCACGAGTTGAATTTGCGCGGTTCGTTAATGTTCGCGAAAGAGAGATCACACACACACACACACAACTACAAAGAAAGAAAGATGCATTTATTCACAGACACCTATTTGTGGTGTCGTTGTACTTGATTGCTAGAGCGGATCTCAGCTTTGAAATTTCGTGTCAGTACTCTTTTAAGCAGGTGCATTAGCCCTTCTCACGCCCGATTCTTGGCCAATCTCCCACGTGGGTATGTGCCATGTCAGCGGCCAGGCAGCGCGCGCCCATCTCCCCCCGTTGCCAAGGAAGACGAGGAGATTCCTGGCCAATCCCCCACGTGGGTATGTGCCATGTCAGCGGCCAGGCACGAGCATTCGCACGAGCGCGGACATCGCCGGTGGACGCAGATTCAGGGTCGCTTAAGAAGTGCATTCGCACTTAAAATGTGTGCCGAGCCAGGCACTGGGTGATTACTCGTCAAGAAATTACCACCCATTTATTGAAGCTTTTGCGTGAAATGCAGGCAGATTTAATAGGGAAAGTGGTGCACTCTCAGCGGCCTCTGTACAAAACAGGGTGCCTATGGGACTTCTGCCATGTAGCATCGGGTACCACTCCTCCCCTGCTTTTTATGCCAACTGCTTGGTCTGTTTGGGCATCAAAATGCTCTTGTGCACAAAGCATATCAGCAAAAACAAACCCCCCCCAAAAAAAAGATCTACATGTTTTTTACGTATGTATTCCCGCGTCAAATGCCAGCCAGCCACCCAAATTTCTTTTAGAGGTGTTGCTGAAAACTTAATGCATACAAAGCAGAAATCTACAGTCAATGTAAAATTCACGAAAATCTGCTGTTGGAAGCTTTTGCAATAAGGTGCCCTTGTAGCACATTGGATTTGCATTATTGCAACACTGATGCAACACACGGCATAGCACAGAACACCACAGATCATTTAAATAGGTTTGCTGTAATAATGAGTCATAAAGGGGTGTAATGTCATTGAAAATCTCAGTGAACTTGTTGTAACTGGTACGTTTAGGCTAGCGCCACCACGCACTAAGGGCTTGCTTAAAGAATACTGCAAGCGTTCATCTGACTCCATAAAGCATCAAGTGAATTCAGAAGGCACACATGCTTGTATGGCAGAAATGCAAGGCAAGGCAATTATGAACAAATTATTCGCACCACATAAAAAAATCAGGATGATTGCGCTGGTTAAACTGCACCTAAACTTACACGCATGCACCTCGAAGGTCATACGTTTGATCCATGTTTCTTTTTGGAAGATTATATCAAAAGCGAAAGCCACACAATTAAAAAATGTCATTCGCATTCGGGTGTTGGATTTGGTGATGAACCAAAGTAGAAGTGACTTATCTCCGGCCCCTAGCTGAAAGTAGAGTTTTACCGAAATCTCCTAGGTTCGCCGCAATAGTATCTCTCACAAGGAGCAGAGCATCTGCAGAGAGATGAACTGCAGCAAGAACAACGTGAACACCAAGGACACTATGCAAAGCTACAGCCAGCTTATGTGATGAGAAAAAGTTTAAAAGATTCCACGCACTTCTTGTCTGTAGTTTTTTAAAAAAGCACTACTGGACTGTCTAATCCAACAACTTCCGCCGGAACATTGGGCAATTAAATTGAGGTCACGAAGACAAGGCGTTTGATTCATTCGATAGATGGCCACATCAGGATTGACAATAACAATCTCGCTAATTCTAACAGCAAACTTCTAACAATCATTCCATTTTACGTCCCCGAATGACGGAATGGCGACTAGCCAGCAACTCGCACTGCTCCTGTGACGTCGCTGGGACAGGGCTAGTGGTGCAGCACGCGGCCGACAAAAGCCACCATCAATAAACATGACTGTGTAATTGTATTTGGCCTGAGGTTCCATTTGATTGCGCTGCCTGGATGCTAGCATGCACGTCAACGCATAGATGTGGCCACCATTCGTCATGTGTGGTATTACTGTCCCGTATTTACCGCGCAAGGTAACCTGGATTTCACAGCTAGTGTGCAGTTAACACACTGACTACGCCGGTTGATTACCTCAGAAATGGCCTTACTGCTTAAACTGTGAAGTAAAACATTTGTGTCTGCAATAACTCTTTGTCCATGTGAGACCATTTTTTGGGCCAGAATAGAGTGCTGTGTAACTGAAGCCCTGTCCTTTAAAACAATAAAATGTACGTTGTATTCATGGTCCCTCTAAAAGAGGACCTTGTGCAATACTCTAACCTGCACAGCATTTATTTTTGCTGTATTCACTGTGTAGACCAAAAGCACTGGCAACAATCGAAGCCCATCATCCTCATACGACAAGCAGGAGAATGTCTGCTGTACAGGCCCTTGTTAGTGACGATTCCCGCTCACGGCAGTTGTGATCAGAAACAAATTGGTTGTAGAGGCGTCGTCTTCAGAGTTGACTAGGCAAACTGACTCCTCCTGCTTAGAACATTTCCTTCCCCCCTCTCTCGGAGTCAAGTGCACAAGCTATCACGAGACAGGGGGAGGGTTTTCTTGTGTGCCTGTGCTTTGTTCCTGCCGTGCGGAAAGTGCTGGGAGGCAGGAGAACAGTGGGCACTTTTGCGTGTAAATTCCCCCCTTTGGGTGACTCGTGCCAGTTGATATTTGAGGCTGCACTGAGCGTCGCTCCACCCGTCGACTGCCGTGCTGTTCCTGCAGGGTATATCAAGATTGTCCAGCGCAGAGAAGCCCAGACGAAAAAAATCCCTTAACATCAGCCCCATGTCTCAAATGCCCCGCGAACAATAGCCCCATGCCATAATCCCCGCTTGCCAAAAGCGCGATGTCTGTTTCCTCAAACCATTCTCCGGTGGCAATACGAGGAAACGTTAATTTTTGTGCCTAAATGTATGAAAAATAGTAAAATATTGTTCGACGACAATCTCAAGAGAACAGTAGAGGCAGCCAAAGGGGCAGACATGGAACCCAAAAAGGAAAAGAGCTCTCTTTCAAGTTGCTTGAATCCCGGGTTTTAAAACATCTCGTCTCTCCTCCCCCCGACGTAACAGGCACAGTAGTGAATGCCTTCCAACCTTAGCAACGCTTATTCCGATGCCTGGTCTAAGTCGGGTGGACTTGAAGTAAACTTCGTCATGCCGCGCCTGCGGCTATGCCCAGTGCAAACAAAACTAGTTGCCGAGGGCTCTAGGGTTGTCATCGCGACCGCACCACAGGTTGGTCCAAGGAGTGTGATATTCCAGAATCGGATTAACTACTTTGAGATGCTAGTCATTCAGTCCAAAAAGGACAGGATACGCTCATTATAGATGGTCATAAGTATGTCATGTCACATATATGACTGACGTAATTATTTAAATTGATAATTGCAAAACATTCCTTGTACTCATAGAAGGAAAACATTCACCACTAGACGAGCTAGCATCGTCGGTCAAAGTAACGTTCCTTTTCCACTCTACATCTTTTATGCACCGCACAGAAAGACTACGAAGAAAAAAATGAAAGAAACCCAAAATAGGAATAATTCCGTGGGCTTTGAACATGAGTACAGCCCCGAAAGAGTGAGTACTTCGGCACGGGGCAATCGGACAGAGGCAAATGTGTCGGTATCAAGAGTACGGGGCTTTCGAAAACGGGGCGTAAAGAGCGGGGCTTCTGGAGCGGGGCGACTGAGACGCAGCTTTTTAAATTGTGGGCATTCGTTCACAACCCCTCTTCCAGTACCGTTGCTGTTCATCTCTCGCTATGCAGTAAAACATTTATATCTTGCCCTTGGCTCTTCGTCGTCAACACCAGGGCAGCTACCCTGCTCACCACTTGACCACAAGGCTACCACTACATGACGGAGGCGACAAGCTTGGTACAAGAACGCCTCCGCCAATGTTACAGTGTGCTTCCAAATTCTCAGTGTCTAGAGTTCATCGCCATTAAAACTTGCCTGTTTCTACGCCGGCTCGGTGGGCATGGGATGAGTTTGCTCGGGTAGTAAACATTTTGGGCCGATGTACAGCAGCACACGTACAAATGTCTTTCGGCTTCTGAAAACTAACTGCTGCGGCCACTATGAAATAGGGTCACTCTACAAAATGTCTGGTCGAGCCACAGCCGCTGGCACGTATTTTTTGTCATGCGCAGCCTTCGTTAATGAGTGTACAAAAATGGTGCCGTACACCATTGCCTTCCTGCAGTCCGTCATCAATGAATTAAGCAGCATTCTGCTAAGTGAAAATTGCTATGCCTCAAACTTTTGACGTATTTTCAAAAAAAATTGAGGGTGCTAAAGCTCTCCCTTAAGGTGTATAACTCTATAGCCTTATTCTGCTCGGCGATAACACATCTGCAGCGCGTTGGCAAGGATATACGGCACCGCGGCCACTGTGCAGCATTGGTAAAGGTCGGCGCTGTCGGCCTTGTTGTCACGTCACGGTGGCACCGAAACCGACCCTTTCATATTCAAATGCATCCCACGCCGCCTACCGTACCACAGTGCTGTGGTGCACGCGCAAATTATAGTAAATTACGGTTTGGTGCATGACACTGCGCAACGAGCTTGCCGCAGCCTGAAGCGCGAGCACCTCGCAAAGGCGCTTACACAGGACATTCCTATTGACGAGGCTGGTGTGAAGGCAGAAAATGCGCCATGCCACATATCGTTATGCTGATGATTACCCTCAGCAGCTAATGATACCAACGTTGCCATTGCTACTACTCAAGGTTCCAGTTATCGCATCCGCTAAAAATATATAACTGGTATTGTGTATTACTCTCATTATCGTTTAGACCATGACGAGTTTTCTAGGAGGGATGAGTGCTTGGAAGGAAAACGAACTCCAGCTCCTTCGCGAACTCAAAATCGAGCTTTTGGTCGATGAATATTGCACACATTTCGAAATTTTGACCACATGCACATGCCAAAGCAATGGCGAGAACACATGTGGTGGGGCAGTAAAAATGGGTAGCCGATAAATTGTCCCTTAAACCAGAACGGCAACATTGTCGGAGGACCAATACAATACCAAACAGCTTACGTGAGAGGTTTAGGAGAGAGGCCCGAACGTGCGCTTACATTTTGTGCAGTACAAACGCACCCCAAATGTCCGAAGCAACACAGCAGATGTAGGCAGTGACAAATGTTCGCTATGTAGCACTTTCTCTGTGATAAAATCATTTCTGCTCCTCCGCTCAAGGATTCTAACAGCAGATCACCGCCCTGCTAGGGCACGCGATTCACGGAGTTTACGAAGCTCATGCCGTACAAAGCCGAAGAATCAGCAGTTCCCATCTGGGGGTCACCCTTATACGCACTATGTATACATTCCTCAATTAATTCCTTTGAGAACAAAACAGAGCTCTGTGCTTCAGCTGCTTTTTCCTACGTGCCAGCCATTGCCGTTCTACCTTCAGGAGGCGGGGTAACACAAAAGTTCCTCCCAAGTTACACCCCGATATGACAGTTTTTTTTCATGAAAACAGTTTTCTACACTCAGGTACCAGAGTCACTATAGTAGACGCTGCTTTCACCAATCGACGAAGCAAGAGAAACAAGGTTGAGGGCTTCAAAATACCTTACATGGAAATGAAATACAGGTTACCTGACCTTCCGAAATCCCTTTTAACACCCGCCTCGATCGTTCTGTTCCAGCCCGCTACTGAAAATACAACCATTCTCCTTAGGTCCATTGGTAAGGAATCTGGCCTGCTATCAACAGGTTGAGGACCGAAATCTCTCCCGGGGAGCTTTTCTTTCTGCTGGCTCGTTTGTGCGCGATTAATGAAGAGGACGCATAGCAACGGAAATAGCAGAACAATTTGTGGCAGGTACTTACAGCTCCGAAGGCTCTATTCGGTGAAAAGGTCAAGGGAAATGAGATAACGGAAACAGACGAATGTAGCAGATTATCTCACACGAAAGGCGAATACTTACCTAGTTCACTCCTGTTGCTCGAATGTTCCGAGGTCGTAGCTGTAAAGAAAAAACAAACGGCAAGCTTCACTCAAGGCGAAACGTGCTGTTTTAAAGTTGCTGTTTTAAAAACGATAGTCTATCCGGGCTACTTAAGCTTGGAAATTCTGTTGTCTCTCTCTATCCTATTTGTCTTCTGTCTTCTGTGCTTTAAAATTCAGGGTACAAAGAACCAAAGTAGTGATAAGAACGAAAAGTTTTAGAGGTGGGACGGAAAAAGCGTGAGAGGTGGGTGGAGAGAGAAGAGAGTTAGTTTCGTAACAGGTAGCAGCAGACATTTGCAGCGAAGTTAGCTGATACGAGGCCAATATTTTTCTGGATCACGGTCATGTGACATCACTTCTACAGGCTAACCGGCACCAACCAATAAGCACACACTGTGATTGCTGTGATGGCGAGCGACAAAGACATCCGGTGTGAAAGTGCTTAGGCATTTTTGTCGGCCCCTGAATTCGCAATGCACCGAAGCTTGCACTCAGGCGCTGGCTCTGAAGCTCAACGGCCAGCAGGATGCGCCATTCTATAGAGATGATTGCGATTTAAAAAACATCAAGAAAAAGAAACCTTAGAAAACATATGAGAGTCATGTCTCTCGACAGTGCCTTCACGCCGTCCCTAGGACAACATAACGGCTGGATGGAAATCATGTGGTAAATCATCACATCTGTTGTCTTTGAACTGGGACATCATTTATTGGTCAACAGCAGTATTATTAAAAACCTGAATTATCTTTTGTATTTATCGCCGCTAGTAATTTAACAAAACACTTCACAATTCGCTAATAACTTAACTCGTCGAACCTTTTCCTGAACTGCTTGGGAATGTGAATTAGTTTAACCGGAATGACACTGATTCGCCCAAATAACCTAGCCGGTATTTTGTTCGGCTTGACACTCCACTATGCTGGAAGCGCTGCGCTATTCCACGTAGCGCTGGCTCCTTTCTGCTGGTTGCATCGCAGAGGTGGCACTATTACTGTGTTGGCCCTTGAACACAGTCGAAGATAGGCGTCATGGCTGCAACGTAACAATAAATGATTGGACTTTTGAAACGTTTGAGAGGCCGGAAGCCTTAAATTGCTCTTTGAGCATGAAAGGCGGTGTCCTTTACGGCTGCAACTCCTGTGGAGCTTATCTATTCCACGAGGTGTTGGACTGCGCTGGCTTCAGTGAACTAGCCAGCATTCAGCATCGATTTCCGTAAATACCTTGAACAGAAATACGGTCCATCACGAATCTTCCCATGGGGCCAGATATAGAACTCCGTAATTAGTTTGCGTCGTTTCTCGGCTGCTGCTTCGCGGAATTCAAGTTACTCTTGCTACATTCATCTTTAGCGCTGATTTTAAGCTCATCTAATTCTCACCTAAACGCTAGCCTTGCTCAAGTGTGAATAATTAAAACGCAACGTTATATTGCATACGTCGCCAGCTCGAACGTGTCAAATACGCGATGGCAGTTTATAGCTTGGGTAGATTTAAAGTGTAATAGCGGCCTGTGGTCCTGCTATTTAACATGCCAAATTCACGCGTTTGATCTAGCAATATTTTAAACGGGGCTGAGAATAATATATACCACTGCGGCTGTTTACCTAACCTGCAACCAAATTTCTGCACATGGCTGTTCTCGCTTAGACCGCAATAGCAACAGCTTTTTGCTGGAAATTCAACCAAACAGCTAGGTATGACGGGTGCCAACCATTGCTAGTTGCCGAACACTGTAGGGGCCGTGGCTTTATAATTCGCCCTCAAGAATTTTACCCCCCGGTGCACGAAACAAGTTATTATGTCCCTTGCCCTTGAACGCATTGGCAAGTATACCCCTCGCAAAAACGGTCATCATCCCAGGCCACCGTCGTTCCTGTGCGTGTTACAGTGTACAATCATTACCTAACCTGCCTACTTTACCCTAGCACAAAACGTGGAGTACAGCAATGGGAGGCATTCAGTAAAGCCTGCCTTTTCGGCTGTTTGCTTACCCATGGTTGGAATCGCCGAGAATTAAGTTGAACGCAGCCGACCAGAATCGAGAGCAATGACGCCCAGAAGATGACGATGCCAATGCCGGCGCCCTTAGGGAAAAAAACACAAGGATGCGTGCAACGTTAGGGGAATGGTCACGCTGAAAAATAATCCCTTTTGGCTTCTGTTTAAGTAAGCCTTTGTAACTGTCACGGTATCTGTGAAAAATTTCCGAGGTTTATTAGACATGCGTAGAATTGACGGGCTCCATGCTCGCAGTTCAAAAGCAGCTGTCATATGCACGCGCCAATTCCTGTTAGGCCTGTGAAAGTGCCTGCGGCAGCATATCGGCACGTGTTAGAAGAATGGCGATACGTGATAACCGTGACTGCGCGCTTATAGTTAGATATACATTTCATATGTGCCGTTCAGCAGCAGACAGTGATTCCATCTTTCCAATATGAAAAATACAAGGAGGCATGGGAGGTTAGTCGCAAAGAAAGAAGCTTGACAACAACCACCCTACTTGCAGCTCATTTTGCCCCATTTATTTTCAAGCAGGAGTACAAAGAAACTGGAGCACCTGAAACGCCTTATACACAGCTTTGTTGTGGTCTCTCGCTGCTTGACTGTGCTTTTTCGAAATTATGTAATCGCGACCGCGAGCATTTTTTTTATTATTTTACAGCATAGGTGTCAGCACATAAAGGTAAATTATTATTTTACAATCAGAGGAAGACAGACGAAAATGCTCTTTAATTAACCGTGCAGGAAATGAAGTCTAAGATCCCATTTGTGTACGCCAAAGGTTTACGTCCGCACACGTACTGACGCACACACCCAAAATAGGTAATGCACTGTTTAGTGCAATGTCCCACATAAACTTTTAAACACTTTTCATGCGCGATATGATGTTTCTGAAATTACCCATGGCCTACAAAATTCCGTAAGCATTCTCGGTGCTCGGAGCAAGTCCCAGTAAACTTTATCGGTTTTTATTTTGCTATTCGTTACGAAAAATTGCGCAGAAAGTCTGTACTAAGTAGCTGATTGCTGCTTAAAATTTAAGTGTATGCAGGCTCCAATACTGCGACAGTGCTTGTGAAAAAAGAGAAAAACCTGGTGGTAGAAGCACTAAAGCTTTTTTATGGGCATCCGGGTTCATTTCACTTCTGTCAGCTCTGCCTGAAGTGTGATGCCAAAGTAGGAAATGAATTTTTAAAGCAGAACGTGAGATATAAAGGCAAGCCACATTGCTTTCAGTGCGTGTTGAACTTTGACTACATATATCTTGAGTCATTTATGGAGTAAGCAAGCATGGCCCGTATTTATTGTGTATCGTTTTTTATCTCATGAATTGTCCAACGAGTTTTCGCAGTGACCTAATGCGAGGCCCCTCGTGTTTCAAGTGGCACTTGGTGGCACTTGCAACCCAGTTAGGCGACTTATTCGTCACTTCTGCGCTGATTATGCCAGCAGTGAAAGTTTTGCAAGGTTTGTGTAGCGTGCTCAAAGCGCCCCTTTGTGCAAAATCAGCATCGCAAGTGTATGCTAGCCATGGGTTGTGTGCTCTGGCCACTCGACCGCACGGCGGGTCGGTGGCACCGACTATATTAGCGCATATAACGTGGTTTGCTTTGTGCTATCTAGGTGTCATCCCTGTCCGCTGATTTTTTACATCTTCTAGTGCTTCAAATGACTGGGTCTCGTGTTGCAGAAGTTTCTCCACCCGAGGTTGCATTATTTTTTTATGTAATGGTGGCACGCGAGACCAGGTGCTGGTGTTGCTGTGCCTCTCAAGCCTGCTGGTCACTTCTTGAGGAGTGTGAGAGGTGGTGAAGTACTCTGACAACAGTGTTCTGATGCGTTCAACGCGTGACCATCCTTAATCTGATCTCCCAGTGAAGCTGAGTGATTACGCAAAGGTGGAATGATAACGAGGCATGTACGTGTTAAAAATTGGGTGCGGTGCTTCATACCAGCCAGGTTTCCGAAATTCTCTGGGAGGCTCCAATTTTGATGGTTTTGTAGGACTGTATGCCAGAAACCAGAGACTTCTGAAAGCGCACCCGTGTTTTGCCAAATCTATGTCCGGCCACACTGCACCAAAGCTGGCGTAGTCGGCCATACGTAGAAGTTGAACTGGTCAGTACAACAGAAATGCTGACTGCGAGATGCAGTTCAGCATTGCAGAAAAAATAAACCCATATCTGAACACCCTAGTTCACGTTGTTTTAGTGCAGTGTCGCCAGGGCGAATATTGTTCGGCTTGACAGCATTCCCCAGAACTTCCTGAAAAGGGCAGAACGAGCCACGTTGAAGATAAAACAAGGGACCAGTGGTTTAGGTTCTTAGTAGTTAGGACGGCACAGTTTGTTTCCTGCTCTATAGACTTTAAATTTAAACTGAGTGTACAATATTCCTTTCTGTGCCTACTATTACCCCCTCCCACCCTCACCTCTTTCCACAACTCCTTTCAGATCTCCCTGTGCCGTCCTGGTGAAGCTGCCTGGCAGGCATTGGTGGTGACTACATGTATACTTGGGTGACGAAGTTTCCACCGATGATTTCCACGTGCGTAATTTTTTGTGTGTCAACAAAGCAGAAATTATTAACAGAGGTGGCTCACAGACCACACCTGGTCATTTGGAAGCAGTGGAAGGGGAAAACATTCAAAGCCAACAATTACCTGACGAGTGCCCTTTTACAGCGTGTTCACCTCGGGACCATCAAATTAGCCTAGGCTGAGGCTGAGTGCCCAAGCGGGCTTGCCTCACCCGTAAAGTACAATGGCTCGACTAAATAGCGAAAATTTTAAGCTACTTGTAAGGTTTTAAGCATGTGACAAGGCACGAGATAAATGCTTTAACGCCGCGTAGCCCTCACCTGCAACTAAATGCACACCACGGATATTGTAGTGATTCACCTTATCATCATTACTTTTTTGTGATTTTGTTGCATGCAGCCAGATAATCTCCGAGCACTGTCCTCACCTTTGCTTCCAAGCAGCAATGAACCCAATGCGCTCGAGGCTTTTGTGGTGCGGCCTGTTTCGGTTTCATGGTGGTAGGAAGTATGAACGAGTCTTTTTTTAAACAATGGAATGGTTTGAGTAGCTGCTTCATTTGATGAAGTAAATATTGTTTTCTAAGTGTAAATGGTTTTTAACAGTCAGAGAAGTTTTGTTTTGTACATACTCTTACTACATAGCACCAAGGTGCTGTAAAATTTGTAATCACTAAAGCTTTTCATGATTTCTGTGGTACGCCAGCCTGCCCGGTCAGTGGAGTGGTTTATTTTTGTGCGAGCAGTGTGCATTCAGTTGTGGTTTTTTTCCTGTATAATTCCGATTGGTCTCAAGTCTCTGCTTTCTTGCTGGTGAAAAGTGTGCCATGTGGGAAAATAGCACCCTCCTCACAATTATATTGTAGATTTGCAGCACTGTGGATAAAGCTATGTGACTCTAAACTGGGCTGACTTGTGGCCCATTCACACTTGCAACAAAGCGACCAAAAGCGACAAAAGTAATCCAATTCCTGTCGCTCTTGTCGCCTGGCATCGGTTCCATCGCATGACAAGAGCGACTGGTCACGACCACTTCTTGTTGTTGCCATCACTATTGACTCAGAAGGAGGAGGCAAAAGTCCCCGATGTCATATCCGGCCATAGCACTCCCATACTGTGCGATGTCGACATCAAAACTCCCGTGGAGTCTAGTTCTGAACGAGAGACCATGACAAGAGAAGTAAAAACACTTCTCCACCATCGATCATATGTGATAGTGTGAACCTCGGTGGTCGCTCCAGTCGTATTGCCCGATTTTGTCGCTTCCGTCGCAAGTGTGAAGGGGCCTTTGAGTTTAGAGCACTGGGTGGATGGTGTTTTATGGATCGACAGGGGTTAGACAAAGCCACTTACCGTATTTACTAGCGTAATGATCGCACTCCCATAATTATCGCACGCGTGAAGGTCGTCGTCAGAACACGACTTTTTTTATTTCCCGCACAATGATCGCACCCTGAACTTGCTAGAGTCATATGTCGAATGTGTGCCCAGACTAGCTGACCATGGTCATGCTTACCTATGTTTCCTCCTCTTTAAAAGCGGAAATGGCTACGTTATGGCCGCAGACTTGCCAATATTAACGATATCAGCAAGCATAAGTTCATTATTAGAGTGGAAGACACTAAATGCACTAATGTACTCACAAGACAAAGTAAAAACGCGCTCAGGTTACTGCGTTGGCAGCCGTGTCATGTTCTGATGTCCCGCACTGTCACACCCTGAAGCTACTTATTGGTCGACCCCTTCTCATCTCGCAGCGAACTTGTTCCGGTGCGTTCCGTAATTCATAAAAAACAACATTTGCGTCACTTCGAAACGCGGCTGGCGGTTGCCCGTGGAGTTTTTCTTATATTTTATTTATTTATTTATTTATTTATGTTCTTGAGACGCATCGTAAAAATTCTGACCTGAAACTTGCTTGCGTTTTTGCACTGAAACATTTTTCGGAGAAATTTACCTTGCGTAATGAACGCACCCTTAAATTTGCATCATGTTTTTGGAAAAGAAAGTGTGATCAGTACGCGAGTAAATACGGTATATGTGGGTCCGGCAAAGCTTCATAGAGATATATGCTGCTGGTTGTGGTTGGCCTGGACTTCTAAGTCTAGAACAGGCCTGGGCGTAGCCCACGTGCAGCCCTAGGTGCCATGAGTTAATCTATCATTGTTCCTGTGTACAGCATATCTTGCGAGCGAAGATTATGTTGTAGGTTTCTAGACCTTTTACCAATGGAGCTGCTTTGAGAACCTCCTATAGAATGTAGACTGGTTTAGCCTTTCCATGCAAGATTCGCTTTTGGAATTTTAGGGCCAAGTTAAGAACAGTTAAAACACTTCAAAAAAAAGAATGAGCTTTTGAATTCACACAGCACAGTTCATGTAAACGCAACCATAGCACTCGGAAAACAAGATCTGTGCCCGAGGCATCGAGGAGCGCGTGTTGATGGATGACAAAATACTGTTTTCGATACACAGGACGCTACTACTACGACTACTAAACATCTGATTGCTAAAATATAACAAAAAGTGCTCCGCTAAACAAACGTTTCTCCAAACAAACGTCTGTAAGTACTGTGTCTCCCAGGCTAAGCTGCGTGAGCTCAAGTGCTTTTATAGTTCCTAGGAAAGCACCAGTCATGCATGTATACTTTCCTTCGTCTTGGCGGGCAGTCACTCAAGAACTGAAGCAGTAAAGTGAGAATTTTGCCAGCCGAAAGATTCACGGATTTGGATTTTTTAAACGTGACGAAAAATGTTTTGCATACTTCTTTCAAGCAAACTTTAGAACAATTTTGCTCCTGTCACTTCGTTAAACAGCGCACACATGTGAGCAAGCCCCTTGATATTTTGGGCCCGTGACATGCTTTCACTGAACTGTGGGTGGGTGCAACGCGTCAATGCCTGGCACGGGGAAACGTTTCCTGTCAGCTCCTGCTAGTGCCGTGTGATAGGGCAACAAATTTTGTTCATTTTGGTGTGCATTGTTGCCCAATTGTTTCTTAGTGAACGCTTCCCTAATGGGTCACTAATCTATAAAACCTATTTGGTTTGTATCGTAGACTAGAGTGCCGCGAGTAGATGTACATCCCTTGCCGTCGCAGCAGTTCCCTTTAAACACAGAGTGCTGAAAGCATGAAAACAGCTATTAGACCCTCCATTCACTTCTCTGCACTGCAATTTTTGACATCGCCAATCGTGAATCATGAAAGACCGCGTTCTCTTGAAATGAACACTGATGCAAGGACACGTAAATTTAAAAGCTATGAGAGGTTATTGTCGAGCCCATTTTTTTTAGAAGGCAGTAATGTCAGCTAGAAGCCGACAAATAAGATGCCTTTGAACAGGCGCTCAGATTTGTTTAGGTTTTGATTTCAAATAATCGCTTCCCTGTATGGGACAACTGCTGTCAAAAAATGCATGCGGATAAATGTGAAAGCCGACCGTTCTTACTGCTCTTCCACATGTTGAGACAGCCAGTGAAAAAAAAGAAAAGAAAATGAGATGTTATATGAGCCCTATTGGCTGCTCTGCTTGGAGAGGCAGCAAGTAATTTTGGGAATTTTTTGTGCCTCCAGCACCTCACAGGAACGCTCGGCTGTGCGTGGCTTGGTGGGGCGGCACGTAATAACCGTGCCGTCTGGGGGGTCACCAAACCAAGACGACCTCAGAAAGTCCCTTTTCATATGCTTTTAATCTTTGTGACGTAAGGGGAAGCCAATCAGTACAGGCTTTTTAGAAGATGGTTGTCATCAAGTAAAGTAAAAAATACGACCCCGTATTGCTGGCCTGCGATACATGCTTTGTGGGAATGGCCAAGGGGTGAATGTCGGTTGCTGCTTTGAACTACCATGGTTCGAATATTGGCAAAACTTACTGCGAGATTTTTTTTTTTGGTGAGGGTCTCATAAATTGCTTTTTTTACCACGGTATTGCCTGCTCCTTCCCTTTCAATCGTCGAGTGACTTTCCACTCTAACCTCACTAGCAAGGCAGCGCTGAAGTTTGTTTTAGCTCATGCTTTGATTTCATCAAGCAAACTGCACATAACCTCAAGGTAGGAAATAAAGTATCGAGAGAAGAAGTTGCTCAGAGTGCGTTTTTGTATATCATCCTGCATCTCTTGTTATTTGGTGTTCATAGCTTGAAATACATTTCGCGGCATTTCAAAACTCGCCTGCAAATGCTCTTAGCAGTGCATAGAGAATGGCAAGTGTTTTTTTAATGGTGAAGCTAAGTTCCGTATTACTGCAGTTCAAAAATCGAAAATGACTCCTCATAAACCATCAAAATAACTTTAAAAGGATAGCGGAGTTCCTACAAATGTGTCCACCAACGGAAGTCGACGCAGCGTCTGACACGTGACTTCGCCTGTCTCATGCGGTTACTTGCGCTCTCCTGCGTGTTAGCGCATTGCCGCTGAACGACGCCAACACTCACGCGGCGTGTGATTTCGCGTCCATTTGTCTGGGCCTTAACACTCAGCTTTTGCCTTTAATATCTACCTTCACCGTGGTGGTCAGCCATTTTGCAATGCCACTGAATGAAAACGAATTAAAAAACCAGTTGGAACGCGATGATATATACTGTTTCCACATCATCCTAAATTTTTAAATTACAATCCATTCCTTTATTAAAGTTGCTTTTTCTCTGTGTGTATTCGAAAAACATTTTTCGCCCTGTCCTATTTTCATAGGTCTTCTCTTCCCCCTTCCCAGAATGAAATTGTGCTTACACCAATGGTTGCAACTGCATTAATCATAAGCATAGTATCTTAAGGGAAGTGGTCAATTATAGCAAAACTTAAGCACAGGCATACGAGGGACACGCCAAGGAGACAGGACACTGTGCTTTACTAACTCTTTATTTTCACTGAGAGTTTGTCGATTCTATACAGGTGTGAACACAGCAAATGAAAGTGAAAGCACAAACAATATAATCTAGAACGTTGAGGGAAAAAGTGGGCGACATAAAATGCGACAGTAATAACGGGCCCGTGCTTAGTGAATTGTAGTCTTTGGATAGCAATTGATATTTATTATGTGTAGTGAATGGAAGCGCAGCGAATGCATTAGTCATTCAGAGAAACTATTCAATGGGCCTTGATGATTTCACTTGTCTACTGATCTCCGCTCCAAGCTACTGTGAAGGGGGTCTTATTGAAAGGCGGCATACGCGCCCAGTCCCTTCAATAAATGCCCTAACGTCCAAGAACTGCCTTTGTGTATAAAAAAAAAATAAATCTTTAACATCTGACAAGCCATTGCAAAAGGTGCAAAATATACATTAATCATTTTTTCTACGTTGCAACAAAAAGCCATTTTTGTCACGTTGTAAATTGCAGGGTTTTTCCGCTTGTTGCAAGAATTGTGCCTGTAACCTGCCCAACGGTGGTCTCACTGGAAGTAGGACCACCATTGTAGCTTGACGCATTGATCAGTTCACTAGAAAAACCATTGAGGCCCACCATTTAGTTACGTTCGCTAACAAATGCATTAGCACCGCTTCCATATTGAACTGCAGTTGTTATAAGATCACTAGGTTTCACCATGCACGAGTGCCTTTTTACCGCCGCCTTTTCATGTCAACCACCTTCACCCTGAACTCTCTAGGTTGTATGTTGTTAGTTCTTTGCATTATTGCTCATTGCCTGAATTTGCAGCTGTTTGAAGTCAGCTAAATCACATTAGAAATAAAGAGTTGTTCGTTACGCTGTCTCCTGCCTACTCGATATCTCTTCTCCCTCCTGAACTTAATTTTTTGATAATTAGGCTCAAAGTAGCCTTCAACACAAAATAAGGCCGCAACACAATAACTCGGTGAGAAATTATTCTTACTGGAAACAAAAATGGTTGCTGACTCGCTTCTTCCCTTTACTTTTTTTGCTGGAGGGTTAGGCTTGCTGTTGAAATAATCGCAGTGCTAGTAAAACAAAAAGCTTTAAAAAACGAAAAACCTAAAAGCTGAGGTTCACACTTAATGGTACAACGCCCAGCAGTTTGATCAGATGGGAGCTATGGTGAAGCCTGTTCAAAGCATGAAGCAAGGCCAGTTAGTGGTGCATGCCTAGGTAGTTTCGTTTCCGAAGAGGACATTTGCAGTAGAGTGAGGAGATATCTTTGCCTTATGTGTATGTTTAGGACTGGAGGAGACGAGATGGGTTTTTGGACTATTTAAACGTGGAAAATCTGTCACTTGGCCCGGTTCTAAGTTTCAGCATATCAGGTTTGGAGTGACAGCCATGTTTGCTAGGAAATTAACATAATATAGCCTATATTTTTGGCTTTCAGTCACAACTCCATAAAATGAAGCGGTTGCCTTAATTTGATGTCTCTTTTTTCTAGGCAATCCAAAGGGGATGCTTTGAGATGCTACAGGAGGTGCAGGAAAGCACATGGCTTTAGTATGAAATAATATGCTTTTTTTCATCAACCAACTGCATTCATTAATGTGGAAGCAAGGAGCTACACACTTAACTCGACACACTAAGGTTAGTCTGCTTTGAAAGCTTACCTTTTTATTAAGGGGGGACAATGGTCTTAAACCAACTTCTTTTATTTTCAAATAAACTTTGAGAAACGGCCAGTCTTGTTGCTTTTTTAAAACGGATTTTAAGTAAGCCATTATTTTTTCATTTGGTCAATAAGCTTTAGAGATAATGAGAGAAAATTACACAATTTTAGTGAGAACAATAGACAAAACAGTGTTGGTCATAAAACTGTATGTAATCTTCACATTTTCCAATACTATGAACCCTCGTGAATGCAATATTCGAAGCAGTTTTTTGATGCATCACCTGGAACTAATTTTACAGCTCATTAAACTTCATTGCTTGAAATGCACGCTGAAAATGGTTCCTTGCCACTGGTGCCCCCAAAGCTCAGAGAGCTGCAAAAAAGTTACAAGCGATCAGTGTTGTACGTAACGGCGTTCCAAGGAACGGCGTTCCTGGAACTAGTTCCTTTTTGGAGGAACGGAGGAACGCCACCGTTCCATTAAGGATCGGTGGAACTGTAACGGTAACTCGTTAGATTTATGAAGGAATGGCAGGAACGGCGTTCCTTCGTTACATTGCTAGGATTTGGCTGTTTTTGATGCCAAAGCTCGAGTACAAAAATCACAAGTCGCTACCGTGTTTCTCTTCCAATAAGCTGCCCAATTTGCCCGGCCTTCAGCGGATTGTGCTTCCTCGAAGGAAAGGCAGAAGAATAACCACGCAGTGGGTCGCAGCTTGGGCTTGCTTTCATGACGGTTGAGCTTACGCGGCGTTCGACGGGTGAACAGTACAGCCGCGAGAATGCTTTTCACCTTTCATCGTTTGTCTGGGGTGGCCAAAATGCACGTCTGGCCGATAGAATTGTTGGCGCCGCAGGTTTCTTGTGAAACCACCCCTTCTGTATATTGTCAGGGGTAATTACAGCATTAGTGCTCGCGAGGCGTGGGTGCGTTGTTGTCGGGGCAGTTGCGCTCGCTGTGAGGTCATTCGAAGGGTCGCCGGCTCTCAAAAGAGCTGGGCGCGCCGCACTTTCTCGGGATGTTGTACTGCTCGAAGTTACAGAGTACGCGCGCAGTTCGGCACGGCGCGGTCTGTCGCCGATCTGGCGGGAATGGGCCGACGGGAGTGCAAGGTCATTTTGTATTGCATGCGTCGTGTTGACAAAGGGTAGCAATTCCGTCATTGTTGGGCATATTTTAGTCGCGCGTCGTATGGACAATACCTGAGAGAGGCCGCCCGAAGGTCAACTTTCAGCGCTCAGAGTTGCTGTAGTTAATCGGTTTCAAGTTAAACCTATGTTATTCTTGTGCTTTGATGAATACCTGGAAGTTTGAGTGAGAGTGATAGTGTGGATCACGTGATTGTTTGTGCACAAATCTTTGGGTTTTGTTGACCTGGCCAATCAGCGGCCCAGTGTGTGTTAGTTAGAACTTAGTAAGTCCTCGAGGCTTGGTTTTAGTGTAATAAAACCGAAGTGCTTGGTGTTCTCGGACAGTCGGAGCGAGAGCTAGAAAGTCGATTTACAGAAGCTTGAGTCCGGTCGGTTGACAGAACCAGAGCGAACGTGGAGCCCCTCGTGAGTTAGTTAGGTTTAGCTAAGATAATTTAAGCATTTCTCTGTTTATTATGTGAACTTCGTTTATCAGGGGCGCAGGAATCGCGTGGCGCCGAGACTGAGCATAAGAGGGAGAGATAGCTGTTTTTTTTCGTTTTGTTTGAGCAAGTAGCAAGTTGGGTCTTTGTGGATCCGCGGGACATTTGAGAATCATCGAACGCCATCTTGCTTGCTCCGGCACCTACCTGGATTCTGTCACCTGCTGCAATGAGTGCCGATGTAGATTGCCCCTGGCCCTGGCTGTCACCGATGTTCAAACCGATTGAAGACAAGAGAAATGGAAATATCGCCTACCAATCTTTGACTTGTGCTCCATCAAGCAAGACGATTTCGGCGTCCAAGACGTCGGCGGCAAACTTGAAGAAGCACGTGCAGGTAAGTTTTATTTATTGTTCATTTATATTCGCATACGGGAAAAGGAGTTCTGCATTTTAAGTGTAGACAGTCACGTTAGTTTGTCATTCACGTTAAACATTGTGTTTACCAGGTTTTGATCTCCAAAAACTAAACGAACGTTCAGTAAATGCATGCGTGCACGTTTTCGCTGCTTGGGTTGTGCTCTTCTCAAGTTGCAGAATTTTGGTTACATATTGGTTGGTGGTTTATTTTTAGCGGTACTTACTCAAATGTGTGCTGTTAAAAAAGCCCGCACGTATCTGCACTTCACAAAATTGCAGGTAACAGGTATAAAAAAAACATGACGTGCAGGTAACCTGTCGTATATTAACATAATGGTAAACTTTGAGACTGCAACCGAAAACGTGGTAACAATGGCGAAAAGAACAAGAAAAAAGAATAACCAGAAAGTCTCCAAAACACCCGAACGTTAAAACGTTTCCTGCCGAAAAAAATGATGCTTCAAGCCCTATAATTCGTATAGAAAGTTTTTCTGTATTGAAGCGTTTAGGCTCGTATGCGTGCCTGCGTGCTTATAATACTGAGCGAGGTTAACATCGTTCTAACACGAACCTCGTTAATTATGTTCGGTTATTGCCAGCTTGTTTACAATAAAAACTGTAGCTTCTTTGCTACGAGACCAAAAGGTTAACCACTCAGGAATATTCAAAAATTTCAATGCACCAAACACCGCCCACCTCACTGGATAGCCTCATTCCCTGATAACTATAGGCAATGGACATTCCTTGTGTGTGATGCGTCATTTTTGGTTGGCTTCCCATGAAATTGTGTATTGGAGGATAGTTTATTTATTTTTTCAGTACACCTCAATGACCTTTCGCCATTAGATGAAGGTGGGTGGCTATACAAATATAACAGAAAATTAAAACTTATTCATAGTATGCGCAAGAAAAACAAGAAAAAAGTGACACGTTATTGTTAGCTTTTCTCTGATAGCTAACTTGTGCTCTGGTCGTCTTCTTTCTTCATCCCAGTCGAATAACAAGTTCCGTACACCTTTTTTTAGGAGAAGGCAAATCAAAAGCTTTAACAACGGTCTTTGGTTCATGTACAACTCACGAGGCGCATGGGCAGCGCTGCTTTTAAACCGCTCACATACGTTCTCTGGGTCCGCTCAGATCAGGCACCAGACGCACACACCCGTACGGACGCTGAAACGCTCGACTTTTGCCTACCGTTCTCCGGTGCCTCGGATATCGGGTCACTTGAGTTTACGGCATCGGATATGCCGGCGCCGCTTCGCTGAGCTGATTTCCGAAAATTCGCGCGGCTTGGGGCGTTCGTTAACGCGGCTGGCTTGCAAGAGGAGACGACCGTGGGACTACGGAGGCCTAGGCAATCTCATGGCGCGTGCTAAAGGCGCGTGCTAAATGCATGTGCCTTTTTTTTATTTTTAGGGGATTATAGAAGCGAAGTACTTAGTCCGTCACTTGTACCATCAATTCTATACTTTTTTTAGAGAGCACACCTGCACAAGCTTCAGGAATACGAGAACCTGATGAAAAAAGGAGGACGTAAACGCCTCTCCGAAGGCGCACACTCGACTGAAGAGCCCCAGAAGCAATTGCGCTTGGAGATGTTCAGTGACAGCAAGCAAGCCGTCTCTCAACACACGCTGGACAAACTTGTCACGACATTTGTTGTGGAAGGCCTGCACTCCTTCTCTATTGTCGAGGAAAAAGCCTTCAAGGGTCTTGTGGAACACCTCGCCCCAGGACGGAAAACACTCACTCGACGAATGCTGACCGACCACCTTGACTCCTGTTTTGAAGAAATGAAGCAGAAGCTCTCATTGGAATTGATCAACGTTGACCAGATCGCTGTCTCGGCCGACCTTTGGTCGAGCTTTCACAGGTGTGTTTTACAGCCAAATTTTGTTACTACAAACCCCACAATGACGAGTTTCTCACCTTCGCGATTTTTTAAAGAATCATCTCTAGATTGCCTATATTTTCCATGCAAAAAAAATCGGGGTTAGGAATTTAAATATAGCGCATATATTTCAGAATAATGCACGTAATTTATTTTCCCCCGTATAGTCGAGGAACATCAGTATTACGAACTCGGCTAAGAATAACAGCGCCGCAACTCTCGCGTGAAACAAAAACCGCCGTTTCTCTGTGTATTTCCTGAGCGCAGTAGCTATCATCATCACCATGGGCCAACAGCTAGCACCACCATGCACAAAGCTGTGGTTTAATGTGCAGTAGCCCAGCAGGCCGCGTTCGCCTCTTTCCTGTCTCGTTGTGTTGGGTGTTATAGGTCCGTCGGATGTTGTTCACGCTAATCACATGTGCGGGCAAGTATTTCTTTGTTGGGGGTGATTTTGCTGCGAATTTCGGGCGAGATCCAACGATGAATACAGCTAGCAGCAAAGCAAAAAAGAAGCGAGAGCAGTTATCTTTAGTGACGATCACGACGCGAAGGGTTACGACTGTGGTTCACCGAACACAGAAGATGAGATTGCATCGAACAGTGGTGTTTTAGTGCGCATGATCAAAGTCCGCAGTTTCATTGCTCGGTGCAATGACGTACCTGATGAGATATTATGCAAGGTGGAGTATGTAGAGGCATTCTTAATCAGCCTAGCGTGCTGCACGCGCCAAAAGAAAATAACTGATTTCTTCAAATAAAGCAGTGAGCGTAACATTTTATTTGAGAGTTTGGCTGTCTCCACATGCGTCTACTGCTAACGTGCGTCATTCTCGTTCCTAGGTTTGGACACTGGCTTTTAACCACCAGTTTTACATTAGAACGATATTTCAAAATAACGAACGATTTTTAACGGTCCCGCGTAATTCGTTATATTGAGATTTGACTACCACGACGGTTGATTACTTGAGCGTTATACAGTACTGTCTGATGCCTATATTTGCTTGTCTACTCATTTACTTTTGCAGGAGCTTCATTGGCATTGTTGCGTTGTGGCTAAATCCGAGCACTCTCGAGAGGAAAACTGCCGTGCTCGCGTTCAGACGTGTCATTGGTCACGCAACTTATGACAAGCTGGCAGAGGTGTTGTCTTCGGTGTTTGCAGAATACAGCATCGAGAGTAAGGTAACCTCCGTGGTAACCGACAATGGGTCGAACTTCGTTAAGGCGTTCAGGTAAATCTCCAAACAAAAAAAATTATGATGCAAACGTTTAGCCACTTGTAGTGTTGTTTGCATTATTAATGTTCGTATTTTTTATTCCTTTCAGGGTGTTCGACGAAAATGAGACCAATGAAACAGACGATGAGAGTGAAATCCGACCAGTGGAACTGACAGGCATTTTGAATTCGCCGGACGGGTCTGATTTCGTGCTTCCTCCGCACATTAGATGCGCAGCTCACACTCTGAACTTGGTTGCAACATCAGACTCTGCTGTCGCTGAACTTGACACCCAGTATTCGCGAATCGCGAAATCCGTGTTCAGGAAGTGTTCTGCACTGTGGAGCAAGCAAGGTCAGTCCAACGTCTCAGCCGACTTGATCAAAAGTCACTGCGGAGTGTACCTACGACGACCAATTCCAACGAGGTGGAATTCACTTCATGACGCCATAGAGCACCTGCTTAAGCTGCACGACGAAGGAAAAGACCTCGACCGACTGTTCTGCACCCTGAAACTGCAGGCCCTTCAAAGGCCTGCGGAATACAAATTCATGGAGGAGTACTGCAATGTAAGTTACTGATTGCTTGAAATCGGCGAGGTATAAAGCTGTGCGTTACAAGCACGCCAAAGATTCCAAAAAATAGCTGAGCGCTTCACGGCAGCTGCGACGACTTCGACGCCCACAACGCAGAGCGAGAGACCAAACTGTATGCCAGCAGAAAAGCACGGGATTACGGCGCGAGTGAAACGAGGTTGGTCTGCCAGACAAGCTGAGAGAGAGAGGGAGAGGGAGATAGAGAGAGAGAGAACGTTTATTGGACTATATAAAGGCGGAAAATTGTGGGAAGAAAAAAATGTGCGCATCCCACGCATAGGTGGGAATCGACGTACAGCGAAGCTTTCAGTGATGTTTACGCAAAACGGTGTTTCAACAAATACGAAACGTAACGAGAAACGTGAAACATCGCGATCCCCCTGGCGAACACGTGGTCAATAAACCCGTGGTTAACAAAGTGCCATACTTGCTATCATCCACAGGTCATGAAGCCACTCTCCTGCGCGCTGGACGTACTTCAGCGACAGGAACACATGTTCATTGGCTACCTTCTTCCTACCCTGTGCATCCTTGAGAAGCGAATCAACTACGAGGCCATGAAGGGACTGACATATTGTGGCCCTCTGGCAAGTGCAGTTCTCAACGGGATCGAAAAGAGGTAAGCGATGTCAGAATCTTGAATTGAATATGCTTCTTTTCTAATGAATTGTTGGGGATTGCAGGTTTGGACACCTCAACGGAAAGCGCGAGCTCGTTGTCGCCAGCTGCCTACTCCCAAGGTTTAAGTTGTCATGGATGCCCGACAGCTCAATGCGAGACAAGGCGACCAACGACATCAAGACAGAGCTGGCTGCGGTAACCAAGCCATTCAGCGCAGATTGTGCCACCTCGTCTACGCCCGAGGATTTCTTTTCGTTTGGGCATCACACGCTTCCAGCCGAGGCACAGGACGAGCTCTCGCGGTACCTGCTGGTACCAGTTGAGTACCCGCTGTCGAAGATGAAACACTTCGAGGGATTGCACCAACTCTTCCTCAAGTACAACACGTCAGTACCGTCAAGCGCTTCCGTGGAACGGCTGTTTAGCATTGCCAACGAAGTGCTGACAAAAAAACGGGTTCGTCTGTCTGACTGAAACATAGAGATTCAACTCTTGCTAAGTTCGAACAAGGGACTGTACTAAGTTCCGACTATGTATCCGGCATTTTTTCCCACTAATTGTTTTCACATTTTTTCATTCACTCTATATTTTTTTCTCATCTGTTGTGTCCTAAACTTTGTTGTGTGCTTAACTTTTTCCTGCTTGAAGAACCAAAGAATCGGTCGTTTCTCTACCACAGCATGTGTTTTAGTGTGTATTTGTATTTATTTTGTTAAATTTGTATTATTATTATTTGTATATTTTGTATTTATTGTTCTTTCTTTTGCTTTTTAGTGTCGCACTTTGTGTGCGGTAATATTTTTCATAGCGCATGTGATTAGGTTCTGCGTTTTTTCCCTTTTGCGTATTCCTAAACCCAGCAACTTCTTTGTGCGCCGCGTCCACATATTTGGCTATCTTTGGTTGTTTCCTTTATGTACTACCCTGATTGCGTTCGGTATACTTTGTAATTCTTGTGGGTATATTTCTTTTGTGACTACGCTGTTGAGTTTAATTTTTTTTTCTTGTTATCATCTTCCGACTCAAACTTGTATTGCCAACCTCGTAATCATTACTTCTTCTTCTGTGTTTTCTTACTCGCAAATTTGTGCTGTACGATCCGCAACGCTTCACTTTTGTAACCCCCTTAACCAAATCCTGCAAAGTGTCCTGTAAAGTATTTTAAATAAACTGTATATTGAATCAGCATTCAGTAAAGGTCTATTTATTGTTGCTTTCGATGCGGTTTCTAATGCAAGAAATTTAATTATCTTCCTTCACGTGAGTAACTTTGTATTTGCACATCTGACGCGACGGAACGTTACTGCGTCTATTATATGTGTTGCACCTATAATAAACGAACACCGAAAACGCAGTTAGACATGTCTGGGGTTTGTCCGGTGCTTCCTGAAAAAAAAAATTGTCAGGGAGCGTTCCTTTGGATTCTTTTTATCTCTAGATAGTCTGCTGCCGGCGGTGTTCGTATTCGTATAATATACGTAGTTCCATGATAGTTTTAAAATTCTAACTCTATTTTACCTCAGGATTATCAGACCCTATATTTCAATTAAAAAAATCGAATGTAACGTTAAAGTAACGAAACGTTCCAATTTTCGAACTGGAACTGGAACGCGTTCCTTTCGAAATAAAGGAACTTGTAAAGGGAACTCGTTTCAAAATTGGGAAGGAACGAGGAACGAGCTTTCGTTCCTATTTTAGAGGAACGTGTACAACACTGCAAGCGATGCATCAAGAAACCGCTTCGATTATTGCATTCACCGGGGTTCATAGTATTCAAAAATATAAAGATTACAGTTTTATGGCCAATAAAGTTTTTTTCGTTGTTTTGACAAAAAAATGCTAATGTATAAATATCTCGGGAATAATTGACCAACTGAAAATATAATGACATATTTCAAATAAGTGGGAAAAAAGCAGCAAGACTGACAAGTTTTACCATGTTTACTTGAAAATTAAAACAAGTTGTTTTATTAAAAGAAGAAAGCCTAGCGAGGCCAGTATTTCTAGTGAGGCTAGTCTTTCTAGTGTGAGGCTTCTTTCTCTAGTGAGGCTTTTTTTACTAGTTTCTCTAGTGAGGCTTGTTTCTCTAGTGACTCAAGTGTTGCACACTGGTCCGGAAATATGACATGTTTTGCACTAGGCCCAACCGCCACTGGTTTTTGCAACAGGGCATGCCATTAAAAACAAGAAGGAAGACAGCAGGCAAGCAATGCACTTATTTCTTAGCAAATAAGGCTTCCACAGTTTGTAGCAAATGGATATATTTTTATTTAACAACACATTCAAACTACAACTTTGTTATGATCGCAGACATATATTTGTATTTCTACCGTAATGCATTCATTTTACCAAAAAATATGCAAGACAGACAAGATATTATATGTGTGGGACAGACACAAGTCTCCTATGTTCTGTGGTTGTGCACGACGGAAGGAGGAATAGGTTGCTGCGCACAACTGAATAGAGTAAAAGCACCGTCTGCAGAAAGTTAGTGCAGTCATTCTAGTTTAACCTAATATTTATTTAGCAAGTGCGGAATGGCAAATTTCAGCATTTGAAAGCCGTAATTTGTTCTCGGTGTAGGGATGTGCCAGAGTTCACTGTGACGGTTACAGCGAGCTGAAACGTTTGGCTGCAGGTGAGCTAGGCTTTTCAGTGTGGCACTGTTTGTGTAGATTTCGGATTTTAAGGATATTAAAGGCCGATGTTCATAAACTGAGTTAATCCTCAGGACTTTAAATTTAGCGAATCAATGGGATGTATGGGCATTGTAAGGCAGGTTCCCAACAGCAAGCATAGCGTTTTTTTGGAGTGTGTATATCTTGTTTTTAGAGGACTCAGTTCCAGATGTCCATATCAGTTGGCAATAATAAATGCGCAGTGACAAGTGTATTAAAAAGAAGTTTATGGGGATTTGATAGAAGCGACTGGCATCTTCTAATCATACCCAGAGACAGTTTGCTGCGCAGAGCTTCGTTTAAGAGTCCCATAGCACACATTCATAAAAAACTACTCCTAAAGTCTTACCAGTTCCGGACAGCCGAATTTCAGCATTGCTTGGGTGAAGTTTACTCAAGATTACACATTTTTTGTTTTTAGGACGGAAAAGAACAGCCTAGGTTTTTGTGCTGTTTATGAGTCGAGAATTTTGGAGGAACCATTTGTGTAGTTTACCCTAATGCTTTGTTTGCTTTCTGTATCACTTTATTGCAGTCGCTGCCCGTAAAACATGTACTGTTGTCTTCAGCATAGATAATATAATTTGCCAAGTGATCTATAGTTATGATATTTCTGTAGGCATAAAAGAGCAGAAGACCTAAGATGCTGCCCTGTGGTGCTCTGCATCTAATTCTGTAGGGTCAAGTTCCCTTTGTATAGATACACACTGATGTCGAACTGTTAAATAGCTTTTAATTAATCGCAAGCAACACCCCTGATACCACAATAAGATAATTTTAGCAGAAGAGTATCATGGTTACTCCTGTCAAATTCCTTTGCAAAATCTACAAATATTCCCAGAGTTAGCATTTTTTTCTTCAAATTACCTAGTATAAATTCTTTGGTTTAACAAAGCGGTCTCAGTCCAGAGACCTGGTCCAAAATCATACTGACAGGCATTTATTATGGAGTGTGAGTGACTAAAGGCAATGAGCTTCTTTCCTGAAATATCACGACGGGAAGCATGAAGCAAGCTTGAACGCAACCTACGCTGCCCAAACCTCTGCACATAAACAAAGCATTTCTGACAGCAATCCACTGCTCGATCTGCGCTACAAAAAACCACTTTAACATATTAACAAAGCATTCAGTGAGTAAGAGTGGCTAACAATTTCATCTCTGTCGATGGCAGACCTTTCAGGGTTGTGAAAAATTGCAAGGTGACTAAGGTGTGCCAATGAGCGTGGTCGGAAACATTTGGACATTACCTCCCGATCCAAGTACATCTGCCCGCACACCACCCAAATCTGCTGAAGACTGCACGTTTTTCAGCCTCGTGCATGAACAGACGCAGTCGCCCAGCAGCACACCAACCCCCAGCAAGAATACACACACGCAACAAAATTGACCCCCTCGAAGGAAACCACGTCACCACCAAAGGGCTTTCTCAAGCAACTTTCCTGCATTCTGCCTCAGAAGCTGTCCTCGCCTAGGCGAACTTTGATGCAAAAAGGACAGAGTACAAGCTTGTCACCCGCCCCCCAGCCTAAGAGAGAATGCTGGAAGCCTGCAACAACAAGCAATCTTCCATACACTTCGACACACAATTGGCACTTGAGGAGGTCAAGTACATGCTCTTCATGCCCACCGACCCACACGACAGAACACTGGAAGCATGCCAAGACAACACGCCTACTGGACACGTCGGCACAGCATTGGCGTTTCGAAAGCTCAGAGCGAAGTATACAAAACACGACCACAAAACGCAAAAAGTGTCCCCCCAAAGCCAGGCGTGGCAACTAGACGTACCCCTGTTTGACAAAATTCCCTCACTAGGCCCATTTTTCTTAAATGTCGCAGGCAAAGGGGAACATCGCATCCTGCCCCCCTCTCATGTACAAAAGGCAAAGGACAAGTACTCTCACACGAGTCACCCCTTCTCCACACTAAGGAACACTTCTTCCACTGAAGCCTTTGTCACAGTTTCCTTACAGTAAAAGTTTCAAGCGGCTCTTGCTGTCAATTCAAAGCAGGTCCCGCAAATTATAATACTAAATGTGTGGCCATTGCGGGCTGATGTGAGGCGAAAGTACATGCTAGAGGTTCCCAGGTGCTCCTCATTGACATGCAAAGCCTCGCCAAGTCTCCAGCCCTTTATTTTTTATAGCACAACACTTAAGCCGCCATTGCAGTGGGCGGCCACCGCAGCAACCAAGCGAACGGGAGGCACAGGGAAGGGGGACGGGGGGTGAACATGAAGCTTAGCGTAAAATGAATGATGGTGATAACAAAGCAAGCAGAAAAGGAGAGCAGACCAGGGTGCGACAAAAGAAGCTACGAGAAACAGGACATGTTGAAACGGTGGGCAAAAAAGCAAATTGGCGCAAGTGCATTGCTGCAGAAACTACTCTGAAATGCAACCACACAAAGCCGCCTCTCGTTTAGCGAGGCACTTCTGCCTCACTCCTCTCACTTTGCAATAACACTTTTATTCGAGCCTTGCGCTTCACCGTAATACAAAAAAGAGTCCTGTAACTGCACACAATCATATATCAAATGTCTTCACTCAATCGCAAAATAAAACAGAATTGGAGTATAAGTAATCAGTGCTGATCTTTTTGTGCACTTCCCGGAGGCACTGCTTCAGATAGGTTAAGATCCACAGGTAGCATGATGGAAACACCAAAAACAAGTTAGGTACTCACTGCTGAGAGCTCGATGAACCACACTGAACTTCGAAATCAGACACAAACGCTGAAAAATAGGCAGGTATTAGAGCCTCCGTTAACACCACGTCCAAAACATACAGCGTTAATTTGTCATAGAAAAGCAATTCCCTTCGGTAGTCTCAGCTTGCTCCCGTTTGATTCGTACTAGCACTGTGAAAGTATGCAGCTTCCCTTTATCTGGGGTGTGTTGGCTGGGGCAGCTTTGGTGGGACCAGGCTATCAGGATGACTTCTTTTTGGCATCTCTAGCGTGGCCATGCTGAACTGTCCCATGCCATACCCCCTAGATATGAAAGCCCAGCACTGTACTGATTGATATAGTCCCCCTTCATTCCCAGGATTACCTTTTTTTAACCCGCTAGGTTCCCTTTTTTAACATAAAAGTGTTTTATTCACGGATACAAAAACATCTGTGTGACGTCACACAGGGTTTTCTTGCGGGGAAGCAACCTTTAGAACCGAACAGTAGGTTATATTTAGGGTTCTTCGTTTTCTGGTTTTATATTTTACCACAAGTGTTTTATGCCAGGATACACCAAGATTTCACTGACGTCATATTCATCACGAAAATGACGCCAGTACACCTCTGCCAATGCGACCCACCAGCAGGACGTCGCTGGCCAAGCACACCCACAAGACAGCTGCCTACCCGCAAATCATGCTCAGCTGCAGATTTCAGTGCCCATTTCACTTTCGTGTTTTGCCGATTCCTCTGACAGAGCAATCAACCACAATTTTTTGTTATAGGACCCAATAAAAACAATATTCTAGCTTCGCGCTTCTACACACCAAAATAATGCCATCCGGAAGAGAACTGACACTGCAACACCCAAGAAGCTGCCCACGAACCCTCCACATGTGTGATCACACCCTTGGGTTTGCTAATTATCTGCCACTGGTGATAAATGTTGGTCTCAATTTTTTTAACCAATTCATATTAGCCTCGACGTGCTGTAGCCCTTCCAGGAACCCGTATTTAAGGTTATGAGCGCGTGTGCAGGGACATTTGCAGGGTAGGTGCATTCTAAAAATAAAATTCATGGTTCGCTAGTACCCAAAAGGGACCAACAAGTGTGTGCATGGTGGGAATGGTACCATCACAAGAGGGCATGCAGAGGAGGGTTTAAAAATCAGTTATTTATGCCTTGTGCTGTCCGAGTACTTCCTAGAACTGACATACCAGAAATGCCATTTACGTTTTTTTAACGAAAAATGCTTTAATCTCGGCTTGTCAGAATACTATATACGGCAGCGAACAATGCATTGGGTTTGTTTATGTTTGGTTTTTGTGTGCACAACGCTGACCACATCACAAAAATACAGAGCGCACACTTTCTGCACCCGCGCATGGATAAGGCATGACTACAAGAGCAGTCTCACAAGTGCGTAAAAACAAAGCATTCAGTGATAATACGCGCTGCAGGCTCAGTCGCGTACTGCAAGCCTTAAAGGCAGTGGCGCGGTTAATTGGGAATACCACACCGCCACTCGGCACTTTTTGTATATACAATTCAAATATGACATCATAATTCCAACGAAAACAGCTTTTTCGCTTTAGAGCGACATAAAAATTGAGCAAGATCTAAATTTAATCGTGCAAATTGAGCGTGTTTTCAGTGCGCTGCCATCTTGACCCTACACGTTCCAGCTTCCAGCTACGCATGTATCGAAGCGTAACTCAAGAGGAAATGTATATACACAAAACTTTGCTTCATTGTATTGTACCGCATTACAGTTAGCACACACACGAAATAGAAGCAGTCCGTTTTTCGATGGCCGTCAGCGACGGCGTGGAATGAAGCTATGCGCATGCCACAGAGCCACTAAACCTATCTATACTCGCGGACAACTTTCTGTGGAAATGGAGAAAAAGCTATTGGGGGGAGCTAACTGCTCTGTTGCTGCGCCAAAGTAGTTCCCCATAAACTGCTTTCGGCTTCAGTTTCGGTGTAACAGATACGCAACAGTTCATTTCTTCGCGTCAGCTCCGTGGTTGAGTGCTCGGAACCACGATCACCGAGCATGCAGGTATACTGACGTATCCTTCTCCACACTTCATTCGTTCTTCAAGGCCAACTGCACTCAGAATTTAGACCTCTTGAAAATCGTATTTCTGTGTAGTCTGATGAAAAAGAAAGCAACATGCAAAATACAGCGGCTGAAATCCTCGCATGGACGCCGCAAGCAGTCAGCAAAAATCGCCGATTTTGAAACCGAGGGCCCTATTCTCATCTGCACAAATTCCCGCAGAATTGGACAATTTGCCGGAAGTCTTTTCCAAGTGACTTTCATTTTTGGTCACGCGCTTTAGGTTTACAAAGCGGTTGTGTGTGGTTTCGACATTTTGACGTTTCATTACGTTTACTGTCAACAGTTCTAAAGTTTGCCTTATTTCTCATTACTTAAAGCGCATAATTCTTGGCCGGCTATGAAAAACTACACTAAATGCACCGGACATGACAACGTAGGCCTGTCTTTGCTATTCAACAACCATCTGCTTGTAATACGCGCCCTCTCTATGATTGGCTCAAAACGCGTGACGTAATTTAAACAAATGGCGGAAACAAGACGCTGGTCTTAAAATGAACTTTTTTGATTAATTGGTGTCTCATAATTAAAATCACTTTGCATGTGTGTTTGGTCTTCCTCATCTCAAATATGTAAGTAGTTTTCAAGTGGCAAAAATATTTTTTTTTAGTTATAAAGAAAATACTGGAGCCTATTTAAGTCATTTTTACGGGCCTTGAAGGAACCATTTATTCATTTTTTTTAATAAATGGTATGAATGTGTAGCTTAAGACCTGCCATGTATGCTGATGCCATTTATGTTCCTGTAAAGCTAGTTGGTTAGATAGAATTCATGCCAAGTAGTTTTCAGAAAACCTAATCAGTTCACATTATTACTCATTACGTTTATTTGAAGCACATTGAGCGAGTTAAAAAGCATTATAATGCAGTTCATTTTATCCCTAATTCAACAGTATAATGTTGGTAGAAATTCTTTGAAAAAACCAACCTGAAATTCCCTGTAAGGCTAGGCACATATGTAAAAAAAGGGAAACTGAGGAAATCGCAGTAGAAGTTTTACTAAAAGTGACAGTTTTATCTATTGAGGATGTGGAAAAAAAGAAACGATTTAGAATATAGCTCGCTTTTCCCTCAACACGAGCATACCAAGTTTGCTGAAATCAGTTGGCGGAAAAATTATGAAATACTCTGTCTACAAATGCCACTTGGCAGAAAAACTGAACAAAAGCAAGGACAGAACGTTGCTTCTTTTTTTAGGCTGTTCTTAGCGCACCGTCGCTCTTTAAAGGAGTACTGACACCAATTTTCGGCGTTAATATTGTTGTACAGTTCGCTTCCTTTACTCAACAGAATACCCTGGCTGAAATTTGAGCGGCCAGCGACGCAAAGAGCATACTTTAATTGTACGTCATTTATCGCGCTGACGGAGGAGCGCGCGGAGCGGCACTAGCAAATGGACATCACCGTGACATCATCCCGTGAAAGCCAAAAAAAGTGATGCGACAGCGCTCGTCAAAAACGCGTGACGTCACTTCACGCGCACGGCTCCGCGAGCGGCGAGCGGGCGCCGGCGCATTCACAAACGGGTGCACGTAGCCAGAGCTACTGGCATAACCGCTGCCCAGAAAGGTACTGTTGGCAAAAATAAATTTCCACACACGGGAAAGGAAGCGACAATATAGCCCGGAATCGCAATAGAAGACGCCATCAGGACTTTTATTGAAAGCGGTCATCGAATTTACGCCGGAGTGGTACGCCTAGCACCTTCAGGCAGCTCAGCCGTTCAGCTCCGGCGGCAGCGCGGTAGAAACGACGCCCTCACCGGCCTCCGCAGTGTTTTGACGTCCGCACAAAGCGGTGAGGTCATGCCCGGGATTCTGTCATTATCGCCTTTCGGGATTAAAGCGCGGGAATTTGAAACAAAATATTTTAAGGCCGTTCAACGTAATTAATTATCGCGCGCTGAAGTATTTAAAGTGCTGTTTCGGGTTCGCCAGACCATAAAGCATTGATAAAAGCAATAAAAGTGGAACATGAAATTTTCGTGTCAGTACTTCTTTAACGAAAAGAACAAATGTGCCGATAGTGCACAACAGTTGTAAGCATGTATTTTGTTATGTTACTGCTTCATTTGTAGAAATCAAATCGGCTCTGGGGCGATTTGCATTGCGCGAAATGAGTTACAACGAAGGGGCCGGTAGCGGAATGCAACCCATTGTTCTGTGACGTGCATGCGCTTGGCTAAGTGGGATAACCACGTTTTCGATTCAATCTACTCGTATATGACAACACCACTGCTCATTGTGCACAGTGCGAGCCTTTATTCTCAAATCGCTCAGCTATATGTGAACGAGGAAGCGCGCGTCGGGAAGCGGCCAGACCCGCCGCGGCATAGTTGATAACAAAATTAACACACTTCCCTTTCCCCTTCATGGTCTTATGTCCTCCTCCAAAACAGCCAATCAATCAATCAATCCCTTGCGCCGTTGACAAGCGGCATCCTCCACTCTATCATTTCTTGTATTTCTATTTGCTGCTGGTCTAAAGATAGACGCACATTAGTGCACCCCCAGGCATAATCATTTCGCTGGCGCTATCGTCTCGGCAGCCCGTGCGTGCGCTAAGCCTACCTCCGTTTCGGCACTGCTTTTGCGGTAAGTTGCCGCCAGACATGCAGAAAACCGTATTACAGGCGCTTTCTAATACTGTTCGTTAAACCTTTCCGTTATCGACAGGACATGTTTACTTCATTTTTATGCCGAGCGGGGCTATTACCGGTCGTCGCATAGACGAGTACATGAGCCGTTGCACAGCGATGAGAGTGCCGAGCAGACGACCTATATACGGCGCCCAGCCAATGAGATTCCGCCCTGCGGTCACGTGCAGTCAGTAGTCAATTGGGAGGCGCGTTCTGTCTTTTTTAAACCCTGGTTATACTCGCAACCAATGAACGAAACGAAGCGGTTCTGGCGTAGATTTGAAAACGGAGAGACGCACTTTCGAATGAGACCAAGATGGACGCCATAGCACATGTAGAAGCCGAGCGCCGAGCCGTAAAAAAATTCTATTTTCTCATAGAATACTGGCCGATTTTAGCGGTCGTCGGTGATATAAATTGATATTAGGGCTCAAATACGCACTCCTGGGTCTAGCTTTTTGGCTGTCAGGAAGAAAAATAGCTTTACTGCCCGAAACTGGCAGTTTTGCGAAATCGATTTTTTAGTCAGATTTCGGGATTCCAATACCCGCGTCTCCCCTTAAACCATGTTTTCTATTGAAAGAAATATTAGTTTCGACTTTTCCCAAGTCAGCGATCACGGAGAATACAAATTACGTGCAGTATTTTGCTTTTATGTTTGGCAATAGAATAAAAATCATTTGTTTTGCGTAACCACAGCGTAAGAGGGCAGTGCGAGCCTCTGCATGACAAAGAGAACCCAATGCATGGGATTTCTCCAAACTTCTAGCAAGCTGCTGGATCACACAATCGAACTCAAAGAAAAAAGGCAAAGAAAAGTGGGTCTTTTGTTTATTACACAGCTGATTGAAGTCTAACTTGACGAATGAGGGAATCGGCGACATCGGTGCGCACCGCGGTTATCAGGCGTCGCGCTTCGCTGCTGTTATGTGTCACGCAAGCGATGGTCGCGGCCGTCTTTTTCTGTGATCACGCCATAACTTGTAACATAGCAGCAGACGATAGTGTGGCGGCGGTGGCGGCCGGGAAGGTAATAACGCTACAAAGCTCGCATTGAAGCAGAGAGCTCAACTATGCAACTAAAAGCGATTGAAAAAAATGAATAGATACGATAAAAAAGATTGCGATGGTCTTTAGTTCAACATCCCCCTTTCGCTCACTTATCAACGTTACTCGATCGCCTTGTGGTGTTGACGCCAATTTTGACCTGCAGGAATTGTTTTCTTTGCCAACCTCTGCTACCGCCTGCTACCTCAGCTAATACATGCCAAGGGTTTGTATATCTTTTATGCACAATAGTTGCGACATTGGTTGTGATCTTTGAGCGAAGCGTCAAATTCCACTGCATGCCGTCATAGCTATACGTGCAACACGTCACTGATTGCTTACGTTGTGCTTACGCAAAAAAAAAAAAACATGGCGAATTGCCTGGGAGATCGTGCAGTCGACAATAATGCGTTAAAACTGGAGATCGGGGCCAATACCGCGACGTTGCAGCCGTCCAGCGAGCAGCCGGACTAAAGCCCCTTCATACTGCTCTCGTCCGACGCCTGCCCGTGATGGAGGGGTTTTAGGCCAGACGGTCGGTAGCTCAGCTGGAAGTCTGCGTGCAAGCTCTACGCGCGCACGGGGCAGCAAATGGGTGAAGCGTGCGCAGCAATGCTCAACCGGTTCTTCAGCTGCGTGGCTGCCCAGAGGAAGAAGTCCCTGTCAGCTTGAACATCACAGGCGCGTAATGGCACTTTACCCGATCCGCCGGCGGGTGCAGCCTGGTCTGCGGCGGAGCTTTTTTAAACTCTTCTGACTGATTAACAAGGCGTTTCACAGGGCTGCCACTCATGTCCCAGCTGATTGGGGGGTACTTACTGCACATTAAAAATAAATTTGGGCGAGGTGAAATTTGAGTGCACTTGGCCTTTAAAACACAAGCCAACGCTTTGACTGGAGAACTCAGGCCGACCGTGGACTATACCGTCCAACTCTATCGTTCAGAAGTGAATTTTGTCAGCGTCGCAGTTTTAAGGGCATGCACCGATTTGTAAACTCTTCTGGGTCTCAACATTGGGCAGCACCACCGACATGTGTACCGTGCTTGCATAGCGCGGGTGCAGTATTAGAAAGAGCAGCACGCACACCAGCTTACGCACATGCTCAGTTACTTCAGTAAACTGGATAACCTAATGGACTGCGGAAATGGCAGTAAGTCCCAGTTGCATCAGTCTCACTTTGGCGTACACTTTGCAAACCACTTGCTTCATTTCTTTTGACACCTTCGGCTCCTCAAGCTTCTTAAATATACTATGCCGGGAATGAAGTGGCGAGCTGCCGAAGGTTGTCGATGAGGACGCCGTTTGTTTTCCGGAGGAGAACCTATGCGACACCAGTGGCGATGGCCGCAAACAGAAATATCCGAACCACGGCCGGGCTAGAGAGCGAGCGGCGCGCGCTTTCATGACAGCGCGTGCCGCTCCCTCTCTAGCCCGGCCGTGATCCGAACACGGCCTCCGCGATCGGCTGCCGACGGTTCGCCGTCGCTCCGGCCGTCCCATTCGGCCGGAGAGAGCGTAAGTTGAAAAGGGGCCGTTTCACCGTTTTCCGCCGCACCGCGGCGCGTGGAGCCGATGGTTGAAAGCAACGGCCGTCCGTGCAGCGGCAGACCGCCAAATGGCTTTTGACAGCTTTTGCGTTCCGTGTGACAAAAATAAACGGCCATAGCTGCTTTTAGGAATGGAAAGTAATAATACAGAACCTGGTGATGCATTTATGTCAGCTACGGAAGCGAATAGACTGGTTTGCTTCACATGCTACAACAAACAAAAAAAAGTTTAACTTAGATGCCCTCAGTTTCTACTTCGTTTTAAAAAATATTTCGGTGCCTACTGGGAAACGCAGTAATCACTGTGATTGGTATAAATACCTAAAATAACTTTTCGTCACTGATTTCAGGTTTCATCTAAGAGGTAACTTAGCTTTATATTACGTATGAATGTTAGCCATTTCGGTTCACCCTAAACAGTCGCCTACCACAAGCGCACAGGAGAGTCAAGGAGCAGCATGACTTATTTACATAATCACTGCGGAAGCATTGAATACTACATTACGCAAAAATCTGGAGTTGGGGGTCAGCGCGAGAGAGATGGTTCCAAAAATTGCAGGCCGCGCAAAGAAAATAAAATCGAAGAAAACACGGTGTGTTTGGATCAGGAAATGGAATTCGGAGCCGACGGATAGCCAGCTGTAAACACGCTTCGCCTGCAAAATGGCCAGTGAATGCGCTGTGGCCTTACAGACTGGTACTCAGGTCCACAGTTCTCAGCGGGAGCTGTGAAACGCGGGCGACCACGGGGGAGAAGCCTCGCAAGAAGATGCAAGGGAACAAAAAAAATTCACCCCACCTCCCCGAAGGGAATCGTGAGGAAATGCGAAGGCATTTCTTTTGCGCGAGAGTGCGCGGAATTTATAATTAATGAGGAGACGGTGATTTGTAGCGTAACCATTTATTTAACACCTGTTTGTGTTGTCGTTGTACTTGACGGCCACGATCACTGCCTTGTGGTCGGTAAAGTGCACAGTCAAAGGGTCTTTGAGAAGCATGCGGGCGTGGGAGAGTGGGGCGAGCGTCGAGAGGAGAAGCACCGAAGCACCGCGCCTACCCTCGCCTACACTCTCCCACACACGCGGGAGCTCCGGCGAGCTCCCGCGATGCGAGCGCCCTCACACGCCCGAGCGCGCTCCTCCTCTCCACTCACTCGCCGCTGATCCGCCCGCACCACCTGCTCCGGTTGCTAGGGGAGAGGAGGAGCGCGCGCGCTCGCAGCTGTTGCTATGGGAGAGGGGGTGAGAGCGGAGAGATAACACCTGCGGGCGCGTGGACGCCGCACGCCGCTTGACATGGCTCGACTAAGAAATGCATTCGCATTTAAAAAAATAACGCAAGGCGTACAAAGACGCAAGTTCTCGCTGCAGCTCATCATCATCATCACCAGCCCATCTACGCCCACTGCAGGGCAAAGGCATCTCCCATTATTCTCCAATTACCTCGGTCCTGTGCCAACTGTGACCAATTTCTTCCAGCTGCAGCTAGAACCACTCCTAATCGTCGCTTTCTAAACCGTTACAACACGTAGATTACCCGCCAGACATATACCTCTAATGACTAAGACATTGTCGAAATACAAGGTCGCACAACCACGACGGACCTACATTGAGGATCGCATAGCTTAAAATAAAATGCATTTGTATTCGTGCAATTAACCAAAGTGTCTCTGGGAATGTTTTTAGAGGTGAAGTGTTACAGGCTAGGTTCCGATCAATAGCTGCGAGCGTCGAGAGGGTGCGTAGAAAAAACGTCGCGTTGATAGCACATATCTTGCGGCAAAGCCAACTTTCTGGCGTTTGCTCTGTATATGTCGATCTAATCTTGGTCCTAAAAATCATAAAGAAATTGGTCGCCAGGGCGGTTCCATCATTACGATGTGCTTCATTGAATTGTCATGATTAGTGTTGACGTTATAAGCGCTGCAGAATTTCCGTCTGCTCTACATGGCCCCACGGGGAGTGTAAGGATACAAGAAACAGCTGTAACTTCGGTTTTGTCAAATCTATCGCGAAACAAACATGGCAATTAGCAGCGGAAACAACTCGAACATTACGCGTTTATCTGCTTTTCACCATTACGCAGTTCACAGCTGCAGTTGAAATTCCCGTCTCCTGTGAATACATCTGCGTGAGGGAAACGGACGGCTTCATGGTTGTCCGCTAGTATAAACTCTAGTCCCTCCAAGTTTTATTAAGCCGATTACAAATTACAAACAACGTGTTTATTTCATGCACTTCTTAGATTGCACCCTGATGGTCCGCTGGTCAGCCTTCACAGAGGGGAACGGCAATAAACCTTTTTCTTTCAATATACCCAGTGCTTTTATTCACAAATGTAGGAACTCAAAGCGTGCGCCTGTCAAAAGAAAACATTTCACTGCGGCGAAAAATTTCATATATGTGCTTAGAATTTCAATTTGCGTTGCAGTGGCCTGGTTGTTAAAGTTTCTGGCGCAATGGGGCCTGGTCGGTGACCGTTGCAACAAAATGGCATGGCAACCGCAAACTTATTCGTCACCACAAATAACTATTTATATAACTCTATAAATAACCTATTGAAACATGGTCAACATTTCGTTGATCGCTGTCACACCCTTGTTGCAGTTAAATAAGTTTCTCTAAGCTGCTGGGACAAGCCGACTTCATAAAATTATTCTCAAGTCTCTTATTTCATCAAAACTAACGCCCGCATGAGAGTTAAGAGGAATTACGACAGCGAAGACACCCAGCCGCGCTATCTCCGCCAAGCCATTCGGAGGAGTCGGTGCGAGCGGCCGAATCATCGGCTAACACCGCCACCTCGCGGCACGTTGCGGAGTTAGCCGCAATACAATTTTTTGCTGGGGGACGCGCCGAATGGGACGGCCGGAGCAACGGCGGGCCATTGGCAGCCGATCTCGGAGGCCATGATCCGAACGTGGCCTCCGCGATTTGCTGCCCGCGGCGAGCCGTTGCTCCGGCCGTCCCATTCGGCGCGGAAGCAAGGGGAGCGGTGTAGTTTTGCTAACTCCGACACACGCCGCGAGGCGGCGCCGTTAGCCTAAGGTTGAAGCGAGGTTCGTCTGGCCGACGCTGCCGGCGCTTTGAGTTGTAAATCAGCCTTCGTTGTCGCGTCTTCGGGATAGAAAACTCAATATATGGTCTATGTATTTTGACGCGATCCTACAAGTACAAAGTTGTTTAACGTACGTTGTTTAACACCCACGATTGCCTTTGCACGCAGCTATAGTGGTCGTTTGCTTGAAAGGCGAATGCCATAGCCCAGGGTTCGGTCATCTCGGGGAGAGCGAGTGCCAGCGTGCTGAATTCTTTTTTCGTTGTTACATCATTTTCCCGCGATATCGCTGCGCGAAAATATGCTTGTTTGCCTTTTAAGTTGTTTCGAATGCTCTGGGTATCCGTTGTGTGTGTGTGTGTGTGTGTGTGTGTGTGTGTGTGTGTGTGTGTGTGTGTGTGTGTGTGTGTGTGTGTGTGTGTGTGTGTGTGTGTGTGTGTGTGTGTGCGTGCGTGCGTGCGTGCGTGCGTGCGTGCGTCTGTGTGTATACGTGCGTGCGTGTGTGCGTGCGTGCGCGTGTGTGTGTGTCTGTGCGTGCACGCGTGTGCACGTGTGCGTGCGTGCGTGGATGTTTGTGCGTGCGTGCGTGCGCGTACGCGTGTGTGTGTGCGCGCGCGCGCTCGTGTGTGTGTGTGTGTGCGTGTGTGTGTGTGTGTGTGTGTGTGTGTGCGTGCGTGCGTGCGTGCGTGCGTCTGTGTGTATACGTGCGTGCGTGCGTGTGTGCGTGCGTGCGCGTGTGTGTGTGTCTGTGCGTGCACGCGTGTGCACGTGTGCGTGCGTGCGTGCATGTTTGTGCGTGCGTGCGTGCGCGTACGCGTGTGTGTGTGCGCGCGCGCGCTCGTGTGTGTGTGTGTGTGTGTGCGTGTGTGTGTGTGTGTGTGTGTGTGTGTGTGTGTGTGTGTGTGTGTGTGTGTGTGTGTGTGTGTGTGTGTGTGTGTGTGTGTGCGAGTGCGCGTGCGCGAAAACAGCGTAATACCGATAAGCTCTCGTGTATTGTTCATAGGCAGGCGACTACGATAGTCAAATAATCTGTTAGGCTTCCACGGGTACGAATCAATCATATTTTTGCGTTTTATTTAATATGCTTAGGGGTTTCAAGTACCTACTGCAATCACGCTACCAAATTATTTGCCGTGAGTGAAAAAGTCCTGGTATTCCGCGATGCCTTTCATATCGCTATCGACTCTACATATGTACTTTTTCGAAAGACTTTCTGAATTTCTAGATTTGCTGGGGTAATATAATCTGCACAAAATTTGTTGTCATGACATATTAAGGGCATTATTTTTTTCGGTGAGTTAAGCTGATCACTAATATCTGTATGCACAACATCGGCTGTAAGTTGTTCAGGATATTAGTGAATAAACACATCAAGTGGAGACCTATACCAATCGTAACTCGGGTAAAGATTTTTATTACATTACTTACACCACGTTCATTTATGGTAGACTGCAAGTCTCTCTGTACGTTTGTATATGCAAGCATGCATGCCAATAAACGGCACCAGCATGTTTACCCTGCCTATTGCGGAAGAAATACCGATAGCCATTTAAACAGTATACACTTCAGATGCTGAAGTGAACGACGTCTCTGTTAATAGTATCGCGGTAAAAGTTACGCCAAACGTTTCAAGTAGTGTTGCCATGTCATCTACTTCATCTGTAAAAGGCCGCACGTTTAAAGGAGAAAAAAGGAAACGACATAGGGGGTATTTTCGTGTTTACTAATGGCTGGATTTCGGTCGGTGGAATTCCCATAATTTGGTTCTTGCTCGGAACGCACGGAATATGCGTTCCGTGCGTTCCAAACAACATGTACGAGATTTTCAGAAATAAAACCGGAAAACTAGTTGTGTTTTGGAACCGTGCGTGACTACAAAAAAGAATACTGCTGTGCAATGAATTGACTTACGCATCACCCCGGGGCATAGTCTACGTGTCTACGTCAAAAATTCAAAGCACCAGTAACTACCATAATTGCACCAGTAACTACTTCTAACTTTCACCTGCATTGGTGTGCGGTAATTTTTTTATTAAACGTCGCACACAGGCTGTGAAGGCAGAGTTTTCGTTTTCTGCACCCGCCTGCGCCAGGGAAAACAACCGTAGGCTACGCGCGCCGCGGTGCGGCGAAAGAATTACGCCTACCTCCCCTCGCGGGAGCCCTGGTGTCATGCGACGCTGAAGGGGGCTCCATTGTGCGTTTCCGTTGGGTCGATTACTCGAATTTCGTGAGCAATCGTCGGGTAATGAGAGAGAGAGAGAGAGAGAGAGAGAGAGAGAGAGAGAGAGAGAGTGTGTGTGTAGCGCGGACGACCGTCGACTGAAAGACCGGCCGGAGCGCGGCACTCCGCTTATATGCGCAGCGCGCCCGAAGGAGAGGAGACCGCGGAGAGAGAGGGCGCTGCACATGCGCACAGCGCGCTTGCGCCGCGCACAGCGCCGCGCGCAGTTGTTGGGAGAGAGTGTTCGCTATCGGCGCTATCGGAGAGAGCAGATGAGGCGAGCGGAGGAGAGACGCAGCTGTGCGGACGCGGACGACGACGACGCAAGAAAGACAGGGCCGCCGGCAAGAGATGCTCCTCTCAGCGTCGCATCTAAAACGCGACCACGCCCCCTTTTCAACTTACGCTCTCTCTGGGCGATTGGAACGGCCGGAGCAACGGCGCGCCACCGGTAGCCGATTGCGGAGGCCACAATCCGAAAATATAAAAAATTACGCCCATCTTCCCGCGAGGGAACCCTGGTGTGATGCGACGCATCGCGGGGTTCAATTGGTGTTTCCATTGGGTTGATTCTCTAAATCGCGTGAAACGTGTTGTGAACGCGTATGATGCATTTCCATCACATGCGGGTGTTCATATACGCGGGACGATGGGCGTAATTGTTGTGTCACACAACTCACTGAAGGGACCGTCGCTTCCATCACGTCTTCATCGGAAGAAGTCAAGCACGAAGTAGTCAAAGCAAGGTCACGTCAGTGCGAGAGCGAGCGCTTGACTGAACCGCCGCGGCGCGATACCCGCTTTATATTCACAGCGATTGAAGGAGAGGAGACAACGGAGGAGAGTCGCGCATGCGCGCACTTGCGCGCACCGGAGCAGTTGTTAACGCAGCGAAGCTCGCGCCAAACAAGCGCGCCAGCTGTGGTATGCTAATGAGACGGAGTGAGAGTGTTGCACACAGCTGTGGGAGAGAAGAACGGAGGAGGGATGTGGACGGACGCCACAACGACGACGCAGGAGGGACAAGCCCGAGAGCAAGAGATGCGTCGCATCTAAAATAATGTTCTCGGTTTCATATACTCTGGCCAGTTGTTTAGTGGTATTACCAATCCAAGGCTAAAAAGAAGGGCTTAGGTTACAGCTAACCAATTATTTTTGTTGAACTACTTCCCGCTGGGCAGCGAAATCCCATGGTTCGGTTCTGTAGCCTTGACATCATTGCCACAGAAACTTGTCCCCGAGTATAGTGACTCTCCATGCCACTACACAATGTATCTGCTGTCTCTCCAACTGGCCCACGGAGCCGTTAGATTGGTTCCGTTATCTTCCTGCACTTCCTCATTGCCTCCGCACCGCAGTTCTAGGCACAACAGTAACATTGGAGCACATGGTGCAATTTCGTAAATTTTTATTAGTATGGCAGGAAATTTTTGTTTGGCGTGATTTGGCGCAAGAGCGGAATCACTGGTGGACGCTGATGCCGACTTCCAGACAGTTTCGAAATTTCACTCTCAACTATTGTTCAGAAAAATTCAGCGTAGCTGGAGTAGTTAACAGACAAAACGAGAATAAAATTGAAAAGACGCAGATCAGAGTAGGTATTACATCTGCCTTAAAGGGGCCATGCAGACAAAACAAGTTTGTTTCATTCGAAATTTTGCCTCGTTAGAATCTTACACCACTTTTATGGCACACTTCGCTCAAATAAGCTATATAATTAGGAAAAAAAAGGCAATGGCCATGCGAACCACTGTCTCATTTCCCACAACAGAATCTATGATATTATATGCCCCGCTGTGCGGTTGGCTGAGGCCGGTAAAAACAAGCAAATTAGGTAGGCCTTCTTTATAATCTTGCCAAATGAGCTATTTGCACTAAATGTAATGCATATTCATTTTACAACAGTAAGAATGGTGTGGTAAACAATGAAATTTACGAAAATACATGTAAACATACAAGTACCGATGCGCACTGTTGTTGATACTGGGCGCACTATGCTTGTTTTAGCTGCACGGCCGCTTAACCAGCCGCGGTGGCTCAACTGCTAAGGCGTTGCGCTGATGAGCACAAGGTCGTGGGTTCGTTTTCCAGCCCCGGCGGCCGCTTTTCTGATGGAGGCGCAAAGCAAAACCGCCCATGTGTACGAGATTTCGGCGCACGTTAAAGATCCCCAGGTGGTCAAAATTAATCCGGAGCCCCCCACTACAGCGTGCCTCAAAGCCCTACAATCAATCAGCTGCACGGCAGTCTGCCGCTTTTATGCCCCTTATAAAGGGGAATTCGACGCTATTCCCTTTATAAAGGATGCCTCACAAGCCCTAGTGGCATCACTGACTTTTAACCCAATCTATGACTCATGTGATTATCTCATGACTATTACAAGGAAGCAATCTTTAATTTCTCCCACGTGATTCCCCTCCTCGAGACCTTTAATTTGATACCTCACAAGCCCTCGTGACATCACTTTGATTTTTAACCCAATTTGACTTATCAATTATAACTAATTAAACTAAATTAGGTAATTAATGTTCGGGCCCTACTGCCTCGGGAAAAACTCTCGGCGAGCGAAGGCAGCGCTCACGCGCGAAAAAAAGAAAGAAAAAGAAAACGTGCCGCAGCTGTGGGCGAGATGGCTAACTTTCCGTCCACAACTTCCATTTTCCGCCGCTACGGCAAAAAAGTGGCGCTAGCGTCGCGCGGCTCCAGGTTCCGGTTCCTATACATGCACAGCATTACAATTCATGATGAAAAATTTTGCTCCCAGATCAAGAAAGCTACAGGGTGCAACTGTGGAAAAACTCAATTTATACCTCCTGCCAGCCACTTTGGGCTATCGAAATGATCACACCCTAAAAAGTGGCATTTAATATCTTTGTTTTCTCATCATGCAATACCGTACACCTAGCACAAAAATTGACTACTACTGGTAAACATCCATTCGCAGATATACCAAAATTTCAACGAACAACCGCAGAAGACTGTGACCATTCAGAATAATGAATACTCCGCAAACCACATAAATAATCTGGCAAAAGTATTGCATTAAACTGTAGGTGACACTGTGCAATTTTCTTGCATATTGTGAATAAAATCATGAAGTGAGTTATAAGGCTAAGTGCAATAAACGTAACAACGAGAGATTTTCGCAAACTCAGCAGCTGATTGAGCAGTTCACAACTTACCTAGAAAAACACGCCTGAAAAGTTGAAAGAAAAAAAACTTTGCAGTAGCAAAAATCCCAAACTAAAATTTTTCTGCAGCCAAAAATTTCCTGGTGTCACATACCAGTCCCCAACGGAGATGCCATAGTTTACATAATATACACATACATGTATACCACACACACACACACACACACACACACACAGGAAATGAACAGCTAATCAGTTATTCAACCACCAAACTATTCGATAAACTAAAACTTTTAATGTATAACAGCGTCACTTGATGAAGAAATTTGCAGCTCTCCTTAGTAGTCATCCCTAAAGTGAATCCCCAAATATACTAAAGAACGGCAACGGCAGTTCATCACCGCAGCCGGCTGTACCGTCGCGTGGCAAAGAGTGCGTTAATGCGAGTATTTTGAAGGTGACGCGAGTCATCTCCGTGATTTCTCAGGCTTATAAACTACTGCAGCGATGAAACACTACGCCAGAACGAGCAGACGATGTCATGCATCAAGCGCAATCTCCTTTCAAAAACGCGCGAGCGCGTGCCGACGTATCGGGGACGGCGTGTCGGCGGGCCATTCTTACAGCAAAGGCGAACAAATGGAAACCACCAGAGGCTTTACAAAATCGCTAATGAAATATTGTAAATTACAATACTCAACAAAAATAAATCAATCAACACGATCAAATTGCCATCAGTCAACGCACGTTCCTCTACAGGCTGCGCATCAGGCGCTAACATCTGCATCTCTCAAGCCCCTAGGGGCAAGTGTCACGCCACAAAAACCGAACGGTGGTGCAGGGCACGGCCGCAAGGAGCGGCGAGAGAGACACGTTCGCGGTTACAAGGAGTGGGACCATGCAGCGACAAGAAGCTCGTGGGAAAACTGCAGGCAGACCTCACTGGAGCGGATACTTAGTGAAATTTTCGCAAACGCTTGAAAGGCAAGGGCCGTGGGTGCATGTGTACTGGCGTGACAAATTATTAACGGATGTAACTGGGTGATAGTGGTAATCGTACGTCGCGGCTACCTGCCGCTACTGGCGCAGCGAGAAAATCCAACCACGAAAAACGTATACGTTCAGAAAACACAGGATTTTCGGACACCGAAAACCGAAAGTGCACACTCGACTAGTCATTCACCACAAACATTTGCGAAACTGCGCCGTCTTACGACACGTCAGCTGCCTTGCCGAGTGCGAAACAAAATAAGGCCTACCGGGCGTGACGAGCTCGAAATCCTCTGATAAGACGACGTCGGCGAAACGACGCACCTCATAAAACGTAGCAATATACCGGGGGGCGCGGCTCTGCTAGTGCGCCTCAGGGCCCGGCAAACCTCGCTGCTAGCCAACGGACCATGAAGACCGTGAAGGCGGCCGACCTGAGACGCATTCGGCAACGTCAGGAGAGGAAGTGCATGGCACTCACCTTCACGGCTGCCGATGAAATGGCGCCACAGGCCTTGCCCGGGCCCTGCGCACGGCCACGCGACGCGCGTGCTACTGCTGGTTGGTTGGTTGGCTGCCTCAGACCATGGCACATACCCACGCGGGGGATGGGCCAAGAAGCTTTGTACCTGATGAGGATGGGACCTACTATATTTTAGCTATAAGTTTAGAAACAGAATTTGTTAATATGTATAATATGAAAGTAGAGTCAGGAAGAAAAATTAAATAAAGTGAACTCTTAGCTGGCTAGGAGGAAAACCGGCCTGTCGCCGGCCTGGTGCCTGCAATGACCAGCCACACAGGTGGATTGGCCAGGACTGGTCGGGTGGATTGGCCAGCGTATGCCATGCCCCTCGCCATACTACTGTACAGCTCTCAACGCACGGAGAGCTACAAAGTGGTGTTTGACCTCCTCAAGCAGAGCTACCCATGCTGCTTCGGTGGTGCTCAGGTGTGTAAGCTGAAAGCATGGCTCATTTATGAAAGCTTACGCTCTAGAAAATTATGACTACACTAATACGTAGGACAAAAGGGGCAGGGAATCAAGGAAAAATTATTAAAAAAAACTGAGTTGCTTCACAGCTTTATTTTTCTGTTGGCATGGTTGCTGTTGGCCACATCAATAGCTAAATCTCCAACCTAAAAACTGCTTAGGTTTTTTTTATATATATATAATCGAATGCTGATCATGCAGGGTGCTCTGCAAGGTCTCCACTTCAAGAGAAAAACAGGTTCGGCAATGGTACAGATGCTGAATCTCTGGGCACAAACCATACGAACAGTACTCCCACGAGGTACAACAATTTTTGTAAAAGAAGAGCTGTAAGAGATTACGGAAGGCCTGCTCAAAGAGAGCGAGAGAGAGAGAGAGAGAGAGAGTAAATGTTTATTGAAAAGGAGAAGAGGCCGGCATGAGAAATTCATCTTGGGCCTGCTACTTCCCTCTGGGGGGAGGGTACTGGAGACATATAGAGAAAGGAATGAATATGGGAGGTATGGGAAATGACAATGAAAGCGACAAATGAACTATGTACATGTAGTAAAACCAATAAACGTCTCACATACAACGGGGCGCTGAATCAGATGACTACAGTTCACTTTTAATAAAAGCACATGACTATCGTCCATGAAAAAGAAAAAAAAAAACTACTCTTCGCAGCCTGTTCAATTTTGCCGCAACCTAGTTCCGAGAATCCAGAGAGGAGTCACCAAGAATTGTAAGCACGGCTTTAACGGCCAGGCTTTGTTTCCTGTTGTGAGCCCACGTGCCCAAAATCTGTTGTTCTGACAGAGGGCGAGTGTCCAAGCGTAGTAAAGCTGTCCCAAGGTTCTGTCGCTCACTAGAGTACTTTGGACAAGCGCTAAGCAAATGTTCGGTAGTCTCAGGACAACCGCACAGAAGGCAGTCCGGGCTATCCTGTCGTCCGATTGTGTGAAGATACTTCCGAGTCAATGCTACTACAAGACGCAGCCTGTGTAACAATCTCTCTTGACTTCGACGAAGACGAGGAGCATGACTGAGCCAAAACTTACGCTCTGTATCGAGCTTGTGAAGGCATTCATATCGATTCTGCGGGTCCGACGAATGCAAGGCTGCAGCTTGTTTACGTGCTCCGTTGAGTATCGCGTTAGCATCCTGCCTTGTGATTGGTATAGACAGGAGAGTTCCATTGTGGTGTGCCTGATCTGCTTCTGCATCCGCCAACTCATTTCCAGCGGTGCCACAGTGACTTGGTATCCACTGAAGCACCACCGTGGGGCCCTTTTCATTCAACTCTTAGGATAGCTACATCAGTAGTCAGCTGATCATACGCGCCTCGCTTCATTGGGTACCTTAGTACCTGCAACGCTGGTTTGCAGTCGCAAAAGATAATCCACTGCTGTGGCCTTTCACAAGAAATGGTGCGGAGCGCTTCGCGTAAACCGACCAGTTCTTCTGCGGTAGACGACGTCCTGTGAGTAATCTTAAAACGTGGGGTCAGGTCCTTCCTAGGCATAACCACTGCCGCTGCCGACGAAGACGCCGTGACCAAGCCGTCAACAAAAACATGCGACGCCGCTCCGTACATTTCACTGATGTGGAATTTTTTACCGATTCCAGGAATCGACAACCGCACCGGTAGATCAGTTACAACCCATAGAGGCACTTTTGATATTTTGGCGACTGAAATCTGAAGGGTACCAAATGTTGCTGCGCCTAAATACTTCGGGAGTAGTTTGAATTCGGTCGGTCCCTGAAAACACTCGACAGTGGATGACTGTATACTCATGTCTTGTCAAATGTCGGAGGTGTGCACGATGAGGTTCTTGCGCGAGGTAGACTTGAATTTGGCAGATTCGCGCTTCTGCGATCGTTCCACGTGTACATCGAGGCAACCCCAAACAGGTTCGTAGGGCTTGTGCCTGTGCACATTGAAGCACGCGTAATCTCGATCGCCGAAGGTTACACAGTATAGGGGCACTGTAGGGCAAATGGCCAATAAAGAGCGCCTGGTAAAGGCGCAACAACGATGAAACCGATGCGACTTATGATTTCCCTGCCATATGTTGAAGGACGTGGGTGAAACTTTAAAATTTCTTCCTTAATGCCGAGACATGTTTTGACCATGACAGATCTCGATCAATTGTCATGCCGAGAAAGAGGTAAAATATGGGACGAGCGCTAGCTCTACACCAAGGCTTAATGCAGATAATGGCAAATTTGCAGAAGCGGGCGCAAGTACAGTGGTGCAGTCAGCAATTTTTAAGGAAAACGAAAGATACAGGGGACAGCTGTCAGAGCACACAGAATAACAAAACATGTTGGCGAATGACTTACGTTGATCTCTATATAAAGCTGCAGGTTATTTTAACTTTGTAATATTCGAGAATTATAGTCTGAAAAAAAATAATTGTAAACTAACCGCATTTCTCAGTGTTTCGTTCCCATAAAACATTGATTTAAGTATACGTAGCTGAAATTGGTCACATATTTTGTTCAGCACATTAAGCTGCTACTTGGCTGTTGCTGAGGCTTCGCAAGGGGTCATCAGTCGAGTACCTACAAATATGTGCACCCATAGGTTAACCAGCTTATCTTCTGTTAATTATCATATGAACATACTCATGCGCCGACGTTATAGAGGTCAGGCAAGTGTTTATGTTCTGTTAGTGATCAAATGAACATACTTATGAGTCGACGTTATAGAGCTCAGGCAAGTGGAACTAAATCTACAGTGTCGTCCACTTTTGGTGCGAACACGGCGCAGCGTGGCCGCGTTCCGCGGAGCGCCAGTGCACAAGCCGCGGCCGCGTGCCAGCTAAGTGTCGCAGGCGCATAGGAGCTTGGAGGCGGGGACTCGTGTCGTCTGCTAGCGCGGGAGCGCGCCGATTGATTGATTCAGGACACGTTTATTCCATTTTCTTGCGCTTGCGCGCTGCTATGGATAAATGGGTCGGTAGGGGATTGGTAGGGAAGGGGAAAGTGGGAAAGGATAATGCCGCCATTCACTGCGTCAGCGGCCTGGACGCAACACTATGGTCGCCTGGAGTCATAGCCACCGTACTGTCCTGCGCGTCGCCACAAAGTCGGTCGCCAACGACTGGTGCTGCCGGGTCCAACAGAAAAAGCAGCAGGGCGCGCCACAAGCTAGTAGCGTACCCAGCAGGAGCTTTTGGTGGCGGACAGGACCAGGACTGGAGAGACGTGGGCCAGGGTCCAAGTCGCACGTTGGTGAGGGCACGGTACCGAGGAATACTGTAGCGGGGACAGTCCCACACTAGATGTTGTAGGTCTGCCCTGGCGCATGGCAAGTGCTGCAGGTGCTCGGGACACTGGGAGTGGCCCCACGGCGATGAAAACGGTGGAGCAAAAACGGTGTGCGCAGTGTTCCCGTCTGCATCCGTCGGATGATCACAGTTTCCCTCTGGGAGAACTCACGAGAAGGGACTGCAGGGATCTGGAGGGGGTTGGCCATGGCTACGAGTTAAGCTGTCCGGCGCGTTTGACTAAGCTGCCGTTCAGCCGTGGGATCGGCTTCTTCTTGAGGGACGGGCAAGGACCTCGATCGTAGCCACGAGTGGGGAGGGGCTCCGAGCTAGCACGGAGAGTAAATGTGCGCGTGCAAGTCAGTGCACTTTCTCATTTCCAGGAATGCCGCAGTGTGCTGGAACCCAGTGAAGTGTGAAGCCGTTACCCGATGCCCGGAGTTTCAGAACGTTGCGGCGAATGACTTCGGTGACGGGGCTGGTGAACTGCACATTGGCACAGGCTCGATACGCTGCCTGTGAGTCTGTGTACACATGGTGATGCACAGGGGAGCTTGTTAGGTCTTCCTGGAGAGCTGCGTCGAGATAGTCACAGACAGCTTGCAGTTCAGCTTACAAGTGTGCTGTGGGCCGGAGTGACACCGACGTGGTGACGGCGACCTTGAAGTCCAGTAGTTTCGTCGAACCAGGCCGTGGCATACACAATGTGCGAGTATACCATAGTGGGCATGGCCACGTCCGTGTAGATGACACGCTCGTGCCTAAATGCCACCTGTGTGGAGCGGGCGTGACGTTTCGCATGGGCTGCTCTCCGACCGGCGTGATGAGGTCCCATGTGGACGGGTAGTGGCTTGCCATCTGTAATGGTAATGTACTCCCATGGAGGTGTGCGCGCGCCGTGCTTGCTCTGCTGTGAAGCACGCCTAACTTTAGGCATGCTTGTAGCGTATTAGGGCACCGCGACAGCGTGGCGGAAAAGCGCACTTTCCTCAATGCGGCGAGTTGTAGTTACTGCGTACGACAACTGAGCGCTTCCTCTTTCCAACTACGCAGTCCCAGTGAAATGCATGTGTTGTTGAAGGCATTTCGGGACTGGCTTGGTTTGTTTTAATGAGAGATTCTGTAGAGGAGAGCTCTGTATAATTTCAGCCACCAGGGTTGATGACTGGCATTATGCAGCACATGAGTGTCTGTGCATTTTGCATTTTGACTAGGTTGCTATCTCGCGACATTGGTCTCGATGTGCGTTGGCTTTTTTTTTATAAATATGAATATGAAGCAGTCGCCCAGCCAGCGGGTCACGCACCCAGCACAATCGTACTACTCTCCGGCCAAGTCCTGGACTGGTCCCTCTCTAGTCTACTACATCATGAAGCATACGCCATTGGTTGCTCTGCCTACCTGGCTTGTTATTGGGAGACAGCGGCCCTCCCGTTTCTTGCCACCTGCTACGTATCCTCCTTTTTGGTACGGCCCGTACTTCCTCGCAATGGGCATACGTGAGTAACGAAGCTGTGGTCAGTTCCATGTTACACAATTGTGGAACAGCTATTCCGTTCTTGAAGTCTATATATACTTCGGCATTCTTGTCTTTACCATTTCCACACACATGGCCTAGCCAAACGCCGCGATCAGAAAGATCACCAACGTGTTCAATACGTTTTCAATTTGCTAGTATATAATGCAAGATATGCCTTACATATAAACAAACTTGCATTGTGGGCAGAACATATTCTGATTTCTTTTCGTATTTTTGCTATTTCTGGTCGATTTACATGAGTTCGTTGATTCGTAGTCGCATCGAGCAATCCGGGAGCGTCTTCAAGATAGAGCATGTGAACATCCCGATCAAAAAAATAAATAAATAATTAGGGAAGCTTGCACTCACGCGCAAGACTTCAATGGCGAAGCTGTTGTAGGTGAGCATTGCTGTTACCTCACCCCAAGCTCACACGACCACAATCCATAGCTTTCCGAATGCTACAGACGAACACGTTTCCCACTAGAAGCAGGTTCAGCCTTATCCTGCCTTCCATCGAACCTCATTGCCTTAACTGCGCAGAGGAATTACTGCAATCTTAAAGTAGCCATGAAGAGAAAATACAACTTCGCTGATATTGAAAGAACTAGGATTCAGTATCTCACTCAGCTCCATTACAGCCACAAAAGATGTTTTTTTAACGAAAAAAAAAGCAAGAAGTATTTAAAAACTTTCAAATTTCGCGCCACAGTGACGTGTTATGAGCAAGAATGACGTCATACGGGCCAACAATAAAACATAATTTTCAGTGCGTTAACTACACGTTAGCATTCAAGTGATGAGGTCAAATGGAACTGGAGGCCCCATTACAGACGTCCAGTCATGTGTCGCCGCGACAGGTCAGTTAGGCGGCCGCCAATCGCACAAACAAGGTTCCGTGACGTCATAGAAAAGTTGCGGGAAATTGGCTATGGGGTCGCGACTGCTTCACACGTTTTCTTTCATATCTCCGTTATTTGTTCGAAGATTGCGGTGATATTGGTATCATTGTTATCGGGACTAAGCAGTCTTTCTAATAAACCCAACTTGTATTTTGTCTTCATGGCTCCTTTAAACACTTGCTCTGGCAATGTCCTGCGTTACGTACGGCCACGGACTACGTACAGTACCGAGCACGAATGGACGAGCGCTCTCTCGAGTAACGATACACAAACAGGCAACTTATGGCCGTCCAGAGGGCCTGCGAGAGGGAGGAAGACCAAAGTCTCTCAACTCCGGCGCGGGTGTGGTCAGCAACTACCTGACGAAGACCCTTAGAGGCCACCCAGGATAGTCCCTCAGGACCTCTAATAAAGTTCTTTGTTTGTCTGTCTGGGAACAGTTAAGTTTCATCATCATTGCTTATTTGCATAGTTGGGGTGCTAGTAATCGTCGTCATATGCATCGAACAGGTCGTCTTCTTTGCGACGAGTGGTGGAAGTCATCCTAGATCTGCATTGTGATCTTCCACGAGCTCTTCGTCATCGACTCCAGGCAGCGGTGGCGGACAGTGGTGTAACTAGAGGGGACGGCGCCCATGGTAGATACAATTTCACGCCCCTCACGACGGTAATGATATTGATTATAATTATTTTTACTTCATCATCACCATCACTAACGTGCAAAAATAGGTGATCTGGCTGTTTTGGGCAAGCAAATGAGCGCGGTTTTTTTATTTATTGTTCACTGCAGTGTACTATAGCCGCCTTAGCCAATCCATGCATCGTACTATACACCAGACGTCCACAGTGTTAGAAAAAAATAGACCTTGTCGGTAACCTGTTGTCGTCTACTTGACACAAAATAAAGGAAGCTCATAAATTACGCACAAGCACACGGAGAACGACTAGGGAAGCTTGTGAAGTTCTTATCATTTTTGCTGCATCACCATGAAATGTATTGCTCAAATTTTTTTATTGCATACTTCAAATCCGCATATTAGTCTTGAAATAAATGGGCGATGCTCTGCAGGACCACCAAGAAAATCTGAAATTTACCTACGTCATTAAAATCGCTCCCTCGTGGCGCGAAGAATAGCTGCAATCAGCGGTTTTACAGAGAGGCGAGTTGTACGCGGTTGAATCTGACACGGGTGTAGGCTCTGTGCCAGTGAGGGCACTGCTGGTGGGCGAAAGTTCATTCGTGAAAGATAACGCTAACAATTTTATACGAAAACGAAAGAAAAACATGACCTAACAAGAAAAAAATCTAAAAACAGAGCACCCAGAACTGATTGACACGAGTTGGTTCCCCATGGGCTTCTGGAAGCCGGCTAAATGTTTTGTTGAGGCCCTTCTCGAAAATTTTTCGCACCACCTTCAAATAACCTGAGAGAGAGAGAGAGAGAGAACCCATTTATTGAGCGTCTAAATTGGGAGTGGTTCCTTATTCACTGGAGCCCATATGATGTCATGGCCGCCTGCGCCCGGTACGCGTCGACCAGAAATAACCTGACAATTTTCGTGTGGAACCGCGGAAAAACCCGGTCACCCGAAAATGGCTACTATATATCAAAGCGAACTTTAGTGGGGGCCTCCTCTAGTCCGGGAAGTCTGGTCCGCGCTGGCTGCCCTAGCCCTCTGCACCAGGCTACGTTGGACTAACGGAGCTGGTCAGCTGGCCCGCCCACTGCTCGTACGTTGGGCGAGGATTTGTGGTAAGGGATCGGGTTTTCTGACACTACCATACCATGGGGTACAGGGTACCGGGTTGAGGACGGAATTACACGTATAATAGTTAGTAGAGGCTGGGGTACATGGCATAAAGGATAGGAATTTGTCTGAAGTCGGCGAAATTGCCTCTCCTCTGGATAAATGGGGATGTGGTGGCAGGAAGGTTTGCGGGGATAAATTGGTCGCAGTTAGCACAGGACCAGGATAATTGGGGAATAATGGGAGAGTACTTTTCCCTGCAGTGGGCGTAGATAGGCTGGTGATGATGATGATGATGGTGGTGGCAAGAAGCGTCGTCTTTTGTGGCGGTAATGGGCGAGAATGTCCGTGTATGAATTAACAGTAGCAGGCTTGGGAGAGCGAAGGGACTGTGTGACTTCGCCTTCTTGAGAAACGGCCCGGTGTGTATGAACGCAAGCAGCGGCGTATGCCGCCTCGTTCCCCTCGAAGGACTCGTGTCCGGAAATCCAGATGATGTGCATTTCCGGGAGCTGGCGCACACTTCACAGAATTTTTAAGGCCGTGGGTGCTATGCGGCCTAGCAGGAAGTTGCGGCAGGCGGCTTGTGAGTCTGTCATTATAGTGAGGTAGCCGTTTCCAGTGGTGGTGGCTAAAGTGACGGCAAGTTCTTCTGCTGCCTCAATAAAAGTCGTGGGTACTGTAGCGGCCGTCAGTTCTGCACCGTTGGCGTCGGCGACACTCACGGCATGGGCGGGTTGTTGGTGGTACGGAGAGGCATCCGTGAACGAGTACAGGGACAGTTGGGGAAGCGTTTTCTGCGGGCTAGTATCTGGGCTTCTCGGACTGCCTTGTTGTAGATGGGGTGCACATTTATAGGAATGGGTGCGACTTGACATACTGCCGGATGGTTAGAGGGATGCGTTGCCTCTGTTCGCATTTTGGAGGAGGCCTGTAGCCGAGCCGGGTAAGTGTAGCCCTGCCGGTAGGAGGAGGTGCTTGAAGGGTCGGAAGGAGGGGAAACTGGTCACAAGCAATGGGCAGGGGATCAACAGCAGCTGAGCTGACCAGCTCACCTGTTGTGGTGCAGCAGGGGTGGGCACCGGCATGTGAGGCGGCGGGTGGTCTGCATGATGAGGCTGGTGACTCGAGAAGGGTTGCGGCCAGCGTTGGGGATTGAGGGCTCGTTCCCGGACCCGCAGCAGCGGAGGCAAAGGACGGAGCTTTTTTTCTGCAGTCCTTGCTGGCCGTGGAGTGGTCCAGGCCACAAAGTTGGCACTTGGGGCTGCAGTCATGGCCGGGTGCAGGGTCCTTCACGTGGCAGCACACAGCCGCGTCGGGATTCAGGCAGACATCCTGCCTATTACCCAGCTCCCCACAGAGGGAGCAGCACTGCACTGTTTGGCGGTATGGTCGGCAGCGAGTGAAAAGCCCATACGCGTTGATGTAAAATGGTACATGGATGCCTTCGAATGTGACCACGGCCGACGTAGGATTGCCCAGCATTCGGGCATGTCCAGCATTCGACCATGCCCAGCATTCGGGCATGGTCCGTTGGTTGCCAGGATTTGGCGCAGTTGGTCAGTGGTGGTGCTCTGCTCCAGTCCCTGAATTACTCCACGGATTGCCCGTGGGACCGGCTTCAGGTAAGGCAGAACTTTATGCGTCGTTGCCCCGAGCTGAACTGCTGATATTCCGCTGAAAGCCGGAGCGCAGTTTTCTTCAGGTGTGCTGGCGACAATTAAATTTTGTGAGGCTTGAATCTGCACGGTAACTTGGGTGTAGAAAACATGTTGTGGGATGTGACTTGCCTGTTGCAAGCTCCGAGTGATTTGGCGGTCAGTCCAGGCAGCTACTCGTAGTCCAGTTCGTGGTCTAATAACAACCTTGTAATCGGTGTCGGGTAGTCGGGGCGCAAGCGTACCGCGTGCAAGGCTTGAAGGCTTACGTGCATTAGTTGCTGGGGCTGGTTGGCTTGCGGCTTTTTGAGGGTGCTGCGCTGGCGCAAAATTGTTTGCCAGGGGCCAGGTGGTGGCAGGGTCCAGCCGCTCGGGCGTCGAACTCCATGGTATTCTCGGCAGATATCGGCATGTCGAGGGCTTGGATTTGCGATCCCAGAGCCCCAGCGAGAAGCCGGTGGTTTGGCTTATCGGTGTTCGGATGAGCAGAGACTGTAGGCGCGGCCGGGCTGTGGTTGACGCGAGTGCAGCCAGAAACTGCAAGTTCAGCTTGCAGCTTGGGTGGTATCAACTGGCTGCCCGGAACAGTAGGAAACTCTTGGTGACTATTTGGGAACCATACCAGGTCATATTCAGCCAAATAAGAACGTAGAAACCGGAGCTTGCAGTGAACAATCGAGCCTGCGTCGTCGTCGTCGGCAACTAAAAATAAAAGTTTATGTTGACCGGGTATTCGAAAAAGTTCTAAATCCCATTGTGGTTGAAAATTCTGGCGGTTTAACGTGCCGAAGCTATATCTCCATGAAACGCAAAAAGGGCTATTGTAAATCTAAAAGTCGTCTACACAAGACAATTCGAACTGCTTATAGCTCACATCCACAGCGCCTGCAGTGGTCTGCTAGCTATCTGCCCATGTTGCTACCGACTGCCAAACAGTGCTCTCTCGCGCGTTCATTGAAGCAGCGTCCTGTTTGTCTAAACACACTTCATGGGAATACTGTATATGACATTGCTGCGCACTCTGGCTTGTGCAATAATCTTATGCGTTCACCAAAGTGGCACTTATGCATACCAGCGATTGTCACTCCCCCAGAGCCGTCTCAGCCAAGAAGTTATTTATGGAAGCTGTCCGAGAAGTCGTGTAGCTTTGCTAGTGTGACGCATATAGCCGTCTATTTGGGTGCTTGCAAGATGTCTACAGAACTTCGTGGAGGATGTCTCAGCACCTTCTTGTTGACGTCTATATAACTTCTTTTCATGCAGTTCGAAGAACTTTTCAAGAGGTTTCAGGAATTTTTTATCTACGTTTACTCAGGGGTTCCTTCGTGGCACCCGCTACATGCCTTCTCTGTACCCACAGGCTAGCCTGAAATACAGCTACGAGCTGTCCCCACAACCGACACACCAGGCAGCCGCTTTTGGAACAGTGGCTCGACTGACCGCTGTTCTCCGAACAAATATCTTTGCTTAAACTGGCACGCAGTTGAAAAGATACTTAATCGGAGAAGGGCTGGTCATTGTTGAGTGTTCTGGAAGCAACCACTGGGCATGTTTTAATTGTTGACAGCTGGCAGAAACATCCACAACCGGCCTGTGTGGGCAGAGAAAGCATCAAGCGGGAAGCACAATTGAAGGTGATGTTAGCACAACATAAATAGGGGGTTTTCGCACAATCTCACAAGAATAGAGTTGCTTGATGCCAGTTATGTCTGATTTTTCATGTTTAGTGTCCTGTGTACAACAAAATGATAAATACAAGCTGTGATCTTTTGAAAACCAAGCTTTATTTGTAGTGCAACATTAGGTAGGTATATGCGTTAAAGCAGTAAGAATTACAGGAGAAAGCTCTCGCAAAAAAAAGTAACCGTCAACCCGCTATATACTTTTGAGCAGGGATGGTAGCTTCATGTGGCAGGCATCAGCAGGATGGCTTGTTCCCATGAATCTGAGTGTCCTTGCTTCTTGCCTCCAGCCGTGTTGCCCCATGCCAGCGGGATGCCTGGGTAGAACACAATGCGCCGTGTCACTTACAATGTGTACCAGTAGTGAGCAGTGAAAGGTATCAGACAGACAGCTACTTATTAGCTACAATGTTTAGAAAAAGGGGTGACGTGCAATAACACTGTGCTTATTCAGATAACAAACATACCAATGGTTATTTGTTGTTTCCTGCACATAAAGAGCACATTACGAAGGGGGGAGGGGTGAAGAAATGCAGGTGCAAAACGTATTGCTGTACAAGGCATATTCACCGAGCTGATTGCTTGTAGAGAGCTGCTAGGCGGTGGGAAGCCCCCACTCGCTTGTGGCAGGAGCGGTGCCGTTATCTTATCCTCTGACTGGGCACAGCAGCAACTGAACTGGACAGGCAAGTGACCGTGCGCTCGCGACTAAGATAGGATAACACGTGTTTAAGACTAAACACGAAAACATTGTTTTTGCTTTTGACTTTGAGGAATTGTAGAAGGAAAACTGTGCAGGGACAGCTGCTCACAACGCATACATGAAGGTGCCATTCCAGCAGCAGAGCGCATTCACGTGATTTCAACTGGATACGGATTGGCTGTAGCTCCAGCTTGGCGGACCGGGCCTGCGCCTCATGCAAAGACGACCAGCCACATCGTTATCACCAGCAAACAATGGCTTCCACCTATAAGTTGATTGTTGTTTAGGGTTGCGGTGTGGGCGTGCGGCACACGTTTTCGGTGAAACAGCTTCCAGAATGTATAAAAAGTTACAGATAGCTGGCGTTATGCTTCTTTTATAGTAAAACAAATTTTCAAACCCAGCCCCAATGACAAAAAAATTTCGTAAAAGCGAAAGCAAGCCAGACAAATGGTTCATTGGGGCGAGGACTTTTTTGTTGCATTGACTTCTCTGGCTAACTGATGGGGAATTGGAAATATTTTGTCGAAACGGAAATCTCGTTGAAGCGGAGTTCGTTGTAGTGGGATTCGACTGCATTATCCGCGGGTATAGATGGCAGAAAGCAAGTCTACAGTCATTTTTATTTTTTACCAAAATGAATGAATTTCTAGGAAGACAGAAAGGAATGTCTGCCAGCAGCTGTAAATTGTCACACCTAGGGGTGGACACCAGGGTGTCCACTCATGTGGGGAGTGGGGGAAGGGCATGACAGGTAGATAGAGAGAGATAAAGGCAGGAAGGGGTGTTGATTATGGGGTTTCACGCGCCGACACTACACAGGCGATGAGGTGCGCCATAGTGGAAGGCCGCAGATTAATATTTTGACCACCTGCACGGGATCTCGAGCACACGGGCGTTTTTGCTTTCAACCTCCATCGGAAAAGCGGCCGCCACAACCGAGAAGCGAACCTGTGACCTTTGGCTCAGCTGCACAACGCCTTAGAGGCAGGTAGTGGGGTATTACAAGGACACTGAAGTGAATTTGTCAAGCCCTTGTCTGTTTTTTTCTTTTTTGAACAGTGTAGAATGGTTCAAATAAACACACTTTTCATCGTTTATCCTGTTGATAAGGCGGTATTTATTTTATAAGGCCTGAAAGGGGAAAAACTACTATGCGCGGTCTGTGGCAGCTACAGCAACTAAAGCAGTGACGTCCATACAAGGTACTACGTGATTGGACGATGTCCAAGATTATAATTCAAACCAGTTTGTTTTGGTTCTGCAAAATACCGTATTTACTCGCATAATTTGCACACCATTAAGTTTTGCCAGGTTTACAGAAACAAAATTTACCTACACATTCTGCACTCCCTGTCTCGCCGAAGACAACCCATCAGGCACGCCCACCAAACGAGCATGCTTTGGATGGCAGCATGGCACATGGGAGCGCAGGGTTACATGCATGATACACGATACTGCACCTGCATAGTCCCTTCTTTCTTTTCTCACTTCTTTCTGTCTCCGCGCCTGGATATTCCTCCCTGTCGCCCCTCTGTGACGGACCGTATGCGACAAGGAACATTCACGTGCCCTACTCGGCTACGCTCTCCCTTTCTGCCCTTCCCAACACATGCACACCACTTCTACCCGGCGTGGTGGCTCAGTGGATAAGGCGTTGTGCTGCTGAGCACAAGGACGCGGGTTCGATTACCGGCCGCGGCAGCCGATTGTTTGATGGAGGCGGAAAGCGAAAACGCCCGTGTTTGAGATTTAGGCGCATGTGAAAGTACATTGTGTGAATTGTGACCTTTCCCTTTCTCCTCCCCCTTCCCATCCTCAATTCCCCGCAGGGCCTTATGGCCTCTCAAAGTACAAGTTTGTTTTATTCGATAGATTTGGCGTTTCATATTGCCTCCAGCACTAGTCCGGCAGCAAACGGTAGTTTATTCACTAAGAGATTAATTATGTTACAATTTTGATTCTCCCGCCAAATCCTGTGTTTCGTAAGGTCATCTGCGATGACGTCCGAAAAGCATGCCTTGAAGTGAGCACGAACGCAGCACTAGGCATCTAGCAAACTACTGAGCCTTGTTTACCGTCAGTCCTCCCAGATGGCGCTACCATGCCATGGATGACATGTGCTCGCTTTTGCTTTGTTTTTGACCGTATTTGCGCCTGGTTTGTCTTTATTACGGTAGAAAGTACTCGTGTTTTGAAACATGGGGTATACTTGACAAACAGAGTCACGTAAGACAATGTTGCTTGCACTAATCGGCCTGTGTCGTGTGAGAAAACCCGAAAGTGCCATACTGCTGTGCAGCCATGACAAGCCAAGTGTGCGCAGTACCAACAATAGCACGCTCTCATACCTCCCGGGACTTCGAAAATCGGGAGGTTCACAGCGGAAGGGGGAGGGGGGTATTTTTTTTTGTTATTGCAGCGCATGCGATATGTAGTCTAGCCTAGAAGTGGCCCAAAGTGATCACTCGCGCTGAGCGGCAAATTGTGCGCGATAAGAAATCCGGTGAAAAGGCACTCTGCACGCACAACACTGTCTTCATGGCTGTTGCCAAATAAGTTGCTCACAGTCCTATGCTTCTCACAGCAGCACAAAGGAAGCTTTGGTGCTTAGTAGTCGCCAAATGCAGTTTTAAGTCTCTCTTACTGCCGTGGGCCACGCTCACGTCGCATGCGCAAGTCGTGCAAAATCCGAACTGTTCGCCTTTCCTGGACGGCATGAAACACGGGAACTCTGTAGTATTATTAAACATTGTAAATACTTCTTCTTGGGTTTCGACGACGCCATGACGTCAAGAGAGCTGTGAAAAGCAGAATGTTACTACGTTCAGTCCTCAATGCATTGTCCTGACCACATGTGAACAAAATTAGGCTTGTACACTGCGTGCACACATTGGCTTGGATTCCCATCTGACTTCGGCTAGCTACACAGCTCGCGATGCCAATCGCAATGCGGCTGCGCTGCATAACGCAGTTTTTTTTTTGTTTCTTATGACTGTGCCCGTACAACCGGGAGAATAGGTAAGAAATCTGGTGTCTCCCGGGTAAATCGGGAGAGTTGGCAGGTATGCGCTCTGGTACTTCAATGTTTACTTGTACTTTTGTAGCTTCCATGCTTACCCTGCCATTCTTACTTCTATAAAATGAATATATGCATTACATTCAAAGCGAAAATATCTCGTGAAGGAAGAATATAACCCTGCATAACTTGCATTTGCTTTTGCCGGCCTCTGCCAATTGCAGAGCTGTCTGGTACGACATCATAGGTTCTGTTGCGGGAAATCAGCTAGTGAGTCGCATGGCCATTGCCGTTTTTCCTAATTACGAAGCTTATTTGAGCGAAGTTTATGCGAAGTTTATGTTAAAACTGGTGTCAGTGTGATTGTAACGAGGCAATCTTTTGAATGAACCAAACTTGTGTTCTCTCTTCATGGCTCCTTTAATAGTGTCTCACTCACTCACTGAAAGATCCCCAGGTGGTCAAAATTATTTTGGAGCCGTCCACTACGGCGCACCTCATAGCCTGCATTGCACTGGCGCATTAAACCCTACAATCAATCAAATCAATCACATCGCTTCAATTGTCCTTTCCACGGGAGTCAGAACTGCTCAAGTGTGGGGCTTCCTCCTCCTTTCCGTTCTCCTCCACCATGAGAATTCACACACAAAACGCATAAACGCCTCTGCGGAGTCTGAAGGACTAATTTCTGCATTGGAGGAGTGAGGGCATATCAGCCCCGCCGCGGTGTTGACCCAGCCTTGCCAAGTGCCAGCTCCACTTTCATGCATTTGCACTGCGACGGAATCTTCTGCCTCTCTTTCGTGCATATGCGCTGTGATGGAATCCACCCTTTGTGTTTACGTTTTGCCGCCAGTCAGTCACCTTTTGTTATGGTAGGATGGGCTACAATAACCATGCAGCAAAATTCAAACCCAGTGTCACTGAGTTTGCCGAGGAAAAAGAGAACCCTGCTGCCGCAAAGCACTTCAACGTGAACGACCGCCATGTGCGGTGTTTAAGAAAGCAGAAGAGTTCCCTCCAAAATACGAAACCTGGAAGGAGGGTGTTTTGGGGATTGAAGCAAGGAGTTTCCTGCCGTGGAAAAAGAGCTGTTGGAGCATGTTGAACAGCTGAAGTCGTCCTGCCTCGCAGCGTCGTGCGAGATGCTGCAGTTTGAGGCAAGGAAGATCGCACATGAGAAAGGGGTATCTGCTGCGGCATTCAAGGCGAACAGAGGCTGAATGATGTGCTTCATGAGACGCCACCAGCTGTCTCTCAGACAGAGAATGACCCTCTGCCACCGGTTAACACCGGACAACGAGAAAATTTTTTCACCACTTTGTGCTTGGATCATGTCTCTGATTGGGAGCCCCGACGAAACATCGCCGATGTTCAACATGCCACGCAACAGCCAAGCTAGCGAGAAAGATGTCTATATGCGCCCATCAAGACCGCCGGCTGCAAAAAATAACGCTGCACGGTGATGCTTGCCGTGACAGCGGATGGCCGCAAATTCCCATCCTTCGTCATTTTCGAGAGAGACGGTGCCGAAAATGAAGATGGGAGGCCAATTTCACATCCATGCACAGGAAAACGGGTGGATGAACGAGGAGCTAATGCGGGATTGTATTGACACTGTCCGGGGCAAGAGACCGGGGGCTTTGCTGTGACTGTCATCGCTGTAGGTGCGCGTAAGCTTTAAAGGGCATCTTGTAGAGAGTGTAAAGGAGAAGTTGCGTGACATGCGGACCAACCAGGCCGTTATTCCGGGTTGCCTAACACCTGTCCTGCACCCCTTGGAAGTGACGGTTAGCAAACTGTTCAAGGACAATGTGTGCAAGATGTATGTCGAGTGGACGGCCACCGGAGAGCATGGACAAAACTTGTTTAGAATGAAAGGTTCGGGTAACTGACCTACCAGACCCTCGAAATCTGAGCTCGAGAGCTGGAAGCCAGGAGGTATGTAAAGAGAACATAGTGTTATAAGTCTATTAAAGATTATGGTTCAAATGGCCACAGCCTCTAGGATGGTCTGTAGTTGGACAGTGTGGCATGGCAAGGATTTTCCGGCAATGATGGCCACACCACCCGAGGATGTGCCACCACCATCTTTGTCCTTCCTAAATACCATGTAACTATTCAAGAACTTTGTGTGCCTGGAGTTTAAATGGGTTTCTTGGAGACACATCACACTTGGCTGATTAGAATGCAATGACTCATAGACATCATCAAGATTTTTAAGAAGGCCTCTGCAGTTCCATTGCATAATATTTTTCTCTTCCCATTATTGAAGTTTAGCGCTACTGGAATATGTGCGTATTTATGCGTCGACTTTCAGGGCTTGAAACCTGGACGCCGGAGCCCGTTCCTTCCGCTGTGGTGCGCAACAGAACGGCTCGACGTCCATGTCAGTATCTGAAGGCAATGGGGTGCCCAGCGGACTGGACCCGCTAGACTTGGTACCCTTTCGGGTGTCCTTTGCCTGCACTGCCATGCCGAGGGCGTGGGGAGCACCACAGATGGCACAACAGGCAGTGAGGCGGGGGAGGGAATCTCTGCGGCTGCCTCCATCTCCATCTCCTCCGTGCCCTCGCATATGCTTTGCGACGGTGGAGAGGAAACTGTGGACGCAGCAGCCTCCACAGCCGCTGCTGCCCCAGCAAGCGGCATGGTGACCGGTTGGGCTGCCAGAGGCAACCCAGCGGGGGGCGGGGGGGGGGGGATCAAGTCAGACTCGCTGAACTGGGTCCCTGTGGAAAACAGACGCCACTCCGCACCGCGGCGAGGGGTGCGTCGGCATACCTCCCCAGGGGAAAGAGGCGAACCTCTTCCGCGCCTCTGGGAAGGTGATGTTTCCATGACCTTGAGATTGATTTTTTTTTCTACTTGGAACATCTCGCATTTCCTGAAGTAGACCGCATGTGGGCCCCTGCAATTTGCACATGTGAGGTTGTCAGAATCAGAGCTGTCGGTGGGCTGGTCCTGTGCGGCGCATTTTGCACAGGTTGTTTTGCCGCGGCAAGAGGTTGTACTGTACCCGAACCGCTGGCACTTGAAGCAGCGGCGAGAGTTTGGAATGTAAGGATGAATGGAGCACCGAATGAAGCCTGCGTTTACACATTCTGGAAGCGAGGGGTGGTAGACGGTCAGGATAATATGTTTCGTGGTGATTACCTTATCATCCCTGTGCATCGTGATGCGGCGCACGGCTGTGATGCCCTGATCCTTTAAACCTTGGAGAAAGTCGGCATCTTGTTTCGGTAAGGACATCTGTCTCAAAAATCACACCCTGGGAGCTGTTGAGGCTCCGGTGGGGTGCGAACTTGTTGTCCAGGTCATGGATGCGGGTTTGGGCTAGAAGAGTGGGGGCTTGTTGTTTGTCATTGACTTCTACAAGGATTTCTCCTGTCCTGAGCTTTTTAGCTTGATACTGCCCACCTATTGTGCTTTGCAGAGATTTCGAGACCAGGAATACGGACAGCGAAGCGACAGGTCTTGCTGGTTCAGCTGACTCAATCACAGGGAAACGAGAATAGTCGTCCACCGTTGTTGAAAAGAAAGTTGTTTAAAGAGGTGGGAATGAAACTTCGGTGCGGCCCCTTTTCGGGGCCGATCATGTTTGGCGGGGGTTTGACAATACCATATAGCATAGTAGAAAAGCAGGGAGACGGGGGTACTTTCTTCGTCAGCCTCACCCTGATGGCTGAAGAGGTCCATTTGTTATTTCGGGCTTTTTGCGAAATACCCACGTAATTTGCACACCGCCTTTTTGAAGCCATAAATTCACAAAACGAAGTGTGCAAATTACGCCAGTAAATACGGTAACATGCTTTGTATCTGACGTTATCGTTGGCTGGGTATGCTTGATACCTGAATAATCGGCATACCGCGCTTCTCTCATGTTGTTGGCTGTAAAATGCGTCAGATAAGCCTGCCAGCACGGCTTGGAATCGCAACAGTCACTAGCTGAGGCCTACGCAGTGGATGAATACCGTCCGCACAAACGGAGACACTCAAAAGCGATGTGTTTTCCCCAACCTTTGGTGTTTGCCCGGCTTCAACCTGTATCGTGAGAGGCGTGTTCGCAGAAGGCCAAGGGTCGGTCGATTCGGGGCTGTGCCCACAAGCAGTTGGTGCTTATGGCAACACCACGCCAAGGAAAATTCGCCAGCGTGTCAGTGTCAGTCTGCACGCATTCTGCGAACTTGCTTGTGAAGCAATGGTTGTTACAGCGCCAAAATTGTGCATTCAGTATAGAAAATACCGCCCGAAAACTAATAAACCACTTAAAAAAGAAAAAGTGCTATTGGGATTTGAACTTGCGAATTGCAAAACAATATACCTAGCGCTCCAGATCACTCCGCCATAAGCCAGCGTAGGCAAGGGCAAAAGTATAAAGTGTATAAGCTATACCCAGTTCACATTTTTATCTAGGTTCGGCATTCCAAGCAGCTCAGATGATTATTTCTGTAATAGCGCTTGAATGGGACGATCGACACCACAGAAGTGGCGGCGCAGGCTACATCACCGCAAAATGTTCAAGCAGTGTCCAATAGCGGGACGGCCAATTGTTGCACGCAATAAGCGTTCATTTATCTGAAGTGAAATTTAAGGCCAAAAAGGAGGTGCCTAAACATACCAATGTTACTCAAATTACAATTGTAGTGAACGTGCACCGTGGGGATTGAAATGGGAGAGCTGGTGGGGGGCTACGACTGTCACCTCGCTTCGCGCAACTTTTGCCATGGCTTTACACTTGGGCTTAAAGCCGAGTCTAGGATTACAAAAACAATAATTTCGCCATTCAGATGATAATAAAATTGCCTTACAATTGCTTAGTTTTTCAATTCGATATTTTCAACAGAACTCTACGCTATCTACGCATACAGCCGAAGAATTAAAAAAAAATGGTTTGTAAAAAGGTAGTGCAGAACGTACCTTGTGATACTCTGGTAGAAAAAAACTTTATTGAAGGGCTGTTTCAGTGTTATGTACGTTCGAAACCGATTAAGAAGTTCACTTTTCTCCCATGAGTAGCCAAAAATTTGATTTTTTAAGCTCCTAAGGTGACATAATAAATGTCGTTCTTCTGCTCCAAATCAAGGTTCTTCTCCTTCAAAATCGAGATTTCACTGCTCCGAAAACTGCTCCCAAATCTGATTCAGCTGTCTCACCCCTGGGATCAAGAAAGCTAGGGAAAAGGCGGGGGTTCGTGTTGTTTTTTTCGGCACCTAACAAGCTACACATGTTGTGTAAGCGTGCAAACTCTGAAGAAAATAGACATGCGGGGTGCAGGAAAAGGCACGAGAAGCGCTTCGCTGACTGCCAATCATGCGTCTACGAAATCCCCTTGTCCTGTAGGCAATCGTACATTAGCCCAACGGGCTGATGGATTCATGATTGTCGCAGGGAACATGCCAACAGCCTTCGCACTTTTACCGGCGGCAACCTGGCCACCCACTGTAAAGACTGCAAAGGCTGTGTGCCACGCCTCGAAGCATGCGAAGTGACAAGGCGTTACGGAGGTGCGCGCAGGAGGGAGATTTCTGAAGCGTACGTGATTCTGAAAAAAAAAAAAAGGCGAAGATTGCGCCAGTTCACCGTCGGTGACTCTACAAAGCACCGAGATCGCGTATCTTAAGGGGACATGCGGGTCGAAAAATCGCCATTTTTTTGAAATATGCCGTTTTTTTGTTTTCACTTGCATTATCATCTTTCACTATCCCTCTTTCATGGAAAAAAAAAAGAAAACGAAATACCAACGAGAACTTAGTGAAAATCGCGTCTGAATGACTCACGGTGAGCCTAGAAATCACGCAATCAAGCCAAATTTCGGCCGTCTTTGAGAGTTTTTGCTGCACGGCAGCGCGGCTAGCCGCCATTTCAGTCCCTTGAGAGAGGTAGACAAAGCCTTCTTCTCTCAATCAAACCGCTCGCCAGCTTCGTATCTCCACATAAAAAATTTAAAAAAAATATCTCTTCCCGCTTGTTTTGAGGCTACCACTGGGTATTGAAATCATGTGACGCGAAATCGGGACCGCCATTGGCTCTCGCCGTTTGTGAGCCGTCATCGCTCCCGTCGTTCTGTTTGCTACTTCGCGCTATCTTTTCTATTTCCTTATCGTGTGTTGTTAATCACGAACGGTGAGAAGAAGCATGGCTTTCATCGCCGCAAGTCCCGGACTTCACGCCTGTACAAGGGAAAGCGGAAGCGGTGCGGCATTGCGACGATTACGGCCAACGCCGGCACGACTGGCACGGCGAGGCCTAACGGCGACGCGCCTTCAAGCGTTCCGAGCGTGGCTCAACCAGGCGAGGCTGGTTTTATCAGTGACGCTATCACCTTTGTAAGCGCATTGGAGAAGAAGTTTCAGCCTTCCAAGGCGGGAAGACCGTCGGCAACAGGAGTGGTGCAAGCGCAGTTACAGTAGAATCTCGATGATACGATTCTGGGTGATACGAATTTCGGGATGATACGAATTTCTGAAAAGTCCCGGCAAAATTGCATTGTTTGCAATGGGAAAAATTTCGGCTGTTACGAACGGACCTGCGCGGCCGGCGGATGATACGAACGAGCCGGCGAGGCGCCCGAGTCCCGAGTGCTGAACAAGCAAGTGACGGCTCTCTCTCCCCATTTGTCACTCTTCTTTCTCCAGAAACGGCCGGGCTGTTGTTTTCTGCTCGCGAAAACGCGCCCCGCACACCCCATGCGTGCCGCGAAAGCTCTCGCACGCTGCGCGCGCCGCGGCCGGCGGCGGCAACATGGCGGCGGCTTCGGCCGCGAAGTGGCACGGCCGCTTGAGCGACTGCTTCTAGCCGCTCTTTAAAATGCCGCTCAAGGCAGACACGAAGTTTGTTGTGCAGTAAAGGAGCTGATAACGTTGGCGAAAACGGTACTATAAAACACCATCCGCGCCGCTAGTGAAAGCGCCCATAAAATATCTGTCGGAGTGCTAAGCCTAAACATCCCGGGCGGAGCCAGCGGGCTGTCTCGATCGTTTCGCAAGTCGTCAGCGTCTTTTTCTGACCGAGGTAGGAGATACAGCGGGCGCGAAATTGTCAACGCGGCCGTGAAAATACAGCGCGCGCAAAGCAGAGGCGTGCGAATCGCGTGCAAAAACGCATCATGCGGTTCACGCTTGACTGTTGCGGCGTGTAGCGAGCTTGGACACCGGGAGTGAGGAGACAAGCGCGAAGCTAGGCGAAGCGTTACGCGCTCCAGAAAGGACTGCTTTGTGACGTGGGGGTTTAAAAAAAAGCAGAAAAAATCACGGATTTGTTCACGCGAAAGTAAGAAAAGAAATAAACGAAAATTGTTTTCAGCGCTCAATTTTTTGGTCTGTGTTGGTTCATACGAATTTCGGATGATACGAATATTTTTCGCGGTCCCGCGAGATTCGTATCATCGAGATTCTACTGTATCTCTGAAGTCGACGGTCCGAGTGACCTTGTGAGCGGCGCCGTGTGCGCGATGTGCGGGAAGTATGAACTCGTCGTGGTTGAGGACGCAAACAAGCGGAAGGGCCTCGCATCAGTACTGGAACTCAATTGCAAAAACATGGAGTGCCCTGGAGGAGTGGTTTCTTCTATCTACTCGTCGCAGCGTGCTGCGCCATCGGCCGCAACCCGGAACTCCGCAGGGGAAGTCCCCGTGATAGTTTCGCCATGAATGTGAAAGCAGTACTCGCTGCACGCGCGGTTGGCATCGGACATGATCAGCTGTGCAGGTTTTGTGCCATTGTTGGTCTACCAAAACCACTGCACCAAAAGACGTTCCACAACATTGCCAGGAAAGTTCATGCCGTGGCCACAGAAGTCGTCTCTGACAACCATGCTGAAGCAAGGCAAGTAACTGTGTTGCAAACTGGTCAGACTGATGTCAGTGTGATGTTTGATTGTACTTGGCAGAAACGAGGACACAAAAGCCATAACTGTGTTGGCACTGCCATTTCTCTCGACACTGGTCTCTGCCTGGATTTTGAGGTGCTGTCAAACTACTGTCAAGATTTCAGCCACCCCCAAAAGCTTGATTAGCAAGAGGAGGAAGTGTGGCAAGCCTTTCATGCCCCTGTGTGTGAAAAAAATGTTGAATACTCATCCATGTAGACAGAAGCAGCACTGCGCATCTGGCACAGGACGGTATTGTACAACTTGCAGTTCACTGTGGTGGAGACGACCACTGCTCGCACGGTGTTGTGGTTCAACAGGGGCCACACTAGCTTTCAGCAAGTTCTCCAAGAACTGGGAATCTTCCCTTCAGAAGAACTGGTTAGACTAAGCAGTGCAAGTGAACAGCGGAGGATCAGGCAGATGTCTGCCAGGCTGACTGCTGAGGCTAGGTCCCATCACCACAGCCTGGTGTGGTGATGGGACAACTTTTTTTTAATAATGAGGTTAGGAGGCTGAAATTTTCACAGCTTGTAGAGATTGAGCTCCTCTGGTCATATATGTAATCAGATTTTGAATAGCTGCTCCGGGTAAAATGTTAAGCAGCATGACTTTCAGAAAAATGGCTTTTTTGTGCACACTTTTTTTTATCGTAAACATTTTTTCTGAAACTTTTAAAATAGCCTAGGTGGTTTCTTATGAACTGCAGAGTGCACAAATCTACCTGAAAAAGCCTCATTTTCCTCACCACGAAAAAAAAAATGACTGGTAGTGTGCCTTTTTTTGCTGTGTATATTTTTGTTTTATGACCGTCAGATATATCTAAGGACACAAATTGCATAATGAACAAGATTTGTGCACTCTACGTCTTATAATGAACATCTGTGCAAAATTTCATCCTGATACGACAACTTTAAGTGGGAAAATAAGTGTGCACAAACTCAGAAAACAGACAAAAACAACAAGCTGAGAAAAACGCAATTGAAAGTTTATTTCTTTGGCAGATTCAGAAATTCTTGCTCGAACAACATGACATTTGGTGGGGATACAGTCTGAAATGTCCACATTGAGGTACTAAAACTAGAATGCTCCTGCTGCATAAATGCACCCTCACGGTTTTTGCTGGGGTAGTACTTGGTATGGGACCGTTTCACCAGGCTGCGGCAATGGGACCTAGCCTCAGCAGTCAGCCTGGCAGACATCTGCCTGATCCTCCGCTGTTCACTTGCACTGCTTAGTCTAACCAGTTCTTCTGAAGGGAAGATTCCCAGTTCTTGGAGAACTTGCTGAAAGCTAGTGTGGCCCCTGTTGAACCACAACCCTGCGAGGGCAGTGGCAGTGTCCACTACAGTGAACTGCAGGTTGTACGATAGCGTCCTGTGCCAGATGCGCAGTGCTGCTTCCGTCTCCATGGCATGGGATGAGCAGTCGACATTTTTTTCACACACAAGAGGCATGAAAGGCTTGCCACACTTCCTCCTCTTGCTCATCAAGCTTTTGGTGGCGGCTACAAGTACAAGTAGTTTGACAGCACCTCAAAATCCAGGCAGAGACCAGTGTGAAGAGAAATGGCAGTGCCAACACTGTTGTGGCTCGTGTCTTTGCTTCTGCCAAGTACCATCAAAAATCACACTGAGGTCAGTCTGACCAGCTTGCAACGCAGTTACTTGCCTTGCTTCAGCAAGGTTGTCAGAGACGCCTTTTGTGGCCGCAACATGAACTTTCTTGGCAGTGTTGTAGAACGTCTTTTGATGCTGTGGTTTTGGTAGACCAAGAATGGCACAAAACCTGCACAGCTGATCGTGTCCGATGCCAACCGCGCGTGCAGCGAGTACCGCTTTCACATTGACGGCGAAACTATCACGGGGACTTCCCCTGCAGAGTTCCGGTTTGCGGCCTCCGCGACCGACGGCGGCAGCGCGCTGCGACGAGTAAACAAAAGAAATCACTCCCGCAGGGCACTTCTTGTTTTTGCACTTCAGTTCCAGTACCGATGCGAGGCCCTTCCGCGTGTTCGCAACCTCAACTACGACGAGTTCGCACTTGCCGCACGTCGCGCACACGGCGCCACTCAAGGTCAGTCAGAGCGCCGACTTCACAGATAACTGCACCGCTCCCATGGCTGGCTGTCTCCTCACCTTGGAAGGCTGCCAACTTCTTCTCCGATGCGCTTATAAAGCCAATATCTTCGCTGATAAAATCAGCCCCGCCTGGTAGAGCCGCGCTTGCAACGCTTGAAGGCCCGGCGCCATTAGGCCTCACGGTGCCGGTCGTGCCGGCATTGGCCGTGGTCGTCACAATGCTGCGCCGCTTGCGCTTTCCTTTGTACCGGCATGAAGTACGCTGCTTCCGGCGACAAAAGTCACGCTTCTCACCGTTCACGATTAAAAACACACGATAAGGAAATAGAAAAGATAGCGCGAAGTAGCGAACGGAACGATGCGGGCGATGGCGGCTCACAAGCGGCAAAAGCCAATGGCGGTCCCGTTTTGGCGTCACGTGATTTAAATGCCCAGTGGGAGCTCACAAAACAAGTGGGAAGAAACATTTTTTAAATTTTTTTACGCAGAGATACGAAGCTGGCGAGCGGCTCAATCGAGAGAAGAAGGCTTGATCTACCTCTCTCAAGTGACCGAAATGGCGGCTAGCCACGCTGCCGTGCGGAATAAATTCTCAAACCTGGCCGAAATTTGGCTTGATTGCGCGATTTCTTGGGTCACCGCAAGTCATTCAGACACATTTTTCACTAAGTTCTCGTTCGTATTTCGTTTTCATTTTTTAACCCATGAAAGAAGGATAGTCAAAGATGCTAATGCAAGGGAAAACAAAAAATCAGTATATTTCGAAAAAATCGCGTTTTTTCGACCCGCGTGTCCCCCTTAACAGGACTTTTCGGGGTGATTTTTAGTCCCCTTGGACTACCCCCGCCCTCGCCTTGTTTTGTTTATGTGCGAAGCAAGTCCGCATGCTTAGTGTAGTTCTTTGCCTCCCCCCCTGTTGCGCTCAGTCTTTTGGCTGTGGTTTTGGTTGTTTATCTTCGTTCTGTGCCCTAGGTTATCGCACACACGTAGATTGCAGTTTCCTTCATGATGTGTTTCTCACTCAAATAAAAAATCACTCGCTAGTATGCGCCCTGTGTGTTTAGTCATCGTCTCTTGTGTCCTCGTTTTATGCGCACTTTTCTTTTTCGTACCTATGCTAACTTTGATGAAGCTCCTCCCGCCTTCAATTGGCCTTGGCATACCAGTCAGCGGAGCATCTCATGTGTGGAGTGACTTAGAGCTAAATACAGTCCACAAACTAACAAACTAAAGACAGATATTTCCAGGCACAAACGGGTCATGACTCAGTTTCAACTGAGCAAACAAATTAAGACGACCTGCCGGCGGCCGGAAGACTATATGCTGGACCAACTGACTCTGTCGGAGGGTCAGCGAGCCACGCAGTAGCGCAGCCAAGCCATCTTGTTTTGATGTCATACAAATCGTCATAGGAAATCAGCAAGAAGGATGCAGAGGAAGACAGAATTTTCGGATTGATTTTTTCTACCGAATACATTCACGTAAATGCCGCGAGTGGTGGAAACATGGCCTAGAGACTCCAGACTACCATTCGCACTAGTATTCCTGCAATATTTACAAATCACTTCAGTGTCCTTTTAAAAAGGGTATTAAAAAAAATAGACACACACACATACACAAGAGGAGATAAAAAACAAACAAACACAAACCCTCAGTTTCTCAGCGTGGGGATGACTCCTGAGGTGTCCAGGTAGGAGCCCAGGGCCTCGTGCACTCTGTCCCGCTCCCTGGCACAGCCCGGCAGCAACAGCAGCTGGTCCAGCAGCCAAAGATTCCGCCAAGCGGCCAGCAGCTCGCCTCCCCGTTGTTAAACCTGGCCTCTCTCTACGGCCAGCAGGCAGGGCTGTCAGCCGTGGTCTTTTTCTGCTCGGGCACCCACGTGGAGCACAGGACGGCCAAGGGCTGCTCTCAGGACAGCCATGCAGCCCCCACAGCTAGGGCGGCCTCTCCGCAGCCTCGGGTCTGGGTGCCAGGTGCTCGCCTGCCACTGGATAAGCAAGTAGGCATCATCCCCTGCCGCCTGGGCTACCATGGTCGACAGGGCTGCTCATCTGCCCTCTATGAGTAATGTGACTGGGTCGAGTAATTTTGTAGCAGCCAGAACGAGCATTACGATTTGAGAAATATTGCTGGAAGGGGAGGAAAAGAATCGAGAGGAGCCCCAAAAGCAGCATCCTGGCACACAGAAATGTTTACAGAAATAAAATGCCTACGTGCAGAAGAGTTTCTGCCGCACAGATGTCTTTTAAGGGGGGATGTAGCTTTCAAAATCAACTTTTTGTTTCTTTGTGGATTTTGATGAAAATTGGCACAGCAACTGGAAATGCGTCTGTGATAACACCATAAAAATGTCAAGGTAATATTTTGATAACTTTCTTATTTATTAAATTTTCTTTCTGTTCCGCTTGTACCGAGCTTGAGCGACTTATAAAACATGATAGAAAACTTGTTCGGAGTGCTTTGCAATCCCAAATGAATGAACGAGGTCGTGACAGTTTTAGAATTTTTTTTTACAACACAATGTTTTTTAGTTTTCATTTTTTTAGAGGTCAATGTGCAACAGGCATGTCGACTGTGAACGACTATTTGAATAAAAAAATCACAGAAAAGAAATATGGAAAACCAAGAGTGCCACGACCTGAACTGTTAATCAAGAATGTAATGCAAGAAACGGAATCAAAATAGACCCAGAGGTCACGAAGTAATCCCTGGAACAAGCGACACAGGTGGAAAAAACTGTTTTGAGAAAACGGCTTCCGAAGTTGCAACATAGGTTTCACTTATCAAAAGTCATCACGGTTGTAGCCTTTCATGTCCTTTTGAACATGGGGCTTTTGGAAGGCCTTGCCTTGAAATTGGAGTGCCTTTTACAGCCTTTCTCTTTCCACAAAACATCATTTTCAGGTCCTTTGCGAAGAGTACGTAGCCTAGTTAGCAGACCAAACGGAGGGGGGAGATGGCTTTCAATGGGCTTTCAATGCAAAGTAGGTTAGCTGGTTGGCTGTATCGCACTGGACAACTTCCCTTTGCAGTGTTGTCCCCATGGCAAGAACTTATACCTTGGTGCTTGCTATAAAGCTTAATTGGGCGCATATTTGACAACGCACAGACTTTGAGTGTACTTAACATTTTCGCGTGGCTTATATTCCCATAAAAGGCACAAGTTATTGTCAGCTATTGGGTTATCACATCCCCGAAACATATTTTTCTATGACCTACATATTCGAAGCAAAGCCGCATTTGTTGTCTGCTCTGCGAAACGCACCAACCTCTTACAGTGCCAATATCAAGCCTAAACGAGGCGACAATAAATAGAATTCACTTGTGCTGACGTGTTCGAAGGTGACAGTTGTGATATGCAGCTGCCGTCGCCGACGCCCGCAAAAGCGGCCAAGAAGCGCGCAGAACCGCCTCCCCGTGTAGCTCTCGTTGGCGTTCGAGCGCTCTACCAAGATACAGCTGTTTTTTTTTTAAGTGCCTTAAATGTGCAGTTTCCTTACAGACGTCACCATAACAAGTTGTTTAGTGCGTGGAAAGGCAAAGAGAAGCGAAAGAGAACCAAAGGACTGCATGACCACCTATCAGTTACGCAGCGCTAATCCCGCAAATGCCGCGGAGAAGCGGCGGCAGGCGGCGCAGCGATCTCAAATCTCGAGGCGTATAAGCAAAGCGATTGCACATGCGTAGTGCGAAGTTCCTTGCCCCCCCCCCCCCCCCCCCCCCCTTCTGTGTTGCACTCAGTCTTTTGGCTGTGGTTTCGGTTGTTTATCTTTGTTCTGTGCCCTAGGTTATTGCACATGCATAGATCGCTGTTTCCTTCATGTGTTTTTCACTCAAAAAATCACTTGCCTGTCTGCGCCCTGTGTGTTTAGTCATCGTCTCTTGTGTCCTCGTTTTATGCGAACTTTTCTTTTTCGTACCTATACTAACTTTCATGAAGCTTCTCCCGCCTTCAATTGTCTTAGCGTACCAGTCAGCGGAGCATCTCATGTGTGGAGCGACTTAGAGCTGAAGAGAGTCTACAAACTAACAAACTAAAGGCAGATATTTTCAGGCACAAACGGGTCATGGCTTAGTTTCAACTAAGCAAACCAATTAAGACAACCTGCCGGTGGTCGGAAGACCATAGGCTGGACCGACCGACTCTGTCGGGGGGTCGGCGAGCCACGCAGTAGCGCAGCCAAGCCACCTTGTTTTGATGTCATACACAACGTCATAGGAAATCAGCAAGAAGAATGCAGAGAAAGACAATTTTCGGATTGATTTTTTCTACCGAATAAATTCACATAAATGCCGCGAGTGGTGGAAACATCGCCTAGAGACTCCAGACTACCATTCACACTAGTATTCCTGCAATATTTACAAATCACTTTCAGTGCCCCTTTAAAAAGGATTATTAAAAAAAAAAAGACACACACACACATGCACAAGAGAAGATAAAAAACAAACAAACAAACCCTCAATTCCTCACTGTTGTTCCAAATCCCTGGGCTAGGAGGCAAAGCGTGGGGATGAGACCTGAGGTGTCCAGGTAGGAGCCCAGGGCCTCGTGCACTCCGGCTCCCAGGCACAGCCCGGCAGCAACACCAGCTGGTCCAGCAGCCGAAGATTACGCCGTGCGGCCAGCAGCTCGCCTCCCCGTTGTTAAATCTGGCCCCTCTCCATGGCCAGCAGGCAGGGCTGTCAGCCACCTCCGGGTGGTGTTTTTCTGCTCGGGTGCCCACATGTTGCACAGGACGGCTGAGGGCTGCTGTCGGGACGGCCATGCAGCCCCCACAGCTAGGGCGGCATCTCCACAGCCTCGGGTCCGGGTGCCACTGGATAAGCGAGTAGGCATCATCCTCTGCCGCCTGGGGTGCCATGGTCGACAGGACGGCTCATCTGCCCTCTCGCAGTAACGCGATTGGGTCGAGTAAGCTTGGAGCAGCCAGAACGAGCATTAGGATTTGAGAAGTATTGCTGGAAGGGGAGCAAAGCAACCGAGAGGAGCCCCAAAAGCAGCATCCTGGGCACACAGAAATGTTTACACAAGTAAAATGCCTACGTGCAGAAGAGTTTCTGCCGCACAGATGTCTTTTAACAGCGATTATGAAATGCCTCAGGACAAGCACCGAAAGAGTTCACGCGAGCCAGCAGATCATGAAGGAACTTGACTTTTTATTTAAAAAATGACTATCGGGGTAGCATTCAATTTGGTAGGCTACAGAACTTTTCCTAAAACCAGAATGAACAAAACAGAGTCCCTTAATGTGGACAGTTTGATGTACATGAAAACAGAACACCTTGAAACTAAAACGACTACATGGCAATAAAACACAATAGGACTAGATTGCCTGGAAACGCCTTTGAACTTGTTTAAATGATACAAAACAGACACTTGTGCTAAACCCACGTTTGCCTGGTTAAATATGCATGAAAGTAGAACTACCATGACTGGTCCAAGGTTCTCTTGTGTGCCATTTTGTCTAGTTTTGCCGCAATTCTTCTTTTACCCTCAGCTGGAACAGACTGTCCACTTTCGACATCACCGAAGCTCTTACCCCCGTATTCCGAGTCCCTCCTCCACTCGAGCCTCCGCTCGAGAAGACCCTTGAGAGCGAGTTTCGGTTTCATAAACTAACCTCCACTTGAGTGTCTCCTCCAACGGAGGAGCCGCTCACGATTTGGAGGAGCCACCCCAAGGTGTCGTCTGTGCTACCTTGAAGCAGCCCTCAGTACTATTTTCAAGGTGGCCGCCTACGCTCCTCTCGGTTCGAGCCGGCTGTGCTCGCTCGCCTCTTTCGCGGAGCATGTATCCCACATTGACGAGGCAATGAAGGTTTAGGGGATTTTCGCACCGTGAATTTGCCATGTCAGCGCATAAGGTACTGGCTGAACACACTTGAGCACTTCAGCAAGGGCGAATTCGTGTCGCGGTGCCGCTTTACCAAATCGTTCACTGCTGGAGCTGCCGAGGTGGCTACGCTTCAAGCCAAACGCCAGCAACCGCGGCCACCCACTGCTCCCTGCGTTCCGGCTGCTGGTTACGTTGCGATGTTATGGCGCCGGGACATTTCAAGTTGCGATGGGTGCCTTCGTCAACATTTCGCAGCCGACAAGCCGCGTTGTCAGGCGTTGGTTGGAACTCGTAATTCGGAGCGTCGTGATGTTTTCTGCGACGACAGCCGAGCTCCGAGATATCTGCGCGGACTTGTCTTTATCCTCGCAATGACAAGGTTGTCGCTGCCATGTACCGAAAGTCATCGCTCTGTAATGAAGGTGTCACACTTACCTATGACATGGCTACCGTAATCTGCTTACAGTGCGTATGAAGCAGACGATCGCCGTAGGGAAGCGAGCGAGCGTCTCGTCTGCTACAAAGCCCAGTTTTCTTTTTTATTTTTTTTTCTTTGACCCGCCTGCGCTGCTAGGCTCTGCCCCTCTACCTCGCGCTTGCGTGCTGTCGAATGGGAACATTTCTACCGGGTTCACCGTGGTGCCTGTAAAATTACACACGCACTACTTTGTAATTTGAACATTATGTCGGCTTTCAGCCACCGATAATGGCGTGAACAGCAAAGAACAAATAATTAAGCGCTCACTGTGTGGGCAATTACGGTTGATGATATGCGCTCGTCCTGCATGAAAGCAAACCGCCCTACACCTCCAGCCCTTCCGCTGACATATCGTTATCTTGGCTGTCGTCCGGAGGGGGGGCCCTGAAACTTATAGTAATCGATAGGATAAGAAAGAACGGGAGACTCGACGGGATACGTGGAGACATGGAGCAGCGTACACAAAAACAAAACAGAGTTATCGTCTGCTACCGAAGTGTGTGTGCAGTGTGGCCAGACCAGAAAACAGTTATCTCTAGTTGTGTCCACCTGGTTCATGTTATTTTCGTCATCCTCTCAATCACAGAAACTAGTATTTCTTAAAATACCTGTATAATTACTTAACAGAAAATAAAAACAATAAAAAGAGTATATTTCTTAGGCGTACTTTCATGTCTTGAATAAAAATTTCTAATAACCTCACCCCCCCCTGCCTTTCGCTGCTCCTCCGAAACTGCGATCTCGAGGGTCCCTCCAGACGTAGGATTTCCTCGGAAGGACGGCTTCACCACGTTTATGAAATGCGTGGAGACCTCGAGTGGAGGTGTTGCCATATCTGCCACTTGACGGAGTGGAGGAAGCACTTTGTGTGGAGGAGGGATTCAGAATATGGGGGTCAGAGCTGACTACAGTACACAAACTAACAAACTAAAGGCAGATATTTCCAGGCACAAACGGTTCATGGCTTAGTTTCAACTGAGCAAACCAATTAAGACAACCTGCCGGTGGTCGGAAGACCATAGGCTGGACCGACTGACTCTGTCGGGGGGTCGGCGAGCCACGCAGTAGCGCAGCCAAGCCATCCTGCTTTGATGTCATACAAATCGTCATAGGAAATTAGCAAGAAGGATGCAGAGGAAGGCAGCATTTTCGAATTGATTTTTCCTACCGAATAAATTCACGTAAATGCCGCGAGTGGTGGAAACATGGCCTACAGTCTCCAGACTACAATTTGCACTAGTATTCCTGCAATATTTACAAATCACTTCAGTGTCCTTTTAAAAATAGTATTAAAAAAATAGACACACACACACACATACACAGAGAAGATAAAATCAAGCAAACAAACCCTCAGTTCCTCAGCGTGGGGATCACTTCAGAGTCCTCCAGGTAGGGGCCGGGGCCTCGTGGACTCGGTCCTGCTCCCTGGCACCACCCGGCAGCAACAGCAGCTGGTCCAGCAGCCGAAGACTCCGCCGTGCGGCCAGCAGCTCGCTTTCCTGTTGTTAAACCTGGCCCCTCTCTACGGCCAGTGTCTTTTCCTGCTTGGGTGCCCACATGGAGCACAGGACGGCCAAGGGCTGCTCTCAGGACAGCCATGCAGCCCACACAGCTACGGCGGCCTCTCCACAGCCTCAGGTCCAGGTGCCAGGTGCTCGCGTACCCCTGGATAAGCAAGTAGGCATCATCTTCTGCCGCCTGGGCTGCCATGGTCGACAGGGCTGCTCATCTGCCCTCTATGAGTAATGTGATTGGGTCATGTAAGTTTGGAGCAGCCAGAACGAGCATTAGGATTTAAGAATTGCTGGCAGGGGAGGAAAACAACCGAGAGGAGCCGCAAAAGCAGCATCCTGGGCACACAGAAATGTTTACACAAGTAAAATGCCTTCGGTGCAGATGAGTTTTTGCTGCACAGATGTCTTTTAGCAGTGACTACGAAATGCCTCAAGACAAGCACCGAAAGAGTTCGTGCGAGTGTGTACATGCATTCACGGCCTGAGCCAACAGATCATGAAAGAACTTGAAGTCTTATTTAAAAAACGACTATCGGGTTAGTATTCCAATCGGTAGGCTACAGAACGTTTCGCAAAACCATAATGAATGAAACACAGTAAGATAATGTGGACAGTTTGATGAACGTACAAAAAATTAGAACATTTTGAAGCACGAAATAACTACATGGCAATACAACACAACATGACTAGAGTAAGCAGAACACGTAATGAAACAAAACAGGAACAGGAAAAAACCCATGCTTCTCTGGTTAAATATGCATGAAAGTAGAACTACCGTGACTGCTCCGAATTTTTCTTTTGTGCCATTTCGTCTAGAGCTGCCGCAATTCTTCTTTTACCCTCAGCTAGAAGAGACTGTCCACTTTCGACATCACCGAAGCTCTAAGACCAACGGCTAACTTATTTGAAACGAAGACTAAAAAAATCAGTGAGAACATCGATCACATTCTTCACGAAGAACAGCTTTGCAAAGAAAGTTTTATCAGAAAATGCTTCCCTGAAGCGTTCCTGTAGCATTCCTCCTGAACAACATGTTGAGTCAGACAAGATCACTTTCTTCGAAGCTCAAAACGATTCAATGAACCGGCTACTGCCGGTCCCAAATCAACCCATCTTGAACTTTCGTCCCTCTCCCCTTTCCGGCTAGCTACACTTGCAATGCCGTCTCCATCTCGACCGCTCGGAGCTAGTCACGTGAACTTAAAGCGCAAACCGCATGGCGCGTTTTTACACACGATTCGTGCGCGTTCGGCGTTGCGTGCGCGTTATTTTCATGCCCGCATCGACGACATCACACCCACGGCCCCTTAGCGCTCGAGACAGCCAGCTGCCTCCAACAGAGATGTTTAGGCTTACCACCCCGGCAGATATCGCATATGCGCTTTCACTAGCGGCGTGGATGATGTTTTATAGTACCGTTTTCGCCCCCATTATAAGCTCCTTTCCCGCACAAGCAACTTCGTGTGTGCCTTGAGCCGTATTTTAGAGAGCGGTTAGAAGCAGTCGCTCGAGATCCCCACACCACTTCGCGGCCAAAGCCGCCGCGCCCGTGGTGTGCGCGGCGCGTTTTTGCGAGCAGAAAACGCTCCAGATTCCCTCCTCTTCAACGCTCGTGGTGTAAAGAGCATGCCACATTGAGGAAGCCCGGCGAAACGAAGCTTCAGCGCAAGATTGCCGCAGATTGCTTGCAATCAGAGTCCTTGTAGCAGGACGTAGCAGGATTTACCTCTCGGCGCAGTTGGGCGCAATTGGTGCAGCTATCACATCATGGCGTACATGTACGTCATCCCTTGTATGTTTAAAAAGTGCGTCTTTTTCGCCAACTTCCCCTGCTTGGCATGTGCTGCCACACTGTGGAAATACGTCAAATTATTTTCTTCCACCAATGGCTCATTTTTTTATTTTTTATGATTTACTTCAACGGCGCACCGGCTATCACTTGCGCATCCGGTAACGAGGGGGTCGCGCTGGGTATCGCCCACCTAGAGTTCCTGTATATTTAGTAGCGCAAGAGTTGCGTGTCTGATTGCCACATGCCGCGGGTTCCAGTTCCACAGGAGAGCCCGCTTTCAGGGCTGCGCACAAGACCCCGTATTCAGTCAGTTCTGCTCAACTGGGAATCGGCGGTTGTGGAAGCGGCAGCCGCTCAGCTGATAAGCAGACGACTATCGTGCGCCAGGTTTCGTCCACACCGCTCCTCGCCACTCCTCGTCGCTGCCGCTGGTGCGGCGGCTCGGCGTCAGCTCGTACATGCGAGACGGGTGGCTTTCCTGCACGACCTGGAACTCAAGCTGGCGGATGGACGCGCAACTCTGCTCCCCTAGTGGAGCTTTATGCAGGAACTCTACGCCCACCAGGTGCCTCTCGCTTCTTGCGTCTGCGAAACTGATGAGGCACTTTTCTGGTTTTTTTTTTTTTTTTTTTTGTATTTTAGAGGAGCGGCGCACTGTCTACCCCTCGCGCACCGGCTGGTTTCGGTATCGTCCTCCGGGTGCTTCCCGCTTTTTGCGCCCGTGAAACTGATGTCTATCTGATTTCGATTCACTCAAAAGGTGCCGGCTTGTTACTCTCTCGTTTTTATTTAGAAATTTTCTTGTGTTACTCATGAATAAACCACATGTATGTAACAACACAAACAATTTTTTGGTCACTTTATGGCCACCCTAAAAAAATTACGATAATATTTTCGAGAAAAAGATTCATCCGAAGAATTTCAATCAGCAACAAAAAAAATCGCCCCTGGGGGGTCGCATTTGGCGAAAAAATTCGACCATCAGAGGGTTAACAGCGATTATGAAATGCCTCAGGACAAGGACCGAAAGAGTTCGTGCGAGTGTGTACATTCACTACATGAGACAGCAGATCAAGAAGGAACTTGACTTTTTATTTAAAAAATGACTATCGGGGTAGCATTCAATTCAGCAGGCTACAGAACTTTTCATAAAACAAGAACGAACGAAACACAGTCACTTAAGGGGCACTGACACAAAATTTTGAAGGCGAGATAACTTCGGAGGTAGATTGGTGGGAACACATTTACATCATCTGCAAAATATCAGCGGCGAACACAGCCTAGAACATATTTAAAATCAATTTTAAAGTGTGCGAAACGCAACCGCGCAGCCAGCAGAGGACCACGTGCAATCGACATCCCGAGAATATTGTGTAAATAAACAACATCCAAACACGTCACGAGTTTGTGTTTGTCGCTTCCGCACTGCCGGCGTTTTTCGCCGGCTCGCCCGGCTCGCTGCTCCAATCGGAGGGCCGGAGGGCAGAGCTTCTGCTCTCGAGAACGAACGACCCGATCGTTGGCGGCGGAGGCGCCGTGATTTCGTCAGCTCATCGGGCAGCTGGCCGTGACCGAAGTTCTGCAGCGATTCTAGGCACTCTGTTTCTATTACTGTTTATTACCATTGGATGCGAAAACGCGCCGGAGGCACGAAAAGCCCACTGAGCTAGCCACACGGTCGCTGTGCAGGCGGCGGCCACGGCCGCGAAGTGGCCCAGGCCGGCGCAGGTAGCTCGAGTGATAGCTTGTTACCGCTGCACGAAATTGTCCCCAAGTCCCGACCATGGTGGCTTACATGAGAAAGGAGTTAATGATGCGGTGGCGGGTTGCATTAAAAATTGTCATCTGCACCGCTTACGCGAGCGGCACTCGAATACCCGCCGCAGTGCTAAGCCCAACACATCTGTAGGCGGACCTGTAGGCAGACCGGCCGGCTGCTCCCAGCGCGCATCTTGCCACCCACAGTCTCGAGCGCCGCGCGTCGTTCTTTAGCCGCGGTAGCATTTGCACTCGCAGCGCCTGCGTCACATCCACGGTCGCTTTTTAATTAAGCGCCTCACGAGATCAGTACGTGGGGGCATTCGCAGAAACTGCCGTCGATGCGGATTCGACAGTGCTACGGCGGCTCTGCTCTGTGATATCCCTCTGACGATCACGTGGTCAGCTTTGTTCACACAAAATCCACAAAATCCATCGTTTCGCGGCGCTCGCTGAAACCGAAACTGCGACTGGCCGCATTGAAAATGTCTCTAATTAAACAACCGTCGCACGCTGAAGCAAATGAGGTTTCTACAGGTTATAAGTAGGTCACTAGCTACTTATCGCAACAAGAAAAACAAGATGCAAAATTTTTGTGTCAGTGCCCCTTTAATGTGGACAGTTTGATGTACAGTCGCCAGCAAAAGTTTGCGGGATGTGCAGCCAGCAAGCGCCGGGTCGAGGCTCAAGGAACTGGCGTGTTAGGCGCGCTTTGCGTATGCCTGTCCTTTATTTGTTACCGGGCATCTTTGATCACTCGCTTGCCCGTGACATGCTTTCGATATTGGCGGCAGCCGCGGTGGCACCGCGTGACCATCGCCGTCGTTCTGCATCACTGGTGCTACAAAATACACAGCCCGCGGCCGCCGTTGCTATGTTCAGACTATCGACGCAAAAGCCATATCGTGATCTATGGACGTAAAAAGACGGCGTGTCACGCTGCTCGGTGGATTGAGACGTGAAATGACGTCATTCTTTAAAGTTAGTACGACAGTTGCGGACAGTCTGAACCCGGCCTTATCTTTCAAGAGGCACTGCTGGTTGAATAGGAAATACTTTTATTTTATTTTAAATCTAAGTACCGATAATCTGTCACCTGACCCACAATTGCCTTTGTAGTCGTCTCAGGGGCTAATTATCACAAAATTTCCTTTGGGGTAGTTCTAACAAAACAAGAGTTACAGCCGTTTTCTGTAACTGTACCTCCTCCTTAGTCTGTCAAGTATTGAGTGCCGTATCGTTTACGGATTCCCTAAAAACTAATTATGGCAAGTAAATATGATTCGGCGTAATGCTAACAGTCCTACTTTGGCCAATTCCAGTATGATGTTGAGACCTACATTACATTGAGAGTGAGATCTTTCCCCAGAAAGTTTGCTTTGCCGCAAGAATAATTTGGCAACGCGACTTTTTTCTAAGCACCACAGCAAGGTACGCACTTTTTAACAGGTCGCCTTTATTAGCTCCTGTAAAATAAATTTAGTCGTGGACCATTAGATCACTTGGAAGATAAGATTTATTGAATGCTGCACGCCGTGCAAAGGGCGGTCGCGGGCTGCGTAATTTGTAGCACCAGTGATAGCAGAGCGACAGCGATGGTCACGCGGCACCACTGCGGCTGCCGCGAATATCGAAAGCATGTCCTGGGCAAGCGAGTGATCAGAGATGCCCGGTCACAAATAAAGGACAGGCATGCGCAAAGCGCGCCTAGCCCGCCAGTTCCTTGAGCCTCGACCCGGCACTCGCTGGCTGCAGATGGTGCAGCAATGCAGTTTTGCGCCGCTCGGCCACGCGCCGCACATCCCGCAAACTTTTGCTGGCGACTGTACATGAAAACAGAACACCTTGAAGCTAAAACGACTACATGGCAATAAAACATGATATGACTAGATCCCCTGAAAACGCCTTTGAACTTGTTTAATTACCGTGTTTACTCGCGTAATGATCATACTTTTTTTTTTTTAAATATTATGCAAAGTTAGAGGTGCAGTCATTTTGCGAGGTAAATTTTTTTTGAAAAAGTTTCAGCGCAGAAAACGCAAGTTGCAGCTCAGAATTAAGTCTTATGAACATAATAACATAACAAATAAAAACATAATAAAAACTCCACTGATCACCGAATGACCACCGAGTGATGCAAAACGCAGTGTTTTCATTACGGCCTTACGGAACGCGCAGGAACGAGTTTGCTGAGGTGAGGACAGGTCGCCCAATAAGTGGCTGCTGCTGTCACAGTGTGGGACATGAAGACACGGCTGCCAACACAGCAAGCCGGGCGAGTTTTGTTTATATGTTTTGTAAGTACATTATGTGCATTTAGTGAGAGTTTCTTCCGCATCAATAATGAACTCACACTTGCCGATATCGCTAATATCATCAAGGCCGCGGCAATAACGTAGGCATGCCCGCTTTGAAAGAGGGAAACTGACGTAAGCCCGACCATCGCTGTCAGAACTTGGCACGCATACGAAATATGGTTGCGTCAAGTTCAGGGTACGATCATTGCGCGGGAAATTTAAAAAAAGCCATATTTTCACGACGACCTTCAGGGGTGCGATCATTACGCGAGTGCAATCTTTATGCAAGTAAATACGGTAAGTAAGCAGAACATGTAATGAAACAAAACAGACAATTGTGCTAAACCCATGTTTCTCTGGTTAAATACGCATGAAAGTAGAACTATCGTGACAGGTCCAGTTGTTTTCTGTGCCATTTTGTCCAGTGCTGCCACCATTCTCGCTTTACCCTCGGCTAAAAGAGACTGTCCACTTTCGACATCACTGAAGCTCTTGGACACTATGCCGTGGCTAATTAGATGCTCCGCATTTGCCACCATATTATTTTTGTGGTCTCCACTTCTCGCTGGAGCCTGTCTCGGCCATGACAGTGCTGCTTAGCTGCCTGAGCTTTTTGGCTGCAATGCGCTCTTGGCAGTCTTTGCTTGACATTTGTACTGCTCTCAAAACCTCTGGTGTCACATTGAAGTGACTTGCATCTCCTTCAAAGCGCTTGGAGAACGAAACGATGTGCCTGATGCCATTAACAGTTCGTATCGCACACTGAGCCCTTTCATTAAGGTGCCGGAAGTTCTTATCGAAGCCCATTTCCCCAACCGCTTTTCTACGTGGAATGCACAGCAATGCCTTCACTAGCCTGGCCAAGACAGTAAATTTGGTTTTGTTGTCAGCCTCCTTCCAAAACTCTGCTGCGAATACTCATCAATCCGTGTAGACGGATCTGATTCAACATGTTCAAGCTGCACGAGCATGTGTTCATCCACCAAAGTAAAGACATCGCAGGGTTGGTTCACTTGCAGCAGCCTGGTAGCTAGCACCCTAAAATGAGCACTGGAGGACTTTGCTTCCCTCAGCTGTGGGCTCAAGAAGCGCAGGATCTGCAAAATGACGTAGTTGAACAGCCGCCGCGCAGAAGGCACTGAGCGCATTTTATGTAAAAGCTTCCTTCCACTTCATTTTATGTAAAACATTCCTTCCACTTCAATGCCCGTGGCGTTAGAAGACTCCTCCCACCAGAGCCTGTCACATCGAGGAAGCCCGGCGAAACGAAGCTTCGGCACAAGATTGCCGCAGATTGCATGAAATGACGAAGGATGCAGCAGGATTTACCGTTCGGTGCACTTAGGCGCAGATATCACATCACTGGTTCGTTGCCCTTGAGCTCCCCGTGTCTGGGCAACCACTGCGGCCGCAGCCGGGCTCTCCGAGAAAGCACTCCCCGCACCAGGAGTGAGCACAAGTCGTCCTCCCGGATGCGCAGCAGGGCGGCCCGGGAGTTGCACAGGAGGGCACAGCGCTGGGGTCAGGCCCAGGCTGGCACCCACCAGCTCAGCTGTGGCTGAGGACACGGCGCACTACAGCAGCGCCTGCCGGGTGACCTCCCCCGGCACGGCGCCTGCTGAGGTCGCGCCCTGTCCCTGTCGCACAGAGCCGCCCGAATAGGCCAGGCTGTGGCCCTCCAGGTCATCTCGGACGATGGCCCAGGCCAGCTGAGCAGCCCACAGTGCTTGCCCAGGATTTCTAGCTGCACCTGGGCCACCAGAGCAGGGGACCAGACAGTGCCCTCCCATCCACAGGGACCACCACCTGGCCGCGCAGGGCAAGCATGTACCACATGCGCAAATGTAGGTGGCTGCACAGCTACTGTGGTAGGGGGGGCCTCCCCCTTTGGCCAGCCGCAGCCAGTCGATGCGACCCACGGCGCACTGCTTGGCCATCGTCATGAGTGTCCTTGCCCTCACCCTGGCCAGTGCCTGAGTCCTGGGGCAGGCCCAAGCAGACGCAGATGCCTTTGCGGTGGTCGCTCTCCAGCTGACCCCGTTTCACTCAGCTGGGCCTGCAGTCATGAGAACCAGAAGCGCAACACAACGGCAAGCCTTGTAGAAGTAGCCATGGAAATAGCAGCGATTGCCCCAAGTACGTTCCAGCTCTTTCGAGGTTGATCAAGAAAAAACTCGATACTTATTCTCAGGCATTGGAACTAGTAATATTTAGATGCAAATAATCAGTTCGAGCAGTTTGGGCGCCTAGAAGACTTCAGTTGATATATGCAACTGTTTGTCCATTATTTTTTTAGACCACATTACTAAAATCACAAGGAATCCTGTCTTAATAATTCCCCATGTCACAGCAGGAGCGCACTTTCAAAATTCCAAGCCCAAAGTCAAGAGAAATAGCTTCCCACAAAACCCCACCTTCACTTCTGCCAAACAGAGACCATTCAAAAGTTGGCTTTGCCACACTACTTGCAGATTTTTCGTTTCTCTGCATAGCATTCAGGTTTGGTCTTTTTTTTTGCACTTTACAAGAGCTCAGTATAAGAACATATTGAAGTGTGAAGAGCGCACACTTACGCTAAGCAGAATGGAGAAATGCTAACAGCACAAGCACGCTATCCCAACACTGTTGTGTACACCTCTTCTTTGTCTCAATGTGCGCTGCACACACCTCAGTGTCTAGTCACCAACTAGCCCAACATGGTACAGCAATGCACAAAAAGTACGTCGGAAACTGGTAGCTGAAAAGCAAGTTGAAAACACAGTCGAACGGCAATGCTCTATTCGATGGATGTATCGCCTTGTTGACAACTTCTTTGGCACTTTGTTTACTTCTTGCTTTGTATCGGAGCACAAGTTCACTCCTTAAACCTCGTTTATCGCAAGAATCCTGCATCGCTCTTGACTACGTGGCAATATCAGCAACATGAATCGAGCACTGGCACAATATTTGCAATCCGAGATAGCTGTATAAGTCCTGTGTATGCATGAAGACATCTCCCAGGTATTTTGAGCAGTAACTGCTTTGTGTAACACATTTTAAATAAAATTTAATAGCTACACAGGCAACGCAGCTTAGAACAAAGAGCCTGTCGACAACTGAACTCGCATGATGTGGTGATAACCTGGCAGCCGTACTGCTGACGCCGGGCTACGTGCATAACACGTTATGAGCAGCGTGCCAGTCAGGGTTTTCTGCGTGGACAGGGCCTGACTACTTGTGCCAATGGAGAGTTGTGCACCTGTTTTGTTGGTTGCAGTGTTTAGAGGAGCCAAGTTTAGGCTCACCATGATGACGGAGATTGGATGGCTGCTTTTGCTAGCGGTAAGGATGAGGATTTACGGTGAAACTTTCAGCCACTGCGAGGAAAACATCCACTTGAAATGCGGCTACACGCAAATGTAAGATTTTCCTAATCAACAAACTTACTTCACCTTGGGGAATTTGCCTACACTGGTCGATTAACAATTTTCAGCCACATCTGCACCTTTTTGCCAGTTTTCCATTCTGTTTGGCAGTAACAAGCTGTACCTGAGGCTACCTGTGGCTTTCACAGGTGCCTTGTAGGAGTAACGTAGGAGCACTCGAACAAAAAAGCGGTGTCACGAAGATAGTCTTAACTAAGGAACTCAGGTGCGGGTTTTGCTGACACTAACACGAATGACAACAAGCATAATCATTCACGCTGCCATAGGCCATCTTTCGGGCCACTTTATGATTACTGGACCAATAGGTACAAATAGCAGTTCAGAAGGAGAAAACCGGCATTTACCTTAGGAAATATGATATAACGGTGTGGTAAACATTGCCAAGTCACAACTGACAAAGCTCTGAGGTTCGCAAGCCTGTCGAATAGCCCTGCAGCTGGCTAAACAACAACCAGAACACTATTGTCAAAGCACTTGATCTCCCAGGTACGAAGCTGAAATTGAAATCTTGGTCATCTGCTGCCCTAGCATCATTTTGATGCCACTTTAAGTCACTCTCGAGTACACATAACAACCTAGGACAAACCAATTAACGTAGTTATAAATATTCCTAGGTGAAACCTGAAGACAAGAAAACTAGATGCAAGGGCAGCTCTATGAAAAGCGGTAACACGAAGGGCAGCGAGCACAAATTGCACAGCTTCTCTCTCATTAAGTGCACACAAATCGCATACCACATCCTGCCAAGACCTGATGCACCCAGCATAAGCGGTAATTGCACTGTGAACACATCATGGGTCTGCAAGGAAAATTCCAATTTCCAATTACAACATCAGCCATACACAAAAAGTGGTTACCTGCTGCAAATGAGAAACGTCCTAATCGACCCTGTGCAAGCGCGCCTTGGCCTACTCACACATGGCCACGTTGATCAGCGACACCTCCTCGGCAGCTTTGCTCTCACCCAGGGCTTGAAAAGGCACCCTGAAGGCGCCGACAGCAAAAATACGATAATAAAGTGCACACAACTAAAGCACTGTGCCAGTTTGAAGCTTAAGGTAAGCAAAACTTTTAATCTTGAGGCAAACAAGGATGCAGAGGGGTTTTACTACTCTAACATGAAAATTCCCTACTGCACAAGACCAAAAAAAAAGTCAAAAGCTTATCCTATTCAAAAATCTCAAACCTGCTACAGTGAAAGGCTTGGAATGAATAAAACTCTAGGGCAGTGCCTTGAACATGCACACAACATTTTGGGAATTTCTTGCACTATTCATAGCTCAAATGTGTGTTGGCAGAATAAAACTAAACTATGTCACAAACTAGCAATACCATTGCAAAATTTCTTCATAAACACACGCTTGCAGATAGCTAGTATGCCATTCTCCTTTTATCATACTGTTTTATGTGACAGGACACAGCGAAAATGGAACAAGCAGTAAGGCAAATGTGCAGTCTATTAGCTTCATTTTTAGCTCAGACCGAAATGCACTAAATATGCCTATCATGAATATCCCAAGACAAGTGATCACATCAACAATAACGGCAGCATGAAGATATGGTAACGGTCAGTGGCAATGCGAATTGTCTTAAATTGGCCCCACTCCTGCTTTATTTTTTGCCCACATTACAAAATTGCACGACATGCATTTCATACGGGTTTTTGGAAACAGATGTTGTATTAACCTCAACAATTTGCGTTTGGAACAACGCCAATTCCTCCATTATTTCTATTGTTTTCTTTGGAGTTGTCTGACTAGGATCGTTGTATTGTTGAGTTTTGGTTTGCGGACGCACCATAATGCGCAACAACTGTCTGGTATTTGTAATGTCCATACACTAAACTGTGCTCTTAAACGCACGGGCCTATGTAGGAATTTATCACGTCAAAGGGACCTTACAAATGATTTCTGATTCAGTCTCTGTACTCACGCGCGTGTTGTCTGCGGGCTATTTTCCGAAATCTTTGGAAAACATTGCGCCCATGCGGATTTAGTACAAACTGCTTGCTCTCTTTTTTTTTGGTAGTGTCATCTTCGCAGCAGTCACAACAGACACAATGAGTGGAGCCTGGAAGACACTACTACTCTGTCTGGTTAACTCGGACGCTTTCTTTTACTTTTGTTTCTTCTAAAGTGACGCGGTCAGTGCGTTATCTTATCTGAGAATGTAAGCGAAAAACAAGAAAAACGTTGTTACAGCATGAAAGGCGCCAATAAAAAAAAAAAGTAGCGTTTTGCCCTTCCCCCCCTTTGCCTTAAGAGTAATGCTGTACGCACGACGTCGTGCACTCATACCGGAAAAGGCTATACGCACGACGTGACACGCCCGCGCCATCTAGCGGATAACGACGTAACTAACGCGAAAATCCCATGAAATAATAATAACAACAAAAAAACGCTAAAGACTCGATTGGTTCGCGATCGTCCTCTCAGTTAACATCCTACAGTACCTGTGTGTGCGATTATGTTGCCGCGCAAGTACGTTTTGAACATTTCAGCGGTCGGCAAGACTAACTCTATTGGCAGGACCCCCAGGACCCCCCGGGAAACCCCTTTTGTGCTCACATCACAAGTCGCGACGGGAGCGGTCTGTCTGTGTCAAATTTCATCGCTACGACCTGCTACGATTAATCAACGACAGTGACTCTGACTAGATATTCAGCAAAAGCGGCTTGGTGGGCTGGTTAAAAGTCAAGGCATATTGTTGCCTCCCACCGTGAGTTGTGATGCGGGCGTGACATCAACCCCAGCGGTCACTCTTGACATCTGCATCTCGCCTCTCGCGTACTGCGGTCAAAAATTGCCAGTTAGTTGCACTGCGGACACTTCAACTGGCAGGGGCTTTGTAAAAGTTTTCATTGTCGCAGCGCTTGTAGCATAGCAGAAAAAGGTGGTGAAAAAAAAACATTCAATTAAGAACCTGCAGCTGTACGTGTTATGCAGCGTTTTTAATTTTAAACTTTGATATTGGTCAATGACTTCGTTAATGTTTCTAAAGAAAAAGTGGATGAGATAGCCGGCATATTTTTTTCAACAGAAGACACATCCGTCCTATACCTAAAGGCGCAACATTTTTTTTTTCGGCAGGATATTTTGCCAGCACTGTAAAATTCTTAGTCACTTGCCTCACGTACTACTATGACTGCAGTACTTATCCCTAGTGTTAATTTATTTATGGGTGGTATTTATGCCTCACTGTCAGTTCTTCCATGGCCTACGTGGCGCAGCCCAGTGGTTGCTTGCACTTGTTGGGGTCGAGCGCTGGTTCAATCCTGAGCACTTTTGTAGTAACTATAGGTCTAGGTCATGCAGATGTCCTGCTCAGTTGTGTGACTTGTGGGGTCAGCACTGATGTGATACACTTCTTGTATTGGAGTCACTTAGGTGTTAGGTACTAAGAAAATGTTACGAAAAAAGTGCTGCTGATAGCAAAATTCTGCCTGTCAGTAATAGCCTACAGGCTAAAGGGCCGTCATTTTATTTCCTAGAATATATATATTTTCCCAGCTCCCAGCAAAATATACCTACCAGAAAAATGTGTATTGCTACGAGTTTAACCTGGTCGAAATGTGGCCTGGTAATCACGATTCCTTTTTTGTCCGAGTTAACTTGCAGGGATATGACGGCTGTACATTTGGCATCTCTATTTGGCACAAAATGCAACCTTTTCCATGATGCAAGTTGTTTGGTGGTACTGTAATGTTGTGCAATACCAAGAAGCTAAATATTTCACCATGCTAAGACCATGCAGATAGTGTGGATTCTTTTTGTAATGTCGCTTAGTAGCTAGCATTAAAAGGGCTCTGTGCACATGATAAAATTTATTTCTGTACAGCCATACCATACAAGATTATCAAAAGGTGCTCGCATGAATCAAATTTATCCAGTGGCAGAAGACTCAAGGGCATCCAGTGCATTGCGTGCAGTACCACAGCTTCCTTGTAGTTTCCTTGGTAACTCCGGCACACGGCCTGGAATATGTGGAAATGAATGCACAGTGCAGATAATGATGATACAACGCTTATGCAATAACTGGTGCTCCCTTTGTATGCTAAGGCACTGTAAAGTTTTATCTTGCTTTTTTAAAAATAGCTACAGCACGAATATAAAGGACACAGAAAGACGACGGGACGAGCGCCGATCTTGCATTTATCTTGCAAGTATCTTGCACTTAAATTTTCACAATGTTGATGACAATCAGATTACCACTTAGCTACTGTTATGCCTCAGAGATCACTAACATGTGTAATCGTGGAACGAAGGCTTTTCTAAAAATGGAAACAAGAGAACCAGACTACAAGTTAAATGGTTACATCTTTTTCTACAGTTCGCAGAGTTTTTGTGAAGCAGCTTAACATTTGCCATAACACAGAATAGCAATTAAATACTAGGGAAACATGCACTCACCAGTGAAACCATTCCAGGCATTGGTCGCAGCAAACCATGGTAATTTTTCCATCATCTTTCTCCTTGCATAGGCTGCAAGTCCAAAGTTTGTTCTGCTTCTTTACAGCAACTGTGAGAATAAAAAGCAGTGCTTCAGAAAAAGCAAACAATGAAAACAATATTTTATGATTTGCTTACCTGATGAACATAAAAGGGACCATGCATCAGGAGAGAAGTATTTCTTTAGTTTCGGCAAAGATACCCTGCAGTCCAGCAGAGCACTGGGGAGGGCTTCTGGGCGCACTTCAAGGTCTTCCTCCTGCAGAACGTACTCCCCATCCACCACCTTCTGGCAGAGGTTCCTGTCGATGAAGCCTGCCAACAGCACTGGAAAAATAAAATTGCAACGAAAACAAACAAAAGTTAAGATAGATTAAGCACCACAATGCATGTCTGACTGACTTACATTTTGCTCGTGCCTTTTCGGACAGCTGCTTGAATGGCACAGGACTGCCATCATCAACTTCCCTTGCTCGCTTTGCCCGGTTCTGAAGCAGTCTCTTGCAAGGACGACCTCGGCTCTTGACTTGAGGGAGTCTTATTTCACATGAGGAATTAGATGCTGTCATCTCTTGGCTTGCATCTGCTGCCGTTCCAACAGTCGCACTGCTGCTGCTAGTGTGCTGGTTGTCACCAGCGGGCTTATCAATTGATACCTGCAGGACGTGCTTAGAATGCAATGTATCAGCGGGGCAGGCATCTTGCACCTTGGCGTTTCCTGGTACATCATTTTTTTCATCTTCATGATGTGTTAGTGGTACGTCTTCTTGCCTCAGCCATGCAGCATTTACCGACTCTAAAAAAGCCAGTCTCGCTGCAAAGACATCTGGCTGGCAGTCAGCTAGGTTATCCGCGACAGCCTTGAGCGTCCTCATTGCATAGTTGAAGCGTTGATTTCTGTTCATTTTTTCAAAAGAGGGTCCTGGCATGGAGACTACTTGTAGTTCCCCAGAACTGCCTGCTCCAGACCTGGCATCAGCTTCTTGATGGTTCCTTTCTACAGTGCTACCAAGGCACTCAACCTGGTATGACTTGAACCATCGCTTGCTGACAACTTCCTCCAAACAAGGCTCTAAATTGAACCTTGCAGACACAGCAAGCATGTGCCGACAAAGCAGCTTCATTTTAGAGTAGGTGGTACAGCTGCATGAATTGTTCTCAAATGAAACATCATGCCAGATGTCACCAGATGTCGACAATACAGCGTAGGTATGAGCTGACAACTGTTTTATCTGTCGAGGGTCATCATGCAACTTGGCCAGCTCCTCGCTCACTAATTTGCAGGCATACGGTGTAAGTTTCTTGCTGCACTGCTCCTGTACACCTCCACGCACTTCGTGACAGTAAAAGTCACAGGTCTTCAAGAGGGAGGTCTTGTGATGTGCTTCTTGTGACATGCTTGTCGAAGTCTTTAAGAGCCCACGTACCGCTTCATGGAGCTTACATGAAGATGACAAGACATTTTTGATTTTCGCATTATGCGATTCAACACGGTTGGTGGTATTGTTACCTCCTGTAAACTCCCGATCACAGAGGTGCCGCACCCACATGTCAGTAATGCCACCCCAGTTTTTTGTGAAATAGCTGGCAGCTTCTGCACTTGCGTACCTGTCAAATTCTTCCTTTGCCTCGTTGTACGTGCTAGGTGTAGGTGCATGCAGCATCTCGCAAAAGCTGGTCAACAGACGTTCCCGTTCTTCAGGTGACTTGCCAATCTGTGCAGCTGCAGTCTGAAAAGCTCGCTTAACGTGAAACTCGCAGAGCTGCACTACTGGTGAACCTGGGAATGCTGCCTTAACAGCGTTCACCTCAGTGAAATCTTTATCCACTACGACCACTTTTGTGTCTTCCGCTGCAGGATTCTCCTGCACAAATGTCTGCAAGAGTCGCGTGACGACATGCTGCTGTTCTGATGATACGAACGCGTAAGCCACAACATGGCTCAAACCTGAACCGTCTTGCACAACGAGTACAAAAAGGGGCATGCGTAGCTTATTGGTGCAGTATGTTGCGTCAAGGAGGACAACCTCTGGGAAAGATTTAAATGCCTGCTGCATGTGTGGGGTCTGAAGAAACAGGATCTGAAGTTCCTTGTTTTCATCTGTGATAAGAATCACTTTGGCTCCATAGTCCTCTTCGCATTTCCTTAGCTCCTTTATCAACTGCCCTGCTTCATCCTGGCCCCTCGTAGCACATTTTAGGTTGTGGATGTCTTTGGCAATAATAGCTTTTCCTGCACAAACACAAAAGAATAGGCGAACATAAGCATGGTAATAAACTTTGCGGAAAGAAAACTTGTAGCTTACCAGTTTCCTGCCTCAGCTTCTCCACGATGAGGCTAGGCTGGACATTGAGCTCCATTAGTGGCACAACAAAATTGACCTCCTCGGCATTCAGCTGGCGACACTCTGGGTATGTCTTGTAGATTTCTGAGCTTATTTCATGGTTGTGATCCAGATTGATCGCGGTGATTTCTAGTTGTTGGCTGGCCCGGCGGGCCGCCAGGACAACTTTGGCTGGGCACTCTTTCTTCATTGTCCTAAAAGTAAGATAAACGTTTTTAGACGAAAATTTCTCGCACTGCGTCTGGGCACCTCGCTAGATTGACCAGGGCGCGGCATGCACGATGCGCTTACCTTTGATGCGGACGAATCCCAGTCCCCGTCTTTCTGGCTGTTCCACCGTGCTTGCACGCATAGGACACGTTCGCAAACTTCAACTTTGCATCAAGTCTCGTCAGGCCGGCCGAAAGTCTGGCATTAACAACGTCTACAGTCTTGCTTGCTTTCGTTACAAACAGGGTGTTTGTTGTTACTTGAAAGTCTCTGAATTTTTGGTCAAACTCGGCGAAGCTATCGAACTTCGCGCCTTGAAAAACCTCCATGGTGACAGCGACACACACGTGCGACTACAACGCACGTGCTGAAGGTTGTGCCACAGAACAGGGAGGATTTTGTTGTGCGGCGGCTCTATATGTCGTGGTTCAGCCACAGAACAGGGAGGTAAGAGAGGACTAAGACCCGACAAGGGGCAAAAATGTCATTGTGTCTTCTGTAGCTATTTGCTTCACAGAATGTGAATAATTAAAAAAAAAAAAACAGAACGGAAACAAAAATATAACGCAACCTGTACAAAAAATTAAAAAAAAAAAACGCGGTCAGCGTATTAGTTACACCACTATTCGCTAGATGGCGCGGGCGTGTCACATCGTGCGTATAGCCTTTTCCGGTCTGAGTGCACGACGTCGTGCGTACAGCATTACTCTTGCCTTAATAGCGTATTTACGTTACACTCCATCGTTGCGCTTCGACATCGCCGAAATTTATGTCTTATAGTTTTGTGCATAACTAGTCTACAAAGGCTGAGCGCGAGCTCGGCTGATAGCCTGTGCATTCGTTGTACTGCTTGTACCGTTTCAACAGTTTTCTTTAACGTTTCTTTAACGAGAAATGTAATGTCAAAAGTTTGCAAGCCCAAGCATGTACTTCTTTACAAATCGTAGCGCTGGGCACCGGCGTGTGCTGCGCACAGAATTTGCCAAACTGCGGTACTGTGCAGTGATAGCTCATTAACGACGAGCGCAATAAACTACTACTTATCACACTACTAACCTCCTTTCTTGGTGCCGAGTCGTTTCCGGACGCTTCGGGAACCGTGGCAGTTTTCACGCATACAGAGGCTTTAGCAAGGTATTTTGAGGATGCATTTAAAACACCATCTACATAATTACTCTCTCAAAAGCATTTTTTTTGCTTAAACAACCTTACAAACGCAAGAGAAACTCACTGGTACGACCAACGTGACAAGAGGTTGTTTGTGTTTGAAATTGAATTAAAGCGACAAAGGATCCCCTGGCGGTGCTGAAAACTACTACCGCAAACACATAAACTAAAGAGTAAAATATTTCCACAAAATAAAAAGTAAAAAAGTGTTTAAAAGCCAGTTTTCTATTAAATAAAATAACTTACTTATTTACGTGCAATTATTAACGGCTTATTATCTTTTTTTTTGAGTGACCGCTGCCCGCGCTCATTCACACCGGGCCGTTTCCCACGAGGGCCACGAACTGTTGCAGCCATGGTTGCAGCCCACCCCGCTGCAAACATACGCCGAAATACTCGCCCACTACAGGAACGAGCGTCGCAAATACCCATTCCCTCACCAGAACCTCTCTCGTGATGAAGCTACTACCTTCCGGCGGCTACAGAGTACTCCTACCCACATAACACCCTGCTACATGCCATGTATCCCACCCTATACCCTGCCACATGCAAATCCTGCCCCCAACCAGGCACCCTGTTCCACATTGAATGGGAGTGCCAGCAATCCCCTTCCCTCACCCCTAACCCCAACCCTACCTATGAATCATCTTGACGAAACAGCGTAAAAAACGGGGACACTAGGAGAGAAAGACAACAGGACGACGCTGTGAGCAGTGGGTGGAGCTGCTGACCAGCTCCGACCTTCCACACCAGCGACGATTGGTGGAGAGGGCACGGATGGCCAGCATAGCCCAAGGCATCCCACACTAAGGAAGCCTCCCACCGGGCGGGTGCCCTAACATAGTTTATTCATCATCATCATTGAGTGACCGCGCGGTGCGCGCTTTTTGTCTCGTACACCACGCGCGTGGTACGAGACGCTGTGCGGCACAGCGAGATTGGAAAAAATAGAGGCGATTGTTATGGAGGTGAGAGCTTACGCTCGCGAAAAATTATATAACGTTGTAAGCACAAAATCGGACGCGTCGAGTTTTTGCTTGTCGCAAGCATTGCGGGCATCTGCCGGCGGCTGCAACTCGTTGCTACCAGGGGATTTTCCAGCACGTACTACAGGGAGGTTTTTTTGAGGTGTGCTAAATGCAAAATGCTTGCAGGTAACGTGAATCGAATGTCTTCGAGCAGAAACATTGCTTGCATGCCTTCCTCGGCTTTGAGGGTGCCGTAGTGGAGGGCTGCGGATTAATTTGGACCACCGATGGTGTGTAACACGTACGCGCAGCACCGCGCCTCTATCTGGAAAGCAGCTGCTGCGGCCGGGATCGCACCCCCGTCCTTGGCCTTAGCAGCTCACCGCCTTAGACACCGCGGGGGGCGAAAGATTACTTCACGCACACTTATAAATAAATTTTTGAGAAAACGATTGACGATATTGAATATACAACTGTAAATGAAGCTTCTAATCACAACTCCAGTTGATACAGAACTTCCAGTTGTGCTAAGAAGCTAACTACTCTACTTTTTATAATTGCCTGTAAACCAATAGCACCGGACAATATATTTGACCAATAGATATCTCCTATTGGTCTATTAGGCTGATACAACCAATAGCTATTGGTTTATTAGACCAATAGCACCAATTCCAATTGTCATTGGACCAATACATGTCACTCTATCAAACCAATAGATTTTGTATTGCTCCTAGAGATACTTAAATAGAACCTATAGGACCAATACATTATTTTTATTGGAACAATACAAATTTATATTGGAATTTTTGCTAGCTTAGCTACACACGCACACACAGGCGCACACGAAATGTGTTGCAAATTCCTAAAAAAATCAAAGCTTGCACTGAATCGCGCGCAAGGCATGGACCATAGCGGAGCTGGAGGATTTCTTTCTATGTAAGCACCGAAGGCCACACCACAACGCATTGTATTAGGTTCATTTATTTTCCCGTTCCGTCGTCTCCTTTCACTGGTTGGTTGGTTAATTGCCTTAGACCATATGGCGCATACCCACGCGGGAAATTGGCCAAGAAGCTTTGTACCTAATCATGATGTGACCTATATTATCTTGGATCTCAAAATTTAGAAAAGGAAATACACCCATCTATATCGTCGTCTTCCTCGTGCATGACTGGCAGGCCCGGATCGTTCTGTCCGCAGGCTTTCCCATTTCTCCCCAAGTGGAACGTACGTCAACACGCGGCAGAATCGGCCGCGACCGGCTTCGCGAACTAAGCGTCTGTATAGCGCGATTTGTGTTGCGCTCCCCCCTTGAGGTATGGACGCATGTGATGTCTTCTTGATATTTTTTAAAGCAAAGCTTTAGTGCTTTCGTCCGGAGCTTCTTCGTCTTTGCAGGAACCAGCATCAGCACCATCAGCAGCACGGGCGTCGCGTGGCAACTTTTTTTTTTCTCCAAAACTTAGTTTCCTAAATCGGACACATTAGCCCCAGTAAAGCTCCCGATCCTGGCAAATCCCCCAAGTGGGTATGCGCAACAAACACAGAAACAACGACAACAACAACCACAACAGCCGCGCGCTGGGCTCGGGCAAGGCTTGCGGCGCCATTTTATCGCCAGCTGTCGAGGTGAGTGCCACGCCATCATTCTCTCCTGACCTCGCCGAACGCGTCTCAGGTGGGCCGCCTTGACGGTCTGCCCGGTCGGTCGGTCGGCTAGCAGCCAGGTTTGCCTGGCCCTGAGGCCTACTAGCAGAGCTACCTCCCTCCGTTTTTCGCTAGGGTGCGTCGCTTCGCTGCCGTCGTCTGATGACTGGCTTTCGAGCTCGTCACGCTCGGTAGGCCTAATTTTGTTCCGCGCTCCCTAAGGCAGCTGACGTGTCGCAAGGCGGTCGTTGGAAGTTTTGCAAATGCCGTTTGTGGTGAATGTCTAAGTCGAGTGTCGTACTTAAATTGTTTTCGGTGCCCGAAAATCGTGTGTTTTATGAACTATGTTTTTGGTTGGTGGATTTTCTCGCTGCGGCAGCAGCGGCAGGTAGCCGTGACGTGCGTTTACCACTATCGCCCAGTTATATCCCGTCAAAATTTGTAGTATATGCATGCATATGCACCCACGGCCCTCGCTTTTCAAGCGTTTGCGAAAATTTCGCTAATATATCCGTTCCAGTCAGGTCTGCCTGCGGGTTTCGCACGCGAACGTGCCTCGCTCGCAGCTCGTTGCGGCCGTGCCGCGCACCACCGTGCAGTTTTTGAGGCGGGACACTTGCTCGCCACTAGGGGCTTGAGAGATGCAGATTTTGGCGCCTGATGCGCAATATGTAGAGGAACGCGCGTTGACTGATTGCAATTGGATCTTGTTGCTTGATTTAATTTGTTGACTATTGTAATTTACAATATTTGTTTAGCATTTTGTCAAGCCTCTGGTGGTTCTCATTTGTTCGCCTTTGCTCTACTCGGGTACAGGCTAAGAAGGGCAATAGCTCATGTGTGTATAACTCCGCCGATACGATGGCCCCGGATGTCAGCGCGCGCGCGCGTTTTTGAAAGGAGATTGCTCTTGATGAATGACATCGTCTGCTCTTTCTAGCGTAATGTGTCGTCGATGCAGTAATTTTTCATCCGATTAAGAACGAGAAATCACTGAGATGACTCGCGCCACGTTCGAAATACCAGCATTAACGCACTCTTTGTCACACGGCGGTACAGCCGGCTGCGGTGAACTGCCGTTGTCGTTCCTAAGTATATTTGTGGGTACACTGTAGGGATGTCTACTTGAGAGAGCTGCAAATTTCTTCGCCAAGTGAAGTGGTTGTACACTGAAATTCTCGCTTTATTCGAATAGTTAGATGGCTAAATAAGTGATTTGCTGTTCATTTTCTGTGTGTTAATGTGTGTCTTATGTGAACTATGGCATCTCCAATGGCGACTCATATGGGAAACTGGGGCTCATGCGATACTGGGCAATTTTTGGCTGGAGAAAGAAATTTTTGGCTTGTTTGCTAATGCGTGTTTTTTTTCTTGCCATTTTTCAGGCGGTTTTTCAAGGTAAGCCATGAAGTGCTCAACTAGCTGCTGTGTTCGAATTTTTCTTCTTGTTACGTTTATTTCACTTAGCCTTATAACACACATCATAATTTTATTCACAATATGCAAGAAAATTAGTGTCACCTACAGTTTAATGTAATACTTTTGCCGGAATATTTCCGTGGTTTGTGGAGCATGCATTATTCTCTATTTTTCCTAGTGAATGGTCACAGTCTTCTGCGGTTGCTCGCTGCAATTTTGGTATATCTGCGGGTAAATCTTTAACAGCAGTTGTTGGTGTCGGTTTTTGTGCAAGGTCTACTCTATTACATGATGCATAGTTTTGATAATTGCAAGAGTGTGCCCTCACTAACGGTATCAGCCGAAGAAGCTGAATATTTAAAAAAAGAGCTGATGTTGAATTGTGCCACCAGCTGGTCTTTTTACTTTACGTTTTACAGCGCATGCCCTGACCTTGATTTTCCTTAAAAAATTTATTCATTTAACTTAATGTTGCTAGTCCCACTGTGCGTTTTGTCCTACTTTCTCCTAATTTACGCGTCTTCAAGGCTGGGTTCTATCATTCTTCAAAGTACTTAACCAACGTCAAAAACTGATTACTTGCTAAAAATTGACTTTTCATTGATCCAGAGGGCTTAAAATGTTTTGAGCCCCGAAAATGGTTTCGAATTGTAGTTGTCAGTAGCATCGCTGCCTTTCAAATACTTGAACTTCCACTGAGGAGGTTATGGATCTGAAAAAATAAGCAGCCTATATGCCTACATGCATTATGAAAGCACCTGGTAACATGTTTCTCCACAGCTTAACTATACACCTCCTCCTTGCTTTAATTACTCAAATAACTTAAAAATAAGTAAAAATTAGCTGCAAAATATGCATTAGCCATCACTGGTATCGCAATGCCAGCTTTTGCGCTTTCTTAGCAAGTTGCAAAGAGGAAGCAAGGGTCTATTCGTTTCACCTGCACCACGTGAACCAGTTCAGGCGGTGTGGCACTTCGCCGCTCGTTTCAGTGGTGCAGCTCGCGGCACCTGAACCGCGCCGTTCGATTTACCGGTGGTGCCTACGGGTGCAGGACGAGTTCACGGCTTTGCCTGCTCTCCCTGCCGAGAAGGTGCAGAAGCAGACGAAAAAAGTGCAGGGCTGGTTCCGCCATCTTGCACCGCTGTGAACTGGTTCAAGAGGTGCAGGCTGAATCGAATAGATCATTCAAGTTTCACCAAGTTTCTCTCACGATGGCAGTTGGCTAAAAACTATACGAGTAGTCGAAAGTACTAACCAGTCCTAATCTTGCCGTCTGACACCTGTTGGTTTCGCTGCCCCAGATAAATTATTTCCCACTATTCGGTCAAGTTAACACCTGTCAAGAGCTGTAAGCGTGGTACAAAGTGGTCAGCATTCCTCGCAGCTCTGGTCCGCAGCTTCTTCTGCAGTCACAGTAATCATTTTGTTAGCCACTTCATTCTGCCAGGAGCGCTTGTTCATAACACGGTGTAAATCAGACCTTCTTAAGCATTCCGTGTCGGATTTAATGGGTTCACCTCTATCTCTAATAAGGGGTTCTGATTGCTCATTTAGCTTTCTTGGTTGAGTGGGAAAGAGATGGCTGTGGAAATGCGCCACACGGCAGCGCAGCAGTCGTGAGCTCAGGGCCCAAAGCCTGAAGGCTCTTGAAAGCGGTTTCAAAAATATTTCACTGGCATTAAGCGTACAGAAGCTATCCTGCAACATCTAGCTTTATTTATGCTACTATATTTTATATGGCGTCAACTTTGATCTAATGTAGTGACCTTAACCAGAAGTGTTTCAGTATTAGTGTAGGGAGCGTATATATTCTGACAAGAATGTAAAGAGCATTCCTGGTGTGTTCTATGAAGTAATCGGTGTGTAGGACAAAAAAACGTAAATAACATTTATGGTGTCTGTTCTAGGAAGTACTCGGTGTGTACGACTGCACAAGGCACAAATGCCCGATTTTTAAACCCTCCTCTGCAAGCATTCATGTCGTGATGGTCAGCGTTAGCTTATTCTAGTAACGTTGGTGATGGTATCATCCCAACCCTGCACTTGTGGAGGGTCCCTTCCGGGCACCAACAACCCATGAATTTTATTTTTAAAATTCACGCTCCGTGCAAATGTCCTATCACATGCGCTCATAATTATCTTAAATATGGGTTCCTGGAAGAAGGGCTACGACATGTCAAGGCTAATATAAATGGGGTGAAAAAATTGGTACCAAAATTTCACACCCTAGCTGGATATAACCAGCAAACCTAAGAGTATAACACATGTGGATGGTCCGCGGGCAGCTTCCCGGGTGTTGTAGTGTCTGTGCCTTCTTGTCTGCACGGCATTATTTTCGTGTGTTGGAGGGCGGAGCTAGACAATTGCTTTTCTTGGGTTTCATAACAAAAAAATTGGCCGCGTATCTGCTCCTTTCGTTGCAAATGCCGTCAAAAGACGATAGTCTTTATCGGCTTTTGCGAAGAAAATGCCTCCCTTCGCTTTCCCGCTCACCTCTCATGTTGTTCCTCTTGCGTCGCGCTCCTCCCAAGGTAAAGCCGCCAAAGGTTTGCTAAAATCATTTATATTTCCCGCGTTCCACTGCTCCAAACCGGGTGACTCGATGCGAACGCTGCCGTACGGCGAAGACGCGCGTTAATCGAGGCGCCCTACTTCAGCGTTTATAGAACCGCGTTTCCCTACTCCACGTGCGTTGCAAGCAGAACGTGGAACCTACCTAGTGGAACCTTGAGTAACTGTTGCCGGTTGATTTCTTAAAATGGCCCCAGAAGCTATAGTGGCGCGGGCGACAGCAGGCGACGGCGGAGTGAATTCTTTTTCTGCAGTTGATGAAGTATTTAATTTCGCAAATTCAAGCATGTTTGATTTTTTTATGAAGGAATACTGCAAATATCACTTCTGTATTGATTTGTTGTCTCATATTTGCGTAATGTCTGGTTCTTCTTCAACAATGTTGACAAGTATGAACATTCCACCGGACATAGACGGGTAGATTTAGCTATGACTATATAAGACTATTGCGCAGGCATTGTTTTGCTTTGGCCGGGTGGATGAATCGGGTCACAGACAGACAGACGGACAGACAGACAGACATACAGACAGACCAAAATTTGTGGGTTTAGGTAGCCCAAGAAAGACTATCGTCTTTAAAAGACGTTTCATTAACTGAGAACCCGCGTTGCGTCTGGCGTCTCCATGTTCTCGGGCACAAGACACCCGAGTCAGGGGCGCGTTCGTGCTCTTGAGGAGCTCGGATTCTCGGCGCGGCCGGGGCAGTGAATTGCAGTCGTTCTGCGCGTCTTCGGGCGGAAGCTTCGGAGGTGTTGAATGGCTAAGGGCCCCGTGGCCGACCGTTCCCGTTTCTCGGTGGAGAGAGTTCTTGGAATCGTCGGAGCTAGCTTACACTTGCACTCGCCTTCTTTGGCGGCAAATGCTGGGTCCAGGCGCATGCGCTCAGTGTCTTGCTGGGTCCTGCCTGGGTTTTTTAAATGCAGAGCATTTCAGTAACTCACGATGTCACCCGCGTTGACGTCCGTAGTCCGCACCGTCGTTGTCCTACTATATAAAAAAAATACCATCCGGCGCCCGGTTTCGATCCCTCGACCCTGGAGGGCGGAACGCAATGTACATGGTGCTCTACCCACTGCGCCACAAAGCCGACACAAAATGGGACGCTACGAACACGCCTTATATCGTTGACTCATTCAAATTACTGCTGACGAGCGCTCTCTCGTCAGCAGTTGCCACAAGTGCAACAACATTAACGTAACGCAAGCTACTTAACGTCGTGCGCCCCCGGAAATGCTCTGCATTTGATCGTGCCCCTCGCGAGGGGGATGTTTCACTGCGCCTTCTCTCGGTCGCGGGACCCGTGGCGCCATCTGGCGGAGGCACGGCACAACTCGTAGCACTTTGAAAAGATGCGGCGCCAGCCAGCTGTGTGTGTGCGTACCGCACTTGTACAAATGGCGAGTGCATTGGCTGCTGTCCACAGAGCAAAGCATTCGTGCAAGTAAGCCGTTGCAGTCAGTCAGTCAGTCAGTTAGTTAACAACTCCACAAGAATTTGCGTTTCTTGCTTTGTAAACAAAGCGAAACACGCAAGAATGACGAAATTTTTAAAATGTTCTCAAGTATGTCCCAACTCGTTCAACCGAAAATATTATTGGGCGTACTCTTTGAGCGTTCTGTGCATTCCAGAGAAATTAACGGATTCATTAATAGTGTAGCCTGAACGACGCGTACTTGCTTCTTTTTTGTTTACTACACGAAATTTTCGACCAACGAGAGGCTAACAGCTTTGCTGTAAAAAGAGAACATAGCATACATTTTTCAGTACACAGCTGGGCTTTCTTATCTAGGGGGTGTTACCTAGGGCAGCTGAGCGCAGCCACGTTATTGGGATATGCCAAATCCTGATAGGGTGGTCCTGCTCAAGCAGCCCTAGCCAACACCCCCTAGATAAGAAAGCCCAGCTACGTACTGACATAGCACAAATACTAATCAAATGAGCAAGCTTCGACTACCGAAGGGAACTGCTTTTCTATGACAAATTAACGCGGTGTATTTTTCTAATTGTGATGTTGACTTGAGCTCTAATACTTGTCTTTATTTTCCAGCGTTCGTGCCCGAGTTTCGTTTCTGAGTACTTTGCAGTTCCTTGATCTTTCCGCAGTGAGTATCGAACTACTTTTTGGTGCTTCCGTCATGCTACCTGTTGATCTTACCCAATCTGGTGTCGTGCCTGCGGAACTGCACAAAAAGATCACCACTGATCACTATACTTGCATTGGGAAATCTTAGTGAAATTTTTTGCGATAAATTGAGTGAGAACATGTGAGATAAGCGTATGTGTGCAATAAAGGCCACCCTCTGTATTATGGTTAAGTGAACAGCGTCGTTGCAAAGTCAGCAAAGTGAGGCACAACATTTTGATTGATTGATTTTAGGGTTTAACGCGCCGACGCAACGCAGGCGATGAGGCGCGCCGTAGTGGAGGGCTCCGGATTAATTTTGACCACCTGGGGATCTTTAACGTGCGCCGAAATCTCGTACACACGGGCGTTTTTGCTTTTCGCCTCCATCAGAAAAGCGGCCGCCGCGGCCGGGAATCGAACCCGCGACCTCGTGCTCAGCAGCGCAACGCCTTAGCCACTGAGCCACCGCGGCGGGTGTGAGGCACAACATCCTCTGTAATTGAAAGGCTGTTTTGTGTGGGTGCATTTAAAAGCAGTTTTTGCAGTGATCCACATACGTAACTTCCGCTCACCGTTTCGACATGCTCTGGTTCTCGTGCCTGCTTCTGTCGCATTGTTGTCTGCTCTGCTTTTGTGCTTGCTTCGTTATCACAGTGGTTTTTGCTTGCCTCCATGTTCCCCCCTCGTCCCGCTTCCCTGTGCCTCCCATTCACTCAGTTGCTGCGGTGGCCAACCACTGCAACGGGGGCTTAAGTGCTGGGCTCTGAAAGTAAAGGGCTGGAGACGACGCGAGGCATTCCGTGTCTATGAGGAGCACCTGGGGACCTCTGAAATGTACTCTCGCCCCACAATGGTCTCACCTCATCTCACACTGGCCACAAATTTAGTATACTTGGGGGGGGGAGGGGTTCAGCCTTAGTGTCAGCAAGAGCTGGTCGAAACTTTTATGATTATTCCTTAGTGTGGAGCAGGGGGTAGCACTCGTGTGGAACTACTTTACGTCTGCGTTTAGTACATGAGTGGTGGGAAGGAGGGTTGTTTCACCTGTGCCTGCGACATTTAAGAAAAATGAATTCAGTAAGGGAATTTTGTCGAACAGTGGCAGGTCTAGTTGCCACACCTGTTTGGCGACACTTTTTGCGTTTTGTGGTCGTGGCAGGTGGGGCCAGTTGTATTCTTTGCTTTGAGCTTTTGAAAAGCCAATGCTGTCTTAGGCGTCCAGAAGGCGGGTTGTCTTGGCATGCTTCCAGTATTCTGTTGTGTGGATCGGTGGGCATGACGAGCACGTACTTAGACTTTTCAAGTGCCAATGGTATGCCGAGGTGTCGGAAATTTGGTTTTGGTTGCGGGCTTCCAGCGTTGTCTCCGAGGCTGGTGGGAGTGACAAGCTTGTACTCTGTCCTCCTTGCATCAAAGTTCTGCTATACGAGGACAAAGGACAAAGTTTGAGGCAGAATGCAGGCAAGTTGCTTTAGGAAGCCCTGTGATGGCGACGTGGTTTTTTTCGAGGGGGTCAATCTTGTTATGTGGCTTGGTTGTTGCTGTGAATTAGTATGCTGCTGGGAGACTGAGTATGTTCATGCTTGAACTGGAAATCTTGCCTTCTTCACCAGGGTGGGGTGGTGGTACGGGCAGAGGTTCTTGGATGGGGAAATATTTCCCAAGTGTTTCCTAGCACACTCATAGACAAACCTTAATGGCCTTGCGATTCTTCACAACCATGAAAGGTCTGCAATCGACAGATATGCAATTATTTGCTACTCTTGCTCACGGATGGCTTAGTTAATTTTTGGTAGTTTTTTCTACCGTGGCATCAGCAGTGGATGGCCGTCATGTAAAATGGAATACCCATGTAAAGAAGCAGTGAAATGTAAGCAGTGGAATATTGATGTAAAGAATAGCAGGAGTAATGGTTAGGTTTGTGAAACAAGGTTTCTGGATCAAGGAACAAAGTGGAGTACAAAGGAAAGCTTTAAACGATACCCACAACAATTGCCCATGCGGCGTCACTTAAATACACACCCGTGGCTCTACAAAGAGTGAAACAAGAGATTCTTCCAACCATTACCTGGAATTCGCGGGGACGGCGTCCCGAACGCAGCAGCGTCGGCCACGGCTGGGCTAGAGGGCGGACGCCACCGCTGTAGCCCGGCCGTGCGTCGGCAGAAAGAAAACAGATAGGAGTCTTTTGAAGGGTGATACGGCAGAACCTAACCGTACTGACGTGCTAGTTCGTGGCTGTACCACCGCGCGACACAAGCACAGACACCGAAATATTTCGGAATGTGCGCTGAGTGATTCCCATATATAGCGATTTAAACTAGCTTGTTTAGTAAGTGAGAATTGTGAGAAAGCTGAGGGAACTTTTATATTCTCTATTTATCAGAACCCGTTGCTGCTTACACCTTTTGTAATAGCTCTTAAAACGCAACCGAATTGATATTCACTAGTTCAGAAAACGGAGCCCCATTCGTGGAAGCACTGAGCAAAAGGTAGCGTTTCTGTAGCGGCCCGACGTCTGTATGTGGTCTGTACATTTTGTTTTTTTCCGCCCTGCAAATCAATCCTTAGTATCTTTTCCATACGACCACTTAGTTACGTCGAGTCCCAGGAGGTGCTGTCGAAGAAGTTAATCAAGCCGTGCGAAGGAAACACGCAATGGACGCGAAGCTGCGCCAAAACAGGCCCAAAACAAACGTCGCTAAAGCACACAAGGCCGTCCCGCCGACGTGCCTGCCAGTGTGCTCATGCGCCTGCGCGCTTGGAACGCTGGGTAACCATTCGCTGCGCCATCCACACTGCTGCTGAATGAAAACCATCCACCCCCTCTTCAGCCGCGTTAGGAGTTTCTTGTCGCGCACGCCACGAAGGACCAGTTGGCTGGTAGTCACAAAGCTTTACTTTAACAGAAATAGACTTGGGCAGGGCATGTAGTGAGATGAAAGGAAAACCGGTTGATAAGCAGGGTAACAGAGTGGCTACCGAGAAATGGTCTCGAAAGGGAAGGCCATTTATGGAGGGGCGGAAGAAAATTTGGAGGCAAAGGATGGGATAGTCTTCAGTCGGGAAGGCCAACATCCTGTGGTAAACCGAAATAGTCTGTTCTTGATAATAATGGTGTGAAAATGTTTGATACTTTACGGCCTTCTGAAGTGCAGATATGGACATTAAATAAGCGCTGAAGTAATTTGTGATCATTGCGGGTTTACGAGCTCAAATTGTAGTCTTGAGTCTCTAGGCCATATTGCGACAACTCTCGCTACGTCTAAGTGACTTGCTTTCCTCCTCTGGGCATCCTACTTGCCAATTTCCTATGACGCTTCGTATGACGTTCCCTAGATGGCTTGGCCTGACTTAACTGCATGGCTCGCTTGCCCTCTGACACAATCAGTCAGCCGATCATTCATTTAGTCTGCCAGCCGCCGGCTGGTCGTCGCAATTCATTCGCTCAGTTGCTACTAAGCCCTGATACGTTTGTGCCTGGTAGAATGGGACTTCAGTTTGTTAGTTTGTAGAATATGCTAAGTCCAAGTAGCTCCACACAAGCGCACATGTGACGCTTCGCTGACTGCTACGCTAGTTGAAAAATTATAAGGATAATATAAAGGTGGGAGAAGAGTAGCGAAGTGAATATATGTACTTAAAAATAAAATCAACCTAAGCATTGAATGTACAGGTCCGCGCAGAAGTAAACGGAGCACGGGAGTGGTGGCGGAACTGCATCGCGGCGCCGCGTATGGGCGCCCACGGGAACCAAGGAGCGCTGGTCGTGGCCTCCGCGATTTGCTGCGATTTGCTGCTGCGATTTGCCGCGATTTGCAACGGCGCGCCGCCGGTAGCCGATCGTGGAGGCCACGCGCTGGTCTGAGTGCGTCCGCACTGCCCCCGCCACCCTCTCTGATATGTTTAATCGCCGCTCTGCTGGCGTGTTACCCCGGGCGCGACGGTTTTCTAAAGGCAGCGCTGAGATATATAGAGGGGCGCTGGCTGCACTGCGCTCGCAGGCATCAGTGGTGACCGAATCCGCCGCTGTTGAGCTGCACGAAGCTGCGCACACTCGGAAACGTGCCTTGTTGCGCGCTGTAAAGGGTGGAATAAACTTCTAGCCGCTGCGTTTTGGCATAGCATGTCATTGCGACGTAATTTATTGTAAGCCGACAACAAAATTGCCTTGGACAGTACAGACAGCATATTCACAGAGAACACTTTTGTTATTCGGGAAAAAATCGCTTCCAACATAATTTTTTTTTAAATTTGGGTTTCTCTCAAGTTACTGCTGCCACTCACTTCAGGTCTGTTCTGAAAAAAGGAAAATACAAAATGCCCATGCGGTGGATATTTTATATGTTAAAGAACGCCGTAAAGAATAAATACAATCATTAGCTTCTATTACAGCGGGCTTCATAGGGCCCATATTTTGTTGTCGCTTTAACCCTTTCACTCCTGTTAACGAGTATAGCCATCATGAGATTTTGTACCAAAATGGCCGATAACGAGTATGGGCGTCATCGGTCATTTTGAAGCCATGACGGCGCTTTTTTGCAATACGTAGTGGTCATGCGGTGAAGCCATATTTTTCTGCAATGCGGGGTTTAATTTCAAGTTGCAAAATTTTCTTAACTAATATAGGGTGCTCGTTAAAAATAACGTCGGTTTTAATGCGACGACAAAATATGCACGCTATGAGGCCCGGTGTAATAGAAGTCAATGGTTGTATTTATTCTTTACGGCGTTAATAACCACATAAAATATCCACCGCATGGGCATTTTGTATTTTCTTTTCTTCAGAACAGACCTGAGCTGAGTGGCAGCAGTAACTTGAGAGAAACCCAAAATTAAAAAAAAAAAAAAACGATGTTGGAAGCAAGACTTTTTTTCCGAATAACAAAAAAATTCTGTGAATATGGTTTCTTTATTGTCCGATTCAATTTTGTTGTCGGCTTACAATAAATTACATCGCAATGACATGCTATACCAAACCGCAGCGGCCTACAAGTTTATGCTGCCATTTACAGCGCGCAACAAGGCACGTTTCCGGGCGCGCGCAGCTTCGTGCAGCTCAACAGCGGCGGATTCGGTCGCCGCTGATGCCTGCGAGCGGCAATGCAACCAGTGCCTCTCTGTAGCCCAGCGCTGCCTTTTGAAGACCGTCACACCTAGGATAACACGCCAGCACAGCGGCGATTAAACATATCAGCAGGGTTGGCGGTAACTCGTTACCAGTAGCGGCGTTACCGGTAACGCATTACTTTTTTTGGTAACGTAGTAACGTACTCGTTACTTTTCCAAAGAAGGAACGGGTAACGTACTTACGCGACTGATTTTGAGTAACGTGTAACGAAATTACGTTACGTTACTTTACTTCCTAGAACTAAGTGTTGGCGAACGCAGCAGATTTCTTTGCAAACCCGTTTGGAAATGAATGCACCTCCGTGTCCGGGGATGATGAGCTTTCGCGGTACTTTCTGGTGCCACACAGCTTTGCACTGACGGAGCTAAAAAAACAGCTTCCCTCTGGTGAACAGGCTGTTTCTCAAAGTGAACACGGCAGTACCATCGAGCGCATCCGTTGAACGCCTATTTAGCGTAGGCGCGGAGGTGTTTACCAAGAAGCGAGGTAGAATGTCAGACGCCAACTTCGAAATTCAGCTGTTGCTCAAGTACAACAGCGGAGGGTGCTTCGGGTAACGGAGGAACTTGTTCACAGCAACTCTCTGTACTTCGACATGTTGGGAATAAAATATATTCAAAGTTTCAATGTCGGCTGGTCTTAGTTTCTGTGCTAATGAGGGAGGACGGATTCGTCTCTTAAGTTACGTGCAAGATGTTATAAATCAGCTTCATATATACTTCCGCGTTTTTTCTTGTAACTATTCAGGTGAAACCCTAAAAAAGAGAGGGTAATTAAGTTTCCGCGTGGCGCTTACGCACATATCGAAACGTCGCAACAGGCAACAGCAAACGTTTTAGTTCGTGAATGAAAAGTAACGCAACAGTAACATGCGTTACTTTTTATCAGTAACGGTAACGGTAACGCGTTCCTTTTATTTTGAGGTAACGTAGGTCGGTAACGCGTTACTTTTATTGGCAAGTAACGAGTAACGTATTTAGTTACTTTTTTTCCGTAACGCCTACAACACTGCATATCAGATAGGGGAGCGGGGGCAGTGCAAACACACTTACACCGGCGCTCCTTAGTTCCCGTCGGCGCCCATACGCGGCGCAACGATGCAGTTCTACCACCTCTCCCGTGCTCCGTTTACTTCTGCGCGGACCTGTACAGTGCGCGTGAGGCTTGTCTACGGCAAGCGAGCGCGCGGCTCCGGATCATGCTGGCGACGTCAGCTGATAGCCGCTGGGTTAGAGATAGCCTGCCTTTACGCGTGCGTGGATCTCGGACAGGCTCGGGCCGGCCGTTGTTTAGCTTGGGCCTCTCAAATTTGTAGACGCCCTCACCCGCTAGGTGCGCTTCTGTGCAGCAGTGCCAGGCGTAAGCGGTGGCACCCGAGATTAGCGCGTAACTCGACGCTGCGCATTATCACACCAGGAAGTCACGTAATCGCAGGAAACGTTCGACCGAGAGCACTGCAGTTCATTCTTGTTGCCTGATTTTTTGCTACGCGTGTGATTCAGAAGATACGTAACTGCCCGCGGTGACATATCACCGCGTCAAACGACGCGTCCATTTGGCCTGTCACCGCTCACGGCTGGCACTGTTAGAGTTCCTGTATACCGCGTAGCGCAAGAGTTGCGCGTCTGATTGCCACGTGCCGCGGGTTCAACCTCTACAGGAAAGCTCGCTTTCAGTGCTGCGGACGAGACCCCGTATTCAGTCAGTTCTGCTCAACTGTGCATCGGCGGTTGTGGAAGCGGCGGCAGCGGCCGCCGCTCGTGCGCCACTTTTTGTCCGCGCCGCCCCTCGCCGCTCCTCCTCGCCGCTACAGCTGGCGCGGCGGCTCGGCTTCAGCTTGATGTAGACGTTCAAAACTGGGGCGGTATTCTCGAGTTTTGTCCCTTTTGCGTCCCTTTCAAAAATGTCCCTTTTGGCGAGCCCTGATTGGCTAAAAGCAAACAACCGGAAGTGACGTAACGCAAGCGCAACAAACGTACTGCCAACGCTTATTGCTTAACCGGAAGTACGTCACGATGAAAGGGACTCAAAAGGGACGTTTTCAAAAGGGACAGTTACGAGAATACCGCCCCTGTATGCTGAACGTGGCGACAAACAATGCCGCTCGCAACAGGCGAGCGGCCGCCGCAGGTGCTCCCCGGGAGCAGAGTTACTGGATATAGTATTGAGTAACTCTGCCCGGGAGGCGGTGGCGCCTTGCAGCGAAGCATAGAGAAGTAAAGGGAGGGGGGTCCGCTCTTCCGATAATCATCAGCAACCCCCGAGTGTTCTGTTGCCTTTCGCGCTCCTAATGCGGTGCGCATGAAGCTGCCCGATGTAGTTCAGCTTGGCGCAGCCTTGCGACTCCACAATTGTGACGCGTGATCGTTTCGTTGCTATTACTGCGAAATGAACGGTGGCTCGGCTATTGTTATGGAACGTATTTTTTAGATGCGACGCTGAGAGCATCTCTTGTCAGCGGCCCTGTCCTTCCTGCGTGCGTCCGTCGTCGTCGTCGGCGTCCGCACTATCCTCCGCTCACCCCCTCTCCTCTCCGATAGCGAACACTCTCTCGCGAGGGGCATTCGATTGGATTGGATTGGCTTGGATTGGATTGGATTTGGATTGGAATAAAGTGGATTGTGTTGGATTGTGTTGCGTCATAGCCGCGGCAGACGCACTGGCGCCGGCGCGTGCCCAGGTGAGCGCGAACACTCTCTCTCAACATCTGCGGGTGAGCGGCCCAGCGCTCTCTCACTCCTAATAGTCACCTAAGCTGCTTGAATCCTAAAACTAAACAAAAATGTAAACAGGCTATACAATATATACTTTATATTTCAACCCCTGGCCGCGCTGGCTTATGGCCGGGTGGTCTGGAGCACTTCGTATCCTCAACAAACAGGGTCACGTGAGACAACGTTGCTTACGCCAATCGCCAGTGTCGTGCAAGGCAACTGCAAGACATTGTTTATCCCACCATTGTTACTGCTGTAAAATGAATATGCATTACATTTAAGCACAAATAGCTCGTTCGGCAAGCTCATAAATAGGCCTTACCTAATTTGCGGTTGTTTTAAATGCAGAGCATTTCTTTAACTCACGATGTCACCCGTTCTTGGCGTCCGTAGTTGTCCGCATCGCTCGCCTCGACATGCCCGGCTCAGACGTTTCGCTATCGGCGCGATCAACATTCGATAGCGCGCCCAAGCACGTTTCAAGGACACTCTCTCCCCTCTCTCGAACTCAACGTGCGCCGAGGCTGCCAATTTTACTGCTGACGAGCGCTCTCTCGTCAGCAGTTGCCACCAAGTGCAACAACATTAACGTAACGAAAACTACTTAACGTCGTGCGCCCCCGGAAATGCTCTGCATTTGATCGTGCCCCTCGCGAGGGGGATGTTTCACGGCGTCGCCATGCGAACAGTTTGCCACGCTTTAGTTTCAGTTCCGTATCTCCCCGCCGCGGCCGTGGAGAGAAGGCGGCCGGCTGCGACTCTCGCCACCGCGGCGCTGCGGTTGCGAGTTGCGCTAGGAAAGCGAGCGTCGTCTGCTAGCGTGGAGCGGAACGCGTTCCGCTCGGCATCTCCGGTCTTCGCCACTTCTGGCTGCGCACTGCAAAAGAAATAACTTAATCATTTTTTTCCGGCCTCAACCAACCGCACAGCTGGGCATATTACATAAATTCTGTTGCGGGAAATGAGCTAGTAAGTGAATTGGCCATTCCCTTTTTTCCCAGTTATATAGCTTATTTGAGCGAAGTGTGCGTTAGAAGTGGTGTCAGTAAGATTCTAACGAAGCAGTCTTTCGAATGAACCAAGCTTGTGCTTTGTCTGCATGGCCCCATTATGGCAGAGTAACACCTACTCCACTATGATTCTTTCCATCTTTATTATGGTTTTGTCTGTTAATATTCTAGTGACGCTGAATTTTTCTGAACAATAGTTGAGGTGAAATTTCGAAACTGCCTGGGAGTTGGCATCAGCGTCCACCAGTATTTCCACTCGAGTGCCAAATCGCGCCAAACCAGAATTTCTTGCCATCCTGATAAAAATTTACGAAATTACACCGTGGTGCCCCAAAGTTAACTGTTGTGGCTCTAGGGGACATTATTTTTACTCCACCTAGAACTGGAGTTGGTGGCAATGAGCAAGTGCAGGACGCTAACGGAACCAATCTAACAGCTCCGTGGGTCAGTTGGGGAGACAGCAGAGATAGCGTATAGGGGCCCGAACGTGGGACAGGTGGCGCTGCTGGCACCGTTCAACAGCGTCACCCGCGGAAGAAAATCGCGAAAAGTGTCGGGACATGCCCTGCCGTGTGCATGTGGAGCACGCGTGTTCCCGTGTTTAAACGTGCAACCGCTTGTTAGCGTGATAATGTTAGTCATATGACAGGCACATTTTTTTGTCAGATATTAGGTGCGGGCGACTCGTTTATTTATTAATTTAGATTAACTATTATTCATTAGTAATTGATTGGGTTAAAAGACAAATTGATGTCACTAGGGCTTGTGAGGTATCAAATCAAAGGAGCCATGACGTCAAAGTACAGGTTTGTGTTATTCGAAAGATTTCGTGTTTATAGTGCCCCCAGCGCTCGACCGAAGGCAAACGATGCTTTATTCACTCAGAAATAATTTTAAGTTAAAATTTTGATTTTCCCGCTAAATCATGCGTTTTCATCATCTGCAATGACATCACAGGACCTTGTTTACCGTCAGTGAACCTAGGTGGCGCCACCACACCGCGGCAAGACGTTTTCTTTGTTTGGTTTGTTTGTGAACGTATTTGTACCTGGCTTGTCTTGTTCATGGAGACAATCGTTTCGTGCGCTTTCGTAATTTACACTGTTTGTTCCATCATTCTTAGGGCTTTAAAAAGAATGCGCCCTAAATGTGAGCGCAAATAGCTCGTTAGGCAAGCTTATAGGCTCTGCCGAATTTGCGTTTGCTTTTGCCGCCGTCCACCAATCGCAGAGCTGTCGGGTGTGACATTATAGGTTCTGTTGCGTGAAATGAGCTAGTGGGTCGCATGGCATTCCCTTTTAGATGCAGAGCATCTTATGGTCGGGGCTATGTCTCTCCCTCCAACGTGCGGTGTCCACACCCTCACTGCGCATGCCTGACCAGGCACCGCTGATGATGATTGTGGCAGAATGCCCCTAGGGATTGGCCAACCAAAGAATCCGACGATGATGATGATGATTAGTGGCTTTTCATTTGAATCGGGGCGTCGGTTGTCAGCAACCGACTTGCCTGTCTTATTACGCTTACTTGCCCTACTCCCAGCTAACCTATAGATTTGCTTCCTCCCTCCCATCTCTCCCTCTTTTCTGTTTTAAACTCATCGCTCCCACCCCTCTTTTTTTCTCCCCTCGCTGTTCTAAATTCTCATCCGTATGATTACTCCACCTGCGTACCCATCCCTTCCCTACTTTGCCTCCACCACCACTCCAGTCGCCTTTTCGTCACCTCTATGGCCTTGAGGTTGAGGTTCCCCCTCGCCCCAAATCCCGAAGCCTCCGCCAGCGTCGTTTCCCCCTCACCCCGCGGTAGCCGTATCTCTGTGCAGCTCCTGACAATATGGTCTATAGTTTCCCGATCACTGCCGCAGCATGCACACGTTTCATCCTGCTGCCTATAGCTACTCGTGTATGCCCGGGTTCTCGGGCACCCTGACCGTGCCTCGGAAGAGCAACGCACTGCCTCTCGTATTGCCATAGAATCCCTCCTTAATTTTCCGTTTCTATGCCCTATGTCTCCAGGTTTTTTTTCGCTTCCATTCTCTGTGCCCACTTCGTCGTCTCTGCTTCATTTACCTGATTTTTAACTGTTGTGTAAACTCCGCTTTCCCCTACCGACTTTCCGTACCGCTTGCTCAGCTGTCTGGTCCTCCGTCTCCACCACGTGTCCACGCTCCTCATATACAGGTACTTAAACACCATCGCGGCCCATTTTTCGTCCTCCATGTCACGAAGTCGCTCATCAAACTTATCTTGCTCTGCGCATCCCTCGCCTCGAAAAACGACCAGCCCATATCCCCTTGTACCGCTTCATTTGTAGTTTTGCTATGGGCCCCTAGGGCCAATATGCCTACCGCCCTCTGATTTACCTCCAGTCCCGCTTGGGTATCTGGTTTCATGCACAGAACCGAATTAGCGAAAGTTATTCCTGGTACTAAGACCCCTTTCCAGACTTCCCTTACCACCTCGTATTTGCTGTATTCCCAGAGGGCTCTATGCTTCATTATAGCCGCGTTCCGTCTTCCTTTCGTCTTAAGGTGAGCCTCGTGCGCCTGCGTGTAGTCTTCGCTGTTGTTCAGCCATACTCCTAAATATTTATACTCTTTCACCAATGGTATTTCTAATTGCTGCACTGATACTGTTTTGTGCTCCTCGCCGTCATTAAAGACCATGATCCCCGATTTTTCTCTGCTAAAGGATAGCCCTAGGTGCGTCGCTTCTTCACCGCATATATCCATCAAGCCCTGCATACTTATCCGGTTGTCCGCCATCAACAATATGTCGTCTGCATACATTAGTCCCGGAACCCGTTGTTCCACCACCTGCCCGTTTTTCATGTAGGAGAAGTCGAACCCCATCGTGCTGACTTCTAGCTTCTTTTCTAACCCCGTCATGTAGATCATGAACAGCAGCGGAGAGAGAGGACATCCTTGTTTCAAACCCTTGTAGGTGTATACAGGCCTATTGTATGTTACCCCCTCCCACACTATTTGCACTTGGTTCTCCCGGTATAGCTCCCTGAGTAAGCTAATGAATTCTGCCCCAACTCCCTCGTCCTCCAGGATACTCCAAAGCCGCTCCCTGTCTATATTATCATACGCCGCTTTAATGTCCAGAAAGGCTAACCACAAAGGTCGGTTTTGCGTCTTCGCCACCTCTATGCATTGGCTTACCACGAATAAGTTGTCGTCTAGTCTTCTGTCCTTTCGAAACCCATTTTGAAGTTCCCCTAATATCCTATTTTCTTCCAGCCCCTCCTCTAGTTCGAACTTCACTGCTTGCATTGCTAACCTGTACAGCACTGACGTGACGGTTACGGGCCTATACGAGCTAGGGTTTGTCCTGACTCCTTTGCCCCTGTACACTAAGTTCATTCTGCTCAATTTCCACGCGACCGGTATTGCCTTTTCTCCTATCGTTGTTCTGATGGCTTGTAGTAGTTTTCCGTTGCTCTTTGGTCCTAACTGGTTAACCAACTTCATCGGTATCCCATCCGTGCCTGCCGCGGTATTTTCGGGGACCTTTTCCTCAGCTCTTTTCCATTTCAGCTTGTCCCCATCTATCTCCAGACATTCCGGCCTACCCGCCGCGACATCTGTGTCGCTGCTGGGCCTCTTCATCCACCTTGCCGAACTTCTCCGTGATGATTGTGTAGGTATGTCAATGCTTCCTCTCCCTTGAGCATCTGCCTCTGCTCGTTTGCTATAGTACCGCCTTCTGTGCGATTCGTACGTTTCCCTAATGCCTGCACATGGTTCCAAAACCTTTTCGGCGCGTCTCTACCCCTCCCTCGTATTTGCGCTACCCATCTCTCGCTGTCCCCTTTATTTTCGCCTGCACTAATTGCTGCGCTTCCTGTTTCATTTGCTTATACTGCTCCCATTTTAGGTCCACCTCCTGCTGATGTCTCCCCATCCTCTTGGCCTGCCTGTGCTCTTTAGACGCCTGCTCACGCCTCTCTATCACCGCCTTGATTTCTTTGTTCCGCCAGCTTTTGGGTGTTTTCTTTCCTCTCCATCGATCGGCCCTCTCTGCCTTGACTATTTTTTCCTGCATAGTCTTGATGAGCCTGCCATATTCCCACTCTTGTCCAGGATTTCTTTCTATGTCAGCCTCTATGCTTTTGGCTATAACCGCAATTTGTTTGCTGTTAAACTTTGTGCGCTGCCCCGGTAGACCCGTTTTTTCGCCCCCCTCCCCCAGTTTCCCAAAACTCATGTTTATGCGCTTGTGGTCACTGCCCAGACTGGCCCCCTTCCTCATCTATGGTCATTCCATCCAACCATTCATCCATCCATCCAACCATCCATCCATTCAACCATCCATCCAAATTCATCCAACCATTCGTAAAAATCCATCACGAGATAGCCCTCCGCCGTGCGGCGTCCACACCCCCACTGCGCTTGCCTGGCCAGGCACCGCTGATGATGATTGTGGCAGGATGCCCCCAGGGATTGGCCAACCAAAGAATCCATCACGAGATAGCTTCGCGTTCAACCACCGTCGTCGTCTTCCCGTAGGGGAACCCTGAGTACCACACCTCAACCCCCACTGCGCATGCCCAGGCACCGCTGATGATGATTGTGGCAGGATGCCCCTAGGGATTGGCCAACCAAAGAATCCATCACGAGATAGCTTCGCGTTCAACCACCGTCATCTTCCCGTAGGGGAACCCTGAGTACCACCCCCACTGCGCATGCCTGGCCAGGCACCGCTGATGATGATTGTGGCAGGATGCCCCTAGGGATTGCCCAACCAAAGAATCCATCACGAGATAGCTTCGCGTTCTACCACCTTCGTCATATTCCCGTAGAACCCTGAGTAGTTCCCGCTGATGATGATTGTGGCAAGATGCCCCTAGGGATTGGCCAACCAAAGAATCCATCACGCGATAGCTTCGCGTTCAACCACCGTCGTCATCTTCCCGTGGGAGGACCCTGAGTAGTATGCGAGGTATTCGTCCTCTCCTCTCCGGGATTGCGCAACGAATGGCAACACGTGCGGAAGCCGCTGCATACTCAGCTGGGGGCGCCACTGTAGCTCCGCGGTATGAATGACTCCTCCGCTCCCCTCATTTTCCTCCCGCAACTCTGCGATGAGTCAGCGTCAACGCCAGTGTCAGCGCTGTGGAGAAGAGGGCTCGAGCCGCTGCCACGAAACGGCAGCGGCGACAGGCCGATCCCGAACTTCGGGCTAAGATGGTGAAATTTTTTTCCCTAATTATGTAGCTTATTTGAGCGAAGTTTACGTTAACAGTGGTGTCAGTATAATTCTATCGAGGCAATCTTTTGAATGAACCAAATTTGTGGTTTCTCTTCATGGCTTCTTTAAAGGTCTCAATGAGGCGAATCACGTGGGGCAAATTAAAAATTCCTTCTGGGTAGTCATGAGCTAGTCTCGTGAGTCATGGATTGGGGTAAATATTGAAGTGATGCAACTAATTGTCAGGTATCAAATTAAAGGTCTCGGTGAGTGCAATCACGCGGGACAAATTAAAAACCGCTTCCTATCTACAGTCATGAGGTAGTCACGTGAGCCATAGATTGGATTAGAAGTCAGTGATGCCACTAGGGCTTGTGAGGTACCAAATTAAAGGTCTCGATAAGAAAAATCACCTGGAACAAATTAAAAATCGCTTCCTGGTTATAGTGATCAGATAATTACGTGAGTCATAGATTGGGTTAAAAGTCAAAGTGATGGCTCTAGGGCTTGTGAGGTATCAAATGCAAGCTTTCGTGAGGGGAATCACGTGGGACACATTAAAAATTGCATCCTGGTTATAGTCATCAGATAGTCAAGTGAGTCATGGATTGGGTTAAATGTTAAAGTGATGCCACTAGGGCTTGTGAGGTATCAAATTAAAGGTCTCGATGAGGTAGCCACGTTGGACAAATAAAAAATTGCTTCCTAGGTATAGTCATGAATAGTCATGTGAGTCATAAATAGGATTAAATTTAAAAGTGATGCCAGTAGGGCTTGTGAGGCATCAAAATAATGGTCTCGATTAGGGGAATCAAGTGGGACAAATTAAAAAAAATTCCCCCGCATTTCCCCGAGGGGGAGAATGTGAAAGTGCGAATGCACGGTTGTCGGCCCGCTTGCGGCGCTTGCGCTCGGCCCCCGCAGCCCACCGCCTCGCCGCCTTCTCTTCCATCTCTTCCATCGGGTTTGTAGTATCACGTGTACACCACGCAGTTATCAAGCCGCTATAACGCCGCTGAGTCGCCAACGCACGCCGCTGGCGACGTAGTTTGAATGCGTTAAAGATATAAGGCGCGTTACTGACAATATCAGCGTCGCGTCCGTGGCTTATTCGAGCGTCGGGCTGCGGCCCGCAAAGTCCTGGGATCGAAACCTGGCGCCGGATGCTGTTTCTTCTTTAAATATAGAGGAGCACTGCGGACGCCGCCGACGCCGCCGCCGACGCCGCCGCCGCCGCCGGCGGTGGATGGTTTGGGGTCGCTTATAAAGTGCATTCGCACTTAAAATTGCTTCCTGGTTTTAGTAATGAGAGTCACGTGAGTAATGGGTTCGGTTAAAAGTCGAAGTGATGCCACTAGTGCTTGTGAGGTATCAAATTAAACATCTCGGTGAGGGGAATAACGTCGAACAAATGGAATATTGCATCCGTTTATGGTCATGAAATAGTCGCATGAGTCATGAATTTGGTTAAATGTCAAAGTGATGAAACTAGGCCTTGGGAGGTATCAAATTAAAGGTCTCGATGAGTGGAATCACGCGGGACAAGTTAAAAACCGCTTCCTAGCTATAGTCAAGATAGTAACGTGAGCCACATATAGGGTTAAAAGTCAAAGTGATGGAGCTAGGTTTGTGAGGTATCAAATGAAAGGTCTCCATGAGGGGAATCACGTGGGACAATTTAAAAATACATCCTGGTTATAGTCATGAGATGGTCACGTCAGTCACAAATTGGGTTAAAAGTCAAATTGATTCCACTAGGGCTTGTGGGGTATCAAATTACAGGTCTCGATGAGGGGAATCACGTGGGAGAAATGGAATATTGCGTCCTTGTTATAGTCCTGAGATACACTCGTGAGTCATGGATTTGGTTAAAAGGTAAAATGATGCCACTAGGGCTTGTGAAGTATCAAAATAAAGGTCTCGGTGAGAGGAATATGATACAGCAAAATAAAAATTGCTTCCGGGTATAGTCATGAGATAGTCACGTGAGTCATAAATTGGGTTAAATATCAAAGTGATGCCACCAGGGGTTGTGAGGTATCAAATTAAAGGCCTCGATGAGGGGAATCACGTGGTACAAATTAAAAATTGGTTCCTAGTTAGTCATGAGAAAGACATGTGTCATAGATCGGGTTAAAGTCAACGTGATGCCACTAGGGCTTGTGAGGTATCAAATTAAAGGTCTCGATTAGGCAAATCACGTGGTACAAATTACAGATGGCTTCCTACATATAATCATGAGATAGTCACGTGAGTCATAGGTTGGGTTGAAAGTCAACGTGATGCCAATAAGGCTTGTGAGGTACCATGTAAAAGGTCTCGATGAGGGGAATCACGTGGGATAATTTCAATATTGCGTCCTGGTTGTAGTCATTAGATAGCCATGTGACTCATGGATTCGGTTAAAAGTTAAAGTGATGCCACTAGGGATTGTGAGGTATTATTGCTTTCTGGGTATGAGATAGTCACGTGAGTCATAGATCAGGTGAAAAGTCAACGTCATGCCACTAGGGCTTGTGAGGTATCAAATAAAAGGTCTCGATGAGGGGAATCACGTGGGACAGTTGCAATATTGAATCCTGGTTGTAGTCATGAGACAGTCACGTGAGTCATGGATTCGGTTAAAAGTTAAAGTGAGGCCTCTAGGGCTTGTGCGGTATCAAAATAAAGGTCTCGATGAGAGGAGTCACGAGGGACAACTTAAAAATCGCTTCCTTGTTTTAGTCATGAGAAAGTCATATGAGTCATAGATTGGGATGAAAGTCAACGTGATGCCACTAGGGCTTGTTGTAGTCATGAGACAGTCACGTGAGTCATGGATTCGGTTAAAAGTTAAAGTGAGGCCTCTAGGGCTTGTGCGGTATCAAAATAAAGGTCTCGATGAGAGGAGTCACGAGGGACAACTTAAAAATCGCTTCCTTGTTTTAGTCATGAGAAAGTCATATGAGTCATAGATTGGGATGAAAGTCAACGTGATGCCACTAGGGCTTGTTATCAAATTAATGGCCTCGATGAGGCGAATCACGTGGGACAAATTAAAAATTGCTTTCTCTGGTATAGTAATGGTAGTCTCGTGAGTCATGGATTGGGGTAAATGTCAAAGTGCTGCCACTAGGCCTTGTGAGGTATCAAATTAAAGGTCTCGATAAGGGATCCCTGCGGGATAAATTAAAAATTGCTTCTTGGTTTGAGTCATGAGATAGTCACGTGACTCGTAGATTGGGTTAAAAGTCAATGTGATGCCAATAGGGCTTGTGAGGTAACAGGTTAAAGGGACCCTGCAACACTTTCGATAAACGATTTCACTCTTTCCTTCGCGCCTGGAAGCACTGCGAGAGCCACAGTTATCTCCAGCACAGAGCGGCACTGCGTGATTTGCTCGTCGCACCAGATACGCCTTCTGTTTCTGTTTTATTTGGTTGGCTTAATTTTTAAAGTTGCTATCGAAAAGCGTTCATTGCTGCAACTAAAGGAAAACCGTTCAACAGCCGCTACATGGCCTCAGTGACGTAATTCGGGCCACCGAAGAACGTCAAAACCGGGAAAGAGAGAAAACTCGTTTGAGCGAGCTTACAAGTTACCTGATGAGAATAGAGCAGTAATTTTTGGCTGACGTACTTTGCGACCCCCTAGTCTGAGTAAAGGGTGTGTTGGGTAACTACATTCTGCAAGCATTTAGATTTGAAAAAAATTGAAAAAGTGTTGCAGGGTTCCTTAAAGGTCTCGATGAGGGGAATCACGTGGGACAAAATAAAAATTGCTTCTTTGTTATAGTCATGAGATAGCCACGTGAGTCATAAATTGGGTTAAAAGTCAAAGTGATGCCACTACAGCTTGCGAGGTATCAAATTAAAGGTCTCGATAAGAGGAATCACGTGGGACAAACTAAAAATTACTTCCTAGTTATAGTCATAAGATAGTCACGTTAGTCAGAGATTGGGGTAAATGTCAGGGCTTGGGAGAGATCAAATTAAAGGTCTCGATCTAGAATGTTTCCATGCGAGCTATTTTTGGAAAAAAAAGGAATATTTTTAATTAAAGGTGACATCAGTAGACATCACAAGCATAGAGAAGTCCGCGAAAAATCCGTATTTGGGTAGAGCGCCCATTGTGGACGAGATTTTCTTTCCAGCTAGTATTTGTTTGTCTTTATTTTAAATAAAACATGAGGGGAAAATGTGTTTGCAGACAGTTTTAAAAAACCTCACTTTTTGGTGGATTAGTGAACTTTCTTCACTGTGATGCGCCACTGCTGTCGAGGCCACTCAAATCGCCACTGAATGCGCTCCCGAACCTCAGTTAGCAGTTAAATACAATTCGTCTCAAATGTCCTTTGGTGTTGTCGTGGAGCGCTGAATTATTAATATTTAGAGCGAATATCATTCGCTCTAAAGATAATTTGATTTGCCTTCCGAGAGTTGTATTACATATGCTACGCAGTTTAGATCGTAATCTCGTAAGATTGCTCATAAAATAAAATAATAATGATAAGGTGAAGCATTTCAGTGGCAGCTGCTTATGTACCCAAGGTAATGCGGCCTTCGCCGAACACTCCGTGCCAATACATGGCTTGCACAACATTCGCGCTGGCCGCTTGCAAAATGTAGTTGGCCCACGCGGGGCGCGATGGTAAAGTAACACAAGGGCGAGGAGCGGACACATCGAGTAAATGGAGCTTTCATAGCTCCCCGGTACCACAGTAGTATAACCGGTTATACCCAATTGCAACAATTCAAAAACAGGCCAACCGGTAAGAGAATTTTGTCCACCCGAAGGTGGAGAGAAATTAACGGGGAAAGCTTTCTTGCGACGCACCGCCAGGGGGACGGGCCCGGGGGGACCCCACGTGTCCCCCCTAGGAAGAAGCCGGATGGGGTGAATTGTTGGGAACGGGAACTTGGGAATCGGGACGGGTTTTGGGAGAAAGGAAGGAATAGGGGTTGCAATTTTGCTCCGATTCAGTTGTCTGACTCTTTTTCAAGACTGATTGCTCAGCGAGGGCATCAGACAGTGCTAATTGCCAAATATGCGGTTCCTGCCCCGGGTAACCGCTCACCCATAGGGTCCGATAACTGGGCCCCAATCGTCGGAGACAGGAAGTACCCTATTTGGTGGCGACGGCCGCCCCCCCCCCCCCCCCCCCCCCCTTCCTCCCCCCGACCCTTAGTTCCGCGGCCGATGCGTACTAACGTCCTCGATCGACGGCCCCGCACCAGGTACTAACAAATCACCAGTGAAGCTTGCCACTTATACGGGTACTTGCAACACCTGCTTTTCACGGTCTCCGGACACTGGTAGTGGGTATGCGCACGGTACCTCAACGGCCCGTTCGCAAGGTCCCTTCGTCAGGATAAGGGCTTATTCTTATGTAGTCCTCCTTGCCTATTCTGTCGCTCATAGGAACAAGAGTCTTCGGGCATTGCCTTGCATATGGCAGAGGAGACCGGTCCGGGCCAACTAGCCGTTACTAAGCCAGGAGAGTTTCCCCGGTCGGTGTACTCACCTCACCTTTCCTCGTTTTTCCCGTACGAGACACCAAGTAGCTTGTGGTAGCTGGTCCCTGAGGCATGTAGATCAGTCTATAGGCCCCTCACAGCAAGGTTACAGGGGGGCGCTACCCCCCCCCCCCCCGGCCTTATACGGACTGTACAACATACAGCCCCCATGACATTTGGTTACAGGGGTATGTCACTCCCCCCGACCACTTTGCGATCAGGTAGCTGGCCCCGCCAAGCTTGCGGTTATAAGGGTCACCATTCCCCCGTCCCATAGTGGTTTCCCGACCATTGAGATTGGTACTGCCAACTACAAACGACTGTACGCTGGCATCACTCGCTACTTCGCAACTTGACTCGCCGGCCTCCTCTCACGCTGGATTACAGGGGTGCGTTACTTCCCCCGGCCAAAGCAAGTCATAGTTGGTCGATCTCGACACGCCTTCCTACTTCAACCGCATTGCCAAGTGCCGGGTTGACACCCGACCACCCGACCTCCGCGTAGGACCTGATTCCAGTTGACCAGGAACCTCCACAGTGGCGGCCGTTTTGCACGCTCCCTGGGCAGGGGTTGTGCGGCCTCCCCGATTCCTCGAGGAGGTCCCATGGAATTACCGTACTTCCACGCTCTGGCCCCTATGACGTTAGGTTACAAGGGTTTGTCACAACCCCCGGCCTGCAGGCCAGCTCGCAAGTTCAACCGAACGAGCCCCAAGCTATGGTTACAGGGGTGTGCACGCCCCCGGCTCGGTAGTGCTTTAGCCATTGCTTCAGCAATGGTACGCCAACACTACGTGCGAACTGTACCGCTTGGGCGCAGTGATTACTTCGCAACATTCACCCGCTGGCTTCCTCTCACGCTGGATTACAGGGGCGCGTTACTCCTTTGGCCTCCTCCCACACTGGATTACAGGGGCTCGCTACTTCCCCTAGTCAAGAGAGTCATAGTTGATCCACAAATACCATCTTTCGAAATACGCGGGATCCTCTGAGGAACTCCCAGTAGCTCCGCACTCTCGCCCCCAAGACTGAAGGATAGGGCTCATCAAGTTCCCTCGGTCAGCAGACCAGCTCGCATTAAAGACCCCTTCCATGCTCCGGTTACAGAGGTTCTCTAGACCCCCGGCCTCATTGTATGTACCCATGCTTTAGCATGGCACGATAAAACGAACTGTACCGCATATACCCTTATGACTTGGGTTACAAGGGCTCGTCACCTCCCTCGGCGAGCAGATCGGTTCGTGTTCATAGGCCCCTTCCTAGCTGCGGTTACGGGGGCTCGCAACTCCCCCGGCCTCATAGTAGCGCTCACACTCCCCCTCCACCCACACTGGATTACAGGAGCGCGTTGCCGCCCCCGGCCCAAAAGAATCATAGTTGATCCACAGAAATTTGTGACCGCAAATTTTGATCGAATTACCATTCCAAGCACCAACCTCGGTAGCCACCCAGGCTGTCCGGGCCTGCGTCCGCATCACGCATCGGTGTTCTTCGAAGGCAGTTGCCCTCAGAGTGCCTTGGGAGTTGCTCAAGCTCCCATGGGCGTTGAATACCGAATACAGTGGGCCTGGTACACCACTGATACCTGCCATTGCGACAGACCAAAGCAGGGCAGCCGAAACCGACCGACACAGCCCAGTCCGCCGGCGGAAGCGGGGGCGGGGGCGGGGGCACGTGCGGGCCGACAGTAAGATTCCCCCCCCCCCCCCCCCCAGGAGCGGACACAGTGAGAGCCTCACATGTGTTGCTCTCAGTCCACCCCCGAAAATATTTCTACGGGGTTCTTTCTAAATACGGGCTGATGTTTCTCAGCCACTGCAAAAGAGGTTAGTCGGGTTTGTATATATATATAATAGTAAAGCTAAGCTGTCTGATGAGATACAAGATGTCTAGCGGAGCTGCAGAAGAACGATCGTCACAATGATAATCATAACCACTTATTTGTCGGCGCCTCGAATTCATACGGTATTGGAAGGAAAGTGGGCGGATGAGTATTCATGTTCTGGAACCGCACATGTGGCAATATGTGATCTATTATCTGTGCGTAAATGTAAGTAGGGTGCCATAAGCCCGCTGTACATGGTGCAAATTTACAAGCGAATTTGCAGCTGCGGCGTCGCTAGTGCGGCAATATGTCGTTTTGCTGCACTACCTAAAACAATCCAAGCGATCGATTTTCGTTGCTGCCGAAGCTACAAAATAAGTCGTTTTGCAGCTCGAGCAGTGCCGCAAATGCGAATTCGCAAGTATATATGCACTATTTAGAATGGGCTATAGGCTTTTAAAATCTCATCGAGAAACGGTTAGGAGAGTTCCCAACCACCCGGCGTATTGCAAGAAATGTGGAGGTATTAGCGTTTCTTTTCACGCCCTCGGGGGTCGCTAGTAATGTCGTTCTGGAAATGGTGGCGTGGCGAAGAACTGACAAATCGAAGGCCTACGTCGCAGTAATTCCAACCAGTGTCAACAGGTCCAGAGGCACAGTTGGAGAAGACGAAGCGAGAAGCGACTTAATGAGAACCAAAGGGAGAATGGGCTCAAAGTACAAGAAAAAGTGAACACTCCTATGGTGTTATCGGTTGCACGAAAGGGATGGTCACAGCCTCTCCTAAACTTTCCTTATCCTCATGGTGGAATAGTTTACAAATGGTGCGCCAGTATTCAGTAGTTGTGAATAGTTGTACCGAGACGACACAAACAGGTATCTCTATATTGGGATATATGTATGTCAATTTATTCATTCATTGCACTAGTAAGGAGCAGAAAAAAGTATACTGCTGTTACGTTAAGAGTAACCCTGCGAAACATCATGCAGGGCGCATCATGGCGCTGTTGCGCCGCGAATTCCCTACTCGAAGGGTGACGTTGCCACGAGTATTCTTGGTGACAGTGATCCTAGACGGCGCATCACGTGACTGTGGCGTTACTCGTTCTGTCGGTGGCTTGCAACATACTCTCTAGAGCATGAAGTCGTTTATACCAAATTTCACAGGAAAGTCTGGCACTGAAATCAGGTGCCGTCATGTGACTGCTGGAAAAGGTTACATTTTTACTTCACCTGCCTTTCAAATTCCTGTGCTTCGTGACTGACAACTCTTTTCCCGACGGTGGCTCGAGTTTCTTTTCCTCCTAGCAGCACGACGCTCCCTATGTACTACTTTGGAGCAAGCACTACTTGCTTTCTTAAGGCCCTGTGTGTTGCTTTTTTTCGGGCTATTATTTCGCGGCAAAGAGCCATAGAAAAGAGTTCTGAACAGATGGAGCGAACTCAAGAAAATCGTATCGAATTGAGCGAATTTCCACTGCATCCATGATGGGGGAGAGGGAGCTGAGGAGACCAGGGTGGGGGGAAGAGAAGGGGGTGTTACAAGCACAGGTGGAAGAAGACTACTGTCTTTCGATGACATTTGCAGAAAAGAAAGCAGATACAGGGACGTTTTGTGTGATTTTAGTTCAAAATTCAAATTAAGAGGGTTTAACGCGCCGCAGGTGCACCGCGCCGCGGATGTGCACCTGGGCCATGGGGGCTCTAGATTACTTTTGACCACCTGGGAATCTTTAACGCGCGACGAAATCTCGACATACGATCGTCTTTTTCTTCTCCTCCATATGGAAAGTAGTCGTCGCGGTTGGGATCAAACCCGCGTCCTTGGGCTTAACAGCATAACTGACCCACTGCAGCGGGTGGTATTTCCAGTTACTGCCGTAAGACTGATAGGGGATGTGGAGCTGCATCCGAAGCGCGCTGGTTCGTCATGGACATATTTGTTTACTACCATAAAAACGTAAAGCACCATAGGTATGTTTACCATACTGATACAATATTGTGTTGGTGTTACGTTGCTCCTCATGACATATCACCCACGAGTAGCAAAGTAGCAATTAAGAAGCAAAAAAAATGAATAAATGTAATTTATATATAAAACAAAAGCGTTAACTCGAATTGCAAGGAGATGCCACCCCAGTAGAGTTGTAACTTTCCATCAGATAGTGAAGGGAGCGGAAAAAATTTTCTTTTAAAGTTTTTTTAGAAAAATATCGAGAAAAAAACACGATACCGAACATATCAAAAGCTCGACATGCTTTTTAAGGGCTGCTGAAGAGATTTTGAGAAAAAATTGTTGGGGACATTTTTTTATAGTTCTCTTGACGCTGAATTCGGAAAAGATGTTTATTTCTTGTGAAAACACCCCCAAACATCCTGTTTTTTGTGTGAAACCAAACGACCCCTGCCCGGGGGGCGGTCAGAGCACTGGCTGCCTTTCGCGATCGCGACTGCCCGATCGCGAAAGGCAGTGCGATCGGGAAGCCCTGGAGCTGCGGTGACCACTCGGCCTGCAGAGCTCATTCTGTTCCCATTCAGATACGGGCCGAATTCCCCTCATCGAGACATTTAATTTGATACCTCACAAGCCCTAGTTGCATCACTTTGACTTTTAACCTAATCTATGACCCACGTGACTATCTCATCACTATAACTAGGAACCGATGTTTAATTTGTCCCACGTGATTCCTCTTATCGAGACCTTTAATTTGATACCTCGTGAGCCCTAGTGGCATCACGTTGACTTCAACCCAATTTATGACTCACGGGACAATCTTATAGGGACTGGCTGTAACATATGCAACTCAAAAATATATGTTGCCACGGGCGGTGCATATATGTTCCATTCTGAAAAATGAAAACGGAATCCTCGTCCACAACCTTCGGCAGTTCGCCCCTTAATTGCCCTAATCCCCGCATCGCATTTTTCAGAAGATTGAGAAGCTGAAGGTGTCAAAACAAAAAGTGTACACCCGAGTGAGACAGATGAAACCGGGACTCTGCCATTTCATCAATCCATTCGGTTATTCAGTTTGCTAGCGTAAGTGAGCATGTGTCTAAGCTAATCCATTCGGTTATTCAGTTTGCTAGCGTAAGTGAGCATGTGTCTAAGCTGGTGTGCGTGCTGCTCTTTCTAATACCGCAGCCGCGCTATGTAAGCACGCTACACGTCGGTGCTGCTGCCAAGTTTTGATATCCAGAAGTGTTTGCAAATCAGTGCATGGCCTCAAAACTGCAACGCTGACAAAATTCACTTCACTTCTGAACGATACAGAGTTGGAGGGTATAGTCCACGGTCGGTCTGAGTTCTCCAATCGAAGCGTTGGCTTGTCTTTACGAGCGAATGAAGCATGGGGACGGATATGTTATGTGGCTGCATGCTCGGTGATTGTGGTTCAGCGCACTCGACCACTAGACTCTTCTGAAGAAATGAACTGTAGCAACTGCGTATCTGTCACCCCGTAACTCAAACAGAAACCAGTTTATCGGGAATGACTTTGGCGCAGTAACCCAGAACGGTTAGCTCCCCACTCACATGCTCACATGTTTTCATGCTCCTATGAAAACCGTGCTTTTACATTTGATAAGATTCAGTAAGCACCCTCACACATTGCCACAGAAAGTTGTCCACGGATATAGATAGCATTAAGTGGCTCTGTGGTATGAGCGTAGCTTCATTTCGTGCAGTCTGATGACCATCGCACAACGGACTATTTTGTGTGTGGGCTAACTATAATCGTATAATACCATGAAGAAAAGTTTTAGTTTTTTTATAAATACATTTCCTCCTGAGTTCTGCTTGAAAGTGTATGTAGTTGGAAGGTGGAACTTGTTGGGTCAATACCGCAGTGCACTGAAAACACAGTCGATTTACGTGCTGAAACCAGCTAGGAATTTTTCAGGTTGGGATCTTATGCACGAAAGTACGAGTACTTGTTGAGCAGAAAATTCAAAATGTAATGCCTGAAAGCTTCAGGACCGCCGCTAACATTTACGTTGCTGTCCTTAGCCCTAACTGCACCCCAGGTGTGTGTATGATCCACGCGCAGTTGCAGAGAGGTGCTGATTTTCGCTAATTGAACTCACTTGGTCGCTTTTTGTTGCCTTAAAGCGAAAAAGCAGTGTGGTATTCTCGATCATTCGTGCCGTTGCTTTTAAGCCTTGTATTACGCGACTGAGCCTGCTCGGCGTATTATCAGTGAGTGCTTGTTTTTTACGTACTTGTGAGACTGCGCTTACAGCAGTGCCTTATCGCTGCGCGGGCACAGAAAGTATGCGCACAGTGTTTTCGTGATGTGGTCAGCGTTGCGCACACAAGGCAAGAACCTCCGATCTTGTTGCTCCTCGGGCTGCGCGCCGTGATAAGGCCCTGCCATGCAGGTTGGTCGGCACTTGTGGGTACTGTTGAATGTTGGCCGGCTGTACGTAGGTTGTAATACAGAAGATACCACGGCACTTGCTTAGTGCACAAAATAATGGCTACATTGGTTGTCAGGCATAGGGATGAGTGAGGGAAGGCAATTGATGCTCTTCCGTATTACTCGGCAAAGCTGCTTAAGCACCCCTCAGGGCTTTTTTACATGTTTGACTCGCAGACCACATGAGAAAATACCGAACAAGATTTCTCACAATTTCTTATGGGGAGGTGTTTTGGTGTGCATTTGTTGGTGTACTTACCATAAAAGAGTTTGATGTTGGGCCTGTTGGCACATACTTTTAAAATCAGTGGAACCCAGCCGTGAAGAGGTGAGGAGAGAGTAGGACAACACACAAGCTGGGAGTAGCTCAGGGCATGCGCTGTAAAACCTACACTAAAACGACCAGCTGATGACGCAATTCAACATCTGCTCTTTTCAAAATATTCAGCTTCTTCGCCTAATACCGTTAGTGAGGGCACACATGCTCCTATGAAAACCGTGCTTTCACATTTGATAAGCTTCAGTAAGCACCCTCTCACAATTTGTGGCTCCCTGGCTCCTCGGTATGATTGCTTGCTGGGTATGAGATAGTCACGTGGGTCATAAATTGGTTTAAATGTCAAAGTGATGCCACTAGGGCTTGTGAGGTATCGAATTAAAGGTCTCGGTGAGGGAAATCCCGTGGGACAACTTAAAAATTGCTTCCTGGTTATAGTCATGAGATACGTCAATCACAAATTGGGTTAAAAGTAAGATTGATTTCACTAGGGCTTGTGAGGTATCAAATTAAAGATCTCGATGAGGGGAATCCCGTACAACTTAAAAATTGCTTCCTGGGTATAATCATGAGATAGTAACGTGAGTCATAAATTGTGCTAAATGTCAAACTGATGCCACTAGGGCTTCTGAGGTATCCAATTGAATGTCTCGGTAAGGGGAATCCCGTGGAACAACTTAATAATTGCTTCCTTGTTATAGTCATGAGAAAGTCGTGTAAGTCATAAATCGGGTTAAAAGTCAATGTGATGCCTTTAGGGCTTGTGAGGTATCAAATAAAAGGTCTCGATGCGGGGAATCACTTGGGACAAACTAATAATTGCTTCCTGGTTTTAGTAATCAGATATTCACGTGAGTGATGGATTGGGTTAAAAGACAGTGATACCACTAGGGCTTGTGATATATCAAATTAAAGGTCTCGATGAGGGGAACCACGTGGGACAAATTAAAAACTGCATCCTGGCTATAGTCATGATATTGACGGGAGTCATAGATTGGGTTAAAAGTCAACGTCGTGCCACTAGGGCTTGTGAGGAACCAAAATAAAGGTCTTTTAGGGGAATTTCCTGAAACAAATTAAAAATTGCTTCCTCGTTATGGTCATGAGATAGTCCCGTGTGTCATACATTGGGTTAAAAGTCAAAGTGATGGCGCTAGGACTTGTGAGGTATCAAATTAAAGGTCTGGACGAGGAGAATCACGTGGTACAAATTAAAAATTCCTTCCTAGTTAGTCACGAGAAAGTCATGTGAGTAATAAATCTGGTAAAAGTCAACATGATGCCACTAGGGCTTGGGAGGTATCAAATTAAAGGTCTGGATGAGGGGAACCACGTGGGACAAATTAAAAATTGCTTCCTACATATAATCATGAGATAGTCACGTGAGTCATAGATTGGGTTAAAAGTCGACGTGATGCCAATAAGGCTTGTGAGGTACCAAGTAAAAGGTCGCGATGAGGGAAATCACGTGGGACAATTGCAATATTGCATCCTGGTTGTAGTCATTAGATAGTCACGTGAGTCATGGATTCGTTTAAAAGGTAAAGTGATGCCACTAGGGCTTGTGAGGTATTAAAGGTCTCGATGAGGGAAACACGTGGGACAAATTAAAAATTGCTTTCTGGGTATAGTCACGTGAGTCATTATAGGGTTAAATGCCAAAGTGAACCTAGTAGGGCTTGTGAGGTATCGAATTAAAGGTCTCGGTGAGGGGAATCCCGGGGGACAACTTGCAAATTGCTTCCTGGTTATAGTCATGATATAGTCACGTCAGTCACAAATTGCGTTAAAAGTCAATTTGATTCCATTAGGGCCTGTGAGGTATCAAATTAAATATCTTGATGAAGGGAATCACATGGGACACTTTAAATATTGCATCCCGGTTATAGTCATGAGATAGGCACATGAATGATGAATTTGGCTAAAAGTTAGAATGATGCCACTAGGGCTTGTGAGGTATCAAATTAAAGGTCTCGGTGAGGGGAATCCCGTGGCAGAACTTAAAAATTGCTTCCTGGGTATAGTCATGAGATAGTAACGTGAGTCATAAATTGTGCTAAATGTCAAACTGATGCCACTAGGGCTTGTGAGGTATCCAATTGAATGTCTCGGTAAGGGGAATTTCGTGGAACAACTTAATAATTGCTTCCTGGTTATAGTCATGAGAAAGTCATGACTCGAGATAGTTGTTCGTTTCCTCGAAGTCCGGTGTCGATCAGAAACCCAATCGCCCAGGCTCTGGTTGATTTGGCAGGAGGCTGGTAGGGCGATGGTGAAGTTCTTGGAGGTGGCGGTCGAATTGACGGACTCGCGGCGTTTGGTTTGATTAAGGTAAACGAAGAGTTTATATACAGCTATTTACAGTAGGAAATCTGGTTACATAAGTAATCAAGGGAAAAACTTCGAACTGCAGTTAGTCGCTAGCTCTAAGTGCGTACAAATCACTTGAGCTTCTCAACTTCGTCTAACTCTCCTATCCTCGGAGCGTACACAAACCGCTCGAGAAACAACGCCCGAGACCCTGTCTCGCCGAGACCCTGTCACGGTGCTGTGCCCTAAACTTCCGACGCGATCCTAACCTCTAGTAGGGGGCTCACAAATCCCAACCTAGCTTTAACGGTCGAGACTCGTTGTCCCGCCGGGAACTGCCCAGCTTAGCGCTCAGACAAGAACAAATTTCTAACGGCCAAGTTCGGCCTTATAACGCCTCGAGATCACGCTCTCTCGGGAACGCCCCTGTAGTGTTTGTGCGCGCGTAAGGGAGGGCCCAAGTTCACATAGACAGCTGTCACTCAGCGCACTACGGAATATTCAATGAGGCGCCACCATCTCTGGGTCAACGGCCCGCACGCGGATGAGCAAGCGCGCGCGACTCCGAGGTGTGAGGCCGAAAGGCGGCGACTGTGCACCGTGCCGACCGGAGTGCGTTAATAATGGTGTCTCGCGCGGCGCCAGCTCCGACGCCAGTAACTCCACCTCCCCCGCGCGCCACGTCGACGATTCTCGGAACCCGGCGGCGCCGTCGCGTTCTCTACGGGGGAGTATCTCCGCGGTATTCGGTCGGCCAGACAATCGGTCTCCCGTGCGTGCCGTGACAAATTGGCGTCGACTGCTATGCAGTGTTGGCAGTGCTACGTCGCCAGACAGAGTTGCGAGTTCTCACGCGTCGCCCGGGCGCTTGGTCACTGACCTCATCAATGGGCCCTACAACTCCTTCGACACCGACTGCGCCCTGAATGGGGGATCATCCCAGCGGAATTCCGTTGGCCGGACTATCCGGCGCCCATGCGTGCCGTGACGAATTGGCGACGGCTGCCGCGTGAGTCCACAGTGTTGAGCCACCAGACACAGTCGCGGGTTCTCACGCGCAGACTGCGCGCCTGGCCACTGACCTCATAATGGAATATTGCATGCTGGTTATAGACATGATATAGTCACGTGAGTCATGAATACGGTTAAAAGTGATGCCACTAGGGCTTTTGAGGTACCGAATAAGGGGAATCACGAGGAAGAAATTAAAAATGGCATCCAGGCTATAGTCATCAGGTAGTCACATGAGTCATAGATTGGGTTAAAAGTCAAAGTGATGGCGCTATGGCTTGTGCGGTATCAAATTAAAGGTCTCGATGAGGGAACCACGTGGGACAAATTCAAAATTGCTTCCTGGTTAGTCATGCGAAGACTCGTGACTCGTAAAACGGGTTAAATTTAAAATCATGCTAGTAGGGCTTGTGAGGTATCAAAATAAAGATCTCGATTAGGGGAATCAGGTGGTACAAATAAAATCACTTCCTAGTTTCGTGAGATAGTCACGTGAGTAATAGATTGAGTTAAAAGTCAACGTGATGCCACTAGGGCTTGTGTTAAAGGTCTTTATCAGGGGAATCACGTGGGACAATTGCAATATTGCATCCTGGCTGTAGTCATGAGATACTCACGTGAGTCATGGATTCGGTTAAAAGTTAAAATGATGCCACTGGGGCTTCTGAGGTATCAAAGTTAAGGTCTCGATGAGGGAACCACGTGGGACAAATTAAAAATTGCTTCCTGGTTAGTCATGCGAAGACTCGTGACTCGTAAAACGGGTTAAATTTAAAATCATGCCAGTAGGGCTTGTGAGGTATCAAAATAAAGATCTCGATTAGGGGAATCAGGTGGTACAAATAAAATCACTTCCTAGTTTCGTGAGATAGTCACGTCAGTCATAGATTGAGTTAAAAGTCAACGTGATGCCACTAGGGCTTGTGTTAAAGGTCTTTATCAGGGGAATCACGTGGGACAATTGCAATATTGCATCCTGGCTGTAGTCATGAGATACTCACGTGAGTCATGGATTCGGTTAAAAGTTAAAATGATGCCACTGGGGCTTCTGAGGTATCAAAGTTAAGGTCTCGATGAGGGAACCACGTGGGACAAATTAAAAATTGTTTTCTGGGTATGAGATAGTCATGTGAGTGATGAATTGAGTTAAACATCGAAGTGATGCAACTAGGGCTTGTGGGGTATCAAATTTAAGGTCTGGGTGAGTGGAATCACACGGGACAAATTAAAAGCGCTTCCTTGCTATAGTCATGAGATAGTCACGTGAGCCATAGATTGGATTAGAAGTCAAAGTGATGCCACTAGGGCTTGTAAGGTACCAAATTAAAGGTCTCGATAAGGGGAATCGTGTGGAACAAAATAAAAATTGCATCCTGGTTATAGTCATCGATAGTCACATGAGTCATAGATTGGGTTAAGTCAGTGAAGGTGCGAGGGCTCGTAAGGTATCACAATAAAGGTCTCGATGAGGTAACCACGTGGGACAAATTAAAAATTGCCCCCTGGGCATACTCATGACAGTCACGTGAGTTATAAATTGGGTTAAATTTAAATTGATGCCAGTAAGGCTTGTGAGGTATGAAATTAAAGTTCTCGATTAGGGGAATCACATAGTATAAATAAAAAATCGCTTCTTATTTATAGTCAAGAGATAGTCACGTGAGTCATAGATTGGGTTAAAAGACAAATTGATGTCATTAGGGGTTGTGAGGTATGAAATTTAAGGTCTCGATGAGGGGAATCACTTGGGACAATTGCAATATTTCATCCTGGTTGTAGTGATAAGATTGTCACGTGAATCATGGATTCGGTTAAAAGGTGAAGTGATGCCACTAGGGATTGGGAGGTATCAAATTATAGGTCTGGATGAGGGAACCACGTGGGACAAATTAAAAATTGCTTTCTGGGTATGAGATAATCACGTGAGTCATAAATTGGTTTAAATGTCGAAGTGATGCAACTAGGCCTTGTGAGGTATCAAATAAATGTCTCGATGAGTGGAATCACATGGGACAAGTTAAGAACCGCTTCCTAGCGATAGTCGTGAGACAGTCACGGGAGTCGTAAATTTGGTGAAATGTTAAAATGATGCCACTAGGGCTTGTGAGGTATGAAATTAAAGGTCTCCATGTGAGGAATTCCGTAGGAGAAATTAAAAAAAATGCTTCCTGGGTATATGCATGAAATAGTCACGTGAGTCAGAAATTGGGTTAACTGTCCGAGTGATGCCACTAGGGCTTGTGAGGTATCCAATTAAAGGCCTGGATGAGGGGAATCACGTGGGACAACTCAAAAATTGCTTCCTGGTTATAGTCATGACATAGTCACGTATGATGCCACTAGGGGTTGTGAGGTATCAAATTAAAGGTCTCGATGAGGGGAATTCCGTGGTACAAATTAAAAATTGTTTCTGGGTATAGTAATGATATAGTCTCGTGAGTAATGGATTGGGGAAATGTTAGTGATGCCACTAGGCCTTGGGAGGTATCAAATTAAATGTTTCGATGAGGGGAATCCAGATCGTGGGGGAAATTAAAAATACCTTCCTACATATAATCATGAGATAGTCACGTGAGTCATAGATTGGGTTGAAAGTCAACGTGATTTCAGAGTGCTTGTGAGGTACCAAGGAAAAGGTCTCAATGAGGGGAATCACGTGGGACAATTGCAATATTGCATCCTTATTGTACTCATGAGATAGTAACGTGAGTCGTGGATTCGGTTAAGTTATAATGATGCCACTCGAGCTTGTGAGGTATAAAATTAAAGGTCTCGATGAGGGAACTACGTGGGACAAATTAAAAATGTCAAAGAGATGCCACTAGGGCTTGTGAGGTATCGAATAATGGTCTCGGTGAGGGTTTCTCTCAGGGCTTTCTTTGTTAACTTGCTTTTATTGCTGAAATAACTTAATAATATGCAAAAATTGCAAAATGTGCATTAGCCATGACTTTATTGCAGTGTGTAAAGCAATCTGCAAAGTGAAAGCAAGTTTCACGTTTTTTTTTTTGCGATGGCAGTTGGCCTATAAGTATACGAGTAGTCGAAAGTTAAACAGTCCTGAGCTTGTCGTCTGAATGCTTTTTGATTCCGCTGCTCCAGATAAATTATTTCCCTCTATCCGGTCAAGTTAACACCTGTCAAGAGCTGTAAGCATGGTTTAAAGTGGCCAACCTTCATTGTAGCTCTGGTCTGCAGCATCTTCTGCAGTCACATTATTCGTTTTGTTACTCACTGGATGCTGCCGTGAGCGCTTGTTAATGACACGGTGTGAACCAGGCCATCTTGAGCGTTCTTTGTGGGATTTTTATGGGTTTACCTCCATCTCGAATGAGGGGTTCTGATTCCTCAGTTAGGTTTTCTTGGTTGAGGGGGAAAGAGATGGCTGTGGAAGTGCGGCACAAGAGAGCGCAGCAGTCGCGAAGCTCACTGCCAAAAGCCTGAGGGCTGTATAAATCGATTTCAAAAATATTTCTCTGGCATGACAGAAGCTATCCTGCAACATCAAGCTTTATTTTTGCTGTATTTATATGGTGTCAACTTTGATATCATGTAGTGACCTTAACCAGAAGTGTTTCATAATTAGTGTAGAGAGGGTATATATTCTGACAAGCTGAGAATAAGGCATGTATCGTTAAAAAAGCGTAAATAGCATTCGTGGCGTCTGTTCTAGGAAGTACTCAGTGTGTAGGACTGCACAAGGCACAAATACCCGACTTTTAAACCCTCCTTTGCATGCATTCATGTCGTGATCGTGTTATCCCCACCCTGCACGTGCTTGTTTGTCCCTTTCGGGTACTAACAACCCATGAACTTCATTTTTAAAATGCTCGATCCCTGCAAATGTGCCTTCAAATGCGCTCATATTAATCTTAAAAATGGAACAGCGCAAAGGACAGGATGTAGAATAGAAGACAAACACGCAGCGTTTTACGTGTCTTGTCCTACGGGTCCTACGTCCTACCTGCCCTCTACTACCTGTTCTCTACACCTTGTCCTTCGCGCTGTTTCTTATATTTTTAAACATGCACCAACCAGACCTCTTGCTCCCCGTTCTTAAATATGAGTTCCTGAAAGAAGGGCTATGGCAAGTCAAGGCTAATTTATTTTCAATACTGCCAGTCTCGGGCGAGACCATAGCAGGTGGGCATTCATACAATTTTACCAGGAGCAACAGCGATGGGCCTACATTGGCGAACAAGCAAAAACAATAAACTGTACAATAAAAGGGTACCACACACTTTCACTTCACGTGCAGAACCGTTGAGTTGTTCAGCATCGTCAACGTTGAGGTTTCCCTCAGGGAGCCCGTGCGGGGTGTTACATAAGGGGAAGGTAAAAACAACGGTATAGACACAACAATGGTGTAGACACAAGAATACAGACAATACAGACGTACAGACATGTAAACAATGTAAGGACATAGACATACAAAGTCTTTGCGTAGTGTAGACCACCGCAGTTTAGTTTAGGAAAAGTATCAAATTCCCTCCACCCTGACATCCAGTTCACCCTTCAAAGCGAACGCGACGGCTCCCCGACCCCCCCCCCCCCCCCCCCCCTCCTTCTTCTTTGATGTCCAAGTGATGAGTAGAAGCAGGAGCTCTCCGCTCACAGGAAGACGACGCACACCGGTCGCCACCCTCAGTTTAGTTCGGGTCCCCCTCTCGACCGAAAGGCCTCAGCTGTGTCCTCCCTATTCCCAGAGCGGCGACTGTTTAGCGCCATTCGATTCAGACGCGGTGCACGGCAACGTTGCAGAGAATTTTCTGTGGTTCCGGTGCGGTGCACGGGCGCGGATTCATGGTGCCGCGGTGCAGTGCAACATGCGGCAGCGCCACCACCGCATCGCAACAATCGAGCGAGGTGCAGGCCTTGTCGTCTGCTAGGACTAGGTGTGGGACGCTGTGCTGCCAGCCTGCCTGTGTGCTCCGTGGTGAACTCGCACAACAAGTCCACGTTGTGTCATTTTAAACTGGCCCTTGACTCACACGTGCGGACTTTCCGTCATGGACGACCTTCCGTTGGACGCCGGCATGGACGACCTTCCGTTCGACGCCGGCATGGACGATTTTCCGTTGGACGCCGTCATGGAGCTTCTCGATTCAGATTCGGAAGACGAGGAAGTCGACGAGGTGCTGTATGCCGCTGCAGCGCATTTGATACGCCTCGACCGTAACCGCATTCCTATGTACTACGAAAGAGTTGTTAGCTCCTACTATGACTTTGAATTTAAGAGGTTGTTCCGGCTTTCGCTCGAGACGTTTCATGAACTCGCGAGCAAGTTCGAAGCGTCTATTTCCCTGCTCCTCGAGGTGGCCGCGTGCAGATCCCGGCAGAGAAGACCTGCCTTATCGGCCTTGTATACTTGGGCACGCAGTCTTGTATGTACCGCATCGCGGATAATTTTGACGTGTCGGAGTCGTCAGTCGCCCTATGTCTGAAGAGATTTCTTGATTATCTCTTCAGCATTAGTGGCGACGTCATTACGTGGCCGTCTGAGCGACAGCGTGAGATCATTAAGAAGAAGTTTCTTGCCAGAAGCAAGGGAAAAGGACCGCGGAACACCATCGGGAGCGTGGATGGAAGCCACATCGAAATTAAGAAACCGACAGAGTCGCCTGCATCCTACTACAACAGAAAGAAGTTTTTTTCTCTCATTCTGCAAGGAATATGTGATGCTGACTGCCGCTTCACAGATGTGTTTGTGGGGTTTCCCGGCTCGGCCCACGACGCCCGTGTTCTGAAGGAGAGCTCCTTCTTTGGAGACGCTGCGCAAAAATGCAAGTGACTACATCCTCGGGGATTCGGCGTACCCGCTTTTGCCATGGCTGATGCCGCCATACAAGGATGATAATCAGGCGACATTCCCCAAATACAAAGAGAACTTTAACAAGTGCCACAGCTTGCAGCGTGTGGCCGTGGAAAATGCCTTTGGCATGTTAAAACAAAGGTTTCGGCGACTGTACTTTGTTGACACGGACTCTGTTGAGCAGTCATGCCGCATAATCCTGGGTGCCTGCGTGCTCCACAACTTGTGTTCCAACACTAGAGATCAGATGGACGACTTCACAGCCCTTGAGAGTGACGAAGAGTGCGAGGATGGGCACAATGGTGCCATCTCGACCAACGAACTAACCAGGGAAGCCTGCGAGCAGCGAAGAAAGAGCATTGCCCAAACCCAGTGTTGAACTGACATCACGAGTGCACGCTGTGCAAAGGTGCAGCTAGGGACACAGCGTAATGCAGAATGGCAACCTCTGTGCTTACTTTGTATACGTCGCATTTGATGTTCCCTCCTGCTTTACTTTTGCTTGCAGCAGGAACTTTTATTGTTTACTGTATGTGCATATTGTATTTATTTTATGTACCTCCCTTTGCTGTTATTTCTGCGGGCAGCAGGAGCTGTGGCATGCAAACAGAAGCAATACACAAGCACATTTGCTCCACACATCTTGTTTACTGGCATTTTTTTTCGTACGCCACAACAAGGCGCTCCAAGAGGTCCATTCGCCTGTTGTGCCGTGCCTCTCTTTTTTGTTCCATCTCGCTGATTTTCTCGATCAGCCGGTCAATGGGTATTTCCCCCTTTTTTTTCTTGGGGGGCGGAGGTGTACCAGGCTCTGCAACCTCGGCAGCTGCCACATCACCTCCATCCTCCGGGTCATCAGCCTGCACTGGTTCCCTGCAGTGCGGGAAAAAAAAACTCATTGGGCAGAGAGTAGCAGAAGTGCTTCACACTTACTTTCAAGACAAATGCTAAGGGGCTCATTTCATGACACTACATGGCACAATTTCAAACTTTAGCATGTGTTTTTAACAAGATCGCACCTCAAAGGAGTACCTACACCAACAATTTCACCAGCTTTGGTTTCTTCTTTATGCTCATTAGAACTAACCTGGTTTTGCTGCCGAGCATCCTGTGACAACTGCTCTAGGCTTGCCTAGCACAAACACCCTGTGCAATACCTGGATTTGATTTAATTTTCCACTGGAGCGTTTTCATATCCGTCGCTTAGTTGGCGAAGAATGTATTTTGTCTTTGTTATTTCTCTCCTCAAACCCAGAACAAGTGTACAACCTCGGCTGTCCTGACTATTTATTCCAAAGTTTGACTCAACGTTTGCCTACCTGCTCTTTTCCAACTTTTGCAGTGGTCTTCTTTCCCAAGAACACTACTGCGTGTTGAGTGTTTACCTAACTCATTACTGGTTTGATGTCGTCATGGACACCAACAGCCTCATCCTTACAGCTTGCATCCCTATTTATTTAATTTGTACATACTGCAGCCCCTACTTGCGGCTATGGCAGGAGTGAGCATACAGCAGAATAAGTTCGAACAGCAATTAAACAGAGCGGCGGCACAATATAACAAAAGCACAATTACAACGAATCAGAAATGGCAAGTATAAATTTTTCGACTAAAAGGGAACTGGTGTCACCAGACAATCCGTTCCAATGTTCAGCAGTTCAAGGGAAAAAAACTAAATTTGAATGTCCTACAGTTCTGCAGTGGTTTGGTTTGATGTTGAGATGGTGATTGTTTCTAGTAATGGACGGCAAGGCAAATGAAATTATGTAATGTGAAACATGCGATAAGCTGAATGGATAAGACAGTGAAGCAGTTTCATAGAATTATTGAGTCGGCGCGTGCGTAGTGGTGTAAGTTCTAGAGATGAAGGGGCAAGGGACGGCGAGAAGTAACGGTCATAATGATTATGACCGTTCAACACGTTCAACCTTCCAGCTTTCCTAGAACCTATTTAGAACCGTTCTCTAATCTCCTGAGAGCAAACAAACTGTTGTACTTACGGCTGTCCAGCTGGGCCTTCATGGCTTTCTTCGGCGATTCGCCGGCCAGGCTCGTATAGGACTATGGGGCGGACTGCGTGCTCCTTATCCAGGACATCTGCCAGTTCGCTGCGAGAAGTTATAACTGATCTTATCAATTGCCCCAAAACATTTTCTACTGTCGAGCAAGATATTAGTAGTCTGCCTGCACAGTACTCGCGCTGCACCCCATAAGGGAGTATGTGGCGAGCAAATATATGTAAATGGTCACGGTTAGCTTTAGTCAAACAATTCAAAATACAAATATGATTTTAATTATTGCGAAATGCACATTGCCACTAGCATCGGCAGGTTAAACTTCGTCAAAATGGTACAGGCACACTAATTGAACGGATCCAGGTTTTGCATGTTTATAATTTCAGAGAAAGGCCACACACTCTTGCAGCGTAAAACACGAGATAGGAGTATATAAAGAGAGGGACTGCAAAAATCGAGAAACACGCACTCTTCAAACTCGCACTTGGCTGCTTCCTCCCCTGTCCGCCGGCACTTTGACACAACTCTCCTGTAGGCTCTTTCAAGCGATTTCCATTTATTTTTTACTTGGAGCTCGGTGAACCTGGCGCCGAACTCCTCGTTCAGCAGGTCGGCGATGTGGCGCCACAAGTCTTTTTTGTACCTGTGCGCAAGACAAACACGTGTTACAGCGGCCACCACCTGCACGCCTAAAACATGCACTAAGAGAAAACGCGCTTGTAGTCGCGCGGCTTTGCTTTGGCCTCTTTGTACAGGCAAATCAGCCGCAATGTTCTTCTCCGGCTCCACAGCGCTTCGTCGGGAACCGGTGCGTCCCCCGAGGGAGACGCAAAGGCTGCGGCTCCGAAGTCGGCATGAGCTGCGGCGACATTTCCGTTGTCGCCGCTGGCGAACTCGTCTCGCTCTCCTGCCTCGTGGAGAGGCGAAACGGCAGGCAGTTCAGGTTCAGGCGCCTCTGCATACCTGACCCGTATTTCTCGGCCGTCTGAAATAAAATGCCGCCTCCATTAAACGTGTACCACGCTACGCACGGACTGGCACGACATTCCGCAGATCCGTACCTGTTGTTTTGAAAAGCTCGTGGCCGTCGACAACTAAGGTGGCCCCGTGCTCGTCCAAAACGGGGTGAAGCTCCGTCAAAACTCCGCCAATTGTGACCAGCATTTCTGCGGGACACTTCGCCAACCGACCAACCTCACTGCGCGCGCGCACGGAACCGCGGCACCAAATGGCTGCACCACCTCCGTAGCAGGTGCAGCGATTCTCTGCACCGCAGCGACATCGCGGCTGCAACGTGAGCAATCGAGCGACGCCGTGCAGGGAACCACTCGTGCAGCGGTGAATCGAGCGCTTTGGTGCAGCGCATCCTGCACCGTTGCAGGCGTTGCAGGGAATCGCGTCTGAATCGCCCGACCCCCCCCCCCTCCTTCTTCTTTGATGTCCAAGTGATGAGTAGAAGCAGGAGCTCTCCGCTCACAGGAAGACGACGCACACCGGTCGCCACCCTCAGTTTAGTTCGGGTCCCCCCCTCGACCGAAAGGCCTCAGCTGTGTCCTCCCTATTCCCAGAGCGGCGACTGTTTGTTTCCTGGATTATGCACGCAAAGAGAGCAGAATCGGATAATTGCAGACCCAACAAAGAGAAAGAAGAGAACCACTCTAAAGGTTTATCTTTTCCGTGTCCGCCACCGTAAGCAAAAGAGGGCGGCTTACTGCGAGAGGGCATCGACCGTCGGAGCCCTGGAACGCCGAAGCCGGTGCCCGGCTTGCCATGAGACGGCTTATTCAGAAAGGAGGGGTGGAAATCGTCCATAACCACCAACGACGACGGGCTACCCGATCCCCGCCCCCAAAGACCGCGCGACAAGGGAGAGAGCGCCCGGAACGCAGAAACGAAGACGGCGGACAGAAGAAAGGACGCAGCGCCGTCGCCGAACAAGTCGGGACGGGATACCAGAAAGTTTACCTTCCCGGAACGGCCGTCCTCGAAAGGGGAACTAACTGGGGGAAGCAGCCCCTCCCTTTGTTGCCCCACCGGGCCGGAATCATTCGGCTTAGCCCTGCCGACAGGCGCCCGTCTGTGTAGGAACAAGGGCTACGTTCCTCAGCGAAGATCCCCGAGAGAGGTCAACCGCGCTGAAAGAATGCAAGACGACGCTAGAGTGGGGGCGCCGACATCCACGAAGCCTCGAGGCCGTGCCGGCCTCGAAACGTCGGGTTTCTATTCCGTGCGCAATTGGTTGGGCTGGGGTGCAACCATATCCAAAGAACATGTAGAGAAAACCGCAAAGTGAGTTCATTGCGTGGACAACAGAAGTGCTTGACAAAAAGAAAACAAAACCAAACAAAAGTGGCATTGACAGGAATGTCACTTTGAAAGGAAGGCCCTTTGTACTTAAAGCAGGTGGCTATGGAAATGAGTACAGATATAAAGTGGTGTAAACATGTTTAAAGTTCGCCATTGTGACCGGTTGAGTCGTTATCCAGTAATTTGCAGAAAGTTGAAAAGCATACTGCATTTGATATAGTTGGGTCCAGTTCGTTCCATTCTTTCACTGCAAGCGGAAAAAGCGAGTATTGAAATGTATCATTATGGAAAGAGTACTCTTTTAGTGTGTACGAGTGTTTGCGGCGTGAGAGGCGTGAATTCGAGAGTGATATATATTTGGAAGCGTCTATTTTCAGCCGACGGTGTAGTACCTGGTGTAGAAATTTCAAGCGCGCTACTTTTGCTCTGTCCGATAGTGTTGAAAGACCCGCAAGAAGTAGCAAGTTTGTGGGCAAGTCGTTACGGGCGTACCTGCTGTAGATGAACCTAATGGCTTTTCTTTGTACCCTTTCTTTTTTATTTCTGTTGGAAATTGTGTGCGAAAACCAAACAACGTTGGCATACTCGAGAATTGGGCGTACGAACGTGGTGTAGGCCAGCAGCTTGTTACGCCATGGGGCGAGTTGCAAGCGGCGTCTAAGAAAAAATAACATGCGCAGAGCAGTTGAAGTGATGGTGTCGATGTGTGAATCCCACTGAAGGGTTGATGTTAGAGTGTCACCTAAATATTTGTGCTGGTTGACTTTGGTAAGGACGGTTCCTTCAATAACGTAGAAGTTAGAGGGATTCTTTTTCGCTGTAATGGTCATACACACTGATTTTTTCTTTTGATGGACATTTGCCACGTGTTACACCATTCGGCAATTTTTTTGAGTGAAATATTCAGAGTGCAGTGGTCTTTCGGGCCCTTAATTTCTTTGTATATGATGCAGTCGTCTGCAAAAAGTTTAATGTGACAGTCTACGTTGCAGGTGATGTCGTTAATGAAAATGAGGAATAACAGAGGTCTTAACACTGATCCCTGGGGGGGATGGTGCTTGGTCACAAACAGTGTATTGCAATATGAATGGGGTAAAAAAAAATTTGGGACCAAAATTTAACACCATAGCTGGATAATCAGCAAACCTAAGAGAGAGAGAGAGAGAATAAACTTTATTTAATGAGAGGAGTCAAGCGGGCGGTTTCCTCAGTTCAGGACCCCGTTGGAGCGTCCAGCCGCCTCAGCCCGGTGGATCAGCCGAAGCTGCTCTTCGAGGCTAGAGCTGGCCAGCACTTCCTCCCACTGCTCAATTGAGGGGTTGGATATTGGGGAAAGTGAGGGGTTAAGCTGGCACTCCCACACCATGTGCTACAAGGTGCAGGGCGCGTTGCAGAATTGGCACTGTGAGTAGTATATTGTTGGCCAGAATAAGTGGAGTTTGGTCGGGTGGGGGAACGTGTTGGTTTGGAGGAGACGCCAGGAGCGCTCCTCTGCCTTGCTGAGGGAGGGGTGGCCAGCGGGTAGCATAAGCCTGGTGAGCCTGTAGAATTGGGTCACCTCCTGGTATGAAGTTACAGGGATCGCTGTCTCAAGCCAACTTTCTCGCGGCGCTCGGCTGGTCAGACCTCGAGCAGTCTCATGAGCAAAGACATCACCGCAGAGGGAAGCGTGCGCTGGTGTCCAGACAATCGACACCCTTTTCTTCGGAGGGTTCTGGCCGAGGATCTTCATGGCGATGCACGAGATGCGGCCTTGGAGGTAGCTCCTACACGCTGATTGTGAATCTGTGATTATCACTTCCGCTGGGGTCTGCGTTATTGCCAGTATGGCAACACAAGTGGATGATCCGTGGGAGCTTCCCGGGTGTTGTAGTGTCAGTGCCTTCTTTTCTGGACGGCATTATTTTGGTGTGTAGGAGCGCGAAGCTAGACAATTGCTTTTCTGGGGTTTTATAACAAAGAAAGAGAACATTGCACTACATTAATCAGTACCCAGCTGGGCTTTCTTATCTAGGGGGTGTTACCTAGGACAGCTGAGCGCAGCCACATTATTGGGATAGTGTGGTCTGATAGTGTGGTCCTGATAGTGTGGTCCTGCTCGAGCTGCCCTAGCCCACACCCCCTAGATAAGAAAGCCCAGCTACATACTGACATAGCACAAATACTAATGAAATGAGCAAGCGGCAACTACCGAATGAATGGAACTGCTTTTATATGACAAATTAACGCGGCGTATTTTTCTAGTTGTGGTGTTAACTTGAGCTCTAATACCTCTCTTCATTTTTCAGCGTTCGTGCCCGAGTTTCGTTTCTGCAAGTACTTTGCAGATCCTCGATCTCTCCGCAGTGAGTATCGAACTTCTTTTTGGTGTTTCGGTCATGCTGCCTGTTGATGTTCACCTATCTGGTGTCGTGCCTGCGGAACTGCACAAAAAGATCACCACTGATCACTATACTTGCATTGTGAAATCTTAGTGAAATTTTTTGCGATAAATTGAGTGAAAACATGTGAGATAAGCGTAGTGTGCAATAAAGGCCACCATTTGTATTATTGTTAAGTGAACAGCGTCATTGCAAAGTCAGCAAAGTGAGGCGCCACTGCATCTTCAATTGAGTCTGTTTTGTGTGGGGGAATTTACGGCGGACGCGGGTAGAATGGTTATAAATGGCGAAAATGTCAATTTTGAGAAAACCCAAATTTTGAAAGTATTGTACCTTCAAGCACCTGCATTCAAAATATCAACGCTAGATTTTATTGGGAAATGCTGTAAAATCATGTTTTATAATGCCTCGGGGGCCACGAAATGCCCCGAATCGGGCAAAAGTTGTTTCCAATTCCCGCGTGCGCCACGGGCGAAGGACCCGACTGATCGCTACCATCTTGGCCTTGGTTTAAACCTTGTTTCTTTGTGCCCATTTTGAGACATCTCAAAATGGCGTCGCTTGAGTAGAACCAGTAGAACGACCGCCCTTGCTAGTTTTCGGAAGGCGCCTTCTGGGCCGCCGATTGGCTGGAGTGCGCGCGCGTGGTTTGAGTTCGTCGTCTGACGTCTCCCATTGGTCGGGTCCAGTGCACATCAGTTTTTTTATTGAATGAGAATTCTTCGCCGCGTCGTATTGCGTCGCCTTTCCCATCGCCTGGCCAACTACCTCCGGAATCTAGACCTTCTCCAAACACGTCTTGTCGACTTGACAAGGTCTTACATGGCGGAGGAGATCGCCGCGTGTACAGAACACACAGACGAGATCAACCGCGGTATGGTGATAAAATGAGCAACGCAGCGTAAATTTGACCTCCTTGAAGCGGATCTGGAGCACTCGGTGGAAGAATCCGGCACAGAGTTTGTATTACTGGATATGGCAATGCTTAAAGATCTTTTTGCGTATTTCGAGTGTGGCAAGTGCGGACTGGCGGCGCAGGATTTGAGAACAGGCAGTACAGACTCGCCGTGAAGCTCAAGGTGACGTACTTGGTTTAGGAACATCGTGAGGAGCGTTTTTCGTCACCAAGGACCGAAGGATCTGGCAACATCACTCCTTTCGAGGTGAACGTAACGACTTTGAAAAGTATTCAAAGCATCGGAAAGGGGCTGACTGCTGTGTCGGATTTTTGTGCTGGGATAAACTTATCCTACAGAGGCCTACAGCACAATACGTTCCAAGCGCACTTGAGAAAAGTGGTTCAGGTTTGCGAGGACACTGCTGCAGCTTCTGAAGCAGATAGTGTGTGTGTCGTCAAGGCCTTGTACAGGGGCCTTGCCCAGCCGCCAAACAACGTTGATGTGATGTTTGATGGCACGTTGATGACAGGGGACGGTCGTCACACATTGGAGTGGTACATACAGCAAGCCTTCTGCAACTAGTGAAAGCCCCTCCCTTCCCCCCCACTTAAAGTGTTGCGAACTGAAAGGTTTGTTTTGTCACAGGATTGCCGTAACGTTTTCTGCTATAGACCTAAAAAGCTTGCCTTTCGGCTATTTTTCCCCCCAAAATGCTCTTTTCAGGGCCAACGACGTGATGCATTTGCAGAGAATGCACTGCGCAGTGTTCCACCTCTGTATGCTGAAACTTCCTGCACAAGAACCGCGAATAAAATAAAAATGGCCTCACGAACGAACAAAAAAGGGGGGAGGGCATCTAAAGCAAGTCACCCCTCCCTCCTTTGCCATACCCAATATTCTGGGTAACAAAGTGCACTTTAATGAATGATGGCAGTTTACGAAGGTCTGTTGCAGTTTTTACGACGCCAGCGAGACGACACCAGATTTCACAACGCTTGCAATACGCCAACCGATTTGAGAGTCGATAAATTTTGCTGAATTCCTGATGGTGTACGGTACTTGGCCTCTGGTATCTCCAGTTGTAGTTGACATTTTTGGAATCCAAAGACAGAATTGAGAATGGGAAGGACATGTCTTTCTTACAAATAAATATTGCAGTCAGAATACTGGCCATTCTTTACATACCACATGGCCAAACTTCAAATGCAGTTTTCTCAGTTTCATATTTTTGGTCATTTACCTCAGCCTTACGTAGCTTTTTGGGGACTTCTTTGTGCTTCATAAGGTAAATCTTGGTTCCATTTTTTTCAGTACAACCTGGGGCACCCGATGACATTATTACTACTTCTATTTTGCCATGCATATGAATTCGATATATTTTAATATTTTGATAAGCCAAAATATTGAATACTGCCATCGTTTATGCCTGACATATTTATTTGGGATGCCATGGCTTTAAAAACGAATGTTTTTAACGAATTGGATATGGGAACTTTCTGGTTTTTAATTCATGTACTAAAAAGCTACAAATGCAATGTGAAAGTTCATTAAAGCTGCGTAAGAAATTACCTTAAGTACTGTGTTGAGACGTTGTAGGAGAACTTTCAAACTAGCAGCAGCAGCTCAAATATATTTGCATATTTGAAATCGACAGAGAAAAACACACTTGTCTACAAATTTTCATAAGTTTCTGCCCCCCAAGCAGTTGGTGCAGAGATCCACATGCGAAATTCGTTTCTTCTGCTCACCGTTCCATTATGCTCTGTTTCTGGTGACTGCTTCTGTCGCACCGTTGTCTGCTCTGCTTTTGTGCTTGCTTCGTTATCAGTGGCTCCATGTTCACCCCTTGTCCCCCTTCCCTGTGCGTCCCATTCGCTCGGTTTCTGTGGTGGCCAACCACTGCAGCGGGGGCTTAAGTGCTGCGCTCTGAAAGTAAACGGCATTTGCAACACAGCGAGGCATTCTGTGTCTATGAGGAGCACCTGGGGTCCTCTAAAATGTTCTCTCGCTCCACGGTGGCCTCACCTCATCGCACAGTGGCCACAGATTTAGCATAATTGAGGGGATCAGCCGTAGTGTCAGCAAGAGCTGGTGTAAACGTTTACGGTTGTTCCTGTGTGGAGAAGGGGGTGCACTCGTGTGGAACTACTTTACGTCTGCGTTTCGTACATGAGGGGTGGGAAGGCGGGTTGTTTCACCTGAGGCTGCTACATTTAAGAAAAATGTATTCTTTAAGGGAACTTCGTCGAACAGTGGCAGGTCTAATGTGCCACACTTAACTCTTTGGTGACACTTTTTTCGTTTCGTGGTCATGGCAGGTGGGGGCCTGTTGTAAACCTTGCTTTGAGCTTACGAAACGACCACGCTGTGCCGAGGCGTCCAGAAGACGATCTGGGCATGCTTCCAGTATTGTCGAGTGGGTCGGTGGGCATGACGAGCACGTACTTGGGCTTTTCAAGTGCCAATGGTATACTGAGGTGTCTGAAGATTGGTTGTTGTTGCGGGCTTCCAGCATTGCCTCCAAGAATGGCGGGGGTGACAAGCTTGTACTCTGTCCTCCTTGCATCAAAGTTCTTCGATACGAGGTTAAAGTTTGAGGCAGAATGCAGGCAAGTTGCTTAAGAAATTCCTTTTGTGGCGACGTGGTTTGCTTCGAGGGGGTCAGTCTTGTTGCGTGGCTTGGTTGTTGGTGTGTGTGCTGCTGGGCGACTGCGTCTGTTCATGCTTGAGACTGGAAAACTTGCCTTCTTCACCACGGTTGGGTGGTGATATGGGCAGGGGTACTTGGATGGGGAAGTAGTGTCCATTTGTTTCCTACCACACTCATAGACGGACCTTAGTGGCCTTGCGATTCTTCACAACCATGAAAGGTCTGCCATCGACAGAGACGAAATTATTAGCCACTCTTGCTCACCAATGGTTTCGTTAATTTTTTAGTTTTTGTACCGCAACATGAGCCGTGGATTGCTGTCAGAGACCTGTTATGTGTTAGGTGCAGAGGTTGGGTGCAGCGTAGGCTCCGTTAAGGTTAGCTTGATGCTTCCCGTCGTGATATTTCGGGAAAGAAGCTCATTGTCTTCAGTCAGTTGCATTAATAGCTCTGCTATACACGTGAAGATGTTAAGGAGGGCCGGTAGCACCAACATTGTCCAAGAACAGTGTACCTTAGGGCAGTAGTAACGTACCCTGAAAAATGACATTGAGTATGGGCAGTAGTTTGGTCTCTACATTTTGTTGTTCCGCCCTGAAAGATTTCCATTACGTATCTTTGGCATGCGACCACTTAATTGCGTCGGGTCCGACTTACCCAGGAGGTGCTGTCGAACGTAATCAAGCCGTGTAAGAAAAGCGCGCAGGGGAAGCAAAGCAGTTACAAAACAGGCCCAAAACAACCATCGCTAAAGCACACAAGGCCGTTTCGCCAACGTGCCCGGCAGTGTGGTCATGCACCTACGTGCGGGGAACGCTGGGTAACCATTCGCTGCGCCATCTACACTGCTCCGTGCGTGAAAACCACCCTCCCCCTCTTCAGCCACGTTAGGAGTTTCTGGGAGCGCATGCCACGAAGGAACCGTTGGCTGGTGAGGTACAAAGCTTTGCTTTAAGGGAGCACGCTTTCGAAGCAATTTTGAAGAAACTTCATGGGCTTGTTCAGTTTTTTTAGCTGATTTCAAGTATCTAAGTAGTGATGAGGGATAACTAGTTTGCGAGTGAATTAAAATTTCCAATATATATTCTTGAGAACAATAAGAAAAAACTATTCAACGAACTATTGCCAGCACGACATGAACAGATACCAGATGTTGTGTAGAAGGAAATATGTGAAGCAGTTTTTTTGTTTTGCAATCACATACACGTTTACATAAATTATAATTTCCGAACTGCTCCTGCTAACCAATGAAAAATATTCCTAATTAAGCAACTACTAAAGCACAAAATGCAAAATCTGTTTCCCATATCGCATGGTTTAAATAAACATTCGTTTCACCGTGAAAAAGAAATAATCTTTCTTGCTGCACTACATGCTGGGATGTACCTCTCGAGAATTTTGTATCAGTGCTGTACCACTCGTGGTGAAAAGGTGGGGAATTATGGCAAAATAATTATTTCTTTGTTGAAATCGGGGCTCCATGGCTTTTATAAGCACCTCGTTCTGTTCCACGTGCAGAATTTTTGGAGGAAAAAGTGTGCAAATAAAGAGAAGTGTTGCGTCGACAACTCTTGGCAGCTCGACACTTAATCCCCACATATAATTTTTAAAGGGACAGACAACCGATTTTTGTCGAGTATATATTCTCTATCCCAAATGAAAGGGCATCACTTAAAGCACCTTGACGAGAAACGGTGTTGCTGATAACGCCGTAGAACTTTTTAAATCGAAATTTTTAGATCTACGAGCCGTATGTGTCCCGCCCAAAAATAATGCTGGCAACTATGACATAGAGTAGCTCGGCAACATACTTTTACCTGTATGCGAAATGAAAAACGATATTTAAAAACTTGTCCCCACCTAAAAAAAGTTTGAATCACAGGCTTTTATGTTCCTTTATGTTTTTTTAATGCAACGGTCTATTTTGCACGAATGCGCCATCTGTTGGGATAGAGGATAGATGGAATCTGACTTCACGTTGTGGAGGTGGGAAGTTCGATTCTCTCCGGGCGCGATGTTTTTTAAGCTGCCATTGGCGTATTTAGAAACTGAAATCAAATGTTTTGCAAGAACAAACGCTCCTGACTCAGGCAGAATCGTCAAAGCTCCTTCACTGGGTCTGTTTACGGAATGCTTCCGTTGATTCTGGGCATGAAGGCTCAGTTAGCCACACTGAGAGCAACCCAGCGACGGCTGGTGGCGTGTCTTTAAAATTTTCCAAATAATGTTTAGAAATACGTATACAAATTAACCACGTTTAAATACTTGCGTTAAAAGGTTTTCAATACGTAAATAAACGTTTCAGCAGTTGCAGTAGCGGCCAGGTTTACAGGTCACGTGACAGGGACACATATTGTAGTGTCAAGTTTCGACTCTACGAACCACCACCCTTGCGATTTCACGAAGTTTGCTGCCAAAATTAAATGATTTCCGCCAATTCGTTTAGAAATTGCTTGTGGTTACCGGGCAATACAAAACGCTCACTTTCATATGTGCTAGAGAACATATACGCGACAAAAATCGGTTGTCTGTTTCTTTAGGAACCTTGAGAAGCAGGAGGTGTCAGAACATAGGAAGCAAGTGGTTTGCAAAGTTTACGCCCAAGTAAAATTGATGCAACCGGGACTCTCTGCCATTTCCGCAGTCCAGTCGGTTATCCAGTGTGCTGGCATAAGTGAGCATGTGCGTAAGCTGGTGTGCATGTTGCTCTTTCTAATACTGCAGCCGCGCTATGTAAGCACGCTACACGTCTGTGGTTCTGCCCAGTTAAGTGTTTATAAATTACTGCATGGCCTCAAAACTGCAACGGTGACAAAATTCACTTCACTTCCGAACATTAGAGAGTTGGAGGGTAAGTCCACGGTCGGTCTGAGTTCTACAATCAAAGCGTTGGCTTTTCTTTGCGAAAAAATGAACCGTGGGGATGGAAAGGCTGATATGCCTGCATAATGCTCGGCCATCGTGGTTCAGCGCACTCAACCCCGGCACTCTTGTGAACAAATGAACTGTAGCAAATGTGTATCTGTCACGCCAAAACTCAAGACGAAACCAGTTGAACTACTTTGGTGCAGTAACACAGAGCAGTTATCTCCCCCCACCCCCAGAGCCTTTTGTCTGTTGCCGCAGAGTTGTCCCCGAGTATAGATAGCTTTATACCTGTGACACACGGCAACTCTAGATCTCCTTTAAATTAAACCCCTTTCGCCACGCCAAAAGACATTTTGTGGAAAGGAATGGCGCTCCTGACACACAGCAACCCCCGATCTCCTTTACGTAGTTGCTGTAACTGACACACCAATAAAGTGGCGCTAGCAGTTCTGTGGAAAAAGCATGCGCGATAACAAAAATAAAGTGCGGCTAATAGACCTTTATAGGAACTGTTCGTTTTATTGTTGTTGAGAATGAATAAATGGGTAATTTCACATATTTGTATTAAACAGCAACGATGGAGTGCTTTTTTTAGCCTATGTTCCGTGCCTAATCTGGCAACAGTGGGCAGATGTTTACAGAAATACATTACGATTGGGCTTGTTTGGTGCAATTTATTTCATTGCAGTTTTAACAATTTATGAAAGTATTTTGAAATCGCATTTGGTCTCACTAAGTTCTTGGAAGCTTATGATTTGCAAGCGCCTGCTTACGAGGCTGCGCCGCTAGCTGCTGCTTTTCGTGCGGGAAAGGAGATATGCGAACACCCCTTACGGGAAATGCCCGTTTCGGTGAAGGAGATTCTCCTTTGTCGTGTGTCACCGAGGCGAACGCCGTTTCGGTAGCAGTCCTTCTCTGCAAAGGCCTTTTAGGCGCCCGTGTGTCAGGGGTATTAGTAGCGCTGTGGCTTGAGCATGGCTTCTTTCCGTGCAGTCTGTGATGGCCATCGCACAGCGGACTATTACTATTTTGTGCGTGTTAACTATAATGTGGATAGTTAATACAATGAAGAAAAGTTTGTTTTTTATATAACTCATTTCCTCCTGGTTGTTGGAACTTGTTGGGTCAAGACCGCAGTACACTGAAAACACCGTCGATTTACGCGCTGAAACCAGCTAAGAATTTTTCGGCTTGAGATACTATTCAGAAAATAAGTAATTGTCGGGCATAAAAGTCGAAATGTAATGCCTGAAAGCTTCAGGACCAATGCTAACATTAACGTTGCTGTCCTTAGCCCTAACTGCACCCCAGGCGTCTGTATCATCCACGCGCAGTTGCAGAGAGGTGCTGATTTTCACTGATTGAATTCACTTGGTCGCTTTTTGTTTCCTTAGAGCGAGACAGCTGTTTTCGCTCGAATTTAGCTGCCACGTTTCAAAATTATATACAGAAGTGCAGAGTGGCAGTGCGGTATTCTCAATAAGTCGTGCCGTTGCTCCGCGTAATATCTGTGAGTGCTTCGTTTTTACGCACTTGGGAGACTGCGCTTACAGCCGTGCCTTGTCGCTGTGCGGGTGCCAAAAGTCTGCGCACAGTGTTTTCGTGATGTGGTCAGCGTTGCGAACACAAGGCAAGAACCTCTGATCTTGTTGCTCCTCCGGCTGCGCGCCGTGATAAGGCCCTGCCATGCAGGTTGGTCGGCACTTGTGGGTACTGTTGAATATTGGCCGGCTGTACGTAGGTTGTAATGCAGAAGATACCACGGCACTTGCTTAGTGCACACAATAGTGGCTACATTGGTTGTCATGCATATGAATGAGTGAGGGAAGGCAATTGATGCTCTTCCGTATTACTCGGCAAAGCTGCTTAAGCACCCCTCAGTGTTTCTTTTACATGTTTGACTCGCAGGCGATGTGATGAAAACACCGAAACAAGTCCCAAACAAGATTTCTCACAGCTTGTTATGGGGAGGTGTTTGGGAGTGAATTTGTCGGGGTACTTGACCAATCATAGAAGAGATTGATGTTGGGACTTTTGGTACATACTTTGAATAACGGTGGAACCCAGCCGTGAAGACATGAGGATAGAGTAGGACAACACACACGCTGGGAGTACCTCAGGGCATGCGCTGTAAAACCTATGCTAAAATGACCAGCTGATGGCGCAATTCAACATCTGCTCTTTTTCAAATATTCAGCTTCTTTGCCTGATGGAGTTAGCGAGGGCACACTCATGCACTTATCAAAACCATGCTTTTACATTTGATAAGCTTCTGTAAGCACCCTCTCACAATTTTTGGCTCCCCCACCAATTAGTCTTGTCAAAGAGGAGGGTGCATCCACAACCTCGGCAATGGGCAGCCGAGCCTGCCCCTCCGCCTCACGTGACCGAAATTTCATGTTCTTTTGTGGTTGAGGTTGAAGATGCGCCCCCCTGTATAACCATTAAAGTGAAATAATTGGTAGGGGAGCCTGAAAGTGCGAGAGAAAGCATATTGAAGCTTATCGAATGCTAAAGCATGGTTTTGATAAGTGCGTGAGTTTGCCCTCACTAACGATATCAGCCAAAGAAGCTTAATATTTAAAAAAGAGCTGATGTTGAATTCCGCCATCGGATGGTATCTTTAGGTTTCACAGCGCATGCCCTGACCTTGCTTCCTTCGAACTTTTATTCATTTAGCTGTTGCTGGTCCCAGTGTGCTTGTTGTCCTACTCTCTTTCATGTACGCGCCTTCAAAGCTAGGTTCTACCATTCTTCAAAGTACTTAATCAAGCTCAAAAACTGAAAATTGACTTTTTGTTGATCCAGATAGCTTAAAAATTGTTTTGTGCCCCAAAAATGGTTTCAAATAGTAATTATCAGTAGCATCGCTGCCTTTCAAATTCACGAACTTCCAGTGAGCAGGGTTATGGCTCAGAAAAAATAAACAGCCTATAAGCCTACATGCATTACGCCAAGATCTGGCAACATGTCTCTCCACAGCTCAACTATATACTTCCTCTTTGCTTTAGTTGCTGAAATAACTTACAAATAAGTAAAAATTAGTTCCAAAATGTGCATTAGCCATCACTTGTATTACAGTGTGTACAGCAAGCTGCAAAGTGACTGCAAGCTTCACCATGTTTTTATTTTGCGAGGGCAGCTGGCTCATAAGTGTGCGAGCAGTCGAAAGTTTTAAACAGTCCTAATGTTGTCGTCTGACACCTGTTGGTTCCGCTGCACCAGATAAATTATTTCCCACTATTTGGTCAATTTAACACCGGTCAAGAGCTGTAAGCATGATTAAAGTGGCCAACATTCATTGCAGCTCTGGTGTGCAGCATCTTCTGCAGTCACAGTAGTCGTTCTGCTACTCACTTTATGCTGCCGTGAGCGCTTGCTCATGACACGGTGGGGACCACACCTTCTTAAGCATTCCTCGTGGGGTTTTCATGTGTCCACCTCCAATCTCTAATAAGGAGTTATGATTGCTCATTTAGCTTTTCTTGGTTAAGGGGGAAAGAGATGGCTGTGGAAATGTGCCACAAGGCAGCGCAGCAGTCGCGAAGCTCAGGGCCAAATGCCTGAAGGCTTTAAAGCGGTTTGAAAAAAATTCCCCCGCACCTCCCCGAAGGGAATCGTGCAGAAATGCGAATGCATTGGGTGCACCGATGAGTGTATTGCGAGTAATGGCGTAAGTAATGACGAGAGTGTGAACGTAATCATTTATTCATCAGCACCTGTTTGTGTTATCGTTGTACCTGACGGCCACAATCACTGCCTTGTGATCGCTAAAGTGCACGGTCAAAGGGTCTTTGAGGAGCATACGCGCGTCACATATGGTTTTCATATGAAAACCATATGAAAACCATTATATGGCTCACGCCCGTTGACCAGAGACTCGCGGCACGAGGCACACACCAGGTACGACCTGAACGGCGCCAGACGAGGGTTGTCGTCACAGACCGCGATGATGGCGTCACCGTTATCATAACCTCCTCTTCCAAACTCGTCCCAAAGAACCCGAAGCGCGTTCAAACGACTAGACTCCTTCTTGATGTTCCCGAGCGCGTAACGCGTTCGGCATTACGCGCTCTTCGCTTCGTAGACTTGTCTTCTTCTTCTCCAACCGATGATGATGATGTGGAAGCAACTGCAGTGACGTCACCGCTAGGGAGAGGCGTAATGCTCACGTTGCATTGTGTGAACCCCCGACTAAGAAATGCATTCGCATTTACGACGACGACGACGACGAAGGCAGAGCTACGAGGCGCGCGCTCACGTACGCTCGCGCTGGAGGAATGCAGGCGCACGCCGGCCAACGGAGCAAGACAACCCCCGGCTAATAAATGCATTCGCATTTAAAATATTTCTCTGGCATAACAGAAGCTATCCTGCAACATCTAGCTTTATTTATGCTATATTTTATATGGTGTCAACTTTGATCTCACCTTAACCAGAAGTGTTTCAGTATTAGTGTAGGGAGGGTATATATTCTTACAAGCTGAGAATAAGGAGTTTTTCATAAAAAAACGTAAATAGCATTGGTGGTGTCTGTTCTAGGAAGTACAAAGCGTGTAGGACTGCACAAGGCAGAAACACCCGATTTTTAAACCCTCCTCTGCATGCATTCATATCGTGATGGTATCATCCCCACCCTGCACTTGCTTGTTGGTCCCTTTCGGGTGCTAACAACGCATGAATTTTATATTTAAAGCTCACGTACTCTGCAAATGTCCTTTCACACGCACTCATAATAATCCTAAATATGGGTTCCTGGAAGAAGGGCTATGGTATGTCAAGGCTAATATGAATGGGGTAAAAAAATTGGTACCATAATTTAACACCTGTGCCAGATGATCAGCAAACCTGTGACACACGTGAAGGGTCTGTGGGCAGCTTCCCAGGTGTTGTAGAGTCAGTGCCTTGTCTAAACGGCATTAGTTTGGTGTGTAGAAGGGCGAAGCTAGCCAATTGCGTTTCTTGGGTTTTATAACAAAAAAACAGAACATAGCACTACATAATTAGTACACAGCTGGGCTTTCTTATCTAGGGCAGCTGAGCGCAGCCACGTTATTGGGATGCCAAATCCTGATAGGGTGGTCCTGCTCAAGCTGCCCTAGCCCACACCCCTAGATCAGGAAGCCCAGCTACATAGCACTAATACTAATCAAATGAGCAAGCTGGCACTACCGAAGGGAACTGCTTTTCTATGACAAATTAACGCGGTGTATTTTTCTAGTTGTGGTGTTAACTTCGGCTCTAATACCAGACATCATTTTTCAGCGTTCGTGCCCGAGTTTTGTTTCTGAGTACTTTGCAGTTCCTCGATCTCTCCGCAGTGAGTATCAAACTTCTCTTCAGTGTTTCCGTCATGCTACCTGTTGATCTTCACCTATCAGGGGTCGTGCCTGCGGAACTGCACAAAAAGATCACCACTGATTACGATACTCCCATTGTGAAATTTTAGTGTAGCTGTTGTTTTGCGATAAATTGAGTGAAGACGTGAGATAAGCGTATGTGTGCAATGCATTACTTATCTGGAATACCCTTTGTATTACAGTTAAGTGAACAGTAGCATTGCAAAGTAATCTAAGCGATGCACAACTGCCCCTCTAATTAAGAGGCTGTTTTGTGTCGGTGCAGTTGCCTCATTGATCCACATGCGTAAATACGGTTTTTTGCTCACCATTTCAACATGCTCTGTTTCTCGTGCCTGCTTCTGTCGCACCGTTGTCTGCTCTGTTTTTGTGCTTGCTTCATTATCAGAGGGATTCACTCTTTCCTAGGCTCCATGTTCGCCCCTCGTCGTTGCTTCCCTGTGCCTCCCATTCGTTCGGTTGCTGCGGTGGCCAACAACTGCAACGGGGGCTTAAGCGCTGCGCTCTGAAAGTAAAGGGCTGGAGACACATCGAGGCATTCTGTGTCTGAGGAGCACCTGGGGAGCTCTGAAATGCACTCTCGCCCCACGGTGGCCTCACCTCATCTCACACTGGCCACAAATTTAGTATAATGATGGGGATCAGCCTTAGTGTCAGCAAGAGCTGGTTGAAACCTTTACGATTGTTCCTTAGTGTGGAGCAGGGGGTGGAACTCGTGTGGAACTACTTTACTTCTGCGTTTCGTACATGAGTGGTGGGAAAAAGGGTTGTTTCACCTGTGCCTGCGACATTTAAGAAAAATGTATTCATTATGGGAATTTTGTCAACAGTGGCAGTTCTAGTTTCCACATGTAACTGTTTGGTGATACTTTTTCCGTTTTGTGGTCGCGGCAGGTGGGGCCAGTTCTATACTTTGCTTTGAGCTTTTGAAACGGGAATGCTGTGCCGAGGCGTCCCAAAGACGATCTTGGCATGGTCCCAGTATTCTGTTGAGTGGGTCGGTGGGTATGACGAGCACGTTCTTGGACTTTTCAAGTGCCAATGGTATGCTGAGGTGTCGGAAGGTTGGTTGTTGTTGTTGAGGGCTTCCAGCATTGTCTCCAAGGATGGTGGGGGTGACAAGCTTGCACTCTGTCCTCCTTGCATCAAAGTTCTGCCATACGAGGACAAAGGTTGAGGCAGAATGCAGGCAGTTGCTTAAGAACTTCCTTTGGTGGCGACGTTTGCTTCGAGGTGGTCAATCGTGTTGCATCGCTTGGGTTTTGGTGTGAGTGTGCTGCTTGGCGACTGCATCTGTTCATGCTTGAGACTGAAAAACGTGCCGTCTTCACCAGGGTCTGGTGGTGGTACGGGTATAGTTACTTGGATGGAGAAGTAGTGTCCAAGTGTTTCCTATCACACTCATAGACGCACCTTAGTGCCCTTGTGATTCTTCACAACTATTAAGTCTGCCATCAACTGAGATGGAATGAAGCACTCTTGCTCAGCGACGGATTAATTATTTTTAGTTTTTTTGTACCGCCGCATGAGCAGTGGATTGCCGCCAGATATCTTATTTTCAGAGGTTGGGTGCAGTGTAGGCTGCGTTAAAGTTACCACCTGCGCATGCGATCCTCCTTCTGATGATGGTTTTGGCAAGATGCCCCTAGGGATTGGCCTAGGGATTGGCCACATGCTTCGCTTGACTCCGGTTGTGCTTACGCTAGACTCCGTGATTCTTCAGATGAAGTAGGTTGGAAGCAACAGCCCCGTCAGTGAGTGTGCTGACGCAATTGAGAGCATCAGCGCAAACACAGACCTTTAGATACCACTGGGGAACCGCTGAAGACGAAGAAGACAAAGCTGCGAAGAGGAGGGCATGTAAGTTGCTGTCGCCCCATCAGCAGCGCTTTTATGATGATTTTGGCAGGATGCCCATAGGTATTGGCCTAGGGATTGGCCGCATGCTTCGCTTGACTCCGGTTGTGCTTGCGCAACAACTGTGCTCGATCGCAACAGACCTTTAGATACACTGGGGAACCGCTGAAGACGAAGAAGAAGACAAAGCTGCGAAGAGCAGAAAAATTACACCCATAAGGAAAATTACACCCATCTCCCCGAAGGGAACCATGAGTAGGATATATGAGCATTAACGGGGTTCACTACATTTCCACCAAATTTGGCTAACCAACATAACGGAAACGCAAACGGAACCCCCATGACGCTCCGCATCCTGCTCATGGTTTCCTTCGGGGAGATGGGTGTAATTTTTGTACGTTAGCTGCAATGCCAGCGATGTTTCTCATTGCAAACTGTTATCAGGCTATCTGCGAGTCGGTGAGCATGGCAATGTTCAAGGTTGGGGCACACACACCACAGCTTTGGTGATAGTTGAACCTCGCTATTGGTGTGGGCTTCAAATAAATTATCCAGTGTGTTATACAAGCTCAGCTGAAGGAGTTTTGTAGGCCTATTTATTGTTGATCTTGTTGGTATTTTTGTTCTTGAGAAGTTTATCATCATCATCACCAGCCTATCTACGCCCACTGCAGAGCAAAGGCCTCTCCCATTATTCTCCAATTACCTCGGTCCTGTGCCAACTGTGACCAATTTATCCCCGCAAACTTCTTGATCTCATCCACCCATCTAACTTTCTGCCGCCCCCTGCAACGCTTGCCTTCTCTAGGGATCCACTCTGTTACCCTTAATGACCAGCGGTTATCTTGCCTTCGCATTACATGCCCTGCCCAGGTCCATTTCTTCTTCTTAATTTCTACTAATATGTCTTTAACAGCAGTTTGCTCCCTGACCCACTCCACTCTCTTCTTGTCCCTTAATGTTACACCTATCATTTTCGGCTCCATTGCCCGCTGGGTCGTTCTCAATTTAAGTTGAACCCTCTTAGTGAGCCTCCAAGTTTCTGCACCGTAGGTGAGTACCGGTAAGATGTAGCTGTCATACTTTCTTCTTCAGCGACAATGGTAGGCTGCTATTCATTATCTGAGAATGTCTTCCATATGCACCCCACCCAATTCTGATCCTTCGAATTATCTCTGCCTCATGGTTGGGATCTGGGGTCACAACTTGGCCTAAGTAGATATATTCGCTTACCACTTCCACTGCCTCGCCACCCATCTCAAACTGCTGTGCTGTCCCGAGGTTATTGATCATTATTTTAGTTTTCTGCATATTATCGTCCCCCGAGTTACTTAGCAAGGCAACGTCATCAGCAAATCTGAGGTTACTGAGGTATTCTCCATTTACCCTTACTCCCACCTGTTCCCAATTCAACGTTATGAATACTTCTTGTAAGCATGCTGTGAATAACATTGGAGAGATTGTGTCTCCTTGTCTGACACCCTTCCTTATAGGTATTTTACTGCTCTCCCTATGAAGAATGATGGTAGCTGTAGACCCATTGTAGATATTCGCTAGTATTCTTATATAATGCTCATATACCCCCTGGTTCCGTAATGCCTGAATGACTGCTAGGGTTTCGACCGAGTCAAATGCTTTCTCCCAATCTATGAAGGCTATATATAGGGGTTCAGTATACTCAGCGCACTTCTCTATCACCTGATTGATCGTGTGAATATGGTTCATTGTTGAATAACCTTTACGCAACCCTGCTTGTTCTGTAGGTTGACTGAAATCTAAGGTTGCAGAGATTCGGTTAGCGATTACCTTGGTAAATACCTTGTAGACGACTGACAGTAACCTGATCGTCCTGTAATTTTTCAAGTCCTTCATGTCACCTTTCTAATGAATTGGGATGATGTTCGCGTTCTTCCAAGATTGCGGTACCATTGCGGTCATTAGGCATTGCGTATACAGGTTTGCCAGTTTTTCAAGTTCAATTTCTCCGCCATCCTTCAAGAGGTCTGCTGTTATCTGATCCTCACCAAGTGCTTTGCCCCCTTTCATTTATTTCAAAGCCTTCCTTAATTCTTCGGTCGTTACTGGTGGGATGTCTATCTCCTCTGAACTACTGTCTCGTTCGGCATTATCCTGTATGGATAATGCCGAACGACAGTAGTGCCGACAGTAGTGCCGAACGAGACTACTGTCTCGTTCGGCACTACTGTACAGATCCCTATAGAACTCCTCGGCCACTGCGACTATTTTATCCCTATTTGTGATGACATTGCCTTGCTTATCCTTAAGTGCATACATCTGATTTTTCCCCACGCCAAGACGTCTCTTCACTGCTTTCAGGCTACCTCCGTTCTTTACAGCGTATTCGATCCTCTCCATATTATACTTCCGTATGTCAGCTGTCTTACGCTTATTGATTAACTTCGAGAGCTCGGCTAGTTCTATTCTGTCAGCTGCGGTTGAGATTCTCATGGTTTACCGTTTCCTGATTAGATCTTTCGTCTCCTGTGAAAGTTTACCAGTATCCTGTCTAGCCATAGTGCCCCCGACTTCTACTGCACACTCCGTGATAATGCGTGTAAGGTTGTCGCTGTCTTCCTGTGTCGTAAGCTCGGCTTCCTCGTTAAGGGCGGAATATCGGTTCTGCAGCGCGATCCTGAATTCATCTACTTTACGTCTTACTGTTAACTCATTTATCGGCTTCTTTCGTACTAGCTTGTTGCGGTCCCTCCTCAAATCTAGCCTAATTCGAGATCTTACCTTACGGTGGTCACTACACCTTATCCTTCCGAGCACTTCCACATCCTGCACGACGCCAGGCTTATCACATAATACGAAGTCTATTTCATTTTTGTGCTCCCCATTCGGGCTTCTCCAGGTCCACTTCCGACTCTCCCGTATACAGAAGGTATTCATTATGCGTAGGTTATTCCGTTCTGAAAACTCAACTAGTAGGTCCCCCCTGCTATTTCTACAGCCCAGACCATAGTTCCCAACTGCCTTGTCTCCAGCCTGATTGTTGCCTACTTTAGCATTGAAGTCCCCCATAACTACGGTATACTGTGTTTTTACTTTAGCCATTGCCGATTCCACATCTTCATAGAAGCGTTCCACTACGTGGTCGTCGTGGCTGGATGTGGGTGCGTAACCCTGCACCACCTTGAGCTTGTACCTCTTATTGAGCCTAATTACAAGACCTGCTGCCCTTCGTTAATGCTATAGTATTCGTCTATTTTGCCAGCTATGCTTTTATTGACTAGAAATCCCACTCCCAGTTCTCTTCTGTCCTCTAGCCCACGGTAACATAGGACGTGTCCATTTTTCAGCACCGTATAGGCTTCGCCTTCCCTCTTAACCTCGCTAAGCCCTATTACATCCCATTTAATGCCCTTTAATTCCTCGAACAACACCTCGAGACTTGCTTCGCTAGATAAGATTCGCGCATTAAACGTTGCCAGGTTCAGATTCTATTGGCGGCCTGTCCGGATCCAGGGATTCTTAGCACCCTCTGCTGCGTCACAGGTCTGACCGCCGCCGTGGTCAGTTGCTTCGCAGCCGCTGCGGACTGAGGGCCGAGGGTTAATTGGCGTATTCATGGGAGGTTGTGGCCGTTACAACACCAGGGTGGCCAATCCTGCTCTGGTGAGGGAGTGCACTGCCGGCAATAGTCGCCGGGGTCAGGCCGCACCCAAAGCCCGTGTGTACAATTCCATCAATACGCGGATTTTTTTTTAATCCGGTAGGAATTGTCCGGCACCGGGATTCGAACCACGGTCCTTCTGCATGCGAGGCGGGTATTCAACCCATCGCTCAATCGCTGCATCGATTCGCTCCATCGCTGCATCGATGTGAATCTGCTGATCCATAAGTGAATCTGCTGATCCATACGCCCTGCACGTATGTTCTTTTTGGGTTCATGGTGGTGGGAGCAGATGCATTGAGTAAGCTGGACCAGTTTTGCTGTTAAAATGTCTCCACTTTGGTGGTAGTGAATTGCCAGGATTTGAACTGTTTGCGCTGTGAGAGCAACTTTCCCTTTATGGAAGCTATTTGATCTGGAGCACGGTGTAAGATATCTTACACCGTGATCTGGAGTAGGTGGAACCGATTGTCCTGGTGTCATTAAGTGCATGCTGACTTGCACACGTTTATGAACCTTATTCGTTCACCAGGCTAATCTTCTCTGATCAACCTTTTGAGAAAGCACTGTGCTGGTTTCTGCAATCCCAGTTGAAATGGCTTACGTCCAAACTTCCATATAGGACCAGCAGGCTCTTAAGATCAGCAGGCTGTTTACTGGTTCAAGCTGGGAATGTGATGCTGGTTCCAGCTAGAATTAGTCCCTTAGTAGGTGAAATAAATAATGTAGGTAGCGTCTTTTCTTAGCTTGGTATTCAGTACACAGCACCCGCGGTGGTGGCTCAGAGGTTTAGAAATTGTACTGCTGAGCCCAGGGACGAGGGTTTGATACCCGGCCATAGACGCCGATTTTCTGATAGAGGAGAAAAGCGAAAACACCCATGTGTTTGAGATATAGGCGCACGTTAAAGACCCTAGGTGGTCAAACTACATCCGGAGCCCTCCAGTGCGTTGTGCCTCATCACCTGTGTAGCATCTGCACGTTAAACCCCAAAATTGATCAATTCAGTACACAGTGAAGGAGCACACGTCCTCTAACAAAGATGTCTGAAGCACTGAGTTTGAAGTGGAGAGTCCTACCACACCAAAATGGGATGGATTGTGGCATTCACTACATTCACACTAAAGTTCAAAAACGGTCTTGATACTCGAAAAAGGTCTTGATATGTAGATCCCTTTGATGCTGAATTGCACTACATGACGCTTAGTTTCTGCCGTCTTCTCTTTGTGTGGCCCCATGATCTCAGACTTTGTAATACCCGCCTGATTGGCTGTGCAATAACTATCCTGGCAGGACTTCAGTTCACCTCACTGGAAGTTTGTTCTTGCACGGGGCACCTTGTGAATTCAAGGTGACAGTATTGGCAGCATCGCAGGGCTGGAGCCCCAAAGTAATTGTAGCTCCATTAAAATACCCATTCGACGCTTCGCTAACTTCGCGGCACTGGGGCTGTAAGCTGCATATTCCTATGCGACTGGTACACCAGTCGAAAACTAAGTCCAAATAAAGGCGAGAAATGGCAGTGATGTTAATATAGGTAATATGAAAATGAAATCAGCCGCAACTCTTATTGTACAATAAGAATAAAATTAAGGTGCCTGAAGAGCATTTTTTGTAGGGTCAGCAGCACATGGTCAGCAATATGACCACACGTCTGCGATCACTTTTTTTGCCTAAAGAATGTAGCCGCAAGGGATATGTTGAGATTTGAGGAACGCTTGTTGTACAAGAGTTAAGGAACATCTAAGCTTCTGGGAGTGCTAAAACAAAAAACAGCCTATACTATGTATGCTTCCTATGCGATATAAACAGCCAATACGATACATGTATATTACTTGTTGACACATTCAGCCCAGAGTGTTTTTTCTCACTTTGCAGGCAAGATGCAGAGCAGGGTTGACATGAGTAAGCATAATGTCTTTTTAATTTTGACGGGCAGCTCCTCCTTATCTTTGTTGTAATGTTATCGGTATAGGCAGAAATAAAGAGCTATAACTCTGCCTTGTGAAGCTTTACCTCAGGGTTGCAGAGCTGCAGGAATTCAGGTTCGTGCGATGTTGCTGTGTAGCCCAAGAATTTGGTATACATGCTTATGGCACATCTTTTTGCATCTCAGTCCCGCCGGGGTACCTTGTCTATTCAAGGTGACGGTAGTGGCGACAGCACGGGCACGGGTCCATTACGTTTGGACCCACCCACGCACCGGCTGTGCGTGGCTTAGCCGTGTCCGAGGAAAAGGGCATCCTGGTGGCGGAGCCAAAGCCAGGGTTGTTTTGGACCTTTACGGCCTCCTGATACACCAGTACTGGTACACCAGTCGAAAATAAAGTCCAATTAAAGACGAGAAATGGCAGTGATGTTAATATAGGTAATATGAAAATGAAATCAGCCGCAACTTTTATTGTAAGAATAAAATTAAAGTGCTGGAAGCGCATTTTTTGTAGGGTCAACAAGACAATGGTCAGCAATATTACCACACGTCTGCGATCACTTTTGTTGCCCAGGGAATGTAGCCGCAAGGGATATGTTAAGATTTGAGGAACGCTTGTTGTACAAGAGTTAAGGAACATCTAAGCTTCTGGGAGTGCTAAAACAAAATACAGCCTATACTACCTATACTATGTATGTTGCCTATGCGATATAAACAGCCAATACGATACATGTATGTTACTTGTTGAAACATTCAGCCCAGAGTGTTTTTTCTCACTTTGCAGGCAGGATGCAGAGCAAGGTTGACATGAGTAAGCATAATTTCTTTTTAATTATGACGGGCAGCTCGTCCTTATCTTTGTTGTAATGTTATCGGAATGGGCAGAAATAAAGAACTATAACTCGGCCTTGTGAAGCTTTACCTCAGGGTTGCAGAGCTCCAGGAATTCAGGTTCGTAGCGATGTTGCTGTGTAGCCCAAGAATTTGGCACACATGCTTATTGGACATCTTTTTGCATCTCAGTCCCGCAGGGGCACCTTGTCTATTCAAGGTGACGGTAGTGGCGACAGCGCGAGAAAGGGTCCATGAGATTTGGACCCACCCACGCCCGGGCTGTGCGTGGCTTAGCCGTGTCCGAGGTAAAAAAGGCATTGCTGGCGGAGCCAAAGCCAGGGTTGTTTTGGACCTTTACGGCCTCCTGGTGGCAGGAAGACGACACTTTGGCCCCTGCTTCCAGCAGACGGCACTCCAGGATTGACCCGCCCTGGGGAAAGCAGCCAGTCGCCTTTTCCTGTCTCCCTCACTCTCTTATTCTGACCGCTCATCTTTCCATGCCTGTCCTGTCACCTACTCTTTTACCCTCAAGCGGCAAGGGTTATCTTTATGCAAGATTTGCTACCTAGACTATTTTACATAGTGGCAACGTATGGCTAGCGTGAATGCCTGCACGCTCCCCTGGTTGGGCTCGATGGTGGGCGGCCAGCCTGGCTACCGAAAACAAGCTAACCGCATGGCTAAAAGCAAAACACCTCCTGATCGGTCCCTGAAAAGGACCCGGACCGAAGTGACTGTTCAGTACTATTCTTTGTTGTTCAAGGAGTCGAAGAGCCTAAATTCCCTGTAATAGCCAAGCCACCTAATCAGCTTGGGGGGAAGAATTACAGTGCAAGGAAACGAACTGAAGCAAAGTGGAAAGCCGGGCTAGTTGAAAATGGTTCATGACTGGAACTGCGCACAAATAAACTCTCTTCCCTTGTTCTCTTCCCTTGTTCCAGTTTATTTGTGCGCAGTTCCAGTCATGTGCAAGGAAACTTGAGAATGGTGATGTACTGGTGGAAGTGCACACCAGTCAACAAATTGCCAAAATTGTGGAATTTGCAGAGATAGAAGAAACAAACGTGACAGTGACAACGCACCGCTCACTAAACTTCTCCAAGGCGTTGTCTCCGAGTCTGAGCTATTTCACTTCTCTGACGTGGAGATTGATAATGAACTGGCGGAGCGAGTGGTTGCAGCACACAAAATACTGATCAGCAAAAGCGGGGAAGAAATTAAGACCAAACATGTAGTCCGAACATTCAACTCGACGACACCACCGGACTCGGTGAATGCAGCGTATCTGCGTGCAAAGTGTGGCCCTACATCCGAAACCCCAAGGTTGTGCTTTCAGTGCCAACAGTTTGGTCCCGGGTCCCAATCATGTCGCGGAAAACCGTCATGCACTAGGTGCGGAGCAAAAGCGCTCAAAAGATGCGGAAAAAAGCCACACTGCGTTAACGTTTCTGGGAACCATGGTGCGTTTTCCAGATCCTGTCCGGTCTGGAAGAATATAAAAGATGTATTGACCATCGAAACCACACAGAATGCAAACAGGAACTTTTGAGGAGGTGGTGTGGCGGTGGCCGGCACAATGTCTGATATATATAGGCACGCAGGTCCAGATGACGGACCTGTCGTGGGCGGTACAGTGCCCTCGGCAACCCTTCGGTTACCGTTTTTTTCTTCGGCCGAAGGTTGGATACTTTTCTAACAGATGTATATATACACAGCAGAGACAGAGAAAGGAAGAAATGAGTGCTGGAAAAATGAGTACATCTGTGTAGTGATTTGGGTGGTAATGGGTAGCAAAAGAGATTAAAATTTTTCGGGGCACCCAAATACGTTATTTGAAGGCGAAAGTATCCCATGACAATATTTATAAGACATTCACTGGTGCATCATGTTTGAGCCTGTCTTCACCTTCATTTCCTAGCCCTATAAATATTTTGAACAGGCAGGCAGGCGACACTTTATGCCACAGCTTATTCAGTATAAGTTCTGTTCTCCATAAGGCCGAGAAGCACATCAGAGTGAAACCAATCTGATTGTGTTTCCGCTGGTTGGACGCAATGTATGCACTGTTAGGGTTTCACGTAAGCTATGGGAACGCAAGCTGAAAGAAAGGTGCGTTGTCAGCCAAACACCGTTCCTTCATACCTGTACCGTAACGTTCCCAGCGAACTCCTACCCAAGAAACATGGGTTACCCCTAAAATTAATGGCTTTAGCACCGATGAGTGAACAAAATAAACGTGAAATATCTATTCACGTGTTGATGCGGTCACGCATTTGCCCTTCCCGCACTTGAGCCGAACGTTGGGCCATCTGGTATTTTCTCTTTATATCTCACGGTTTTGGTTGGCGGTGCGGCCACTTTTTTCTAGTTGTTCGCATCTGACCCAGAAGATCCCCCATTTTGTATTTTTCACTTATAAAATGCAAAACGGTAACGATTGTGTGAAAACTTTTCTGTCTTTCCAACAGCCATCCGCGGCACTGCTCCAGTGGCCCCAGGTTAGTAATCTATATTTTGTGGTTGTGACGTGTAATTTAAAACCAAAGCTTGAATAGGTGCTAAAGTGCGAAACAGCTTAGGCGAATATTTGCAGCAACGTTTTGTGTTGAGTTACAGTTGCAGGCGTCGAGCTAATGCTGATATATGTAATCATATACCATGAAAAAATAGCCGGAGAGAGAGTACAGTTTATATCACAAGAGTCCCATTAAAACCCAAATTACGTTTCTTATATACCTTAATGGCAAACAGTGAGGAAGAGATGGAAGTGCGTGCGTATCCACGTGCCGCCCATCAGTGTCGGTCGCCTACCTTTTCTTGAGTTGTCTTGTAGTGCAGTGAGGACACCTGCATTTCAAGTGAACGCTTTGTGCTCATTTTTTTTCTTTTCGTCCGCAGTCAGCACCCGGGGCTGTGGCGCAGATGTTAAGCAATTGTGCTGCTGAGCCCAGAAACGCGGGTTTGATTGCCGGCCATAGAGGCCGCTTTTCTGATAGAGGAGAAAAGCGAAAACACCCATGTGTTTGAGATATAGGCGCACGTCAAAGACCCTAGGTGGTCAAAATACATCTGGAGCCCTCCATTACGGTGTGCATCATCACCTGTGTAGCATCTGCACGTTAAACCCCAAAATTGATCAATTCAGTACACAGTGAAAGAGAACACGTCCTCTAACAAAGATGTCTGAAGCACTGAGTTCGAAGTGGAGAGTCCTACCACACCAAAATGGGATAAATTGTGGCATTCACTACATTCACACTAAAGTTCAAAAACGGTCTTGATACTCGAAAAAGGCCTTGATATGTAGATCCCTTTCATGCTGAATTTTAGTACATGACGCTTAGTTTCTGCCGTCTTCTCTTTGCGTGGCCCCATGATCTCAGACTTTGTAATACCCGCCTGATTGGCTGTGCAATAACTATCCTGGCAGGACTTCAGTTCACCTCACTGGAAGTTTTTTCTTGCACGGGGTACCTTGTGCATTCAAGGTGACGGTATTGGCAGCATCGCAGGCCTCGAGCCCCAAAGTAATTGTAGCTCCATTAAAATAGCCATTCGACGCTTCGCTCACTTCGCGTCACTGGGGCTGTAAGCTGCATATTCCTATGCGACTGGTACACCAGTCGAAAACTAAGTCCAAATAAAGGCGTGAAATGGCAGTGATGTAACATAGGTAATATGAAAAATTAAATCAGCCACAACTTTTATTGTAAGAATAAAATTAAGGTGCCTGAAGAGCATTTTTTGTAGGGTCAGCAGCACAATGGTCAGCAATATGACCACACGTCTGCGATCACTTTTGTTGCCTAAGAAATGTGGCCGCAAGGAATATGTTAAGATTTGAGGAACGCTTGTGGTACAAGAGTTAAGTAACACCTAAGCTTCTGGGAATGCAAAAAAAAAAAAAAAACAGCCGATACTATGTATGCTGCCTATGTGATATAAACCGCCAATACGATACATGTATGTTACTTGTTGACACATTCAGCCCAGAGTGTTTTTTCTCACTTTGCAGGCAGGATGCTGAACAAGGTTGACATGAGTAAGCATAATTTCTTTTTATTATGACGGGTAGCTAGTCCTTATCTTTGTTGTAATGTTATCAGAATGGTAGAAATAAAGAACTACAACTCTGCCCTGTGAAGCTTTAAGTCAGGGTTGCAGAGCTGCAGGAATTCAGGTTCGTAGCGGTGTTGCTGTGTAGCCCAAGAATTTGGCACACATGCTTATGGTACATTTTTTTGCATCTCAGTCCCGCAGGGGCACCTTGTCTATTCAAGGTGACGGTAGTTGCGACAGCGCGGGCAAGGGTCCATGAGGTTTGGACCCACCCACGCCCCGGCTGTGCGTGGCTTAGCCGTGTCCGAGAAAAAGGGCATCCTGGTGGCGGAGCGAAAGCCAGGGTTGTTTTGGACCTTTACGGCCTCCTGGTGGCAGGAAGACGACACTTTGGCCCCTGCGTCCAGCAGACGGCACTCCAGGATTGACCCGCCCTGGGGAAAGCCGGCAGTCGCCTTTTCCTGTCTCCCTCACTCTCTTTTTCTGACCGGTCATCTTTCCATGCCTGTCCTGTCACCTTTTCTTTTACCCTCAAGCGGCAAGGGTTATCTTTATGCAAGATGGACTACCTAGACTATTTTACATAGTGGCCACGTATGGCTAGCGTGAATGCCTGCACGCTACCCTGGTTGGGCTCCATGGTGGGCGGCCAGCCTGGCTACCGAAAAAAAAGGAACCGCATGGCTAAAAGCAAAATGCCTCCTGATCGGTCCCTGAAAAGGACTTGGACCGAAGTGACTGTTCAGTACTATTTTCTGTTGTTCAAGGGGTCGAAGAGCCTATATTCCTTGCAATAGCCAAGCCACTCAATCAGCTAGTGGGGAAGAATTAGTGCCAGGAAACGTGAGAATGGTGATGTACTGGTGGAAGTGCACACCAGTCAACAAATTACCATAACTGCGGAACTTGCAGAGATAGAAGAAACAAACGTGACAGTGACAACGCAACGCTCACTGAACCTTTCCAAGGCGTCGTCTCCGAGTTTGAGCTATTTCACTTCTCTGATGTGGAGATTGATAATGAACTGGCAGAGCCAGTGGTTGCAGCACAGAGAATACTGATCAGCAAAAGCGGGGAAGAAATTAAGACCAAACATGTAGTGCGAACATTGAACTCGACGACACCACCGGACTCGGTGAATGCAGCTTATCTGCGTTGCAAAGTGTGGCCCTACATCCCAAACTTCAAGGCTGTACTTTCAGTGCCAACAGTTTGGTCACGGGTCCCAATCATGTCGCGGCAAACCGTCATGCGCTAGGTGTGAAGGAAAAGCGCACAAAAAAGCGTTAGAAAAAGCGCACGAAAGATGCGGAAAAAAGCCCGACTGCGTTAACTTTTCTGGGAATCATGGTGCGTTTTCCAGATCCTGTTCGGTCTGGAAGAATGTAAAAGATGTAATGACGATCAAAACCACACAGAATGCAAAAAGGAACTTTTGAGGAGGTGGTGTGGCGGGGGCCGGCAGAATTTCTGATGTATGTAGGCACGCAGGTCCAGATGAAGGACCTGGCGTCGGCGGTAGAGTTCGGTCACCGAACTCTCGGTAACCCTTCGGTCACCGTTTTTTTCGGCCGTTTTTTCTTCGGCCGAAGGTTGGATACTTTTCTAACAGAACTTGTATATATACACAGCAGAGAGAGAGAAAGGAAGAGATTAGTGCTGGAAAAATGAGTACATCTGTGTAGTGATTTGGGTGGTAATGGGCAGCAAAAGAGATAAAACATTTTTCGGGGCACTTAAATACATTATTTGAAGGCGAAACTATCCCATGACATTATTTATTAGACATTCACTGGTGCATCATGTTTGAGCCTGTCGTCACCTTCATTTCCTAGCCCTATGAATATTTGAACAGGCGGAGAGGCGACACTTCATGGCACAGCTTATTCAGTATAAGTTGTGTTCTGCACAAGGCTGAGGAACACATCAGTCGAGTGAAACCAATTTGATTGCGTATTCGCTGGTTGGACGCAATGTATGCACTGTTAGGGTTTTACGTAAGCTATGGGAACGCAACCTGAAACAAAGGTTAGTTGTCAGCCTAACACCGTTCCTTCATACCTGTACCGTAACGTTCCGAGCGAACGCCTACCCAAGAAACATGGCCTACCTCTAAAATTGATGGCTTTAGCACCGATGAGTGAACAAAATAAACGCAAATTATCTATTCATGTGTTGATGCGGTCAGGCATTTGTCCTTCCCGCACTTGAGCCGAACGTTCGGCCATCTGGTATTTTCTCTTTATATCTGACGATTTTAGTTGGCGGTGCGGTCACTTTTTTTTCTAGTTTTTCGCACCTGACCCGTAAGATCCCCCATTTTGTATTTTTCAGTTATAAAATGCAATGCTAACGATTGTGTGAAAACTTGTCTGTCTTTCCAACAGCCATCCGCGGCCCTGCTCCAGTGGCCCCAGGTTAGTACTCTATATTTTGTGGTAGTGACGTGTAATTTAAAACCAAAGCTTGAATAGGTGCTAAAGTGCGAAACAGGTTAGGCGAATTTACAGTTGCAGGCGTCGAGCTAAGGCTGAAATATATAATTATATAGCACGAAAAAATAGTCGGAGACAGAGTACAGTTTATATCACATGAGTCCCACAAAAACCTAATTTACGTTTCTTATATACCTTAACGGCAAACGGTGAGAAAGAGACGGAAGTGCGTGCGCATCCACGTCCAGCCCATCAGTGTCGGTCGCCTAGCTTTTCTTGAGTTGTCTTGTAGTGCAGTGATGACACCTGCATTTCAAGTGAACGTTTTGTGCTCATTTCTTTTTATTTCGTCCGCGGTATCTTGTTGCCCCATGACCATAACCTGATTGTATACATACACCCCCTTTCCGAAACACCTTTGATCCTTTCTCACCGTTTGGTATATAAGAAATGTGGTCCAAGTCTTTATGGCAGTCATGATGTTAAGCGTACTCTGACCTCTGACGAAGGCGAGTCCTATTGCTGATACGGGAGTAAACTCCTTTATTGTTCTTGCCGTGGGTCCAACTTGTAGGGGGCAGCCCTTTAACGTCCATCTCTGGGCTGTGAACGATGACGAGACTGAATAGTGTAAGAACGCAAATGAGCAGAGGGTTGCGAAATTGGCAAGGGAGGGTGGTTCGCAGTGTTGGCGCGAGTGCTCTCCGAAAACGTGGGGTTGGTGTTGGCTGTATGCTGTAACAATTCGTGAAATTATGAGCGGAGAGCGGTTCACCGTGGCGGCGTGATCACTATCCGAAAGTGTGTTGGGGGGAAGGGGGGCAATGTGCTGTGCCCAGACGAGGCGCGCGTCTTCGTGACACTGGCGAAAACGTGAGGTGGCGTGCATGTGACGTGTGCGTTCCCTACCGAAGACTCGGGTCGCGGTTCTTTTGTGAGACGCACTTCGCGCCGCCGACGCAGAGGCTCATCATCGCTGCCATCGAGATAATCCATGAGTGAATGCTGCCTCAACGCACTGCTTCTGCGCCCAAATATCGCATTAGGGAGTATCAGAATCGCCAGCTATTTTAAATCATACTATTTCTGCGCGCTTCTTGTGAGGTTACTCTCTCTACAACTTGTCGAATATTGCGTAAAAGTGTAGTGAATGGAATGTGGAATAGTCGGCAGGGGGGAGACAGTATTGCGGGGAAAAGGGGTTTATCGATACACGTAACAAGTGCTCGCTGTTGAAGAAGGCCTACTGGGGCGTTAACCCTTAACCTTTGATGCCCGGTGTTGCTCAGGAGCGACAACCCCAAGAATATTTGTTCTCCTGCGCTTTGTGGTGCTTTTGTTGAGACAAAATGAACCCGAACCCTCAAAAATTAATACAGGCATTACGTAGTTTTGTGTGCTAAACGACACTTGAGCTTCTGACAAATAAGCGAAAGTCTGCAATTTCGTTGTTAATACAAGTGATAGCAATACAAATTTTGGGTACTGAGAAGTAATTAGAAATTTCAATTTTCGTCATGCCTGAAGAAGTAAGTGGCCGGAATAATGTGAATAAGGTTGTCAGCGTAATGCTGGTGTTTGTGGTAGCAGTTCCAATGTCTTAAACAATGGCTTAGTACTCGTTTCTTGCCTTTTGACGGGGAGCTGTAGTTGGTGAAAGGAATATGTTTAAAAGTTTTAACACATTTCATAGTGCCTATTGCATTTGCATTGGGGCACTTTTTTGGCATATTTTGTTAAATTGTGCGCACTTTTGTTTTTGGTATTGTGTAGACCTTTGGTTTGCAACTTCGCCATAAGTTCACCGTCCCTCTGTGAGCGTTTCGCTAAGAATTGTTTTCCTGGCAGTGTGAGTGGGCTAGTTTCAATGAGGTGGCCTAATTGAATGTGAACACTCTGTCATGTTATGCAGGGATAGTTGGACAGTGGCTGTCGTTAGTCTAGCGCTCAGATATTTCATGGCTATCGTGGTTGTGAGTACCGTGAAAAAGGGGAGGTATGCCACTGGGAATGTATGGGCTCTTCGATACTTATCTTTCTTAATCGGTGTAGGAAAGGTAATGCCGAGCTTCGCGTTGTGGCTGGGGGATTTCGGAAGTCTCTATTAACACCTTCTGTGTTTTGGTGTTGTTGTTTACAGCATCACAGCTGGGAAGATGCAACGTGCGGGCCGCAGTGGTTAAGAAAAAGCTCAAAAAGCAATTAAAGATAATACTAGCCTACGCACCAACATCTAGCTACAAATAGGACTTAGTGTCTGTACAGAAGGTATGTCGAACCAGCTATGAATATGTGTTCTGCACACTATAGTGATGGTGAGAAGCAGGCAGGTGAGTGTGGGGAGGGAAGCTTTGGACTAGGCAGTCAGAAGAACCAACTATATGTACAGGTTTGATTTAAGGGCGAACAACCCGGTGGTAAACAGAATGAACAAAAAATGAATACGAAAACGACCAAATAGCAGAAAGAACAATAAAACCGATTATTTTCTTAGGGCCAATTTAAGTACTGGGCAGGATGAGGGGCGCTAAACAAGATCAGAAGCAGTTATCATTTATTGGTAATGCACAGAAGTAGGACAGGTTTGAAAAAGCAGCGATCAATACTAGCAAAATGGAAAACCAGTTAGAGCACAGTGCACCGGAATTTCCAATAATGATTCAGAGCAAATTAGCAGTCTTAACCGCAAGGATGAAAGTAGTCACGCCTGCTAAATGAAAACCTAGAACTTAACCGCAGAATCAACAGTACTTGTAGGAAGGTGAAAACCTGGAAAATAAACGGTAACTTTATAAAATGGAAAAGCACAGATTTAAGTAACATTGAAAAACACAGGAATAATGTCGGAAACAAAGGTGCAAATGGAATCTGGCAAAGAATAAACGTTAACCGTTGCAGGGTGTTTAGGAAGTAGTGGTAGAAATGGAATCTATGCACTCAGAGTTTGTCTAAGCACGACACGGTATAATTGTAAAATATGTATAAAAGTGGTGTGGACGACTTCGTAGATTCGCAGTCTAGCGACTGGGGAAGGTACTTGCGGCTTTTGAACAGGCCATGATGGACACCATGCGGCTCGCAATGTGTGGAAAAAAGTGCGCGTTGCTTCCAAAAACTTTGAACAGCCACATGGGCAAGATGGAGAGGGAGATCACAAAAAACTTTCTTAAATGTCGGGTTGGGTCAAATTGCGCAGCCACCCAGGGCTCACTCTACCGCGCTTGTATAACTTGCATATTTTATTTCCAGTTTAAATCAGTTATCGGGGTTACCTGCACTTCATATTATCGTTTTCAGAACAAAATTCTCTGTTGGCAATTGCGCATCGTTCTGTGTCTTTGTATTCCTTGTCAGTTCCCTTCCACCACAATTTCATACGATGAGCGACGAAACAGTTTAGCAATGCAACTCCTTACGTGTTTTTCACGGTCCCCAACATCAGTTCTGCCAATAACTAGCTGTAATATGGAGGACGCCTGCATTACTTAAGGTTAACCTTGCGTCTGTTAGTACTCTCGCCAGAACTAGGTAAAATATTTTAATGCCTCAGTGCATCGAATGTTCATAAGCTGTGGCATAAAATCACAGCATTAAACCAAATGAAGCGCACAGCTTAGCACACGGCAGGTGGTGTTGTTTCTTCATCATTTGCGCTTTGGGTATATATCGAAAGTGGAAATTTTGAAAATGTATTCACAACCACGATCTTGTTTTTATACTTTTGTGTTACCAATGGCATGTAGGCAGGCTGAAAAAAAATTAAACGAACGTAGGTTTTGCCTGCATTTATTTGCAACATAGTTGTGGTTGTAATGTACGGTGTAGATGGGAAGGGAAAGAATGCCCGGTAAATGTCTCTTAGAGTTCTTAATGCTGCTCACAGCCGTGCAATACGTTATGTTCCACCTGCCGTGGGCTAATTTGGGGCGTCGGGATGTTTCCACCACCTCTAAACACTGCAGAAACAAAGTGTTGGCTTGTTTAAATATGGAAATTTATAGGGCGGCAGATTAGGCAGTGTGGCACCGTCTACATATAATTGCATATGAAAATCAATAGCAGCATGGGGAGGTGAACCATGTGGTGCATGTAGGTTGCGAGCAGGCAGAGTGGTGTTCGGTGGCGCGTGGCTTGTTTCGCGCGCCGAGGAAACGCAGCGTTTATGCTGAAGCTGCGTCTGATGATTATAACGGCTGCTTGCGGTTGACCAAGACGTGGCTGCTACACTTCCAACCTCACATAGTTGGTTGTTTCATCTAACTCTGACCAATACTTCTTGCCTAGCCTGTAGCATTTCAAATGGCCGAGGCCGCCCGCTACTATTAGGCTGGGCGCACGAAAACAGCAACATGTGCGCTTGTAGACAGACAGCTTACAAATGTGACAATCATGTTTCTGCGTCTGAGTATAGTGTTTTCGCCACCCTGAAATACATGGTGGTAGCTCTTGTTTTACCAGTTCGTAATGGTGTACAGTGGATTCGAAAAGACAATGTAGCAGATATACAAAAAAGCTTTAGATCCTGTAACCATAAACAATGCGAAGAGGTGGTGTTCCGCCGTGGTGGCAGAGTGGTTAAGGCTTTGTGGTGCTGAGCCCAAGCTGGCGTTTTCGATCACAGGCTGCGTGCCTGGGTGCATTTGTGAAGAAGGCAATGAGATAAAATGCCTGTGCGTGGAGATATCAGCCCACATTAACGGTATGTAATTATAATTTATCAATATCCTTCCACTCTCGAGGCCCTGTATGGCCAGTTGCAGCTTCGGCCCATTAAGACCCGAAATCTCAATTTACATACGTAGCAGCCTTAGCTTTTACATACAAGCGCTGCTGTGCAAACGAGGGTAATTTCGGGGCGAAACATCTACAGCTTGCGTGGGTTTCGAGATTGCTACACGCTCCGCTTCGGTGCGTAGATGTGTGGTGGTTGCTTCTCAACGGTTATTTCAAACAGGATTCTGGGACTTAATACTTGGGGGTTCTCATTTGGAGCATACAGCTAAGCACACCACCTTGTCGACGGAAAAACTGACGTACAAATATTGCTGCGAACCATGCAGTGGGATTGTTTATTGGTTTTGTTTTTGCCGACCCGCTGCGCCAGGCTGTGTTATGTGTTACCCGTGGTCCAAGTGAAGCGCGTTTCATTCTTTATGCCGCACGTGTTATCTCATTTGATAGGGAAGGTGTTTTGTACTAATGTCACCAGCCTAGAATAATCTTGTTTGATGTACAGTGTTCTGAATGCGATTCGACGGTTCGAGAAAAACTCGCGCCGAGAGATAAATGCCCGCAGAGCAGACGCTGTGGTATTCGATTCGCCGACACTCGCCTGCACGCGTCACGTTGTTTGACTGCTGCTTCGCCGCCTGTGTGTTTTTGAGTAGTTAGGGGAGCACAAGTTCACTCCAGTAAACTTGTTTTTTCCTTTAAGACAACTGCGTTGTGTTTAATTTCGTGCCATCTGTTGGTGGCGCTGGGTACGCACCCTTTGGGCTCCCTACGCCCTCTGGAAGCTGACAGACATGCCAGCCCAAGCTGAGCAAGCCGCTGAGTTCAAGGTTTACCGGTTGAGTTTGGTCTCCTGCCAGAAAGAACGAAGAGTAAGACTGCCGCTACCGACAACATGGTGTATGAAGCCACTCCCCCTATCGTCCTGCAACAGCCCCGTGAACCGCCATCGTTCCACGGATCTCCCGGTGAAGACCCTGAGGACTGGTTGGAGAAAGTGGAGCGTGTTCAGATCTTAGCAAGTGGTATGACAAATAAATTTTCGGCATGTGTTCTATTTGGAAGATGAAGCTCGAACTTGGATCCAGAACCATGAAAGATCCCTGACTGACTGGACTCTCTTAAAGCTATTTCCTTAAAACGTTCGCCACCGTCGTGTCTACTGAACGAACCGCACCTTTGCTGGAAACGCGCATGAACAACACCCCGACGAAGGGGTACTGATCTTTGTTGAGGAGATGAAGAGATTGTTTCGATGTGCGGATCCGGGATCGACAAAAGAAAAGAAAAATGGGAGAAGTAAAGCAAAAGCTTTTTGCTTGCCTTACCCGTTGTAGTGAAGGGCCTGGTGCAGTGCCGTGTCCAATCCGCTGAGCAGAGGGCAGACTGCTTGCGGAAGAGAAAGCTCGAGCAGGAAAGAAGGAAGAAGCAGTCCGGAAGCGGTCGGCCAAGATGACAGTGAGACGGTGCCGTCGCGTTGTAGCCTCGAGGTCCGTCGCCGGCGCTGCCATCCGAGTAGCCATCGGTCGCATTGTAGGCCCGACGACAGCCCTGGACGCTGGCGGGAGAAGACAATGTCCGGCCCACGAGTGAACGGTGCGCCGGTGACGCGGCGCGCGGGCAGCGAGGCTTCGTTTGGGGCCTAAGCTCTCTCCTCCCGCCGCTAGTCATAGGAACCCCCACGTTCTTCGCCGTGGGACCATAACGCCGGTTTGGAGCTTCAGGTGCACACAGCTCGTCAGCTCTGCGGGCAGACTCGCTTGCCACCGATTTGCCGAAGTCACCAGCCCGTCTCTGCTCAATCCACCGTGCCAGCCCCAGCGGACTGAAGTGTACCAGTTCCTCCTTACTCCACTCTTGTCTTGTAAATATTGTTTTCTTGCTTTCCGTACCTGTCAGTTTGGATTGTCAGTGAATGCAACGCTTGTGTGCATTTAAATACATTAGCACCTTCTGTTGGGTACCGAGTCATGTAGGAATTGACGGCAATGAAAAGGCAGATGCCCTCGCAGCCCAGACAAAAGAGCTCGAGGTGACAGAAACTCGTTTACCCTACCAGGATTACAGACGGAGACAAAATTATCAATAACCAAAAAGTGGCAGTCTGAATGGACAGAACTCAATGAAAACAAGCTCCACCTTGGGAAGCCACACCTGAGAGAGTGGCAGAGCTGCAGACATAGATTTGTAGAGATGGTGTTATGTCGCCTAAGAAATGGGCACACACGCTTGACCCACAACTTCCTATTGCTGGGAGATGACCCTCCAAAATGTGAGCAATGTGGGAAGCGCCTTGCAGTAATACACATACTTATCGAGTGTCCTAGTTATGAAAACAAGCGTCGTGAATTTTTTTCCCACTTTTACAAATTTCAAATTCTATTGCACCCTGCTTTACTGCTTGGCGATGAACCCCTGGTTCCCTCGGAAAAGATTTTTAAATTTTTGAGTGCCCTCAAGCTTTTAGACAAACTTTGATCTTACCATGTTACTTCATTTTTACATGAGCGGTTTTTAAATTGAGTGCACTCAAGCTTTAACAGAAACTCTGATTCTACCACTTTACATGATTTTTACATGAGCCTTTTACCATAGTGTGCTCAAAATATATGACCTTGTGTCTGGCGCATTATAGCCAAATTTGGCTGCTGCGCCAATAAAATTCAAAATTCATTCATTCAAATACATTAGCACGGCTCATGGCTCTCCGCGCGACTCTGCCCATTCCTTCATAACACCCGTAACCCTCCCAAGAGGGTGGCCCAATTTGCCTCTGAGGCGGCGGTGATGGAGACGACGCTTGAGGCAGAAATGCGCCGGTTTCGGAGACGATTGGTGCTGGGGCTATTAGCTCCGACACACGTGAGAGCATCCGTGCAGTCGTGAGGGAGGAGGTGCGCAACTTTCCCCGATGACACCACAACCCCAAGTCGCTTCTTTGACTGACGTAATCTGCGAAGAAGTTCAACATGCTTTGGGGACTTCTACACCATCCAAAGAACTCCGCGAGCCCCAAGCGATGACCTACTTCGCGGCTATTCGTCGACCCCGCCCACCTTAAACTCGTCGTCAAGAGGTCCCGCCGTACCGCTGCCACTTACGCACGCCCGACTCTCCGTAGTCCAAAACCAGACGCCGAGCAAGACAAACGTATGGTGAACCCCCGATAACCGTCCGCTGCGTTATTACTGCGGAGAGGCCGACCACATCTACTGTCACTGCCCCTCCAAGATGCCCGGTTTTCGAGGGTTCTCTGTAGACGCACCACGCCCTCGACCCGGCCAGCGCTATATGGAAATCGAATATTACCTGTCCAACACTAACCGAGGTCCAGCACGCTTCAACCGTTCGCCGTCACCCTACTCATACCGATCGCAAGCCATCTAAGCAACGCAGACTTTACGTGTGGGAGTTCCCCAAGCCCACCTAAAGGAAACTAAAAGCAGCAACTTCTGGAGGTAAAGTTGCACGACGACAGAAAAATGAAAACCCTCTAACGACGCAATGATTCGCCAAAGACCATGATCTACGACATGCCCTCAGCCCGACGACCCGACTGACTCCGGAGCACGACGACAGCAACACGGAGTGACGCGTACCCGACATGACCGAGCCTGTTGCTGGGAAGACAGCGACGATACATAGTGCCCGACTTTCAACACGCACAAGCAGATATTCGACCGCCGATACACCCGGAACTTTAGGGAGGCGGCGTCCAACGTCCAGTTGTCTATAGACAGCTTTGTAGCCACCCTCATAGACACAGGCGCCGACTACTCAGTAATGAGCGATCACCCACACGCACAGCAGGAGGCAATCTCGTAACGCCAAGTGGAACGTACACATCTCGCGTCAACATCGACGGTACCACGTATCCCGCTGCGTTCGTCATTTCGCCCAACTGCTCTCGCGACTGGTATTCTTTGAATGGACTTTTTGTGGCGGACAACAGTGCAATAATTGATTTGCAGCCCAAGTCGATAAATGTTCCTCTGATCACTCCATGACACCGGAACCGAAACACCGTGCTGCTGTACGGATCGCCGATGATCCCGTCACCCTGCCAACCCGCGCAAGCTTGATGATCAGTCTACTGTGAAGATGCTGCTTCCGACGTCGTAGCTATTTTAGAGTGACCAAAGTTTGCTTCTCGACTGGGGTGTCCCCGTCGTAAGAGGCATTGCGTGCTTTAGGCAACGCCAATCCCACGTTTTAGTTACTAATTTCACTGAGGAGTACCAGCATATAAACAACAGTGCTTCAATCATGGTCCTCGAAGGATAGCAAGAAGCAAGTGACATGTCAACGGTCGCCGACTTTGAACGCGCAGCTTCCGCATCCCTTCGATGTGAACCCGGCGCTACCGCAAGAGAAACGGAACGTCGCTATGGTGCGTCGCTACATCGAGTGTTTTTCCTCGAACTCAAAATTACGTCAGGCTCCTCTAGCGAAGCTCCCAAATATAACCGAGGATGGTGCCCGACCTACTAGACTGTCACCGTACCGGGTATCTTCACACGAGCGGGAGGCCATCCGGACACAAGTGGAAGGCATGCTCAGCGACGACATTATACAGGCATCGAAAAACCCGTGGGCTGCGCTGGTCGTACTCGTGAAGAAAAAAGACAGCACATTTAGGGTTTTACATTAACTACCGGCGCCTGAACAAAATCACCAATAAGGGCGTGTATCCCCTACCACGAATCGACGACGCCGTCGACCACGTCTGCACGCGAAGTACTTCTCATCGGTGGATCTAAAGACAGGCTGCTGTGAAATAGAAGTGGACAAGAGAGACCGAGAGGACTGCATTCATAACCCTGGATGGCCTTTACAAGGTGATGCCGTTCGGGCTGTGCACAGCAGCAGCAATTTTTCAGTCATGGACACCGCGCTAGCTGGCCTGAAGTGGCACACCCGTCTCGCATACCTCAATGACGACGTTGTGGTATTTGCCCGAACTTTCGACGGACACCTTGCAAGGTTGGAGAGTGCCGCTTTACGTACGAGGAACCTATTTTTGGGTCATTTCGTCAAACCCGCGGGGGTCCTGCCTGACCCGGCGAAAACTTCGGCCATAGCGAACTTCTCAAGACTGAAAGACTAGGGCGAGCGAAGATTTTTCGCTCTGTGCGCATACTACAGGCGCTTCGTCGCGAACTTCGCACCCATTAAAGAACCACTCACGCGCTTGACGAAAGATCGCATCCCTTTCAGCTGGGAAAACGCCCACGGCGAAGCATTTTGCGAGCTGCAACAACGCCGGCAAAACCCGCCCGTGCTCGCTCATTTTGACAAAAACGCCGAAACGGAAATGCACACGGATGCCAGTGACATAGGCTTGGGTGCTGTCCTCGTCCTGAAGCAAAGCGGTTGCAAAAAAGTAATCGCCTATGCCAGCCGTGGTCTGTCAAAGGAGAAAAATTACTCATGCCTCTGAGAAAGAGTGCCTCGCAATATATGGGCGATTTCAAAATTTCGCCCATACGTGTAACAAAGGTTGACTGACCACCATGCGCTGTGTTGGCTCGCCAATTTGAAAGACCCCTCTGGGCGTCTTGGGTGGTGGAGCTTGCGCCTGCAAAAGATACACGTTGCAATCATACATAAATCCGGCAGGAAACACTCGGACGCCGACTGCCTGTCCCGCGCCCCCGTCGACCCACAACCGCAAAACTCCGATGAAAACGGCGCGTTCTTCAGAGTCACGAAGGAGAGTGACCTAGCCGCCAAGCAGTGTGCCATCCCCGACTTAAGCGTCATGATCGACTACCTCGCAGGACGCAACGGCGCTATGCCTAGGGTGTTGAAACTGAAATTACCAGCATTCTGCCTGAAAAACGCCGTCCTCGTAAAAAATTTTAGCCCCGAAGTGAGAAGGATTATCGTCTTGTCATTACCGCAAACCTTGATTACGAAATGTTGGAAGCATGCCATGATGACCCGTCTTCCCGACATCTCGGAGCTCGCGCTCTATGAAAAATCAAGACGGAGTATTACTGCCCCTACTTACATCCGACGTCACCCACTACGTCCAGAGCTGCCGTGACTGCCAGCGACAAAAAAGACCAGCGACGAGAAACAGACTGGAATGGACCTTCAGGCCCTGTTAGCCTACGTCATGATCCGAGAACAAGTGGATTTTCGTAGCGACAGACTACATGACGCACTACAGAGAGACTGCCGCTCTTCCGAGGTGGATTGCACATGAAGTCGCCAAGTTCTTCAAAACCCAACTTGTGCTGCGACATGGAGCCTCTGAAGTCGTAATCACGGATTACGGAACAGCCTTCACTGCGGACCTGATGCAAGGAATGTTGCGCTACAGCAGCACGGGTCACCGAAGAACGACCCCGTATTACCCCCAAACGAACGTACTAACAGAACGTCTGAACAAGATCAGGGATATGCTGTCAATGTACGTCGACGTTTAACATGAGACTTGGGACGAAGTCCTTCCGTTTGCGTAGAACCCGGCTATCTAGGAAACTAGATGACACCGTTCGAGCTTGTCTACAGAAGACGGCTGACTACGATGCTCGACGCCATGCTTCCGCACGTAAAAGGCGACGACCTCAACGCCGACGTCCACGGATACCTCCAGCGTGCAGAGGATGCCCGCCACCTCGCTTGAGTTCGCAAAATGGACCAGCAGCTGGTAGATACCGGACGCTGCAACCTCCGACTCCTAGATGCTGCTCCTCCGCCCTGACGAGAGGGAAAAAGGCGAGCCTCTTTCGCGCCTCTGGGAAGGAGATGTTTTTAGTGACATTAATGATTTGCTTTTCATGTTGCAACTTTTCACAGCTGCGGGACCATGGCACGTGCGATCCCTCACAGTTTGCACAGGTGAAGGTGGTGGAGTCACTTTTCCGTGGGGTGTCGCTGTGCGGACCATTTCGCACAGGTTTTGCCGTGGCAAGAAGTTGTACCGTGCCAGAACCGCTGGGAACGGCGCGGATTAGGTATGTAGGGACGTACGTGATCTGTTGAATGTCAAGATGTGCTTTTTGGTATCTCTACACCATCACGACGGATGGTGTTTTCCCTAACAGCTGTAATGCCTTGATCCTTCAGGCCATCCAAATGGCCGGCCTCTGTTTCGCTTAGCAGATCTAGCTTAGATATCGCACCCTGCAAATTGTTGAGGCTGCGGTGGGGAGTGACGCTGATGTCCAGATCTGCCATGTGGGTTTGGGTCTGGAGATTTGTGGCTTGCTGCTGCGTCTTAACTTCAACCAACACTTCGCCTGTTCGTAATTTTTTCACCTCGAACAATTTACCAATGATTCCTTGAAGGAACTTGGAGACAACAAATACAGACTGGGAAGAGAAGGGTTTTGATTTATCTACTGATTCAATGACCAAAAGCCGGGGATAGTTGTCAGGTTTCGGAATGTTGATGGTTGGAAGAGATAAGAACGAAACCTCGGTGCGGCCGAGGCGGCCCCATTTCAGGGACCGATCACCTGAACCCTCCACCTATAAACACAACGCCACGGTTGGCTACATCTTGTTTGGGGGCTCGGGGTACGCGGTGTCGCTAATACCGCCACCTAGATTACTCAAGGTGCGCCGTGCGTGCAAATTGTTGAAATTCGAAACTTGCGAGCTGGAGCCATTGTCCATCACCACTTCAACCGGCAAACAATAGGACTCGAACACAGAGGGGACAACTTTAACTCTTTTCTGCGCAGTTGTTCTGGTCATCAGTTTACATTCCACCCACTTTTAGTGCGAGTCAACCATGGCCAAGACGGATTTACCCTCTTTTTCCCGCTAAGTCCATGTGTACGCGCTCCAAGTTGCTAAAACACCACATCCATTGCTGCAATGGTGCGGCCGGAATCGATGCTGGAACGCTGTCACAACTTTCGCATTCGACACACTCCTCGTAATCTTTGTCTATGCTAGGCCACCACACCATTGCTTTAGCCAACATCTTGAATTGTGGATTTACCGTCACATGATAGTCACCGCAAAGCTCACACAGTAGTCGTCTTTCAAAAATGACGTGGGGCGTTGCCCAGTCACTGTGTGGAACTCTGCAGATAATGTCGGCTTGTTCCAAGCTTTTTAGCTTAGTTTCTACGCTTCCGTGAAGTGCGTAAGGCACTGGCCCAACTTTGCAAAAAATTGGCTGGGCAGTTTCTTTCAACACCAAGCTTCCTTTGAAACCTCTAATGACGCCAAGCCCTTTTTCAAACACGTCACCGTACCTTTGTTTCAAAGACAGTTGCGTTGTGACCATGTTTACAGACGTCACTGGTCTCCAGTTTAAGTGCACGTGCGACAACCAATCCCGGCCCAGCAAACTCGATATAACAAAACCCTTGACGTCTCGCACAATGATCAACGGCAAAGTGTGGTCCTTCCCTTCATAGGTTAGACGAACCTGAACCTGCTCTTACTGGTATCGAGCTTCAGTTGTATTGATTGTAGGGTTGAACGCGCCGACGCAACGCAGGCGATGAGGCGCGCTGTAGTGGAGGGCTTCGGATTAATTTTGACCACATGGGGATCTTTAACGTGCCCCGAAATCTCGTACACACGGGCGTTTTTGCTTTTCGTCTCCATCAGAAAAGCGGCCGCCGCGGCCGGGAATCGAACCCGCGACCTCGTGCTCAGCAGCGCAAGAGCTTCAGTTGTAGGCTGTTCGACTTACGTTTGTCTTTTGACACAGCTTGTGCGAACAGTTTCCAAACTCTCTTTCGCTCATTATGGAGACTGCCGCTCCTCTGTCAACTTACATCTTGACCTGTTTGCCACCAAACGCTACACTTACAAAGTACGCCCCCGCTTTGGGCGTTGTTTCCACTTTGAACAGCACAGTTTCATTAGTGGCAGCGTGTACGCTGGTTACAGACCTAATGTTCGTTCTGCAGATTTTTGCCAAGTGTCCCGTTTTCGAGCATTTTAACACTTGCTAGCTAAATACAGACACTTCTTCCCGCCATGTGTACTACTTCATCTAATACACGCAGCTACAGGCGGAAAGTTCCTTTTACCTGATGGTGCGGACTTTCGTTGCAAGCAGACTTCTTCCATGGCACGGGCACTGCTTGCTGTGTTGTTGCTGCTCACTTCCTTGCTCTGCGTTTGCGCTGCTTCCATCCCCAACGCGGGGCAGTAGGCCTTTTCGAAGGTGAGGTCGTGGTCTTCCATCGTTAGAAGCTTGTAGCGGATGGCGTCGATGTGCAGTCCGATGATGAAACTATCTCGAATCCCCTCTTCCAGAAAGGTGCCGAAGTTGCACGTGGCGGCCATCTTCGTGAGCTCTACGACGAAGTCACTGATGCCTTCACCTGGGCATTGGTCTGGACGGTAGAACTTGTACCTTTCCCCTACCACGGAGCGCTTCGGTGTGTAGTGCTTTCGCAGTGCCTTTATCACAACTTCGTAGCTGGCTTCTGCAGGAGTCTTCGGAAACAACAGGTTTTGAAGCGTTATAAACGCGGCCTCCCTAATGAGTGCCAAGAACACCTGCTGCTTCGTTGCCTTCTCTATCTTGTTAGCAGTTGTGAATGCTTCGAAACGTTAAACGTGTACGTCAAAGTCACCTTTTTCCGGCGAAAGTTCAGGAAAGCTAATCGCCATGGTATTTGGTTCTCCTGTTGTCATCGTTTGTTGCGTTGAATCCATCATATCCTCGCCGCCATTTTTGGGTTCGGAAATGACTGGAACAAGATGATTCGGCAGCAGTGGCTTACTGCTTATTTAGACGCCGGGACTGGCGTCAGTACACGATACAAGGCAAGAAGAACACCAGATATGGCTGCCGGTTCATAAAGCCAGCGCACACTACGTCAGTGCCGCGCAGATGGGCGCTCAGATCTTATCAAGAGACAGACCGCGCGCGCGCTAGGCCGAACACCGCAAGATGCCGTGCTTCCCGGTGTAGCACAAGCCATGGGAGTGCAACCTGAAAAGAAAGGGGCGTTTTCAGCCCAACACTGTTCCTTCGTACCTGTACCGTAAAGTTCTCAGCAAACGCCTACCCCCGAAACATAGCTTACCCCAAAAAATGATGGCTTTAGCACCGATGAGTGAGCAAAATAAACGCGAACAATCTATTCATGTGTTGATGCGGTCACTGCCGAAAATTCGGTCATCTGGTATTTGTTCTTGGTATCTCACAGATTTGGGTGGTGGTGTGGCCACTTTTTACTTTTTCGCACCTGACTTGAAACATAGCCCATCTCGTATTTTTCGCTTGATATCTCTGTACTTTGGGTGGGCATTCTTTCGGGACTTTATGGTAATACAAAACGGTAATGATTGTGTGAAAACTTTCCTTTTTTTTCAACAGGCATCCGCGGCACTTCTCCTGCGCCTCCAGGTTAGTAATCCATATTTTGTGGTGGTGACGTACAATTGGAAACAGGGTAGAGGAACATGCAGGTGTCAAGCTTATGATATATATAGTTATATACCATACGTAAATAGTCGAACACAGTACAAGAATAACGAAGTTTACTCACGCATCGCGAATAGGACTTGCCTTTGTCGGAGTACTGTTTATGTCACATGACCCCATAAAAACTTCGATCACATTTTTTACATACCTTAACGGCAAAGGGCGAGGAAGAGAGCCATTAGCATCAGCCACCTACCGGTTGTTGAGTTGCAGCCTTGAAGTGCAATCAGGACACCTGCATTTGCAAGTCTACTTTTTGTCCTAATTTTTTTTCTTTCCCTCAACGGTCTCTTGTTGCCGCACGAGCATATACACCTCCTTAACGAAGCGCCTTTCTCCTTTCTCACCGTTTGCCGCTAAGGCATATAAGAAATGTGTTCCAAGTCTTTAAGGCAGTCCTGTAATGCCAACAAGGCTTGGGAGTGGGCTAGTTGGTGTTTTAACATCTTGAAGTGCAGAGGTGCGCTGCCTGACACGAAACACTATTTTTTAACATCTTGAAGATGTTAACCGCCCCCCTTCACAAGATATTAAACAGTTGATAGTTTGCGCCTCACCTTGTCTGTTTTTGTGTTATTCACCCTGTCCTGCGTTTCGTGACAGGCAGCGCACCTCTGCACTTCAATATGTGATCCCAAGTGTACTCTGACCTCTGACGAAGATAGGTCGTAGTGCCGATACGGTAAACACCTTTGCTATTGTTCTTGCCGTGTGTCCGACTTTGTGCGCAGCCCTTTGGCGCCCGTCTCTGGGCTGAGCCGCGTCGCCGTCATAACCGAGTGAACGATGGCAAGAACGAATAGTGAAAGAAAGCAAAGGGGGAGAGTGTCGCGAAATTGGGAGGGGACGGCGGTTCGCAGTGGTGGCACGAGCGCTGTCCAAATGGTTGTGGTGGGGGAGAGGGGCAGTAGGTAGTAAGGAGGAGAGTGTCGCGAAATTGAGATGAGGGTGGTTCGCCTTGGCTGCGTGACCGATGATCTGCTCAATACTGAACGTATACATCTTTGCTACAAAAAATGTACACACCTTGACATGGCATTTTTTGGTCACAAAGAAGTGTTCAGCCAGTTGGCATTGTCAGAGGAATAAAAGCCTTGAGGCCAGGAAGCAGACTTGTGAAGGGCTGTTGCACTTATGTTTAGCATAACAGGAAAGATGGGATTTTTAATATTACGTCAGAGCAGAAGCCGCAGACTAAAGTAATAAGTTACAGTATATGTGAGCTCAGGTCAACATTCATAAAAGGGGAGAAGGCAGGAATAAATTGTGCTTGGAAAGTTCACGATAGATGGAAGCGGGAATAGCGAAAACATTACCTCCAGCCCTTTGAATAAATTCTAGCAAAGGGCTAGGAATACGATTTTCGGCAAGATGCCAGGGAAGATACGGACTGATAATGAAGCAGGATAGAAAGTTGGTATTGCGACATAAAGAAAAAGCGCGGTTCCAGAGTGCAAGAAAAGAACCAGCAGGACGAACGCTGTCGGGGCAGCACTCATCCTGCCTGGTTTTCCTTGCGGTCTCGTCAAACTGCGCTGTTTCTTCATGTCAGGTCATGAAAGCGCGCGCAGAAGTGCTGTGGGTTTGAGTATATTCACAAGTACTCTGTTGTGAAAAGCAGTAAGCTACCTCTGTCGCAAAAAAGGTGCGCAACCAATGTGTAGCCCCAGTGATCACGTGTGTAGGAGAAACTGCAGAATTAATGAAACGATTTGAAACATACTTGGCTAAGCCAAACGAGATAAGTATGTTTGCTAGTCACTTGTGAATACAGAGATTCGACACTGACGTCTCTGCAACCTACAGTCACAGTAATGCCATCTTTTATGTTTTCAGCCCTGAACCGGCTCACAATGATGAGTGAGTGTAAACGTTTCCTCTTTACTCCTACTAGACGCAAACATTTAAGTGACGGGGCCTCGGCTTCTGGATTAACGAGTATTTGTTTCTTGACCAGTCCATCATGCCTTTTCATGCTGCCCTAGCGTTTCGCGGGCGCGCACTAGTGTCACTTCTTAACAGTCGGAGAGGTAAAATTGTAAATGCTGCATGAGTGCTCTCATTTTTGCTTTACAACCTGACAAGCCGACCATGGATGGCCAGATGTCAATTTCGCCACTGCAATCATGTGACCTCTGTTACTGAAATAACTCTGTCGTACAAAATGTTACTCCTCACACCACCATGATGTCTAACAGCGGTGCTTTTCGGGCGGCAAACAGCAGTGCAAGGTGCCCATCGGGATGCGTAGTTCTGAATGTAACGCTAAACTGCGGGTAACATTTTGGCGTGTGCCCCGTACACTACACACATCAGCGATACCCAAAAGCCCAATTCCGAAGCTTGCCTCAGTACGTATGGGTATTTGTATCGCTGTGGGCAGATGAGTATAGACCTAACCTCACGTTTGCCTTCAAAAGTGATGAAACCTACACACTTGGCTGAGAATGTCTGCAGCTGTGCAGCCGCCGCAATCTATGCTGCCATCTGCATCTCTGGTTAGAACGGCCGAGTGACATTCTTGGCTTTTGCTATGTGCGTGACAGCAGTGATCTGAGGAGAATTCTCAGAATTTGTGCTGTCATGCCCATTTTAAAGTGTGCTTTTGGAGCGAGCCCTGATTAAATGAAAGCACAAGGAAGGCAGTGGGAGGGGGGGGGGGTAGGTTTATATGCATGCCAATGGTTAGATTCCTTGCTAAAGCAAGTTCGCCATGATGTAAATGGACGCAGTCAACATTTCTCAAACACAACTTCAAATGCATTCGTGCTCTGATGGTCATCGCTGATACTATCAGCGACTACAGGTTGTAGCTTGTGTGTTATGAACAAATTTTTCACAAAGGTGTTTATTTTATTAAAAAAAAACAGGCAGCTGCTGTGTCGTGGTTGTTAATAATTATAAAACCTATTTCTGCCTTTTGGATGAAATTTTATCAATTCTTACCTATGAAGATACATGTTAAATTAAAAAAAGATACGAAATCTTTGAGGGAAACAGATTTCTTCTAATTCCAATAAATCGGAAACGGTATTCTGACAAAGTTCTGATCCCCCCTTTCCGGAGCAACTCATACTACCGTGTTAAGGTTGGGGGAACCATAAACAGGGACGGCTTTCGCAATCTGTTAAAGCAAACCATTCAAAACATTTTTCTGCAGTGTGCGCTCTTTGATAATGACCTTGTTAAAACGAAGAGCTCAGGGGAGAATGAGCGGTTAAGACGGCACCAGCGCTACCTATAAACACCCCAGACCAACCTCCACTCAAACAGTGCTCGTTCGCCACACTTCTCCGCTTTTCTTGTCGTGCTTCCCATGTATATCATCATATAGGGGCGGTGAAGACAAAATCTAAGTTTGGTTCCCTGGGAACACTGCGTTAGTAGAATAACTCTGACACCTGTTTTATGTCGAACTTCTCTCAAATAAGCTATATTATGCAGAAAACAGGATGAGCATGCGACACCCTAGCGCTACGTGTCCTCACTGAACTTGTGTATTATGGACAGATCGTTGCGATTGGCTGAGGCTGATAAATTCGAACGCAAATAAACATGATTTATAAGCTTGAAGGATCGGCTATATAGCTTAAAGTGCACACTCTTTTTGCATCACTAAGAATGGTGGAGAAAAAATTAGTTTCAAAGGCGTAAACATAGAAGCACCAGCGTGTGGTGCGCGCACAAGGCCGGCCATAGCTGCAGAGCTGTTTGGTGCGTTAGGCTTGTCTGACACGCAGTGCCCGACTGGTATACGAGAGACTCTTACGTGACCATGTTGTCCCAGCAGACCCAAAGTTTCACGAAGCGGTTACTATCAGCCGTAGCAAACGTAAGGCCAGAAATCAGTTCAAAAATAGTGCAACTGCGAACAGCGGCTCTCAACTAAGGAACCGTAGCGCCTTCTAGGTGGGTGGACGGTACGCACCCTTAATAAGCCAACGCTGACATCAGGAAGCACACGATGCAACGGGCGAATGAAAATTTTATTTTAAAATGCTTAATTTCTCAGTGGATAAATCATTGTTTGTTGGCGGACAAGGGAAGGGGGCACTAAAAAACCAAATATTTCATAAAAAAACTTGTATTTTTTCTTCATGAAACCTTTAAAAGTCATTCTTCGCTGTGATCGTTGTTCGATGTTTCAATCTTTGTGGTGCTAGTAGGTCTTCGGTCGCTTATGCAGACTACAAAAGTATGCCTCCGCATCTGCAGGTTTTTGCCTATACGCCTTTTCTTGTTTGGAAAATACGCTGCTTTTCCGAAGACCCACTCTTTGTAAATTTAGAAGTATGAAGTAGTCATTCGCCCCTCGAATATCTGCAGTTCGCTATTTCAGCAACTGTCGGAACCAACTTTATCACCGGTAGACGTAGTATTGCAGATGTAGCCACAGTTGCTTTTAGCCCCAGTGCAGATGCACCTTCGTGATGTAGAACTTTGATACAGTTCAATAAAATGGGGTATACAAGAATTATACTAATCTAATCCATTTGTCTTTTTGCAGCGAGCGGCGTGCCAACAAAAGGTGAGATCATCGTTCCCGTTTGGACAACGTGGCGATAATTGTGCGAGAAGGGGTTTCCAGGCCTTGCCTCAGTACTGTGGCATAGCGGATAGAATAATCACTGCCCACGCGAAGGACCAACGTTCGGATCAAGTCGTGACGTTCTTGTTTTGTGGTGATATTTCTGTATATTACAAAAACCCTTATGGGACGAGATCGAACATCCTCCTCACTCTCTTTGGCAGCCCAAGCAGCCGGCAGCGGCGTCCGCAGTGCCCCTTCTAGGCCGCGCGTCTGCTCTGGCCGCAACAGCCGTGGCCTAGAAAATTTTGAGTCTGTACAGTGAACATGCTGCTGTGAGGAGCTAAACCTAACTGCCTCTTGATGCTTACGGGTTTGCTAATGGGCTAGTTGAAGGCAAATTTATGTCATCAATCAAATCAAGTGCTTATTCTTCGACAGGAAAGGGGAAACTGCGGACTAAAGCTGCGCACTTGCAGCTTGACAAAGCCCGCGTCTCCGATATAATGCTATGCCGCGAAGGTACCATTATGCAATGCACATTTTGGCGCAAAGAACGCATACGTGAAACCACAGTAAAATCAACAGAAATATCGCAAAACGAGTGCATGCAATGGCACAGGTAAACTAGATGTAGTGAACAGACACAAAGCTGGCATGTAAATTTGGGCGTATTCGCTCTGTTGTGGGGACGCCATAAAAAGATTAGACTACAAAGAAAAAACGAACCTATTCTGTTTTGAAACAGAGCTGCACGTGAAGCGTGACCTCAGTGAATACGAAAACGAATACCTTCTGCCAAAACCAAAATGCAGAGCTATTGAAAGCACGGCTTACCCATTCCGTAGTTGACGGTGAACTGGCTGACGTGGCTTCTTTGGAGCACACCTTCGATGTGGTGTGATGCACCACGCATGGCGCATGCGCCAGCTGCTGATGACGAGGGACGGGTGTGTGCGCACCCTAGCTGCGCCGAGGCGTGACAGCTGCGGGTGAGGAGAGAGGGAGTAATCCCAAGGGTCGCGGCTTTGCGCGACACCACTACCAACAGCGCAAGTCAGCCAACAGAAGCTTCGCTTGAAAAACAATTTTGGACAGGCTACATAACAGATGGACAGAAATTGAAAATACTGCACATACGTACATAACAGAAATTGAAAATACTGCACATACCCGTACCAGTCTGTATTCGTCTGTCGCGACGGGGCTGACGAGGCAGCGGTGCCGACGGCTGGGCGTTCGTCTGTTGTGGCTATCGCGGAATGGTCGCTTTCCCGTCCACCGTGTATCCCACAACTCTTGCCGCTCGTGCACTTAGAAGCATTGAGCGTTCAAGTGGTGTGAGGTTGTTAAATGCAAGCCCGAGCTCCTCGGCGAGAGTTTTGTTCTCCGGATCAGGCGATTCCATGACTAGGGCTGCGGGTGCACTAGGTTTTACTAGTATTTTTAAAATGGCCGCCGTCTCGGTCGACTCCCGCGTGTGGGTGCTATATGGAGTCGACATACTAAGTATCTATTTCATGGACCGGCTCGTATGACGCCATTGTTGACGTGACAAAATGTGCAATTTCAGCGGGAGATTTAAAATTTTGGCTTAAATTGCCTTATTTCTCAGTGAATAAAGCATCATTTGCTTCCGGGGAAGCGCTTGGGTTACTATGAAACACCTAATCTTTCAAATAAAACAAACTTTTGTTTTCTCTTCATGGCTCCTTTAAATCATATGCACACTAGAAAACCAGGTGACCGAAACGGAACCGAACCGAAAACCTGAACCGAACCAATATTCTTGCCGGAACTGAACCAGAACCAGAACCGTTATTTTTTTACCACGCTCAGCCCAAACCGGAACTGAACCGAAAAAATAAGTAACGGTTACCGGTTTAGGACGAAACGGTGCGGCCAGCGATCAACGCCATTCGGGGCTTTTGTATCTCATGCCCCGGCAACATTAACGCTCCTTTCGTCGTCACAACATGAGGAGAGGTATGCGTATCAATGTTGCAAAGGTATGCTACTGTTGGTAGTGCGAGCAGACTGCAAGGCTGAGTAAACGAAAAGTCCCACCTTTGACAGTGTGCAGGGCGCATGAAATATTGACTTTGCCCTTCCATAGCTGCGAATGAGTAATGACAATCGGGCCGCAAGACTGCTGCACTGCGCATAGTCGAGGCCCAACAGCCGAAATGTGTATACGTACTGCATTTCATACTTTTCTGTAAACAGGTCGTACACCTGGAGAGTAAATACTTGAGAAGTGAACCTCAAAAGCTGCCATGTGTGTGAGCCATTGGCTGCTAACCACAAAGTATGTGGGTTCGATCACCACACCGGGCTGCCGTTTTTCTGATAATGAAAAACGAAAACTACCATGTGTGGAGATTTCGATGCACGTAGCGATCCTCAGGCAGTAAATTGCTCTGCTGGCCTTCAATATACGGTGAGCCACAGGGCACAGCAGTAGCTTGGGGGACTCAAACGCGCCAATATAATTTGATTGAGATTGAGACGGTGCATTGTCGTCTGTAATGTCCTATGGCTGATCGAAGTGATGCCGCGTCGTTGGAGGCGGGTAATGGGCGTAATTTCTACTGATTTTAGCGTGAACACACCCTGTCCACCTTTTCTGCTTTCGCAGCAGCAGCGTTGACTAGTAGCAAGACGAAGGGGCGACGACCTTTTTTCAGTACAGGTTCTCCTAGCAGACGCCACAGCGAACCAAAAAAAAGTCAGGCACGCCCACTTCAAAGGTCTTGTTTTCGATAAAAGTGTTGTTTTGATAAAACTCGTGCGGTGAACGGCCTAGACGGTCAATAGATCTCGCACCCACCCCTCACTCCTTCCTTTAACATAAAAGCCAGGAAAGCAGGTGCACATCACTGGGTCACAGAGACGAATGTGCAATTGGCTAAGCCCCTTTTTTGTTTTTAATCTACGACTCTCCTGCTGGTAGCCATGTGCACTTAAGGTGGTCAGGCTCAAAGGGGTTTGCCTGTTTCCAGTGTACGTTTTTGAAGCAGAGCTTTATACGGCTCACTTGCGCCGTACATCGTAACACCAAAGTGCACTGCAGGACAGTGAACCTTATTACTTAATTGGTTTCCACAGAGGGCACATGATGATGAAACAGGAAGCGCCTCAATAAAAAACCGCTTCCCGTGGTTGCAATTGAACCTGGATCCTCGCGTCATGAATCCCTCTGTTGCCCTTCTGCAGCGCTTGCCCCTGCGCTCCAGGAGCCAGGGGAGCAGCAAGGGGAAATGCTTGTCGTCCACCGGCAGGAGCAGGAAGTCGAACGCCAGCCGGAGGCAGGAGACCGGCGCCAGAGGATGGAAATGGAGCGGAAGGGAAAGTAAGTGGCTTTATTCTGTTCCGCAGCACTCGCAACCTCCACGTTTAAAAGCTGGGGTTGCTGGCAGTGCTGTCTAGTGGCAGCAAATTGGGTGAAAATTTTGTGTTCCTGGTAGCTGTCGTGTCTGAGTCATTGAATCGTATGTGAGGCGCGCCTGGCTTCCGGCAAGGAGGAGTCAATAGTTAGAAAGCGTTTGCGAAGGTGTTGGTCTGTGAAAGTAGTTTTCACAGTACCTGTGGTGAGTTGCTAGAGGGAAATCGGGCGCTGCAATAACGGGCCGTTGTGGGCGCCGCCATTGCAGCTAGCGACCTTCCTCGCCTACCTGGCTTAGCTAGCCACATGACTTCTTTTTTGTCTTGAAGGCAAAATCAACAAAAAAGGGCAGCATTTGCTTCAATTTTATCATACCAAATGTAAATACTCTTTTACAGTAATATTGCTGCTTTTTGTAGCCAGAGGCAACTTTTCAGCCTGTTCATGAGCAATGCCAAGGACGAGTGGAACGTGCCTGCCCGGTACATGACGGAACGCTCACTGAAGTGCGACTCCCCTAGACAGTGGCTCCAGATTTATATAAAGATATGAAACTCTGACTACCCCATCACTACAGCTGCGTGGTACTCTTTTTACCTTGCCCTAGTGGTTTACTACAAGCTGAACTGGATGCTCCTCCACCTCGGGGCCATGGGTCTAAACCGACGCCTCTAGCAACCCCGGCTGTAGGGCCCGCATTGTCTACAATCAACTACACTTCTCACCTTCCATTTCTCATACCACCACTGTCCTCCCACATTCACCCCCTTTCACTCTCACCAATTCGAATGCAGCTGTGAATAACATTGGAGAGATTATATATCCTTGTCTAACGCCGTTACAGGTATTTTACTGCTCTGCTTAGACTAGGATAGGATAGCTGTGGAGCCATTGTGCATCCAGTGCCTACAGTAGTCACACAATTAAAATTTTTTCCCAATCTTGGTGCTATTTGTGCACTTAAATGACGCCATCTAGCAATGCCGCAGCTATTAGCCAGCCCACTTTTAGTTGCAGCAATGAAGGTATTCCATAGCCACTTTGAAGGCAATCTCAACAAAAGCAAAAAAAACTGGAACAGCTTTCTCTCCTGTTTATGAATAAATCACCACTGCTACTATCTTGCCATTTCCCCCTTGTCCAGTGTTAGGCATGGGTCAATGGGGGCAAAGATATTCGCACCAGTTCTTTCTAGTATATCATAATTATCATAATCATCCGCCTGTGTACGCCCACCGCAGGGCAAAGGCCTCTTCCATAGATCTCCATTTACCCCGGTCCTGTGCTAACTGCGACCAATTTATCCCTACATTTATTAGGATCCCAATTTCCCACCTTTCTGTCGCCCCTGCTACGCTTGCCTTCTCTAGAGATCCACTCTGCTACCCTTAATGACCAACGGTTATCTTGCCTTCGCATTACATGCCCTGCCCGGACCCATTTCTTCTTAATGTCGGCTAATATGTCCTTAACACTCGTTTGTTCCCTGACCCACTCCGCTCTCTTCATGCGTCTTACCGTTACACCTGTCATCTTCCGTTCCATTGCTCGCTGAGGCGTCCTCAAATTAAGTTAAACCCTTTTAGTGAGCCTCGAAGTTTTTTTACGGTAGGTGAGTACCGGTAAGGTACAGCTGTCATACTTTCCTCTTCAGGGACAATGGTATGCTGCCAGTCATTATCTGAGAATTCCTGCCGAATGTACTCCACCCCGTTCTTATCCCTTTAATTATTTCTGCCTCATGGTTTGGATCAGGAGTCACCACTTGGCCTTAATGTATATATTTGCTTACCACTTTCATTGCCTCGCCACGTATCTCAATCCGCTGTGCCCTCCCGAGGCTATGAGCATTAGTGAAGTTTTCCGCATATTACTTTTCAGGCTTTACTCTGCTTGTCCAGTGCGGTAATCAGGGTTTGCATTCGTCCCCAAAAGTTACTTAGCAAGGCAACGTCATCAGCAAATATGAGGCAGAGGTATTCTGCATTAACGCTTACGCCCACCTGTTCCCAATTTAATGTTCTGAATACCAGTTGTAAACATGCTGTGAATAACATTGGATAGATTATGTATCCTTGTCTAACGCCGGTATAGGTATTTTACTGCTCTCCTTAGACTAGGGTAGCTGTGGAGCCATTGTTGGTGTCCTCTAGTATTCTTACGGAATGGTTGTCTACACTGATTCCGCAATACTTGCATGGCTGCTGAGGTTTTGACCGAGTCAAATGCTTTCTAGTAATCTATAATGGCTATATATAGAGGATGAGTATGCTCAACGCATTTCTCTGTCACCTGATTGATCGTGTGAATATGGTCTATTGTTGAATAGCCTTTACGAAAAATCTGCTTGTTAGTTGACTGAAATATAGGGAGACAAATTCTGTAAGCGGTTACCTTGGTATGTACTTTGTAGACGACTGACAGTAAACTAATCGGCCTATAATTTTTGGAGTCCTTTATGTAACCTAGTATAGGCGGGCACACCGAGCGCTCGGGCGTCTCGTCGGTCTCTAAGCGAGCTTCCTCGGCCGGAGCACTTGCGATGGCCTGAGAAACGCTCTCGGCTGTCGGCCGCAATTTTGAGGCGGGAAAGCTACAGTTCCCAGCATGAGAGGGCCTCGCTCTCCGGTCACAAGGGCGCGGTATTCAAACGAACTTTCACTGCGTCATTATTCTTTGCAGCGTCGCTTCTACTTTGTAACGCGATGGATACGTCACGAAAAAATGAAAGGGAATCGTCTGAGGGGAATGCCAACCTAATTCTATTTGTCACTAAATAACGCATGGTTACTCGTCGAGCAAAAGCCGGAAGAGCTACGAAACGTATGATCTTGCAGTCAAAACAAAATTTCATTCAGCGTTTGGTGTCCCTTTAGAAACGTTTTACTGCCTTTGAAGTGGTGTTGCCCATGCCGGTTCACAAATGTAATTGAAGTGTCTAATTTTGTCTTCATTCGAAATTGGCTCATTATCAACACATGAAGGTCGCGCTTGGGTGCGCCTAACGCGATCAGATAACGCACCGGCAGAAATTGTTCGACGCACGTGTAAGAAAGGAAATTGAGATGGTAGGCATCGCGTCTTACGACTACGCATTTCTGGTCGAAAAAAAACCCTGCGTTATCTCGGGCTTCACAATTTTGGCCGTCAATTTGTGAGAAGTTGGAATCAACGGCTGCCCTATTTTAGGAAAGCAGGCGAAATTACTGAAACGTAGTCATAGTTGTGGCCAAATCAAAGCGTCATTAACACTCGATCGTTTTCAAATCTCAGTCTAGCCTACTAGCAAGTCGATTACTGCAGTGATTCGACAAACCATTGTCGAATAAAATGACGGAAGAAGTGTCGCCTGCGATTACAGTGTACCGGTGCCATTCGTGCGCTACAGTGTAACACACATGCAATTACCGAAATATGATTTACGGCTCAATTCTGCATCCTCAAATTATTTGTGTGAATTAGTTATACGGCTGCCTTCGTTCTCCTGTTTGCGACATCTTGTCTTGCTGGCTTGGCAGCAGCGACGCTGTCCATTTTATTCGGGCGTAAAAAACACGATTCTGCCCAGTAGGGTGCTTAACACGAAAACTCAAACTGGAAGAGAAACACTTCAGAGACGCATTCAAAACGCACCGGAACCGCACGGCGAGAAAAAAAAAGCAATACGGGCAAATCCAACCACTGAATGTTCCATACAACAGGTGACAAACTAAAAAAAATTTAAGAGCCCCACTGGGTCCGAAGAACACGGGGTTTCCAACAAAGCTGGATTTAGGTGCACATGTGCGGTAGGTGCTGTGGCCGCCTCACCAGCAGGCATGCACGTCCGGCTGTTAGTTGCAGCTAACGTACGTGGCTCCGCTGGGGTTCGCACGTCTGTGAAGCGGGAGTGCCTGGTCCCACATGCCAGTACTTGTCGAAACGTGCATTCTACTGCTCCCCCGTTGGAGCAGTAGCATGTAGTTCTCGAATTGGTTGCTTGCGGATACGGGCCTCGCTACCGCTGATGAAATACAAAAACTCTTCGAGCGGGGAAGGTTCGCACCAGTAAAGTTGACAGTAACGATGAAAGTTCACCTGCAGCTTTGTGCTGATGCGGTATTTTTCTACAAGTAATAGTAACCGTCATGTTTTCAATTCTGGCTCAAGGACCTTCTCGCACACACCCCACATCGGAATGAAAATTCAAATGTACCGTGTCATTTCCCGCAAGTTGTAATTCGATATCTCACCCAAACACCCGTCCTTCAAATAAGAACCGCCCAAAGCTAGGCAATTGTGTCGCGTAATACCAGTGTAGTGCTTGTTAAAAACCTCTCTTCAAAACAAAAAAAAAATGCATCTCACGCCGTAACATCCGCGAAACATGCTACGCGCAGAATTTATGACCCGCATACTTCGCCAAAGCCAAAATCAAACACGTCAAAGCCAAATCAAAGCCAAAATCAAACACGTGTACCGAAGGCTTAAAAAAGCCCTGAGCCTATACGGTCAAAATATTTAAATTTTCGGCTTCCCACATTGTAAAAAGTGGAAGCAAAGTTGAGAGCAAGTGGAAAATATCTAGTGTATCTGTCGAGTTCCTTTTCTTTTTTTCCAGCGTGCATTTGATGGCTGAGGCTGGTCATCGTATGTTTTCTTCAACTGTATGCGGCTAAGGACGAGGACAAAACTTTTGGAAAGATAAACAACGCAGATTGGTGGTTTACACCAAGGGTCGGCAACCTACGGCCCGCGGGGCAGTATTATGCGGCCCCCGAAACGATGTCAGAATCCCACATCCCCTTTCACTAGAATGGCGGCATGCCATTTTGACCTCAAAAGGGGTTTAGACAGGAAGAAACATCGCTTCAAGTTGGAATTGTCCCCAATCTTCACACTTAGCCACATAACGACTGAACGCCCGTTTTTGCGCAAGTCCGAAAAAGGGGGATCAGACCACCAACAACCACCTGCTTGTTAGAGGTCATGTCTTGCTTGAGGGCACCATTCTAGGAGGTAGATATGGACCTGGAGCCCGTGCTGCAGCGGTGCCTCCGTGCAGTGGTACAAGAGCGGTCCCTGGTCTGGTCGTTGCATGGAGTCCTCCCTACTCGTGACTTGCTCCTCCGTTCGGCACCTCACTTGCTGTCGCCGTCGAAGAATGTACGGCTTGAGGATAAGGAAGCGTTTGGGGTAGCTTGAGCTGCCTTCATGTGGGAGCCGCCACAGAGGGTGCAGAGTGGCTCACAGGTTGGGCCCGTTTAAGTTCTCGGAGGCCACACTTTTGGCATGTGTTGGCGTTTGGCTATGGACACGCTGTGGATGGATGTCCGGCTTTTGGCATAGGGTCACACGGGAACTGTTTTTGTACAGCAAACAGGTGTACTCCGTGCCGAATAATGTAACGCAACAAAGTACATAACCTTGAGTCCACAGGGAATACTGGTTTTAGTACAAATACAGTAGCCGACAGTTTTTTCGGGCTCCTAGGATTCGGACTTGCTGGATATATCCGACTTTCCCGAGGATCCGCCAGTTGTTCCATAAAAGTAGTGGCACAAATGTTTCGGACTGCTCTTTTATTCGGAGGATTTTGTGCCTCCCTCCAGGTCCGAAAAATCGGTCATGTACTGTGTTTTGCCTCAAATGTACCTGCAGTTTTTTTTGCTAAATAATGGGCATATGTATGACCAGTGCCAGCAGTTCAAGGTGTTTTTAAGGGTTCTGCCTATATAAAACTCTATTCTTTTAACTTCTGGCCAGAACACTGAGTCGAGGGACAAGCTGGGATATTTTTGAAAACTCTGCGTAGGTGCGTTGCGCCGCGTCACTGCGATGGCTAGATACCGTGACAACAGACTAACTACGATGACAAGCGGGGCCGCTAAAGTGCTCTGCAGGGAAAAACACGGAACTGTCAAAATGGCCAAACCCAGCGTGCTGGATTGCGTCGTTCGCCTTGGTGAACGTCTATCTAGTAGACTGCTGCGGTGCACATCGCCTGTCATAGGACCCATTTGCGGCCCATGGTGGCGCTGCCATGGTGGAGGAGCACGCAAACTGTAGTTGGTGCACGCTGCCCATGGTATCGCTGCTACAATGTGGGATGTCACAAATGTCACTTAGTAATGACGTGCACTGCCTGTGCGAACTTGGCGGCGACCCCCACCTCCGTTGTAATTTACTGAGCATGTAAGCGAATTTGGCCTTCATGAAACTGTAGAAAGTATTGTTCTGTGTCACATGACTGGATTCACCTTGTAACGTGTTGTAAAGTAGCATAGAACATGTTTCTGGTGATAAGCTTTTTTTCACAATCAGTTTCCTTGACTTGTGTGGAGAATGTGGCTGTTAATTTTGTTACTCCTTCCTTCTTGCTCCTTTTTAAGGACAACTGCCGACAAGCGCCATCACAACGGACCTAAGCGAAACAGATTATCCCACGCCACCTGTCACAACCACCACCACCACCACCACCACCACGACTCCCACCACCACAGTGACCACAACGCTTCCACCAGCTGGCCCGCGTAAGGAAACATCTCCCAGTTCACGCCACTGGTACTGTCGCGTTTGTCTGCTGTGCATTCTGGCATCTATCCCGGTGACAACAACCAGGGAGTACAGTTTTGAATTTTCCTGTCAAGTACGCATTCAGCATTCCCTTGTCTGCGGAAAGTGCCAACACTGGAACAACTTTGGGCAACCTAAGTCATGTTAAAATCTGGCCATGTTAAAATTTGCATATAGTGGGGCAGGCTACTTTGCTCTGCGTTATTTTTTGTAGCCAGCAGTACTGTTATTTCATTTATGCGAAGGATTCATACAGCAGGCTGCGGAGGATGATGTCCTGTAGATGCTGCCAAACGTGGAATTAGTGCGGTAGTAGTGACTGTGCATATTTGTCTTCGTTATCTATTCGATAAGCTTACAATGCGGCTGTGCCTTCAAGTAAAAACACGGCTGCAGCTATGAAATTGTTTATTTAAAAAAAATACAACTTGTGTTGTGAGAAAATGTCTGCAATCTCAAGGTGGTGCAGTGTTTGAAAAAAATACCTTTTTACTCTAGGTTAAGTTAAGTGAATTTGTCGAACTGCCGTTTTTGTTTGCATTGCATGGAACGGCCTAAATATACACACTTCTCACTGCTCAACCGGTCAGTAAAGCAGTATTTATTCTATCAAGACTAAAAGACGCAAAATAATCCCGGAACATCTCTCCTAACATGAAACCTGAGGAGGAGCGAAGTGTGCAGTGTATCAGTATATTCAAATATTGTAAGTCTGTCTCTTGCCACACGGCGAGCGCTGATTGGGTTTCGGAGAAGCGCCGGTGAGAGAAGGAATCGCGCGCTTGCTGAGGTGGTGGCGCCCTCTTGCGTTGAACCGGATTTAAGCAATTTGTCTTCCCAATATGCCCCAGTTTGGGGTAGTAGCAGGGGTTAACGTGAGTGCAGTGCAATGCCCGCACCTCGCTCTGGGGGCTCGTCCTTGGTGATCGAGGCCCCGGCACGAGGCCCCGGCTGCGATGTGATTGGACGATGTCCAGGACTGAAGGTATAACCAGTTTGGGTTTGGGTTCAATGCAACATGCGTGGCAATGCGTCGTTGCGTGGGCACTCTAGATACCTCAGTAATCTTCATACTGCGTTTCTGCCACGTTGTCAGCTATGGAATGGGTCAGATAACCGTGCCAGCACCGCTTGAAATTGTTACGTTCATTGTCAGAGGCACACGCAGTGCCTGAACGCCCTCCGCGCCATCGTGGGCGCTCCACTATGAGGTGCTTTGCCTCATCTTTAGAGATTGCATGCCTTGTCCGTGTGTCCTAAGAAGAATGTTCGAACCAGGCCGACAGTCGGCTTATTTGGCACTGTTCCTGCAAGCTTTCGGTGCCTATGTTAACATGACGTGAACGGGAACTCGCCAGCGTGTCAGTGTCAGTCTGCATCAAGTCTCCCAACTTGCTCGTGGAGCACTGGAGGTTGCACTGGAAAATGGCAAATTCAGTACAGAAAACATTAGCCAAGTATGTAAAAATAACTCCACGAAAAAGCAACTCATGCGCTATCGGGAACTCGAACTCGCGAACTGCGAAACTATGCACCCACTGCTGCAGACCACTCGGCGATAACCACAGCGCTGTCGGGGGAGGGAAAGACAAACTATGTTCTATGGCCTGTTTATTCTCTTTAGTTTCAGCATCCCTCGCAGCTTAGATAAATATTTCTTGAATCACGCTCCTGCAGTAAGTCCCCCAAGTTCTCATAAATATCTTAGTTCTATAGACTACATTCCTAAGGCAGGAAGGCCATCGTAAATGGGGGGGCGTGCTGTTGACCGCTGTGCGGGTTTACCTAGCGCCAAAACTGCATCCCACACCACGGTGTTACGCTTTACTATTGAAGTTCTGGTTTTTATTACCTTAGTGCCTATATTGACTTCAATGGCTCTTCAGTTGGCCTTAGAGGTTCTACTAGCGTCAACGCAGCGTCGCATGTACGTTTGTGTGGAGCTAGTCGGACTTCATTGACTTCACTAAGCTTGGTACAGTATACAAAGTAACAAACTAATGGAACGTTCTTTCAAGCACAGATCGTGTAGTTGCATTTTAAAATCAGTGAACGAAGTGCGACGATGCGCCGACGGCTGGCCGATTGACTGTGCCGGAGGGTCGGCGAGCCTTGCAGTACAGTCAAACCCGGTTATAGCGAACGGTAATATGCACCGCGGTTAGTTCGATATATCCAATAGTTCGATATAGCCGAGCCCGTCTACAACATTTTTTTGTTACGAGTTTGCAAACGCGAGACCCCCTGCCATTCTCACGTCGTAGAGAAACAAACGCAATAATTATGCCCTTACCTTACACAAAACAATCCATTTATTGTATGCATTAAGGCTACTTTCCGCCTGAACTGCCTATTTTACAAAAGAGCGGTGATTTTTGTTTTCACTTTCGTTTTGCGTCGACGTCGTTTGCGACTGGTGAAATGGCTTCATTAACCTTCAATAATGCACCGAAGAGACTGAGGATGTCCCTTGTGACATTTATTCTCTTCGGTGCTTTGAGCAGCACGAGCTTCCATGACATCAGTGACGTTGTCTGTTTCTCAGGGGCTCACAGTGACGTCAAAGCCGTTGTTGGCTCAGGACATCGTCAAAGAACACGCCTTTCGGTAGAGCATGAGGCGTTGGCGAGCTCTTCGTGCAGTTCGACGATGATGCCGTCTTTTTTTTCTTTCTTTTCTTTTTCCGACATCAGACTTGTTACAGATGTCCAGAGCACAGACAAAAAGCCTCAAAGGATTGGGCTTGACGAGGGTCTGTGCCCCTTCGTGGGATGTCTGTTTACAGTCAAACAAACAAGGGTGCTTAGCAGCGGGAGTAGCACAGAACTTATAAATTGTTATAAAGAACATAAAATGAGAGCAAGGTTTACATAAAAAAAATACAGCCAGAATTTTTTTTCCGAATCATAACATAATGTATGCAATGCGCAGTGTACGTGCGACAAAGACGAAAAAATTGAACAAAGCACTGGCAGTCACAAGGTAACAAAGAATTCACATGACAATTATTACAGCAAGGATCCCAGAAACCAGGATAACAAAAAAAAAAAAATAAACAAAAAAGAAACACCGGAGCGTGACGGGCAATGTCCAATCTCTACTATTTTAAAGGCATGCATGATTTTTCATTTGTGTGAATATTGTGCAACTGTGTTTAGAAGAGTTGGTAGCGTATGCTGTAACATCTGAAAACCATAGTTAGTGCGTGCGCGTAGAACTTGCCATTTTTCAGAACGTCTCGTGTTGTAGTGGTTCGTATTTAACGTTCAGTTGGAGAGTTGTTCGTAAGGCTTTCTATGCGGTCTAACTGCTTCCCTGTAGTGTTTTAGTAAAATGGTGTTGTGGATACACTGCACTGTTGCAATGTTCAGCTACTTGAAAAGTGGGCTGGTGTGGGAATCATATGTAGAATTAGTAATCGCGCGTACGGCCTTTTTCTGAAGTAAGAATAGTTTGTTCAAGTTTAATATAGTGGTAAGTCTCCAAACTAGGGGGCAGTACTGTAAATGCGACAAAAACAGGGAATTATAGATGAGCAACTTAATGTGAGTAGGCAAGATGGAACGGAGGTTTGTAAGAATGCCAGCAACGGGAGAAATTTTGCTCGAACCTGAGTTAACATGGTTATCCCAAGACAAAGTTTCATCAAAAATTACTCCCAGGTTTTTGACGGTAGGAACTATTTCAATAGGAGTGCCACCAATTATTAATCTATCATTTATTTCAATTATCTTGTTTCTAGCTCTGAAAAGGATAGCTTTTGTTTTTGTTACGTTAATGGCTAAGAATTGGCAAGGCTCCAGTTATGAAGTTCACTTAGAACATCATTGGCTCTGGATAATAAATTGAAAGTATTAGCGGCAGTAAAAAATACACTTGTATCATCCGCGTAAATTATGAATTCGGCTGAATCAGTAGTATTGACAACGTCATTTATGTAGAGGTTAAAAAGCAGGGGTCCAAGAATGCTACCTTGGGGTACACCACATTTTATTTGTTGAGTGCAGGATGCCTTATTATTAATAGTAACATACTGGTTTCGGTGCTGCAAGTAGCTTGCGATTAAGTCCAAAAATATTCCGCGGAAACCATAAATTTCGAGCTTTTTTATTAAGGTGTCATGATTAATGCGACCAAATGCCTTACAACAGTCTATAAAGATGCCAAGTGTGAGTAATTTGCTTTCAATCGCATCCAAAATTAATTCTTTCTGAGTTATCGTCACAGTGAGCGGACGTGTCTCACATCGGCTCCGACGGTTATGATTATTTGTGCCTAGCCAATTGGAAATATCGACGAACTTCTGCTATAGGGCAACGCTGCTCGACCTACGGAATCGATCGACACCAATTTCGAGTGAGCTGCATCGATTTTCATCTATTTACTGGCGAATACAGATCGGCCAACGTGGTCGGCCAGCTAGGCCTAACCTAGGCCTAGCACGACTTCGGGCCGGGCGCGTCGACGACAGCCGCCATGACGGAGACGGCAGCTACATTGGAGGAGATGACGACGACAATGGACAACGCTGACGTCAACAGAGCGGCGGCGGCAACAACAACGGCTGGCGGCGCTCCGGCAGCACCCGGAGGAGGCGAAACGAGCCGCCGTAGTGGCAATGCAAATCAGGTCAAGCCCAGCCCGAGAGAGGGCGTGACGTGGTCTGCCGCCGTGACCGAGCCACGACCGAAGCGGGAAGCCAACCCGCAGGAACTCAAGAGTAATGCACCGCAACAACAACCACCGCAACCAACTCCGGAGATGATTGAACTCCGCAATGAAAACGCGCGCCTCAAAGCACAACTCGCACAACAAGAGCGGCATCTACAAGAGGTCAGCAGGAAGCTAGACATGCTCCTTGCCGACCAACAGCCGCAACATCGGCAACACCAAATCCCAGATCTATCACCAAGGACAGCGCACAGACAGGCACAGAGACAAGCGCGAGCCCAGGAGCAAGAGCAAGACCAAGAACAAATGCAGACGCAGGAACCCGAACAGGCACACGCCGCGGAACCGCGAGTCGCAGAACCAATTGAAGAAGAAACAACAACAACAACAACGACGCAGAACGGAAACACAACCGAAGAAGACTTCGGCCCCAGGGCGAAAAGACGTGCTACGGTGACAAACGCGATCGAAAGACGCCACCAGCAATTGGAAGAGCGCATGGACCGTTTTGTAATGGACCAGGAGGCAATCAACCGAAGACTAGCGGCGCTAGAGGCAACGACAGCAGACATGAACATTCGCATGACCAACATGGAACGCGTACTAGCGCAAATACAACAACTTCTAACGCGACCCGACGAACTAACCCACCAACAGCAGCAGCAGCACCCAAGCAAGAGTCGTCCAACATGGCCCGAACAGCGATAACGCGAGAGCTCGTGGTGTGGCAGTGGAACGCGAACGGCCTGCGCAAAAAGAAGGCACACTTACAACAGTACATCAGACAAGCCGGCCGGCGGCCACACGTAATACTCCTACAAGAAACGCACAGCGAGGCTCCCCCGGGCCTGCCGGGGTACCGCTCCTACGCCAGCCCGCCCAGTGCAAGAACGACTGGGAAAGGTGCGGGACAAGGGGTGTGTACCCTGGTGAAGAAGGGACTCACATACATCGAGCACGGCCTGCTTCAAAACAGTGCCATCGAACACCTAGCTATCGACGTCGTCACGGGCCGCAAGCGAAAGGAGAGCGTCTTCATCGTGAACGCATACAGCAATCCCAAGCAATTCCAACAACGGTTTCGAACTCTCATGCACAAGACGAAGCAGTTGGCAGGGGACAACACCGCGCTCGTGTGCGGAGACTTCAACGCACCGCACACGGCGTGGGGGTACCCGAAGTCCGCGACCAAGGGCCAAAGCCTTTACGAGGAAGCCATGGAAGCGGAGTATCAACTACTAAACAACCCATCGACACACACGAGACACGGCACATCCACGCAACGAGACACTAACCCAGACCTGGCATTCTGCAACGCCGCCGGGGCTCGCTGGCGAAACACGGGCGAAACGCTGGGCAGCGACCACTGCGTCATCGAGATTGCGGTGCTGCTGCACGGCAAAGCGCCGACCCCCCGCAAGCAAGCGATGACGGACTGGACCAAGTACAGACAGAAGCTGGACGCCCTGACCGAGCACATAGAAGACATCGACGAATGGACGCGTGCTCTCAACACAGCTACACAAGCAGCCACAACAGAGGTGGAAGCGGATGAAGAGACCCCACAAGTCGACAGCCGATTAGCGCACCTGTTGGAGGCGCGAAACTCGATGAGGGCCAGATGGAAACGACAACGCCACAACCGGAAGCTCCGCAAGCGCATCGCCTTGCTGAACATCGAGATTGAGAAACACAGCGAGGTGCTCTGCCGTCAGCAATGGCAGGCGGTCTGTCAGGAAGCGGACGGCCAGATACACAAGAGTCGGACCTGGCACCTACTACGCCATCTATTAGACGAGAACAAGACGAAGGGGACACAACATCACGTCCTTGCCCGGACACTACACAAGGCGAAGCAGGATCTCGGCGAAGCTGAGGTACGCCGGCGAATCGACAACAAATACCTCCCACCCACTCCGCCAACCCCCCTCCCGAGTTACGCGGGCGAGGCCAACGCCAAGCTCGACGCCGACATCGAGGAATGGGAGGTCCGGGCAGTCATTCAAACCATCAACTGCAAGTCAGCACCGGGGCCGGACGGGGTGTCGAACAAAGCGCTGCGCAACATCAGTGACGCGGCAATAACGGCGCTGACGGGATACTTCAACAAATGCTGGCGAGCGGGCAAACTCCCCACCAGCTGGAAAGAAGCTAGAACGGTTCTCATCCAAAAGCCTGGCAAGACGCCGAGTATCTACAACCTGCGACCCATCTCCCTGACGTCCTGCGTAGGGAAGGTTCTAGAACACGTCCTCCTAAACAGATGGCAAGCGTACCTGGAAGAAGAGGGCCTATATCCGGACACGATGCTGGGTTTCCGAGCCAAGCTCAGCACGCAGGACGCCATGCTGCTCATTAAGCACGAAGTCCTAGACCGACCGACCAGCTCCATGGACAATCGAGCGGTACTTGGCCTGGACTTGAAGAGCGCGTTCGATAACGTTCGCCACTCAGCCATCTTACAACAGGTCTCGCGCCTCAACATGGGGGAGCGTTCCTTCGCATACATCCGAGACTTCCTGACGGACCGCACCGCGACGATAGTGGCAGGAGACATGGAACTACTCAAGAAAAGTCTGGGAAGCACGGGAACACCGCAGGGCGCCGTGATCTCGCCGACGCTGTTCAACATAGTCATGATCGGGGTTGCCGAACGACTACAGAGCATCCCGAACGTCGGACACACCATTTACGCAGATGACATCACGCTGTGGGTGTCCGGTGGCAGTGACGGCGAGATCGAGGCGTCTCTGCAACGCGCCATCGACGAAGTCGAAGACCACCTGCAAGGCACGGGCCTCACGTGCTCCCCGACAAAGTCGGAACTACTGATCATACCACCGAAACGAAAGAGTCGAGGAAACAAGACGGAACCCGACATCAACCTCCGAACGCGAGACGGAACGACAATTCCGCGAACGAAGACGCTGCGTATCCTCGGGCTACACGTCGATGCACTCGGACACAACGGCCTCACCGTCACCAAGCTCGAAACGAAGATAATGACGGCAGTAAGACTCATCAAGAAAGTGGCAACAAGGCACGGAGGAATGAGAGAGGGCAACCTCCTGAAGCTGGTTCAGTCGTTTGCGATAAGCCACGTGGCCTACGTCGCGGCCTTCCACGACTGGTCAGCAGCGGAGAGTCGAAAGGTTGACGCTCTGATACGCAAAGCATATAAGATGGCACTAGGCCTTTACACACACACCAACACGGAGCGGCTCTTAGAGTTAGGAGTTCACAACACGTTGAGCGAAATAGCAGAGGCACAACGCACAGCGCAGTTTACGAGGTTAACACTGACTAGGACCGGCAGATCGATACTGCAGAGGGTAGGCTACCAAACGAGGCTGCAGGGGGAGGAGGACCGGGCGCCGCTGCTGTCGCTACCGCGCGGGCTGCTCGGCCTCATGCAGATTCCGCCAGTCCCCAAGCACATGGATCCAGAGACGAATCGGGAACGCCGCCTTGCCAGGGCAAAGGCCCTCACGGCCACGCACGCGGCGGACACCAACGCCTACTACGTCGACGCGGCGGCGTATCCGTACCGCCAAGGCACGTACGCCGTGGCCGTGATAGCGGCGACCTCAGGGGAGCTCTACACGGCGGGCAGCGTGCGGGCCCAAGACCCCAGACAAGCGGAAGAGCTGGCCATCGCGCTTGCCCTGACAAACCCAAAGTGTGCGACAGTGCTGAGCGACTCACGCAGTGCGATCATAAACTACGCCACAAACAGAGTGTCCTCGTGCGCGTCCAGGGTGTGCGGGGCCCTACCACAACGAACAATGCCAGTGACCATCAAGTGGTTCCCGGCGCACATGGGCCCGGTGGGAACGGGAGCGAACCGTAACGAGGAGGCAGACCGAGCAGCGCGCGTGCTGACCAGCCACGACGCTGCCCCAAGCCCTCGTCCTACGGAAGGCGAAGAAGAGGACGATCACACCGAGATGACGCCGATCGACACGTACAAGGAGGTGCTGGCTTGTTATCGGGAGGGCAGGAGAGCCTACCCGCCACCGCACCGAAATCTCACCCGAGGAGAGGCAGTGCTGATACGCCAACTACAGGTGCGCGCGATATGGACGCCAGTGTTCGCAAAACACGTGTGCCCTGAGATATACCAGACATACGCGTGTGCGGTGTGCGGCGGCGACCGAGCTACCATGAAGCACATGCTCTGGGAATGCCAACCAACGAACTCAACCGCGGATCCGCTACCACCGCGCCTGGAAAGTGCGGTAACCAGCACGGACTATAATCTACAGCGAGAGGTCGTTCAGCTCGCGCTAGCGGCCATCGAGCGCCAGCGGCCGAACCCGCTGCCTCCCCCCCAGGAGGCCGGCGGTAGTAGGTAACCCTTTTCGCAGGCCAAATAAAGATGTTGTTTCTCTCTCTCTTTCTGAGTTAGCAATGCCAATTCTGCTGATCGACCTTTTCTGAAACCGAATTGACTTGTCGATATGATGTCGTGCTTGTGACAGAAACGGGTCATCCTTTCGTTTATAAGCTTTTCGATGCATTTTGAGAAGACTGGGATAATTGAAATGGGTCTGTAGTTAGGAAAATTATTTTTATCTCCGCCTTTGAAAAGGACGCAGACTTTAGCTAGTTGCATGCGCCGGGGGAATATGGCCTGTGTAAAAATGAGGTTATACACACGTGCAAGAACCGGAGCGACGATATCAAGAACATGTTTGAGGGGTAAAATTTGCAAGTCATTTGCGTCAGTGCATTTGCTATTGCGCAGAGAAACGAAAGCCGAGCGAACTTCTTGCGCATCTGTTGGCCTTAAAACTGCGCTTTCGTTGTTCCGTGGATGCATATAATCTAAGCTGCGCGAATAGGAAGTGCTGCTTGTTAGAGATACGAAAAAGTTATTGAAAGCGTTTGCCAGTTCAACTCCAGTCAAACTTACCCCGTCAAGCGTTACTTTCATCTCGGTTTCATTTTGCTTGCGCGTACGTCCGAGCACGAAATTCAAATTACGCCATACTTTATTGCTCTGTTTCATTGTTTCAGGGTTAAATAAATTATGAAAGTAATTCTTTTTCGCTTGTTTCAAGCAAACGTCTTGCCATGTGACTTGCGATAAAGCGCTGCGGAAATCCGTAATCGTGAAGGGATTGATGTCTTGGAAAGCCGATACGCGGACCTTAGCTTTCGTTTTGACTGCAGTGGGTTCGTAAACCATTAAAAAGGTCAGCAAGTGATTGCAAATTTGACAACCAATGACACCAGAAACTAAGGTACTAGGGTCTATATTAGTGATAAAGACATTTAATAAAGTAGCGGAATTAGCTTGAATGCGAGTAGGGGTTTTCAAGGTGTTGATGCAGGCATGCGACTCCAGCATAGTTACGAGACCGTGGATATCTGTCGTCGTGTTTAGCATGTTCATGTTTATGTCCCCTCCCCGGACCAGGTTAAAATCGTTGTCGTTAATCCAGCTAAAAAACATGTCTGAAAAGTGAAGGAAAGTAGTGATAGAACCACAAGGGGGGCGGTACACTGTAGAATAAGCGTTTTTCTTTGAAACTATGGTTAGGATTTCGTAATCTTGAGTTATTTTTGTGAATTCTTCAATTATCTCAGAATCAAGAGTGTTCTTTATCATCAGTAGCACACCTCCCCCTCTCCTTTCCAGGCGGTTCACACAGTAGGTTTGTTAGCCAGTTTTTTTTCAGTATTTCATCATCTTGTCTGTACCAAGTTTCGCATAGCATTATGGCGTCAAAAGAAAAGTTAAAACACGAAAACAAGGCGATTAGATCATCGTTTTTTTCGGGCTGACTGCGCGTTTAATGAAATGCAGGATACGGGTTTTTTCTTAGATTGGTATAGCGCGTCCACATCCATGGGGCTAAGTATGTTTGGCAGCATGTTTGTAAAAGGCGCGATAACAACTATGCGAGAATGAGATTGCGGATGCGATTATTGCATTTTCTCTAAGTCATTGGGACTAGTGATGAGGAGCACTCGGGATGTCTGTTTTACGTGCAAGTATTTTTCCTTCCTTGATCCAAACGTATTTCCACTGTTTTTCGTTTTTCCTAGCCGTAGCCTGTCCGAGCAAAATCTTCAGTTCAGGGCAGAGGTGATCATTGACGTAGACGAGATCGCGGCCAGGAACACCAAGTTGATCCGTGCGCACGCGGTTTTTGCGTGCCTTCTCAACAACCGCGTCACGTTTTGCACGTGAATGAAACTGAACCACGATGTTTGGGCATCCCCCGTCTTTCCTAGGCACGCGGTGGAAAATGTCGACATCAGATTCAGTGATGGGCTCACTAATCGTGTCGCCAAGCTTCTTGAGGATTCCGGGAAGGTCCTCATCTTCAGAAGCCGTAAGGCCTTTGATTTCAATATATTTGTTCCGGGAATACTGCTCAAGGTTTACAAGCTTCTGCTCGGACATGGCAACAGCCTCCTTCAGTTCTTTGCATTTGGCCGAAAGGGTAGCATTTTCTTTCCTCAGTACTGTATTTTCCTTTTCAATTTTTGTGTATCGGGTAGAAATCAGTTCAAACTGTGCGTTAAAGAAGTTCATGGATTTTTGTGGTTCCTTGAAATCTTTGCGAAGATCTTTCTCCAATGTGGCGCGCATATCCCGTATTTCCTGTCTGAAGTACTTAAACAACTTTGCAGTATCTGGTGGCATGGTGGAAAACATGTACACAAACCACTTGGCAGCAGGATCGGGCAAGCAAATTAAAGAGTACTGAAAGACTCGGATGTATGAGTACACAATCCTGGGTACGGGACGTGAAAGGAATCAGCAGAGCTGCTGGTGCCGCCCTGCTGCCAAGTGGGGCCAGGCGCGAGCTGCAACGGCTTTTGAAGTGGACGCTCTGGTGGAACGGCCAATCACGGAAGCTGGCACAGCTGACGTCACCAGATGGCTCCCGTCTGCAGTCACGCACGTTATCAGGCACGTGCGACGATGGCGGTTGGATCCCGTGACGAAATCCGCCAAGACAGGCAGCGATCAACGGCGATGCAGAAAGGCACCTGGGTACGGGACGTGAAAGATATCAGCAGAGTTGCTGGTGCCGCCCTGCTGCCAAGTCACTGCTGCCAGACTCGCTGACTGCATGTGCTCCGTCGCGAATCGCGTGCGTGGAAACAGTTACGAAAGTTGTCAGGCGTCACGTCGCTCCATGCGAGGCTCAAAATCTCTATCGTGGCCAATTAGCATCTCAATCGCTGCTCCGAGACCATGCATTTCAGTGGCAATTGTATAGATCCGATGAGAACTTTGTTGTAAGGAATATGCTTCGCATGTATTTTCGTAACGGATTTGCTTTTGTGTGATATATAGCACAATTCGCTCTATCCGGGATCGTTATAATCGGGTTTGACTGTACTACAGTCAAGCCAAGCTATATCAAATGAGCGTCACCCGAAACGTCGTAGGGAATTGGCAAGTTGGATGTAGAGAGGACAGCATTTGTGCGTGACAGTGGGTGAAGAAGGGTGCTGTCCACAGCGTCTACAGCGGGTCAGCCTGTGTGGCGGTAGGCCGGTGGCACAGATGACCTCCTAAGATTCGAGGGTCCTCGCAGAAGGCCCAAGCGTGACAGGGTCCCTTCGGTGACTTGTGCTCCGCGGGGCTAATGTCCGGTGCAGTCGGCGGACGCTGTACCTGGACAGAAAGAGACCCCGCGCAGGCGAGTGCGCCCGTTCTAAGAAATTTCCTGGGCAACCTCGCATAGTTCCGCCATAGAGTAATCGCGCGACGCCTTCCTGGCGTGCACAATCTTGATACGCCATTTGCGTTGCTTATAAACTCGTACATACGCACGCACGCACGTGTCCAAGAGCACATTGGCAGCGTGGGTGCCTATACATGTGTGAGAATTTTACGCAGCATATTTTTAACGGTCCACGCATAATACATTCTCTGAAAGTGTTTTTTGAAAACAGAATGCGCCGAGGTTGAGATCATAGCACTGCACAACAGATTAGGCCCCTTTAAGAAATGTAAATATTCGTGGAAGTCTCAGTGTGAAAGCCCTCAATTGCATAGAAATGTTCATAAGGAGTGTTTTTCTTTCAGCGGAAATTGCCTGTTTTTATGATATCTCACGCCTTGCGGACAGGATGATGTTTAAGTGGAATGGAGCTAATATCTGCAAGAACATACATGTACGGATGGCAGTGTTTCCGACTGGACAACTGGGAGGTAAGCATGCTGTCCACAAGGCAGCAATTTAAGCCTATTCTTGTATGCCTCGTGGTATGAGATATATTAGATACCGTCTGAAAACACTTATGTTCATATCTTTGTTAGGCCTAGACAATCAAATCTACTGGCAGCTGTCTTTGCCAGACGACCACGTGTATTTCATGTACTTGTGGGAGGAAATCCATGGTGGAAGAGATCTCAGAGTCTTCAAAAAAGCTTTTGACAACAGAGCTAGAAGATATAGTCTGGGCTGGTTGAACAGCACACATTTATCCTCGGTAGCCACGCTTCAGGTAAGCAGCTGTGTGTGACGCTTAAGCTTTTGTGTATGCGGGCCGTTGGGATTACAGCACTATTTCATGCCCGTCTTGTTTTCCCCATCCGATTGAGTTTCATTAAATTTGTATTGCCGCCTTTTTTCACCTCATGTCCTAAGATAATTGGTTATAAGTATGAATCCAGCATATAAGTACGTCTTGCTTTTATTCTGCAAACAAGCACACGCTTAAAGGAAATTTGTGCTGAATTTTTCTGTCTTGAAGGCCTTTGTCAATGTTTTCAAATCCGACACGACTGTGGAGGACTCAGGAATCAGTCTCGGCCTGAACCTGAACGAAGACAAGATCCAGCGGACTAGAGAACTGCTGTCGATGATAAAAAGTGTATCACCAAAGTAAGATGGTTTTTGCTTTGTTTAAGCCGAGAAGAATGGCTGTGCATGCAGTGTGCTGCATAGTGAATGGCTAATTGCGGGCTGCAAATTTTTATTTTAAGTGTATTGAAACTTGGCTGGAATGAATAGTGCAAATTCACACAGTCAAATGTAACACTGATGTGGTCGCTCCTCTATTTAAACCACAGTGGGGCGGGAGCCAGTTATCTGATTGACGCGAAAAGGAAAAAAAGAACGCCAGTGTGTACGAGATTTCGGCGCAGGTTAAAGATCCCCAGGTGTTCAAAATTAATCCGGAGCCCCCCATTACGGTGCGCCTCATCGACTGCGAAGTGTCGGCGCGTTAAACCACACAATAAATCAATGAACCAAGCGCTGCCTAATTGTAGCTACTGCTATATTTCCATCCCCGATCTTTAAAGTACTTTGCAATAGAGGATTAAATCGTTTATGCCCTCTGTGTGAACCAGAAAAAGTGTTTGAGAAGAAAGTGAAGCAATACAACATGAAAGGCAGACTTTTCGTTTCTTTTGCCTTGTTTATCGTTCTATTTGGGGTGCTTGCTCTGAAAATTGTAGCCAGATAACGTACGTGAGAGATAGCTGGAAAACTAATGCAACAACGTCACCATGGGCGTCGCCAGAATTGTATTAGGTTAGAGGTTTAAAAGCTTATACGTCACAACAGCTAGGAAATTACTCCGTTACTTAACGGCAACATAATAGATAGTTGTAAGAGAGCAAAGAACTAGTTGTAGCAGAGCAAAGAACTAGTCCTGTTAGGCTACGCGGTACCATTGCGCGTGCGCAGAAGGGCGGAACTGGTTGTGCACATGCGCAGGTTCACCGTGTACTGTGCACCGTACCGGGACCGGTTCTCGAGTGTGCCATAAACTTTATTATTGCACAGAAATATCGAAGACGCTGGCTTTCGAAACTGCCTTCCTTGCGTGCACATTGAACTAATGTTGAACATTGCGTGCACATTGAACATTGAACTAATGTTTCCAGACAAGTTTGCAAAAATTTTGTTGTGCAAACCCATTCTAATAGCTATGCATGGTAAAATGCAGCATGCGTCTGCAAATGCCGCCGTTGTGAAGTCGTTATCTCGCAAAGTGGTTATCTCAATTTTTTACGATGCAACGAAAGCGTACCGAGTCGAGAGAAATGGTCGTCGGTCATTATCGAATAAAGCCACTTTTTTCATGCTCAGTCGGGAGAACACGTCGTCGTGGGGAGTATACAATGGCCGCTGGCAGAGCGCCGCTAATGGTGGTGGATAGTGGGTAGTAATGGTGGATAGTAATGGTGGTGATGGTGGATAGATCCCCTCAGCGAATTCTCGAAGTTCCATCCGGTATCCAACCCACCGCGGTGGCTCAGTGACTAAGGCGTTTTGTAGCTGAGCCAAAGGACGCGTGTTCGATCCCGACCGTGGTGGTTGTTTTCGGATGGAGCTAAAAGGGAAAATGCCCGTAGGTAATAGATTTCGTTAAAGATCCCCAGGTGGCCGAAATTAATTGGGATCCCGCCACTACGCCGCACTTCATTCCCCAGGTGTACCTTCTGCGCGTAATTTTCCCCCTCCATCAACGCTCGGGTATATGCATTGAAGTCCATGTTTATCCACAATCAACAGAAAGTTCTTCAGCTTTACAAAGTTGTCAAAATAGCAGTATTCTTTAACAGGGTCTCAACGCCCCTTGCTCGTCCCCTCAACAAATGGAGGTGATGCGATGAAAGTAAAGCGAATGCGGTGGTGCCTAAACACCCTGAATAATGTTTCAATAAGTACAAATATTACATTATAATGGGTCCCGGAATAGTCAGTGTAACGCGGAGCACGTTTATTCTTCAGCTATACAAAGTTGTCGAAATAACAGTATATCTTAACAGGGTCTCAACGCTTACAATCTTGCTCATGCCCTCAATAAATGGAGGTGATGCGATGAAAGTAATGCAAATTCGCTGGTGCCTCCATATTTTTCCCTGTGCTTAAGAGTGTAAGTGATGATTCTGCGAGTTTGGGCCATGCAGTGGTGTGCAACCAGTTGCTGCACACTGACTTTTGCACCTATAGTCGTGCCGCGGTCTTTTCGGTATACAATCAAACAATTGCAAACAAAATTCGTCTTGCGAGTAATGCACGTCAGAATACGTATGTGCTGCCGCGCCTTTACAGTGTGAATTTGTCTAGTGAAAATGTCTATTTTATGGAAAACTCCACGGAAGGCAACAATTATGCTGCTTTCGCGTTTTTCTATTGAATCGTTGAACGTCAACTTTCCTACTGTTAGCGAGACGTGTCCATCGATTACGCAATTTCAAAACCACAGCCTTGTATGAATGTATAAACTAAATGCGGTTTACCAAGTAAAGCTTCTGAAAAAACCCTAAATATAATTTCGATAAATACAAATATTGCGTGTTAATGAGCCACTGAATAGTCAGTACAACGCGGAGCACGTATGTTTGTCTCTAAAGAATAGTGTGTAGAAAGAAAGCAAAGGTGGTTATGAACCATGAAACGTCGATTTTGCTTCCTTGAACAGTGGGCATCCTTAGATTGGACAGATTTGACAGCTAAGAGGGTCATCCGATTGTGAAAGTTACTCAGCTGTGGCGGTGGTGGTGGTGTTCACCAGAACGGAGATTTCTTTTTTATCAAACGGGCCGCAACATTGAATCCGTCGGCTTTTCCGGTATAGAGAAGCGTCTGATGTTGATTTTAGGTTTGCAAGTGGCACAGTGCTTGTCTAAAAATAGCCCCGCGGTGCTCAGAGACGGGAGTTTACTCTGGCCACGGAGGTCGGTAATGCACGGTGCCATGCCGGACTGTTCCATTTTCGTTCTGTTTGACCACGAGGCGCAAATTGGGGGTGCTGTCTAGGTCAGCAGGTGAGGAGTACTGGGTTTAGGTGAGAACGCTACCTAAAATGCTCCTTCTTCTGATTTAAAGACCGCCGATTTTACCTGTCGCTGCCACCTATCAGCAGAGAAAAAGAAATGCGAGCGCGTATGTGTGTGTAGGAGGGTCGGGAGGGCGTGGGAGGGAATGAATTCTTCGCCCTTTATACCGAAAGCGCAAGTACGACTTTAGGTACCTTGTAAATCTCGCCAGTGCACTTACAGAGGAGAAGTGGTAGCAAAACGTGGCAAGCGGGGCCTAAGAGTACGAACGTTTGAAGGTCGTACCTAGCGGCACATTGCTCGATTCGCAAAAGGGGGAGGGGGGAATCCGATCGTCCTGCACTCCAAACGCCGGGAGCCTGCGGGGCCAGAACAGATCATGATACTTGCCGAAACATCATGCCTTAGTCATGACCGCGAAGCTTTAGGAAAGTTGGCGGAAAATGTAAATGCACATTCCGATCTAAACCGCAGCTGTCGCGCAGGAGCAAAACATAGACATGCCAGCCTTTCGAACTCTTTTTGACATGACCCTCGAGTAGTAGCTCAGCATCTGCCATTAGACAATAACCCACGCATAGCTAATCCGGGCATGTCTGAAGTGAAAGCTTTGCTTTTTCAGAAAAAAATGCTAGGGCAGAATTGTAATGTTAAGGCTACGAATGGTGGCTGGTTCGTACATTTTGGTGGTGTCGTCTTGCGTCCTTCCTGCAGAAAAACTAGGAGAGGTCCCCCAAATATTCCGGGGGGTCGCAGTGGAACTTTAAAAAGCTTTTGATCGCGATTCTCAGCGGAAAATTAAACAAATTCGAGTCAAGCAGAGGGTTGAGGAAGAATAGGGAAGGGGGAAGCGGGGCAAGCTTAACTGTTGCCGGTAACGCATGGTTTGCAACATCTTCATTTTACGATTTTGGTGATTCGCGCACGGCGAGGTGGAAGTGTTCTGTTTAAAATTTCTCTGAAAACGAAAAGGTACAATGAATAGACAACTAGTTGAACCAAAACTGTGCGTTCTGCAGTGAACAAAACTATAAAGGTATTGTGGAATATGTCCAGACGCTAGGCTGTTACTTACGTAGATACGGGCTTTCCCCCATCTGCAACAGAACCTGACAAAACACAAATAAGTGTTCCAGTTCAAACACATATACTATAAAAATTCCTTCAGAGTCATCGTTCAACCGTTCTTAGCTACTGTGCATACCGCGTCTGCTGTCATCTGGGCGTTGATACGGTGTGGCCAAGGAGGTTAATTTTTTTAACCTCCTTGGGTGTGGCTGGCTCGTCGTGGCTTTAGCGTAGCCGAGATTGCAGAGACGCAACGCAGCGTGCACGAAGCACTGAAGGTGTAGCTTCGTGAGGGGCCGTGGCCGCCAAAACTGGTGGTGCATCGAGGAGGCATAGCCGCTGCGTCGTCGTGCACTCTCGCCCAGGTTTTGGTTGCGAGGTCGGTGTCCCAGCAGCGTCAATCCTGATTTGCTCGTGCTGGACCTTGCCGTCTCCTTTATCCGTCAGGCTGTGCCCCCTTTCCAGCTTCAGTCACTCGTTTGTTTTCACAGGGTGCTTTCGCAGAACTCGCAAAATGGGCACTCTTGACTTTGATGGACTCGTCCTTCTCCCATTGGAGGGAGGTTGCTGCCGCTTTTTCGGCGGGACGAAAAATAATTCGCCCGTTGTTTTGGCGCTAGATTTAAATTTAGTCTTCGTCTTCCTCTAAACAGGCTTTGGTGCCTTCCTCTAAGGGCATTTACGTTGACTCGTGGAAAGGGGATCATGAAAGGTGGGCGGGAGAGACAAGGCATTTACGTGGCAGAAGCAGCGGAAGACTATCATGTTTTGAGGACATTTGCTACGAAGTCAGCAGGTACGCGACCAATTTTCGTTTGTGATGTTTGACTGAAGATGGTCCAGCGCAGCTGGTTGTGTGGTAAAAACCCGCAAATAGGGTGCCTTTTTATAAAAGGAGCACTGAAAATAGTTTTCATTGTATACTGCCATACTTGCCCTGTGCCGGGCACTTCTTTAAAAGGGGCGGAGAAAATTGGATTGTGACGTCGGAATAACCGTGAAAGTTATTAGCACACGCGTATAGCATGCAAAATCCCGCTGTGAAATCCAGTTATAACAGGTATAAGGCCAAGCCGCGATTAAAATATTGGAACAGAATAAATCGTAGGCATGAATTTTCTGGCACAAGGGCACTTATTGAAGTGGAATGACAAGGAAGCCTGATAATTTACGAATGATAGAAGATTAGCAGATCAGTGTAAAATTGAATTGAAATAAAATATTACAACATGGGCGTGCAGGCCATCAAACGCAGCACACGGGAAACTTACACGGAAAAAAAAAGCTCCCCGTTGCTGCTGTACTATGCAACAGACTCAAGACAGCTAAAGCGGACAGGGGCCAATTTTTTAACCTCACACCACGTTCACAGGCTCGCGGCATTTCCCTGGATGGGTGCTTCAGCAGCGCTGTCGTCTTGGTGCTCCTTGTGGAGACGATCGCTTCATTTAGGTTATCGGTATATCTGACCCTTGGCTAAGACAGATGTCATTCTTTTGTGGAAGCGAAAATGTGCCCATAGAAGATAGGCAGCGGATTTAGTTGCCACATGGAGGTCAATGCATCCCCTTTATTGTTCTTGTCCGGCAAAGCTTTATGTTACACCGCCTTTTTGCTAAAAATGTGAAGCCCGAAAAAGCAGTTACAATGTCGATGGCAGTGCGGTTCTCTATTTCTCCTGTCGGCACAGAGCAGTCGATATTCAGAGAACTTTGTTTTGTTACACAGCTCTTTTTTTTGCTAAAAGAAAAGTTATGCCCGAAAAGGCATTCTGCTTGCCGGGTTTAGGCCACATCATAACAGCTGTGTTTCACACGTTCAATAAAACAACGCGAACAGAGAAGAAATTTGAAATGTGGCTTGTTTTATAGTGTTGTGAAATCTTAAAGAAATGCTGACACCAATTTTCGGCGTTAATATTGTTGCACAGTTCACTTCCTTTACTCAACCGAATACCCTGACTCAAATATGAGCGGCCAGCGACGCCAAGACCATACTTTAATTCGATCTCATTTATCACGCCGACGGAACAGCATGCGGAGCCGAACTCGGCAAATGGACATCAGCGTGACATCATCCCGTGGTAGCCAAAAGAAGCGACGCGGACAGCGCTCGTCAAAAACTCGTGACGTCACTTCACTCGCGTGGTCTCGCGAGCGGCGAGCGGGTGCCCGGCGCTTTCACAAACGGGTTCACGTAGCCAGAGCTGCAGGCGTAACCGCTGCCCAGAAAGGCACTGTTGGCAAAAATAAAGTTCCACACACGGGAAAGGGAGCGATAATATAGCCCGGAATCGCAAGAGAAGTCGCTATCAGGACTTTTTTGAAAGCGGTCATCGAATTTCCGTCGCAATGGTAGGCCTAGCACCTTCAGGCAGCTCAGCCGTTCAGCTCCGGTGGCGGTCGCCCCCATTGGTCTCCGCAGTGTTTTGACGTCCGCACAAAGCGGTGAGGTCATGCCGAGATTCTGTCATATGTGCCTTTTGGGACGAAAGCACGGGAATTAGAAACAAACGATTTTCAAAACGTTTAATGTAATTAATTATCGCGCGTGAAGTATTTATGTGCTGTTTCGGGTGCGACAGACCATTAAGTATCGACAAAAGCAATAAAAGTGGAACATAAAACTTTCGTGTCAGTACCCCTTTAACTGTATCCTGGCGTGGCGCAGAATGCGAAAACGTTTATTAACGCGCGAATCCAGAATAGTAGCAGAAGTTGCGTCGCACGTGACACGGAGACTGTTCTCGAACATGCTAGTTCAGCCGCTAGACCTTCAGTAAAAAATAATGCAACGAGTTTGTCAGCTGTGTTGCCCGGCTTTTTATTTTGAATCTTGATGTAACGATATTTCTGGCCGACATTACCTGCCACTTTTAAAGTTGTTCAATATTCCAGATATGGAATTCGGGGGAGTACGAGTAGTTAAAATAAGTAGAGCCGTTTTTAAGCGGAACGTAATCCGTTCGTCGCACCAGAATCTTCTGTAAGCGATGACGTCACCTGGCATTGCCCTACAACCGCTGGCGCTGCTCTGCATAGTTCCATGCGCGCTTCGCTAGCCTAAGCATGGCTCCGCCTAGCTTCACCGGCGCCTGTTAAGCCGGAGCATCACTACGCAACACATGGTATAATGGCTCGGGTACAGCGGCTTCATCCAGGCGTGCACGTGGGCTTGCGCCCCGTGCAGAGCTCACAAAAGATACCGAGGAAAAATAATGAATGCACGTGAGCGTGCGCCTCGTGAGGATCCCCGACGTTGGCCAGCTTGACCTCCCAGAACATTCTGCCCAGCGTCCATGGCGTGATCTCTAGCGTGCTGTAGTCTTCTCCAGTTCACGTGTGCTCGTGCCTGAAGTGGGGAGCACAGATGTCGTGTTCCCGCGAGAGACGCCGAGACCGTGAAGCCGGTTGGCGCAGGTTCCAGTGCGTACTAACGTCGTCAACCTTGGGGGATATGTGAAACCGAGCCTACTTGAATAACTTTCAGCGGCAAGTTCAGGAATGTACGTGTGGTTCAACAGCCGGGTCGCCTACGAAGTCAAAGGGACCGCCAGCTCTGCTCTTTCCCCAGCCTTGCATCACTCGTGCAAGCTGCGCCAATTTCTTAGCAATTTTTTTTTCATGGCTAAACGCTGTTTCCTTTAAAGGGGTTATCCTTTTTGTAGTTTTTAATTTCATATTTTAGACAGTAGTTTTGAATTTCGTCCTGAGCAAAGACCGGAATATGAAACAAAAAACGGCGGCTGCCAGGAACCGCGGGTCCCCTGCGCCACCCCATCAATTTTTTTCTTGTGAAGTACGTGCTTGACTAAAATACTATGCTTCATTTTTGGGCTATTGCCTTATTTATTCGTTACTTATAAAATCATGGTAAATAAAAAATAAAAAAATGAAATGCGCGTGCACATGGATGTTCGATCGCTTTTAGAGATAGCCCGCAGAGGCCTTCAAACCAGACAAACTACTCACCTGCTTCATGTTGGGAGAGCTTGGACTAAAAAATAAGCATTTCCTGCAGGATGCGTGGAGCTTATGTTAATGTTGGGCCCACCTGTCAAGCGTATGTTGTATAATCGGGTGTGAGCCGCAAGGTGTTTTTCCATGATGATGAAGCATGGTGTATCTCATAGTTTCTGTTCACACGCACGACACCAAATATCCTGCCATACAGATCTGCTGTAAAAAAAGAAGGGGGCTGATATCGCATAATGAATGCGCCCCTTTATGTGTGTGGGTATTTCTCAAAGGGAGATGCATGCAGAAAAATATACTTGAGTGTCACGCAAAACATAGAATCTTCCCAAAATGGCCTTCCACTACCAGAGCAGGGTCACTAGGCTTCTGCAATGACTAGGAATACATTTGCAGAGAATAAGATGTAGGCTTACTTTACTGCTAGCTGTGGCGATTCGCGTCTGCTACAGGCAGCATCCCTTGGTAGTATTCTTTTCTCACAAGAATATTACAGCTGGAATTTTTTTTTCTAGGAGAATCAATTCACTGAACCAGTATTTCACTGCACATGCTATATTTGGGTCAGCTATATTATTCCGGGGCTTTGTTGTGGAAGAACCACATATTTTTGACGTGCTGCTATGTGGATGTTTGGAAACATGTAGTTAGGATTCCAGACTCATTCGGCGCACCCATTTTTTTCGGGGCACAAAGATATGTACGACAGTCCTCAAAATCTGCAAAAATGTGATGTATGAATATTTCAAAATCCGGAAGATAGCTTAGATATGCATTTGTGCATTAGATGTATTGTTGCTACTTGCGTTGTGAATTCGGTAGTCGCCATGCAATATTTTATTTCCATTTGAAACATACGTAATGATGTTGTAAACGACTTAACGATGCTGTAAACAACGTAAAGAATTCGCAATTTGTTGCTCCAAAAGTCTGGTTCGACATGAGTCGGCCGTCACATCAGCGCATTGCAGTGATTAGCTGATACATGCATGCTGTTGCTTAAATTTTCCGGGGTATATTTCTGCACCACGATATTCCTGCGCCTTTTTTGCATTGTCATTGAATGCAATTGCAGAAAGTACCCCACCATCACTGCACACATAATTCTACCCACTCCCACTTTCTCTTTGCATGCTCTCGCCTTATTACCACAGCAAAAGCATTTTTCAGTGACGCGTAATTGAGCCGTGGCAGTCAGTATCACGGGGGACTGGTTTACTTTACTACCAAAATGACTTGGGCTTGTCTTAGTTTTGAAAGAAACCCTCAAATGTCTCTGAAATTTTTTTTTTGGTGATGTCACATTTTAATTGGTGTAAACTGAGTTTGTTTATAAGCTGTTCGGAGCCGTTGCACAAGCTATGGCAGTGAGATCACGCTGATTTGCGCTGAGAATTTGTCTTTACCCTTTGCATGTTTATAGTAAGGATTTTGTCACTTCACAGGCATGATGTGCAGGCTGAAAATGCCAGGAATACTCAATTTAGCACGGCAACTTGGCAGTAGTCGACATAGGCAAACATCGGGAACCCGGCAAGGGCCTTTCACTATAAGGGACGCATTAAAACATACGTTTATAAGTTAAAATGCATGGAAATGTCCGAAAATAGCTCAAAACATTCCCTACGGCTTAGACTTTATCCTGGCAAGGCAATTTAACAGTGTTTATTACTCCCTTCAGTCTTTTTTAAAGTTTTCCACAATAAGAATTCTTACAGCTTTGTTTGCAGCGGGCACAATCTGGTGTCATGGTGTCTGTCAGGTCATATGCTCACCAGTTGCTGTCATCCTCAGAGAGGACATCATAAAGTTTTTGCTGGTTGTACCTTTTAATATTACTAAAACACCACTAATTTTCAGAATAAAGGTAAATTATTCTTTTAATTATGGTTGCAATCGGCCTTGTGGTGCTCGTATTTCATAAGGTATACTCTAGTAGTAAACTGAATGCTGCTGATTCACTTTCTAGATTCACGGTCTTGCTAATAAAACTCGAAGACCATGGAGGAAAAACATGTCAAATCTTTCCGTATTCGATGAAGAATAAAATTCAGGTAAGTCGGCGAGTAATTTGTCGGGGGAAGCTTGCCCCTACCTAACGATTTGTAAGCTTTACTTCCTAGACGAGGTGACAGTGTAGCCTTCGTTTGTCACAGAATTGAAATGTGTGAGGGCTGTGTGGTAATGCTTTCCTCTAATAAAAATCACCCAATGCTTCTCTTAAAAATCAAGTCTTCTTAAGGTGCTTTCTGTTAAGAATTTAAGACCCTCAGAACCTCTTGTTTTCATGAATCTTTGACATCAACTCTTGCCATATCAGTGCTTTAACAATTAAACGTTATAAACTTGTTGGCCTGAGCGTGTTAATTTAATTTAAAATATAACAGTTAACAATTAAACTTGTTGGCCTGAGCATGTTAATTTAATTTAAAATATAAGTTATTTGCACCATCAATAACACCATATCATGGGCAGTGGAAAACTTGATGCGCAGTGATGAGCAGAGAATCCCCCACTTTTGTTTTCAGCTTGATCTTTTAAAGCAAGGCCAGCATACGGAATCGCTCGCCTGTTTACTGCAGATAAACCGCTCTGCCCAAAACACCTCCAATGCTGAGTGGTGTTTTGTGTATGCAATACATCTAGCATGTGACAAATCTTGTTAATCTTGGGCGTCTTTCTGTTTAAGCAAGGCAAGCAAAGTGAAAGGCTCGCCTGTGTACTGCAGGTAGACGGCTCTGCCCGAAATGCCTTCACAGCTGAGTGTGATGCTTTGTGTAGCAATACAACTACCATGCGATAAATCATTCTTTATGGGAAGTCACTTCTGCAAAATGCTGTTTTTCGTATACAGAAAAAAAAACACGCACATTCATTGGGAACTAATTGCTGTTTCTCCCATGTCTTGCAGGAGCTAACCAATGTCGAGTGGCCAGCACCCGTGGCGCTACCGGTCACCGCAGCAATATACGGGACCACGCGCAATGCTTCTGGTGATTTCTGTGTCAGCTTTGAGGCAAGGAGAGATCAGGTATCCAACAAAACGCGACGCACCGAAAGCCATTGTTAGTAGCGTGATAATTAGTTCAGAGGGGTGAAAATCTGGCTGGTAATGTCATTTACCCAGGACGTACCTGATCTGCTGTCCTTCGAAAGGGTTCTGAAACTAATCTCACGTTTCGCCAGTGCCCTTTTGCTGCGCCATCCAGGTTTAAACGTATTATTGCGCTGAAACTGCTTTCATGCACTTTGCTACAAAATGTCAGGCAGCAATGCAGTGATCAATGTCATCTGATGCTGATGCTCATTGTCAACCACTTTACCTAGGGAAGAGTATGTCCTGCTCTTTCTGGTGACGTGGCACAGCCAGGTAGACCCCCTGAAGGCTCCTTTCCTACTCTGACATAGATCAGTTTCCTGCTTTCTTTGGCGGCGTGATTTGACGGGACTGGCGCCAAAAAAGCGAGCGAGTGGGAGAGAGCAAATACGGGGTCTATGTAAGTGGTTGACCAGCTATGTTGGCTAATGCAGCTGGCATTGTCAAAAGCAAAAATATGATTTACTGTTCAATCTTAAAGCCCTACTATCATATTGTCACGTAGCCGAAGACGACGCAGTTGTCTTCAAGGAAAACAAGCTTATTAGAGCGAACTTGCGCCCACATAACTCCCAAGAATTTACAGGTGGTCAACAGCAGTCAACAAAGTGACGTGCGTAGACTGGTGTCGGTGAATCGAATGCCGCGGCGTCTGCTCTGCGGTCATTATTCTCTCGGCGCCAGGGCTTCTAGACATGTCGAATCGCACCCAGAGCGCTTTAGATCATAGATTATCCTAGGTTAGTTCGCGACACTCTCTCTATCAAAGGAGATAACACGTGCGGCATAAAGATCAGAACATGTGCTTCACTTGGCTCACGGATAAAACAGATAACACTGCCCGGTGTAGCCAGTCGGCAAAAACAAAACAAACCCAAAACATGGTGCGTCGCATTACCCCCCTCTAAGAGGGCATCGGCCCGATGCTAAACTTCGACAGTCCGGACAAACAACAAAAAAGTTTTGCATCGTGTGTGCAGTAAGGTTTCAGGCGAACGACGTGGACGACTTCGGGCCGCGTGCGTCGTCGTGATGTTCCGGAATCACCATCGGGGATCACCTCGTATTAAGTTCGTCAACACGTTGTAGAATCCTATAGGGTCCTAAATACCGTCGCAGAAGCTTCTCACTGAGTCCGCGTCTTCGGATAGGAGTACAAACCTACACATGATACCCTGGGCGGTACTCGGCGTCTCGGCGTCGGAGGTTAGTGCGTCCGGCATTCACCAGCTACGGGTCAGTTGTGCAAACGAGACCGAGCTGGCGGGCATCCTCCGCACGCTGAAGGTATCCTTGGACGTCATCGTTGAGGTCGTCGTCTTCCACGTGGGGAAGCATGGCGTCAAGCATCGCAGTCGGCCGTCTTCCGTAGACAAGCTTGAACGGTGTCATCTGCGTTGTTTCCTGGATAGTCGTGTTGGAATCAAACGTGACATACGGAAGGACTTCGTCCCAAGTCTTATGTTCAACGTGGAGGTACCTAGACAGCATATCCGCGATTGTCTTGTTTAGACGTTCTGTTAGTCCGTTCGTTTGGGGGTGGTACGCGTCGTTCTTCGGTGATGCCTGTTGCTGTAGCGTAACATTCCTTGCAAAAGTTCAGCAGTGAAGGCAGTTCCCCGGCCCATGATTAGGACTTCAGGGGCTCCATCTCGCAGCACAACTTGGTTTTTAAAGAAATTGGCCACTTCTTGTGCAGTCCCCCTCGGACGAGCGGCGGTCTCTGCGTAGCGCGTCATGTAGTCTGTCGCTACGACAATCCACTTGTTCTGTGATGGTTACGTAGGGAACGGGCCAAGAAGGTCCATTCCAATCTGTTGAAAAGGCCTCGACGGGACGGCGATCGGTTGCAGAAGTTCGGCGGGTCTTGTCGGCGGCGGTTTTCGTCGCTGGCAGTCATGGCAACTCCGAACGTAGTGGGTGACGTCGACTGTAAGGCGGGGCCAGAAGTACTTCGCCTTGATTTTTACAATAGTGCGAGCTGTGCCAAAATGTCTGGAAGACGGGTCGTCGTGGCACGTTTCCAAAATTTCGTCACGAAGGTCTGCGGGGATGACTAGATGATTCATTCTCGTTGCAGTTCTGAAAGTTTTTACCAGGACGGAGTTTTTCAGGCTGTATGCTGGTAAGTTCCGTTTGAAGGCCGTAGGCACGGCTGCGTTGCGTCCTTCGAGGTAGTCTATCATGACGCGTAACTAGGGGTCAGGGCGCTGCTGGGCGGCTAGGTAGCATTCCGTCACGACTCCAAGAAATGCGCTGTCTTCGTCAGAATCTTGAAGTGGTGGGTCGACGGGAGCGCGAGACCGGCAGTCGGCGTCGGAGTGTTTTTTGCCGGATTTAAAGACTATTGTACGTCGAATTACTGCAGGCGCAATCTCCACCTACCCAGACGACCAGAGGGGTCCTTTAAATACGCGAACCAACACAGCGCATGGTGGTCTGTCACAAACTTGAACGGTCTACCATACACGTGTGGAAGACCGTTCGAATTTTCCAAATAGCCCATATAATTGCGAGGCACTCTTCCTCTGAGGCAAAGCAGTTTTCGTCCGTGGCCAGACCACGCCTGGCTTAAGCATTTACTTTTTCGTAACTGCTTTGCTTTTGGACGAGGATGGCTCCCAAGTCTATATCACTGGCGTCCGTATGCATTTCTGTTTTTGCATTTTCGTCGAAATAAGCGAGGACAGGTGGGCTTTGAAGGCGTTGTTGCAGCTCGTAGAATGCTTCCTCTTGGGCGCTTTCCCATCTGAAAGCGTGTGGGCCCCGCACGGGGCACCTTGCGTATTCATGGTGACGGTGAGCAGCGACACCGCGGACCCCGAGCTCCCATACATAAGCCGTGTCCAACCGTGGCGAGGTGTTTAAAGGTGAAGGGTAGAAGCCGTAAACGGTGGCCGTCGGAGCCTTGGTCAAGCTACGGCCGATGGGCTCCCTGCCTGTATACCGAGCAGGGAGCTCCAGGACCTCTTTGACTACCAGGGTAAGGTCAAAGAAGAAAGTACCCCAGTCTCCCTGCTTTTATACTATGCCCTATGGTATAGGGCATAGTATAAAAGCAGGGTAGTATAACCCCCCCCCCTCCAAAAGTGATCGGTCCCTGAAAAGGGGCCGCACCGAAGTATCTTTTCCCCCATTGCCATCTTTAACATTCCCTATACCATATAATTTTTCTCGATTTCTTGTGATGGAATCGCTCAATCCAACCCAACCACTTGTATCGCAGTCAGTCTTCTTGATCGCAAAATATCTTGAAGACATAATAGGAAAATCATATAAGTGCAAAAAACAAACGTCTGGTGAACTCCTCATCGAAATAAATGACAAGCAGCAGTCCACGAAGCTTCTAGCTCAGACTAGACTGGCTGATCTAGACATCCGGGTCACACTTCATTGAAGCCTCAACAGCTCGCAGGGTGTGATATCCGAGATGGATCTCCTGAACAAAACGGATGCGGCTCTCCTTGCCGGCTTGAAGGATCAGGGCGTCACTGCCATGAGACGCATCACTATCCACAGAGACAAGGAGATTCCAACCAAGCACATTATCTTGACTTTTGACCGCGCAGTTCTTCCACAACACATTAATGCAGGTTTTATCCGTTGCTCCATGCGTCCCTACATCCCGAACCCGCGGCGCTATTTTAAGTGCCAGCGGTTCGGGCACGGTACAAACTCTTGCCGTGGCTGAACGACGTGTGCAAAATGCTCGTCGCATGACCATCCGAGCGACAACTGTCCATCCGACACCCTCTCTTGTGTGAACTGCGGGGGTGGGGGTTCATGCAGCCTACTCCCGCAAGTGCGAAAAATTTTAAATTGAAAAAAAGATACTCAACATCAAGGTAACTGAGAACATCACCTTCCCAGAGGCGCGAAAGAGGTTCACCTCTTTCCCCCTGGGGAGGTACGCCGACGCAGCTCGCCGGGGGGCGGAGCGGCGTCTGGTTTCCACAGGGACCCAGTTCAGCGAGTCTGACCTGGTCCCTCCTCCGCCCCCTGGGTTGCCTCAGGCAGCCCAACCCGCCATCACGCCGCTTGCTGAGGCAGCAGCGGCTGTGGTGCCAACCTCTTCCGTTGGGACCGGTGCCGCTCCCGCCGCTGCCTCCCCGTCCTCCAGTGCGTTGGAGGGTGCCGAGAGGATGGTCACCGGGGGCCCCGCATCGGCTCCAACCGTCACCGCATCGTCCGTGCCACTCCTGGCGTCCACGACGCTCGCGGCGGTGGCGCCTCAAAAGAAGGGCTCCCGAAGGGAGGCCAAGTCCGGGGAGCCCGGTTCGACGGGCACCCCTCGGAAATCCGACGACGAGATGGATGTCGGGCCGTTCCTGCCTGCAACCCAGCGCAAGGAGCGGCCTCCGACTTGCAAGCCTACAGAGAGGCCTAGGCCAATCCCAGAGTAACCGCCCTGAAAGAGGTCACATGAACAAACACTCTATTCATTCCTAAACGTAAATAATGGGAACAGAAAACATCATTCAATGGAACTGTAGAGGCCTCCTTAAAAATCATGATGTGTATGATATCCTGCATGCCAATCAGCCAAGTCTCATGTGTCTCCAAGAGCCACACCTCAATTCCAAACAGACAAATTTCTTAAGTAGGTACATGCTATTCAGAAAGGACAGGGTTGGCTGCACACACTCTTCTGGGGGTGTGGCCATAATCGCCAGGAAATCCTTAGCATGCCACCCTGTCACTTTGAACACTGTCCTTGAGGCTGTAGGAATTCGCACAATAATATTCAATAGATTCATAACGGTGTGCTCCATATACATTCCTCCTGATCATGCACTTTCGAGCTCTGACTTCGAGGCGCTGGTCGACCAGCTGCCCGAACCATACATCCTAACAGGCGACCTTAATGCGCACAACTCTTTTTGGGGCTCCTACAGAATGGATGCCCGAGGTCGCCTGATAGAGAAATTTCTTACATCTTCAGGAGCATGCCTTTTCAACAAAAAACAGGCTACATACCATAACGTAGGACATAATACATACTCACATCTCGACTTGGCTATTGGTTTTGCAATTCTCTTCCATGTCTTGAGTGGGGCGTGGGCACGGACCCATATGGTAGTGACTACTTCCCCACTTCACTAACGTATATAGGTAGAGGCCCAAACAGTCTATCTTCCCATAACAGGTTTAATGAATCAAAAGCAAACTGGAGCACATTCACAGAAACATATAAACTACACCACACATCCATAAAACACTTACACGTGGAGGAAGCCGCCCAACTCATCCCGGCGCACATCCTCGACGCTAGCCAAAAGTCCATTCCCCAGACCTCCAGTGCGTCCCGCAACCCAAGGAGGCCCTGGTGGAACGAGGACTGTAGGCGGGCGCGAGAGGCCCAGAACAAGGCGTGGGGTGTCCTTCGTCGGTACCGCATACCGCAGAACCTCATCTCGTTTAAACGGGCAAAGGCACTTGGGAAGCGCGTGCGCCGTGAGGCGAAAAGGGATAGTTGCCGCGGCTTCTTGACATCCATTAACTCATACACAGACACACACAATGTATGGACAAGAATACGGAAACTCAATGGACATCAGACAGGTAGCCTGCCCCTGGTTAGTACAACAGGGGACACACTTGAAGACCAGGCTGATGCACTCGCACAACACTTCGAACACGTGTCCAGTTCAGCACACTACGCAAACACTTTCATGAATCACAAAACATCTGCAGAAAAGAAGTCCCTGCGTGATAACAACAAGTCGCACACTTCCTACAATACTCCTTTTTCAATTCATGAGCTGAAGGCCACTCTGACCGCATGTAAGCCTTCAGCTCCAGGTGCAGACAAAATCACTTACACCATGATACAACACCTACACCCAGACACTCTTGAAACACTCCTACATCTATACAACAACATATGGATTTTGGGGCAGATTCCAAACTCTTGGTGGGAGGCCATAGTAGTGGAATTACTGAAGGAAGGGAAGGACCCTTCCTCTCCCGCCAGTTATCGACCCATCGCCGTGACCAGCTGCCTGTGCAAGCTTCTCGAGAAGATGATCAACAGGAGACTCGTGTACTTCCTTGAGTACAATGGTCTTCTCGAGAGCTACCAGGCTGGCTTCAGGGCGGGGAGATCCACCAACGATCAATTGGTTGCGTTGGAGTGATATATAAAGGATGCCTTCGTACACAAACAGTTCTTTGTTACGGTGTTTTTCGACATCGAGAAGGCCTACGACACCGCTTGGCGTTACGGCATACTTAATGACCTCAAGTCATTCGGTGTCTCAGGGAACATGTTAAACACCCTTATTAGTTACTTCTCGAAGAGAACGTTTCGAGTGAGAGTCGGTAGTTCACTCTCAAAGGTTCACGTGCAAGAAAACGGTGTGCCGCAAGGTGACGTGTTGAGCTGCACTCTCTTCATAGTAAAGATGAACTCTCTTGGGAAGGCATTGCCACGCAATCGTTTATTCCATGTATGTAGATGACGTCCAGATATCCTTTAAATCATGTAATATGTCCATCTGCGAACGTCAAGTCCAGCTGGGTGTCAACAAACTTTCCAGCTGGGCTGACAAGAATGGTTGCAAACTGAATCCCGGAAAAAGCTCTTGTGTTGTGTTCACCAGGAAGCGTGGGGTCCACGCAGACCCAGACATCACTCTTAACAGCGTGTCGATTCCGGTGAACAAGGAACACAAGTTCTTATGTATTTTATTCGACGAAAAGCTTACATTCATCCCACATATCAGACAGCTTAAATGCAAATGCTTAAAAACTATGCATATTCTTAAGGTCCCCTCATATCAATCTTATGGGGCCGACAAACAACTCCTGCTGCGCCTTTACACGGCCTTGGTGGGGTCTCGGCTCGACTACGGCAGTGTCGTGTATGGTTCTGCTACAAAGACAGCACTCAAAATGCTTGACCCCGTGCTGCATCTTGGCCTTCGCCTCTCATGCGGCTCTTTCCGCACTAGTCCTGTCGAGAGTCTGTATGTCGAGTGTGACAAATGGTGCCTAGGGCATCAGCGGAAGTATGTGTACTTGCTGTATGCATCTAAGATCGTGTCTCTTACCAACCATCCTTTTAATTCTATCATGAACGATACATCAACAGGCCATCTATCTCCTTTCCTTTCTCTCTCAGAGTTAGAGGAGGCTTCTGCACTGAAGGTCCCTCTGTCAGACACGCACAAGACACGTATCCATAATTTTATTCCATCATGGCATCTTCGTCCTGTATCATGCGACCTTTCATTCACACAGTAGAAAAAAATAGGGTACCCAGGAGTGCACTTCTGTAGCACTTCCTGTCCCTGCAGGACAAGTACAGGGGCGCAGAATTCTATAGCGACGCGTCGAGAACTGGTTCTACAGTCTCTTGTGCAGCGCACGGACCAAATTTTGCAGTAAGCAAAACAATGAATTTTCATAACAGTATATACACGGCAGAAGCATATGGCATTTTACTCGTTTCAAACCACATCATCAAACATAAAATTCCCAAGTCCATTGTGTACAAAGACTCTCAAAGCGTTGTACAGGCACTGTCATTAGGAAGGTCATCTAAAAACTATGTGATCAATGCTATTTTCGAGGTACTAATGACTGCATATGCCTCAAATCTTGAAATAACTATATGCTGGGTACCAGGGCAGTGTGGAATCCCTGGCAATGAGGCCGCCGACCAAATGGCTGGTGATGCTGCTCTCATGACTACAGTTGAAATTACAACAGTACCTTACACCGACCTAAAGACACACATCAGACGACAGCTTCGTAACATATGGCAATTACACTGGAGTCAACAGACAACAATCTACATGTAATAAAGCCACAGTTGGGACGCTACACAACTGACGCACACAACAGATACACTGAAGTCGCCCTGGCTAGGCTGCGGATAGGCCATACACATGTGACGCACCCCCATCTGCTCACTGGAACTTCGGGACCCACGTGTAGCAGGTGGGGAAAGGGCCTATCCGTAGTCCACATACTAATCACATGCTAGTACTTGACACAACACGACACAAACATTTCCCTGAATTACGCAGACGACACATTCCTTTGCACCCATCATACTTTTTAGCCGACGAACCAATGTTTTCTACTCAACGTGTTAAGTTTTTAGCGGAAGTGAAATTTCTGCAGCTCCTATCACATCACGTGTAGTCATCCTGGCCCTATACACCAGCCATCTCCATTGTCTTTTGTTTTGCGTCACTTTTATTTTTAGTCATTTATTTTAGTATTTACGGTCTTATCAAAATTCAGTAACTTCTTCTTTGGCACTCTTTGCCCATAGTCGGCCTTGCGCCAAAAAAAAAAACCCAACCATCATCATCATGAAAGCATGTGGGTGGCTATGCTATGCGTGCAAAGTTTGCGACGAAGCGCGGGTAGTACGTGGATAGTCCGAGAAATCTTCGCACGGCTTTGTCTCACGGTCTTTGGAATTTCGCTATGGCTGAATTTTTGCCGGGTCAGGCAGGAATCCCGCTGCGTTGACGACGTGCCCAAAAACGTGAGCTCCTGGTACGTGAATCGGAACTTTTCAGGCTTCAGCGTTAACCCCGACGTACGAATGGCCTCGAGTACCGACTCCAGTCTTGCAAAGTGGTCGTCGAATGTCCGGGAGAATACCGTAACCTCGTCGAGGTATACAAGGGAGGTGTGCCAGTTCAGGCCAGCTAGCACGGTGTCCATGAGTCTTCGAAACGTTGCTGGTACCGTGCACAGCCCTAACGGCATCACCTTTAACTTCTGAAGGCGGTCCGGGGTTGTGAATGCAGTCTTCTATCGGTCTGTTTCGTCCACTTCTATTTGCCAGTAGCATGTCTTTAATTCTATCAATGACAAGTACTTCGCGTAGCAGAGGTGGTCGAGGGCGTCGTCGATTCGTGGCAGGAGGTACGCGTCCTTATTGGTGATTTTTTTCAGTCGCCGATATTCAATGTAAAGGCCCGTTCACACTTGCGACGAAATCGCGCGAAAGCAACGAAAATGTCTGTCGCTTTCGTCGCCTGGGATCGCATTCGTCGGCCGACGAGAGCGATCGGTCGCGACCAGTTTTTTTCGCCTGCGTCGCGCCATCGCGTTTGAAGCCGAAGCAGGAGGTGAGGCTTCCTGACATCACATCCTGCCAAAGCACCCGGATGCCGTGTTTCCACAAGCGGCGAAACTCCCGTGAAGTCTCACTCCGAGCGCGAGACAACAAGAAAAGCAAAAAAAAATTGTCGTCGCCCGTCACTCGATGTCGCGTGCAAGTGTGAACAGCAAGGGTGACGATCGCTTTCGCCTTCGTCGCTTTGTCGCGTCGCTTCGTCGCAAGTGTGAACGGGCCCCAGGGGTTTTTAGATTGCTGTTTAATGTCGTCCCTGATTATGTGTTCGACTTGTGTCCAGATAACTTCCAGCTCGTGTGAAGACACCCTCGAAACCTCACTGATCTCTAGTTTTTGCTCTGTTAGCTGTCCGGTTTAATAAGAGAAACAAGTTTGTGCAATTTATAGGTGTGAATGATTCAGCACTAAATGTTGAATTGAAGCGATTTGAATTTTTTTTGTGCTTACGAGGAAGAAGATACTACAAATAATATGTAGTTCCGGAAATAAGGTCCTGAAGTTTTACTGCTTCAAAATTTGCCTTTTGACGCTGCAAACCTGCTCCAAAGCTTCTCCATAACGTCATTGCGAAGGCCCCTTAACCTGAACATTGCATGAATGGAAATATTTTTATTCACATGTTGTCACGTTTAGAATGCTGAGACGGGATTCCACGAGTAGTGATAGCATGCTTGATAGCAGCAGCCGTTGGATGGCAATATAATCACATGCTGCTGCGGGAGCTCTTCGCGGTGGCGTGGGTGAACCTCTGGTGCCGTACTTCGATATTAATTCTGCTATACCATAGAGACTCCGTGAACTGTGGCAGCAGGAATGGAGCAAAGTAAGTAAACAACATACAATAAATCCACACATCGGTAAGTACCTCATTACGAAAGAAAATAGATTCTGTGAAGTATCTATTTGCAGGTTACGAATAGGCCACACTCACGCCCCGCACGCATACATTTTGAATGGCACACTCCCACTACTTTGTGACAAGTGTGGGGAATGGCTCTCCATGCTGCATGTGCTAGTTGAGTGCACATCCTGCAATGCGGCCAGAAAACACTTCCATAAAACTACACATAACACATTCCACTGCACCCTTCACTTGGGAGATAAACCAATGTTCACTTCATATATGTCGCAGATATCAGTTTAAAACTCATCATACAGGAGCTGACCTCAGGCCCCCTGATCATTGAGGGAGTTTCTGATGATTCTTTTGTGCCCACAGGGAGCCCAGTAGCACAAGACACTCTGAGGCTCCGGGCGCTCTGACGTGTGAACAATGGTCCTCTTCATCTGCCATTACGAGCCTCTTCATGTTTTAAAATACGGGCCCTCTACACATATGTACAAAATTTTAGGCAACACCAGCCTCATCTCGTACATACATTTCAAGCACACTTACATTGAAGACCCGCCTAACAGTCTTGGCACTCTTTGGTCGTGATACCCTTGGGCCAAAAAAACAACCCACTACTAACCCTTGTTTTCCCCCAACTTATATGTTGCAGAAGGATGAATGGCACATGCCATGGCTGATGGTGAATTGATCTAGTTACACAAAGATTTCATCTATATACAACAACTCGCCGTAGCAGTTTCAGCCAGGCTGCGTGCTGTCCCAGTTTGTCAGGTTGCGTGCTGCGGACTCCGTCGTCATCATTCAGTCTTGGGTCTGCATATTGCTGCGCGACACGTAGCGCTTTTTGTCAATCTCGTTACATAGCCATGGGGTAGAAAGCGGCCACCCGGTGAAAGTTGCAACAGAGGCAGTGGTGCGAAGAGGTAGGGAGAGCGGATTACCACGAACAATGGATGAGAGCCGGCCGCCACGGGTGATAGTAGGTGGTTCGTGATGGCTCGTCCCGAGACAGTAACAGCGTCACGGGAATGGCGAGACGACTAAGGTAGCTGGAATCATCGAATGTAAGTGCTGGGAACAAGGCATCTTGTTTGTCACGTCTGGTATTCTCTGGTCACCACTAAGCTTGATGGTATAGTCACGGGTATAGGATATGAGGCAAGGGACGTGGTCGAGTTGTGGTCGTGGCAGTGCTGGGACTGCGCGGCACGGCCTGCGCACCCTCGACGCCTGCGCCTCGTCCAAAAAACTCCCGGGCCATCTCCACTAATGTGAAACCTGGGGAGCGGCGAAGCATACAGTGTACAAGTGCATTCCAGACGTATGGAATGCACTGGAACACATAGACGTATGAGTATGCTACAATTACAAACAACTTCGCAAAACTTCGCAGGAACACTGGAGTGATCCTACAGAGAACCAAGTACACGCAGTGAAACCACGTTTGGAATGACAAAGAACGGAATTCGCACTACCGGCACACGGAAGTTGCTTAGCAAGGTTATGAATAGGCCACACGCACGTAGCACTCACCTGCTGACTGGATCTATAAGACTCCTATAGAAAAGGTGTGTAGAGGGCCTATCCCTAATCCACATCCTCAATACAATGCACTCGACACAACACGACGCCAAACACTTCTGAAAATTTTACCGACAACATATTTCAGTATAGCCATCACACTTCTTTGAAGACGTTCTGATGTTTTGTGTAAAGCCTATTTTTCAGTTTTCGACATCTACTCATTTCATGTCATCCATGATTACAACCACCTAGCCTTCTAATAAAGGTATCTTCGTTGCATTTTAAATCATTTCACTTTTACTGCTGCTGATATATCTTAGTATTAACCGTTAAACCAGTCTCATGAACTTTTCTTGGCACACTTTTCCTTTTTGGCCTTACGTCATCACTTTGCAAGCAACACTGAAGGGCGAAAATTCAGAGCCCTTTCATCCTTTGTAAGAGGGGGAAGTCCGGTGAAGCTGGCAGTCTTGTTTGATTTACTATGTTGTGGCTTTGCTATAAGGGGCCACATCTCTACTCCACAGAGGAAGGACAAATGATTGTTCAGTAGATACAATGATGTTTTATTATAGCGTGGCTACGCCAGTCCCAGCGGAGGATCTAGTGTGTCCCACCGGTGGGCGCCTTCGACGAGCGCGTCGCATTGTAAAATGACAGGGAGGCGTAGATGCTGTGCGTGTCGAGGGGCAGACACGAACCGCGAAAAAGGAGTTTTCATCATGAGGAAGCAGATGTACATGCCTTGAAATCTGCGCATTGCTGACAGCACGCGTTCCTCTTTTTCAGCACTGCACGAATTTGCTATGCAGAGTATAGGTGCTAGGACCCAGGGAGTGCTACCTTTATGCGTACCGTTCAGGGCGTCCTTTCTACATTGTCCAGTCTACTGGCGTTGTTCAAGGGCACAAGAATGGATTCACAGTTCCGTGTACTTGCCAAAGTGTAGTACTGTATTACGATGTGACTCATAGACAGGACAGCGTAAAGAAAGTCCTCATAAAGTACAAAGAGTACAGCAAATTGTTGAATCTGTAATGAGGTGCAGGCTGTAATCATCCCAACTGTAGTGGGTGCCAAACATCCAGAACCAGAACATGTTGGTCTGTGTGAAATGATTCACCGGCATCCCTTACACCATGTATTTAGCGATCTGCATGATGAACGGTTCAAAAGGTGGCAAAACAATGTGAAGGTTCTATGCATAATGGGATCATTTACTAAGGACAGAGAAGAAAAAATTGCATCCTGTAAATGCTTCTTCGCAATAAGGTTCAGCACGGAAGTATAGAACTCGCATAATCGTGAGGAAGTTGCTAGGAATTCTACAACTGAGGGCTCTACAGCGGGAAGTTCCGTTAAAGGATAACCTATCAGTTATGGGCTATGAGGCATGTCATAATGGAGGGCTGCTGCAACATTTTCTGCGGATTTATTATTTCTTAGTAAAGCTTTAATTACGGCGAAATCTGAGTTATTCACTTTGCCCCCGTAAAAACCCCTAATCCATGGCCAATTTCTGTGGATCAGTGGCTAAACGTTGGGCTGCTAAACCCTTGCACGCACGTTCGAACCTAGCCACGACGGCCATTTTTCTGATAATGGCGAGAAACGAGAACACCCGCCTTTTGATGTCGAAAGAATGTTTTGCACGTCTTGGCTAAAATTAATCCTGAACCGTCGACTTGGCGTAAACTCAGGTATGTATGCGACCGCACTGAATGCATACAAAAACATCAAGCCAGATGTTTTGCACATAGGTTTTCCAGTAAGCTTTATATTACATCAATGAATTTAAACCAGTCATTTTTATTTTGTACTCAAGTTTTATATAGTTGCAGTGTTTTAGTGCAGAATGTTAAGTGCTGAGGTTTTCGCGAAGCCATCTCTTTCGGTATACCTGTGTAAAGTAATAATTTTTTTGGGATTATCTTCCTTAAAGGGGCCCTGAAAGGCGTTTTGAGCACACTAAATTGACTAGCGCAATCGTTAGATTGGGTCGTCAACATCATCTGCGCCAAGTATTACTCTTTTACGCGCAGCGGAAAGCTCACACTTTTGTTGCAAAGTTTGTCGCTTTTTTCTCACCCTTTCCTTTGTGGTTTTGGACGCCGCCATCTTCACATGTCTACATCATCGATTCCCAGATGTTCGTCATGAGCTAGACATCCTGCTATTGGGCGGCTTTTTCACGCACTTCCGGCAAAGAGATGAGTCGTCTGCTCAGCGTCGGCTCGCCGGCTGATCTGCCAGAGGAGTGCCGGAGTGCTTGGACATTTTACGACAAACGAAACAAGTGTAAACAAACGCTTAACCGTTTGTATTGAATGCAACAGGGCCATAACACGACATGAATATTCTCTTACTTGAGTACGTTCCATAAAGAAAGCGTTGAAGCCCCGTGGCACTTCTTTCTTGCAATCGCAGAGAACGCCCTGAGCCGAATGCCCGGGTTTGACGCATACATTTTATTCAACTTCCAAACAATCCAGAGATGCGTTTCGAACGAACACAACGTCACAACATGCGTTGAAAGTCTGAACTACGATTGACAGAGGATGGGTTGCCTCCTGCCCGTCGTAAATTCGGTACTCACCTCGCGCGCGGTTTGCGGGGACGAACAGCAAGTCACTTACTCTGGCGCACAAACCGAGATGGCTTTTAGCCACGCACACTGCACATACCCCATGCGAGGTTGAGTCGTACGCCGCTTGAGAAAGATAATCCAGACCATGGGAAGCACTATCCACCCGCAGAAGCACAACGTCGCATTTCATCGCGAAACAAAGGCGTCCACAAAACACACACACCATCGCATCCTGTAATGCCAAACGCATCTCGCACTTCCAAATGGGAGTGAGTAGTATGCCTGCAGTGCCCATATGCCGCGAGGTGGGGCCCCAAGCTGAACCGGGATCACGCAACCGTAACTGATTTCTAGAGCGGTTTGTGCCTTGTTGCCAGGGCAACTGATGTTTGATATTGTCAAAGAAATGGTGCTCGCTCCTGCGCTAGAAAGCTCAGAGCCGCGGTGGAGCATGTTTTGCCAACGTTGCCGCTCTCCACCACGCGTCGCCCCAAGTTGAACTGGCGTTTTGTGCACGGGTTCTGTATCGGTTTAAAATGTCTTTTTCACATGCCGCCGGCGGGAATTACCACCGCTACAAAATAAGACCCGGCACCAGCGGGGCCACATCTGATACGGCGCTTTTTGGATAAACAGTGCACTGTGCATTCAAGGGAGCGAGCGCAGGATCCTCCCCGTGCGGCTGCGAGTTCGCCACCGATAATAAGTCGTGTGCCGCCGATAGCAAAGTTCAGCAGCAACGTACACCGCGAAAGGGCAAGGCCAGGCCGCCGCACACATGCGGCCAGATTTTTCGTTCGCTTTTCCAGCCTTGAGAGGAGAGCGGCATTCATGGTGTCAACAAAGCGTGCCCGTAGCAGACGGCTGTGTGAGCAGCGCAATAGCGGAAGTACGTCACCGCGGAGGAGCGCAGCATCATGGGAGGAAAGGCTCGCTCGCCGTCAACAGCGGAGAGTAAGTTGAAAGGAGGAAACGCGGCGCGACGATAATGCGCGGTTTTTGATTTCCGATTTCTCAGCTAATACTCATCGCTTCAACAAAATTTTTGCGGGAGGAGATTGCTAATACATTGCTTTATTTGGTTACATGTACATCCACGCATCGGCGGAAGGTATTTCAGGACCCCTTTAAATGTCACCCAGGTACCTTGCGTAATAATGTTTTGCACGTCTTGACCAGGTCTAAGGGAACGCTACAAATACTCCCTGCCAGTGTACAATTTGCTGTAAACAAACATTGCACACTATACAGTAACTACAATGGGTACGGTATTTGGTAAACAGCAAAAGAAAAATAGACGGATTGAGAATCAGGATTATAGGAACAGAAAAATTTACTGTAACCGGTAGACAGTCATGTGTTAGTCTCTATCGTGTTTGGTTTTTAATGAAATTGACGTGAGAGTTCAGCTTTTCGCGCAATGATGTCTGGTTTTACGTAGTAGTGGTGTCGGTGAGGTTATTCCTAAGTTCAATGGCATGGGGAAAAGTAGTCATTCATTGTACATTTGGGACCATTTATTTGTGCAGGTGGGGTTAGAATTGGTAATGAGAGAAGGTTTTATTTGGTGGCTGTAAAATCTTTTGCCTCGATTGTGGGCGAAAAAATAATCTGTGCAGGAGGTATACGTATCACGCGAGCTGCACGGTTTGGCACTGATTCTAATTAGGTAGCGAGATATGCCTGGAATGGATTCTAGATCGCTGATGCGAATTCGGTGGATTCATTGGACGGCGCGTATTCTAGCTTTGAAAGAACATAAAGTATCCTAAATGTTAACGTCAGAAGATGTACAAAGTGTGCACTCTCAAATAGGCTACACGTGCGGTGCAATGGATATAGGTGGCTCAGTACTTTAGAGTTCGAATGAATAGAACATAGTCGTCTGCGAATAGGTTTCGATGTTATGTTGGCAGGACGTTTTATGGATAATAAAAATAGATGAGAGAATAATCCTGCGCCCTGAGATACACCTTATATTACATAAGAGGGAGTTACAGGAAATATAGGGTGCGATTCCCTGCAAACGAAGTTTAGAAAATAACCGATAATGGGGTTGATAATGCGACGCACCAAGGCTGGATAATTGAAGTATTCGTCGACGTTCGATAAGTGATAATTTATGTGAAGGTTATCATTCAGGCTTTATATTATAGGTTGGGGGTGGATTTTCAATGTTGGGCCACGTTCTGGAGTGCTTTCGGAAGCTTTTGTGGTATTTGTGAAAGAAATTCATTGATTCAAACTTAGTCGCGAATCAGATGTAATGTTTAATTTAGGAGTAATGCTACTCAGCGAAATTGGATAAGAATTTACTTTCCCCTGTTTTGAAAATTGAAACTATCCGGACTACCTTTCAGACGTCCGGATACTGGCCCGTATCAATGAACTGCGGCAAGATGAGGCACAATATCTTACTAACCACTGTAACTGTCTAGACTAAATGTTTGGGAAATATTCGGCCACATCCGGATATGCAGGTATTTTAAGAGCATTTTATAGTTTAGCGACTCCTTCCTGGTGAAATATTTCTGATACAGGTGGGGTGCAACGGTTACGTAGTTGTATTGCTTAGTGGTTTTATAGGTAAACGACCCAGACGAAAAGCAGCTATTGAAGGCGGTTACAGCATGTTTAGTGTATTACGTTTGTATCGCATGTGCGAGAGACCATGTACCGGAATGTTTACCTACGCATATAATTCATGGTGTCAGGCATTGACCCTTTTACCTTCTTTGCGAAAGGTAAGCGATCACGCTGCTTGGTACTATCCTACCTCCCGACACACACCCGTGCAGCGAGTATGCAAGCGAAACCCCGCCCATTCCCACCTCGCTGCTTCACAAGCCGATCCGAAGACACGATGCGATGAACGCCACCGCGAGGTGCCCTTTCCGGCGGGTTCCCTCCTCTTGCAGCGGTATCCGACGCGCCGAGTGGGGCGAAAAACTGATTTCTCCCTAAGCCTGGCGTTATGGCGCTTCATCAAATCACCGATGTTACACATGGGATTTCTTCCGCCGTCCCGTCAACCTCGTCCTCAACCACTCGTACTGAACTCGTACACGTCACTTGCCAAAAACCACACCCCACCTGGCTCTGCCCAGATACCAAGAACAGCAGCGGGTCGCTGCTTCCCCGGTCGGGGTGTGGCGTTTTGCCACGACCCACAGCTTTTAAGAAAGGACATCACAGGACATACGGAGAAAAGGCAATAATGAGAAGAGGACAATTCCCCTGAAGGAGCACGCGCCGTATCTTTGTGGGGAATTCCCCACTAACATCTCAGAAAACCGTTAAAGGAAAAGCGTCGATACGGGTTTGGACCGCGGGATCCACTTAGACATCTGAGCTGCGATTCCCTGCTACTGCCACTGCTTGTAAATTCCAAATAGATTACTTGAGCGCACAACTTGCAAATATCCTGCCGTTCTCTGCTGAGTACCAATATCATGCGGGAGCAGCGAAAAGGCAAGCGCTTGTGACGCTTTCCTGTGAAGCGTGTTCCCAATACACGCTTCACTGCCTGGCTCGTCGAATGAGTAGTCTCGTCAGCAGGGGTCTGAAATTTTGGGAAAGTTATTTTATTTGTACAAAAAGACCGCGTTTTGTTATTTTCCATGCTTTCTGATAATTTTCATTAAATTAAAATAAGGCTGAAATTTGTTCTACCGCGAATATCGGGGAGGATATCACCGCTAGCGTTCTGTCGCCATCCCGACCGTCCTTTTTGTCCAGCTGTCGTCACTGACCTGATGGCGAAGAGCACTTTGTTTCGTCATTCAGTAGCGCACAGTCACTGCGTCGTTGGGCGAGCACCAATGCACTCGGTGTAGGTGCACTTAGGCATGTTTGACAGGGGTATTAGTCGTGTTCGAGCGGAGCGAAGGTGTAGGAAAAATTATTTTCTTGAGAATTTGTAGTTTAATGCACCGCGTAACACCGAAATGATAATTTTGCCGCGCTGCTTTGTAATTGCTGTGATTGGCGGTTCATTAACGGCGGTTTTTTGATTTAGGAGATTGTAGCGTTAATCTGAGCTCACGATTGGTTTTGAACTTGTCAGTTGGGGTTTACTGTGCGAGTCTGATATGATATGAAAAAACTGTCCAAAATAAACCAAGTTTTCCGTTACTAGCTTCGAAATTTATTGTTTTGTAAGTATTATGACCATTTGTCGGGTGACCTTAACGAAATAATTCTCTGAACTCGGACAGTACGGTTATACGCTTTATCATCGCGCGTTGATGCTAGAGGGTTATCGTGTCTTGTATGGTATGTTATAGCTTGGTATAGGTTAAAATCTAGTCAGACAGCAAAAATGGAAGACCAAAACAAAATCCAGTCGTTCGGGGCTGTCGGCTTTGGCAGAAGGCATTACCATTCCAGCTAATCGTATGTAAGGAAAACAGATTTGGCAACCTTGCCTAACGCTCGAAACTATTACTTTACGTTGTCATGGCATGGAAGTGTGCCGACTTGCACTATGGGGAACAAGTAATGTAGGTTGATAGGCGCGTGCTGGTTTTATACCAGGCTTTTAACCAGTATGGAGGCTTAAAACTGCACTCAAGAGGAGGAGGACAGGGAGGAAGAGAAAACGTAGAATCGAGCTGGTTAGCGGCCCCTCAGTCCAAGCGAAGAAAGTAAGAGTAATTTTCTTGAATTCATCGAACGTCATCCCGGGCAGGCCAGGATTTGTCCTTTGTGTCTGAAGGGGTTGGAATACAATAAAGAGCTGTTTGGATATATTAAATGGTTTCGAATTGTTTCACTGAAAACTGGCACGTAAACTATTTATCGCGTTCGTTAGCAAGTATATCAAGCCTTCAACACCGTAATCATGCCAACTGTTTGGGTTGAGATTGAGGTCATTACGATAACGATGGTTACGATAGAATTTCGGTGCACAAAAGGCGGCATCGAGTACTGTGAACGTTATCTGCGCCGTTTCGCGGTGGCATATAGACCAGAATTTTGCCGAGTCGGCCATTTTGCGGCCACCGGTGCGCCATCTGGCGGGCATTTCTTGGGGACAGCGCCGCGAGCAGACGACGCCGCAGTCACACGCTGTTGTTCCGTGCCCTGCGTGGATATCAGACGTCCCAGCGGCATCAAAAATCGGTAAGTGCCATTTATTCAGTATGTCAGCAGCGCGAAGTTTAACAGTGCTTGAAGGAGAACGTCCAAAACGTCCGAGAGCTGTCAGGTTTGACCATAAATTCCGTTCTCAACCCGCTAAGGCGGCGTGCCACCCTACGCACGCTTTGTGCTCGCGGGGGTTGCCTATGAGGGTATACGTTTCGCCGTGCCAGCAGGACGGCCGACATTTTATTCCCGATGATGTTTATTTTCTTAATTCTGGGCAGGTTGCCGTCATTGCCTTTACTTTCGATTTAAAGAATCTGCTCGTCGTGGCGTCACTACGCCGTTGTTGGCTGGATCAACAATCAGCGTAAGCGCAAAGTGCTCATACAAGAAACGTGCGAAGTGCACCACGACAAAAGAAGTGTTTGTATGAGCGGAATCTGTTCGATGCACAAATTTCCTGCGTCCCTTGAGTGCCGCCGCGAATGAGTCGTCACGCTGAATCGGAAACATTTCGAACCTAGCAAATTTGCGGGGGCAAGTATGGTCGAACGCTCATTTTGGAAGCGCTGTTTATTCCCCCTCATGCTCAATCCCTATCGCACATTTCTGCGCTTTGGAGGCATTCTCTGTTCATTTTATTGACGGGCAGCCAACAAAAATCAACCCGACACCTAAATGCTGCAGCACGGGTACGCGAAAAAAGCGAGCCGAAAGCGAAATAGATAGCTGCGTTGGGGTGCCGGAGCACGCCCGGTCGTGTCAATAATTAAATTGGTGTTGGCGGTTCCCAGAAGTCAGTGGCTTGGTACATTCATCAAATGCCTCTGTTCGCGTGGTAGGGCATATTTATAAGCTTGTTATGCGGCGGCAGATATCGTTAAAACCTATTTTACTTTTGTGAGCAAATAACGTCTATTACCTGCACAGGTAAATCGAATATATCATGGCCTGGCTTAAAGGAGCCATGAAGAGAAAATGCAAGTTGGCTTTATTCGAAAGATTTTGTGTTTTATAGTGCCCCCAGCGCTTGTCCGGATACAAACGGTGCTTTATTCACTGAGAAATTACACAATTTAGGTTAAAATTTTGATTTTCCCGCTCAATCGTGCGTTTTCGTGGTCCCAAGTAACATCACTGAAACCGACCGCTCTGCAGCCTAGAGTACCTTCATTCACGCATCCGCCGTACAGGGTAGAGACACGTATACGCTGGCGCCGCCATTTTCGGTTGCTCGCTCGCCGCCGAAGCAAGTCATTGTGTCAAAACCGCGCTAAAATTATCGCCGCAACGCGGTTTACTGAATAAGTTTGAATCATATTGTCTGTTTCGCGTTGCTAGGTCTCGTGGGAAACGAAAAGAATAACGCGTTGAGCCCGTTGGCCCAATTGCGGCGGCACGGGACTGTTCAAAGGTTGACTCCACCCTGTACAGCGGTGTTAGTTTGTTCCCGCGTTTCTTTACGTTACGTAACCTAGATGGCGCCACCATACCTTGGCAAGCGTTTGGTTTGTTTTTGCCCGCATTTAAACCTGGCTTGTTTTTGTTCTGGGAGAAAATATTCGTTCCCTGAAAGAGTGCTCGCTCGACAAATGGGGTCACGTAAGACACCGTTGCTTGCGTCAATCGGCCAGTGTCGTCTGAGACAACCCCAAGCCCCGTAGTGATGTGCAGCGAAACCAAGCATGCTGTGCGCAGTACGAACAGCAGAACGCATCAGTACTTCTGTGTTTACATGTGCTTTCGTAACTTCCACTGTTTGTCCCATCATTCTTATTGCTTTGTAAAGAATGTGCCCTAAATTTAAGCGCAAATCGCTCGTTCGTCTAGTTTGTAAGTTCTACCTAATTTGCGTCTGCTTCTGCCAGCCTCCGCCAATCGCAGAGCTTAGCTCATGTGACGACATAGGTTCTGTTGCGGGAAATGAGCTGGTGGGTCGCATGACCATTCCCGTTTTTCCTAATTATGTAGCTTATTTGAGCGAAGTTTACGTTAAAAGTGGTGTCAGTATGATTCTAACGAGACAATCTTTTGAATGAACCAAACTTGTGTTTTCTCTTCATGGCTCCTTTAAGAACCCACTGCCGTTCGCACACCAGCAGCAGGATGCCATGCTTATAGATTTGCCCTACCGCGCGATCGGAGGCATTCGCTGAATGTACCGAACCACTGACTTGTGAGCGTGAGACATGTATTTGCCGCCGCATAAAACAATGTCCGGCTACAAACACAGCAGTAGCGTATTAGGTTTACCAAGATTTCACGGATTGCTCAAAAGACCTTTTGCGTTTCAGCGGCGGGTGGGAACCGCCAACAGCAATTTAATTACCGATACGACCGGGCGTGCTCCGCCACCGCGACGCTGCTATTTCACTTTCAGCTCGCCTTTTTTTGTTCGCTTCCCGTCAATAAAATGAACAGAGAATGCCTCCAGGGCGCAGAAATGTGCGATAGGGATTGAGCATGACGGGGAATAAACAGCGCTTCCAAAATGAGCGTTCGACCATACTTGCCCTCGCAAATTTTCTAGGTTCGAAATCTTTCCGATTCAGTGTGACGACTCATTCGCGGCGGCATTCAAGGGGCGCAGGAAATTTGTGCATCGAACAGATTCCGCTCATGCAAACACTTCTTTTGTCGTGGTGCACTTCGCACGTTTCTTGTATGAGCACTTTGCGCTTACGCTGATTGTTGATCCAGCCAACAACGGCGTAGTGACGCCACGACGAGCAGATTCTTTAAATCGAAAGTAAAGGCAATGACGGCAAAGTGCCCAGAATTAAGAAAATAAACATCATTGGAAATAAAATGTCGGGCGTCCTGCTGGCACGGCGAAACGTATACCCTCATAGGCAACCCCCGCGAGCACAAAGCGTGCGTAGGGTGGCACGCCGCCTTAGCGGGTTGAGAACGGAATTTATGGTCAAACCTGACAGCTCTCGGACGTTCTGGACGTTCTCCTTAAAGCACTGTTAAACTTCGCGCTGCTGACATACTGAATAAATGGCACTTACCGATTTTTGATGCCGCTGGGACGTCTGATATCCACGCAGGGCACGGAACAACAGCGTGTGACTGCGGCGTCGTCTGCTCGCGGCGCTGTCCCCAAGAAATGCCCGCCAGATGGCGCACCGGTGGCCGCAAAATGGCCGACTCAGCAAAATTCTGGTCTATATGCCACCGCGAAACGGTGCAGATAACGTTCACAGTACTCGATGCCGCCTTTTCTGCACCGAATTTCTATCGTAACCATCGTTATCCTAATGAACTCAATCTCAACCCAAACAGTTGGCATGATTACGGTGTTGAAGGCTTGATATACTTGCTAACGAACGCGATAAATAGTATACGTGCCAGTTTTCAGTGGAACAATTCGAAACCATTTAATATATCCAAACAGCTCTTTATTGTATTCCAACCCCTTCAGTCATAAAGGACAAATCCTGGCCTGCGCCGGATGACGTTCGATGAATTCAAGAAAATTACTCATACTTTCTTCGCTTGGACTGAGGAAACGGCCGCTAACCAGCTCGATTCTACGTTTTCTCTTCCTCCCTGTCCTCCTCCTCTTGAGTGCAGTTTTAAGCCTCCATACTGGTTTAAAGGCTGGTATAAAACCAGCTCGCGCCTATCAACCTACATTACTTGTTCCCCATAGTGCAAGTCGGCACACTTCCATGCCATGACAACGTAAAGTAATAGTTTCGAGCGTTAGGCAAGGTTGCCAAATCTGTTTTCCTTACATACGATTAGCTGGAATGGTAATGCCTTCTGCCAAAGCCGACAGCCCCCAACGACTGGATTTTGTTTTGGTCTTCCTTTTTGCTGTCTGACTAGATTTTAACCTATACCAAGCTATAACATACCATACTAGACACGATAACCCTCTAGCATCAACACACGATGATAAAGCGTATAACCGTACTGTCCGAGTTCAGAGAATTATTTCGGTAAGGTCACGCGACAAATGTTCATAATACTTACAAAACAAGAAATTTCGAAGCTAGTAACGGAAAACTTGGTTTATTTTGGACAGTTTTTCCATATCATATCAGACTCGCACAGTAAACCCCAACTGACAAGTTCAAACCAATCGTGAGCTCAGATTAACGCTACAATCTCCTAAATCGAAAAAACGCCGGTAATGAACCGCCAATCACAGCAATTACAAAGCAGCGCGGCAAAATTATCATTTCGGTGTCACGCGGTGCATTGAACTACAAAATTCTCAAGAAAATTATTTTAAATGCATAGCATTTTAGTAACTCACAATGTCACGCGGCGTTGGCGTGCCTTGTCGTAGTCCGCATGCGCGTCTTGTCGTAGTCCGCATGCGCGCCTTGTCGTAGTCCGCAGCCAGGAAGAAATAAAATAACAGTTTCCGGCGCCCGGTTTCGAACCTATGACGCCGCGGGCGGAACGCAAGGTGCCCGGCGCCCTACCGACCGAGCCACGAAACCGACACACATTTCGATGCACCGAACGCGCCTTATATCCTTCACTCATTTCTCGTTTGTTTCGAAAGCGCCACAAGTTGTCCCGCGCCTCCAAAAGATGGCGACACGGGTCCCGCGATCAAGAGATACGACTTGCCGGCGCACCCCCTCGGAAATGCTGTGCATTTGATCGTGCCCCTCGCGAGGGGGATGTCTTTTTTCCTACACCTTCGCTCCGCTCGAACACGACTAATACCCCTGTCAAACATGCCTAAGTGCACCTACGCCGAGTGCATTGGTGCTCGCCCAACGACGCATTGGCTGTGCGCTACTAAATGACGAAACAATGTGCTCTTCGCCATCAGGTCAGTGACGACAGCTGGACAAAAAGGACGGTCGGGATGGCGACAGAACGCTAGCGGTGACATCCTCCCCGATATTCGCGGTAGAACAAATTTCAGCCTTATTTTCATTTAATGAAAATTATCAGAAAGCATGGAAAATAACAAAACGCGGTCTTTTTGTACAAATAAAATAACATTACTATCACTTTTCCAAAATTTCAGACCCCTGCTGACGAGACTACTCATTCGACGAGCCGGGCAGTAAAGCGTGTATTGGGAACACGTTTCACAGGAAAGCGTCACAAGTGCTTGCCTTTTCGCTGCTCCCGCATGATATTGGTACTCAGCAGAGAACGGCAGGATATTTGCAAGTTGTGCGCTCAAGTAATCTATTTGGAATTTACAAGCAGTGGCAGTAGCAGGGAATCGCAGCTCAGAGGTCTAAGTGGATCCCGCGGTCCAAACCCGTATCGACGCTTCTCCTTTAACGGTTTGCTGAGATGCTAGTGGGAAATTCCCCACACAGATACGGCGCGTGCTCCTTCAGGGGAATTGCCCTCTCTCATTAATGCCTTTTTTCCGTATGTCCTGTGATGTCCTTTATTAAAAGCTGTTCTCTCTCTCCTCGTGTGTTTTAAACTAGTGCGGGATAACGCTTCAAATTCAGAGCTGTCAGAAGCTGGCAGAAAATACGCTTTTGAAGGCACCAAAGCATTAAAGCGGGCGATTTCTAGCACAGGCACTGTTGCCAGTAACAAGCGGACGACAGCGGCGCGGGTATAGCAGCGGCGCGAATGTAGCAGACGACAGCGGAGCGAGTCCCTAAGCCGACGTCAGAGGCAGGGGGTGCCTCTCAAACATTTCACTGCCAATACCCTTTTGCTCACGACTAATGGTTTGTAGGCCGTACATTTGTGCAAAGGTCTGTCTGGCCGAAGCATATCCGACCAGATGATATTGTAATTAATCAATTGCATTTGTTGCGGACCGTGCATACCATTGTAGTATTACGCCCGGTCAGTGTCACTTTTGTGAAGGAAAAAAATGTAAAATGTTTTGGGTGGAAAGTGTTCTTGATGCACTCCCATCTTAGGAGGGGGAAGAATTCGTACAGAAGATAGACTATATTGTATAAGTGTGCACCTAAATAGCATAAGCGTGGCAATTTTTATACAAGCATTACGATTGTTTCATCGTAAGCATGTCTGTCAGGCAATTCTTAATAAGTAACGACTCCCAAGAAGAGGCGTTATACAAGAAGCGGACACTTTCTGCACTCGCGATAGGTGGGCGCTGGCGGCGGGTAGCCATGCCTGCTAGCCAGCTTCTGTTCCTCTTGATATCGGCACTAGTATTCTGCGTTAACATTTCAATGATGCTTCACCAAAATATATTGTCGCCCTTTTTTCTGCAGAACATCTATTTCTACTGGGTTTTCCGTATTGAGTGTGGTCAATTTAGAAAGTTCTTAGAAGTCATTTAGGTGATAAGCAGCGTATATACGGCACTGTGTTGCTTTTAGGCAGAAATAGCTTTTCTTTCGTTGTATTTTTCTGTGCCCAACGCATTAATTTTTCTGCACCATCCCAAACGTCCTTGGAAGTGTGGGGATGTTTGCGAGGCTGACCAAGTTCGTGAGGATATTTTCTTCGGGCTGTAAGGCATACAGTACCTTCTTCAGAAAAGGGTTTTCCTTGTGGCTGCGTAGAAAAGTACCTACCAACAGCATGCATTTATTCGCAAGCAAATACAATGAGAAGATTTGTGCTATATATGCCAACGCGAAACTGCGCAGATAACATTCACAGTACTCGATGGCGGATTTTGTGTATTGAATTTCTGTCGTAACCATCGTTATCGTAAGGAACTCAACCTCAACCCAAACAGTTGACATGATTACGGTGTTGAAGGCTTAATAACGACCGCAATAAATAATATACGTGCCAGTCCGCAGACACCCGTTTTATTTACGGCTGTGCTACCTGCTGCTCAGTGCGTAGCATTAGACTGTTTAGTCTTCATAAGAGCATCTCAGAAATACTTTAGGGAATCCTACGCATTCTGAATACTTATCGAGGAGCTCTGAGCACTGAAACTTCCAAATACGCTGGATAGGACTAGGTACACACGATCGTCTCAGCGATTCTCTAAGAAAGTCGTTCTCTCTCTCCTTGTGTGTTGTAAAGTAGTGCGGGGTAAAGCTTCGAATTCAGAGCTGTCAGAAGCTGGCAGAAAATACGCTTTTTAAGGCACCAAAGCAATAAAGCGGGCGATTTCTAGCACAGGCACTGTTGCCAGTAACAAGCGGACGACCACAAAACCACAAAAAGCCGTTCGTTCCATGCATGGGAAACGTGTACGCCATTCCCCTGAAGGGCCGTAAAGTATATGTCGGCCAAACAGGTCGGTGCGTGAACCATCAACTGCGTGAGCATGACTACAATGTTAATTAGGTTGTCAAGGGCCACTTGGGCATTCATTGCCGCGATTGCGGTTGTACGCCCTTCTTCGACAGTTGTGCCGTCATCGCTCGTCCCGCCAACCAGAAGACAAGAGAAATAATCGAGGCTGCGGAAATAGCACGCCTGGGGGTTCGTTGCGTGTCCGCGCCATCCGTGGCCTTATCCGATAAGGAGATTGGCTATTTAAGTGGGGGGTGGGTGCGAGCTTAGTTAATGCCTCGTGCTGCCTTCTGCTCGACGTCACAGTGTTTGTGCGAATTATTTTTTGTGTGCAAATTTTGTCATGAGCTGTTTTTTCTGTTTCCTATCTTTGTTTCTTTTGATAAGTGTTTTTAAATTCACGCATTTTTTCAATAAACTTAGTAGGAAGTTAGCGCTTGAGCCCGTCGCCCCCCTTTGTCCTTGTCGTTTTGTTGGCGCTACACGAAGTCACAGAAATAGCACAACACAGGTTGCTGATATTCTCAAGCACACTAACGTTTCCTCTACCGGTGCATGTATAGGGAAAGCTGAGCCATATATTTCAACTTCACGGTGGTTTTGTAACACGTTCATACGAAAATAAAAATAACAAAATTTTCAGCGAGAAAAACCGCCGCCTTTTTGTAATAAGGGGGATGTTTCATGTGTTAGATATTTGAAATGCCTTTGTATTTGTAATTAGTGTCTATGCGGCATGTGTGCCTGCACTGTTAGGTAAAGTGCCTTGACCTTATTTTCAAACATAATATATACTGCGCTCGTTTTGTTGCAGTGGAAATGCTCCAACATAACAGACGACAGTGTCTTCACAACATATAGTGGAAAAACGTTTGTCGCCGAAAATCGAAAGTCATTGAAAGAACTGGTAAGTGAAGGGTACTGAAAGCTTCTTTTGACAAAGTGTAATGATATGTTTGGAACGTAGCTGGATTTCTTTGCAAGCACTAAAGGACACACCATGGCGCATTGAATTAGGTTTGAAATGATTTATTTAGATATGATATCGTCAGTTTTCACTGTCGTAGTACTACCCATCGTCAGATACATCTATCCTCGCCTTCCTCGTGCATAACTTGCGGGCCCAAATAGTTTTGACCGCAGGCGCCTCAGCACGCGCTAGAACTGGCGGCATCGGACATCGCGAACTCAAATCCCGTAATGACCCCACCATAAACGCCAGCTTCAAACAAATCTCGCTCACGCTGACGCTGCATAAATTGCTCTAAAGAACGGCGGCCACCCGTCTTATCCACTATCTAGTAGACAATGTTTTCCACCCACGCCTTAGGGGATTTCACCCTAACCTTGCGGCACACGAAAGGCTGGACTTGCTGCGATGGATGCTCTATCCGAGGTGCACCAAGCGGCCAAGCATATTGATAGCATTTGATCTAAGGCCTTCGTCAAAGTGTCCGACCAAGCTGTCATCGAGACCCTTCAAGACGCGTACCATGGGGAGGCTTCTAAACTCCGTTCCTAGCTTTCTGGGCTACTGCACCTTCGAGGTTAGTTCCAGCCATCGTGACGCGATTTTCTCCAATCGAATGGGAGTTCCACAAAAATCTTTATTTCACCTTTCGTATTTAACGCGGTCATGACCCGACTAGCTGGGTGCCTAGCCAAAGTCGGTAGAGTTCACTTAACGGCCTTCACCGACGTCACACTCTTGGCTGAAGCGGAGAGCAGCACTGCAGTACTGACCGCGCCAACTGTCGGCTTCAGGCGGCACCGACGGCGTTGGAGCAGCAACTATTCACCACAGGCATGCAAATGTACATGGACGAAACCAACTACACCCTGTATGAAGAGGCACCCTTGGAGAGCGGGAAGGTACGACTCTGCACGGGTGGGCAACAGCTCATGCGATCGGAAGACGGATAGATCCCCTTCTGGGGGGTTCAAGTGAGCGAGAAGGGACGTGCGGAGGAATGGCTGAGACCTAAAACCACTGTGACGGCAATACCCCCATGTGACAAAAAAAAACAAATTTCGAGGCGCCACATCCAGACTGGCTGTGACCTAGTGCAAGCCTTCCTCGTGTTGCGGACAGCGTACAGTGCAATGTGGTTTAGTTTCACAAAAAAAGCAAACGGCCCAACTTGAAGCGATGTATATGGGTGTGCTTTGCATAGCCACTGGTCTCCCGGTTACACGAAAGAAGAGCTATACTAGTACGCTGGTCTGCCAACACTCGATGCGAACATCAACAGCTATGTGCAGGGTATGGAGGAGCTCCGTGGCCTTACCCGAGCAGGACAGCACCTGCTCTTAGAAGACGGCTTCTAGAGACAATAGATTTTTCCTGAGAGGCTGAGTCCTAGCGATTGTCGCGGAAGGCGCGCAAAGCAGTGTTGAGCCGCAGTCGTAGTCAGGAGCTCGGGCGCGGAGCTCCCGGTCACCTCTAGATTCGTAATGGGAGGGTTTGGCAAACGCAGCTGGGGTAACAAGGAGCATTCCCAAATAGGGTCTGGCATGGTATCTCGAGCACCCCATACCGGGAAGCACCCCAACATAGAAACATGCTCTTATTTGCACCACTCGAGGTCCGCAGCATTGGTGAAATAACACACGGCCACATCCACTGTTTATTGAACATTGGGAGGATGAAGTGGGGAAGGAAGAAAGTCCCCTGACTTATAGGACAAACCAACTAAAGCACGCTCACTAGCGACGCACTGTTGCACTGGCTGAGGTGGACACAAGCAGCGAAAATAAAGCGCTACGTATATTTGTGGACGCGTCCTGGCACTCCGAAAATTCAACCGCGGGGATCGCTGCTTATTGTGAAAATACAGGCGCACACAGCACCTTTTTGCTTAAACTACGGTAAGGGCCACCAAAAACAGAGCTAAGGCTTCATGCCACGCTGAAAGGTACTCAGCTTTCCTGAAAGGCAATTGGCATGGAGCTCGGCGAATCCCAAGAAATTGCCATTTATTCGACAGCAAAAAGGCAATTCCAGATCTCAAGGAACTTGCACAACGCCAGAACACGGCACATTAATTAACGCTCCGAGTGACCAGCATTTCAGCTATCAAGTGGGTCTCAGGCCAGGCATGCAACCTTGGTAAGCAGCAGCCCCACGGGCTGGCGAGCGGCACAAGTTGGTCAAGGGGCTCAACCACGAGAGTTCGAGAGTGCAGAAAACGAAAGGCGGCAAATGAAACGTCACCGACTCAACCTCCTAGCTGCCATCCCCAAAACAGACGACCCGTTACCCAAAGCACTGTATAAGGAAAACTTCGATACAGTTGTCAGTAAAGCCCAGTCTGCCCATGCCATAGCAGATAAACCTATTGCTTTGTGGCAGTGGCGAAAAACCGAAGTTACCTCGACCGCCCGCCGTCACCACCGCCAATAAAGGGCTAAGGATGGGGAAGTGAAACTACCCCTCAAGTGTATTACCTCGTTTGGGAGTCCGAGGGTCTCAAGTCCACGACACCCTGCACGGGGCAATTTGTGTATTCAAGGTGAAGGTATTGGCGACATCGCGGTACCCGAACCCGCATACTCGCGCCGTATTCTAGAAACCGCAAATGGTGGTGGTCGGAGCCGTGGAGGAGTTCCGGCTGGTGACCTTGTCTGTTTGCGAGGCAGGGAGTTGCGGGACCTCTCTCGGCATCACAGTAAACCGAGTGAAGAAAGTACCCCCAGTCCTCAGCTTTATTTTTATGCCATTAAGCATTTTTGAACACCCCTCCAACATGATCTGTCCATGAAAAGGGGCCGCACCGATGTTCCATTTCTCTTCCAAACATCACTCGTCCGAATCCTGACAACTCCTCTTTTTGTATAAAATCAGTATATGAAACAAAATGTGTTTCTTTCTTCCAGTCATATTCCTCGTCTCCAAGTTCCCTGAAGGAATCCTTGGCAAATCTTTCCAAGCTAAAAAAGCGGACAGGTGGGGAAATTAGTCGAAGTAAACATCCAGCAGCAAGCAAGGCTCCTGACCGAAACACGTATGGCAGATCTGGACATCAATTTCATGCCCCACCGCAGCCTCAACAGCTCACAGCACGTGATAGCTGAGACAGATCTGCTAAACTAAAGAGAGGCCGACCCTCTGGAAGGCTTTGGGGCTAAATGCGTTACAGGCGTAAAGAGAATCACCAGCCGCCGGAAAAAATAGAAATATCAACGAAACACATAAACTTAATCACAGCTTTCTGAACATATCAATGCCAGTTTCATTCAGGGTGGAATTCGTCCCTACATACCTAACTCGCTCACCGCTGCTTCATGTGCCAGTGGTTAGGAACGGTATAAACTCTTGCCGCAGCAAAACAACCTGGGCGAACTGCATCGCAAAGGACCACCGCAGCGACAACTGCAACACCACCACCCCCACTTGTCCTAACTGCTGGGGACAGCACGCGGCATACTCCCGGACCAACAGAAAATTTCATCAAGAAAAGAAAATGATCTTTCCAGAGGCCCCATAGAGCTCTGCCTCTTTCTACCTGCGAATGTACGCCGACGCAGCTCGCCGGGGAGTGGAGCTGCGTCTGGTTTCCGCGGCAACGCAGGTCAGCGAGACTGACCAGGTGCCGCTCTCGCCTCCCGTCGGGTTGCCGCTGGCAGCCCAGGCTGTTACTGCACCATCTGCCAAAGAGGTAGCAGTCGCAATAGCAGCCAGCAACGGTGGGGTTAAAGCAGCTCTTCCCGTCTTTGCCTTTCCGGCCCCAAGACACTTGATAGCACTGAGCCGCGAAGGGACGTGAAGGGAGCCGCGGTGACGCCTTACCACCGGGCTTCCTATGCCACCCGCGGTGCTCCCCACGCCCTCAGAACTGGCAGCACAGGCAAAGAACACACGAAAGGGTGCGAAGTTCAGAGGTCCCGGTTAGCTGGACACCCCCGCGACTTCGGATGACGACATGGACGTCGAGGCATTCCTGCTTGTATCGCAGCGAAAGGAACCGGCTGTGGCGTCCAGGTCAGTAGAGAAAGTGGAAAACCACCTCCAATAATTCAAGCCCCGAAAGACTGTACATAAACACGCAGATATTGCAGTTGATCTAAACTTAAATAATGGGAAGAGAAAATGTCATGCAATGCAACTGCAGAGGCCTTGTTAAAAATCTTCATGTACGATTTATTACATTCCAATAAGCGAAGTGTGATGTCTCAGAGAAGCTCGTTTAAACTCCAAGCACATGGATTCTTTTATTGGGATGGTGTGGCAATCATTGTTGCCCGAAAATTCTTGACGCGTCACAATACCGAATTAAGCACCGTCCTTGAGGCTGGTGCCATTCGTACAATAGTATTTAAGAGGTTAATATGGTATGCTCCCTTTACATCTCTGCAATGTTGGGGCTTAGCTTGTGGCAACCGAAAGGCGCGGCTGTCCTTTGCAACAATACCGACGTATGAGTTGGCCAAGTATCCCCCAGCCCCCTGAACGTGCCTCCAACTCATTGGAGATGCGGTACTCGCAGTCAGTAGGAAAGAACTTTGCGTGGATACGTGCCATGGAGTCGGCTCACAACGCCAACGGGGCCTAGAGATACCATTGAACGGCTGAGATCTCCTTGGCAAGCGGAAGGACACAGGTCAAGACGAATTCGTCCGTTGCACCGGACACCATCTTGTAAACCATGAAACAGCGTTCCTTGCTATTAGCCCCTGCGCGTTCAGTAGCACGCAGCCACGTCTTTGTCGCGATACGTGACATGGTCGCAATACGTGACACGAACAATGCTTTGCAGTTTGGCTGTGAGAACTGGTAACCACAAGCTATATAAGGATTTCGTATATTGAATTAATACAGTGGCCAAATCTCTACATCGCAGACTAAGGACCCACCATTTTTGGGTAGAGGCAATGACCTATAGGGAAGCTACACCAACCACAACGTCGGCTCTAGTGCGCCGCACAAGTGGCAAAGGATGGGGTGGTGGTGTCGGTGGGCAAAGGCAAGTGAGAAATACTCTGCACTTGGCGAGGATGTTACGACTCTGGAAAAAGACGGCAATGGTAGAGAGGACCATAAAGGGCCGAGCACCTCCAAACACAATTGCTTTGCTTTCAAGACATTACACAATTGCGTTGCTGTCAAGACATTTCGATGTAAAATTAAAGACATGAACATATCGAGGACCTCCGATTTTTCTATAAAATGCTTCGACATGGTCAACACACGCCGCTGCGTGAAGCGCCCACACCACCGGGAGAACCTTGGGGTTAGACAGGCACAGCTTGGCAGAAGAAACAACTCGAGGTTACACGGCCGTAGTTCGGGAAGTGGGAGGGAAGAAATGATCAGGGATAATTTGGACTCAATCAAGTTGATGCGTGATATGTTGGAAAGGGGACTGTGAACCTTGTCACACTACCCTTGCCAGGCCACATAATTTAAAAATCTACAGCGTATAGCAAATTAGGGTTGTTTTAAGATATATGTGAGGAGGCGTTGCGGGGGCACGCATGGGGCAAAGAATAAGAAATGCGAATTGTGGATAGTGCAAAAATTAATTTATTCATTTCAATACTTCAATGCATAACAGAAGGGAGTGGTGTGTGGCATTATATAAAAAAAATTACACCATCTTCCCGTGGGGAACCCTGATGAGGATGCGAAGCATCGTGGCGGTTCCGTGTGGTTCCATTGTGTTGCCGTTATGTTGAGTGATCAGGTTTTCACTAGCGCCAGAGGGAATTAAGCGTCCGGGTCCATACCGGTGGCAAAGGCACGCAAGTGCTGTTGTGTTACGGTGAGCAGGCGGTGGTTCTCGAGGCGCCGAAACTCGTCCATCATGTTCTTGTCGATGTTGTCTCTGTGGTAGAATCGGTAGTCTCCGTCAGCTTTGGTGAGGTAAAGGTTGTTGACATTGGTGCACCGGCTGAGAGCAATGTACACGCCCTCCTCTTCGCAGCTTTGTCTTCTCCTTCTTCGGCGGTTCCCCTACGGGAAGATGACGACGGTGGTTGAACGCGAACCTATCTCGTGATGGATTCTTTGGTTGGCCAATCCCTAGGGGCATCCTGCCACAATCAGTATCAGAGGCGCTGCGGACGGGGCTGGTTGAGCTGCAAGGCGCGTGGCGCTTCCTGCCGCAGCTGTCCCACGGGAAATTCAGCATCCCCCTCTAAAGTTTTCAGTTCGTCGTTTGCGTTGACGTTCAGCTTCGCGTGCCTTCGTTGTATCAGTAGCTTTTTGACGTAGTTTGGATGAATCAAGGACATAGGGCGCGTTCGTAGCACTTGTTCCTGTCCCGGATTTGTAGTGTAGTTGGAAGAGAGCACCGCGTACGTCCCGTTGCGGCCAGAGAGTCATGGGATCGGAACCGGGCGCCGCTAGCTATTTTTTTTATAGTGTAGTATCGCGGAGCTGTGGGTGTAAGGAGGAGAGTTGCGCATGCGCAGTGAGCGTGTGGACGGCGCCGCCATCAACGACGGAGGACCAGGCGAGCCTAAGAAATGCTCCGCATTTAAAAAAAAACAAATAGGAACAAATCATTGGGGACAGTAACAAGAAACATAATGCAATCACAAGGAACAAAAGTAATTTTAAATTGTGGTCTGAAATGAAGGCACATCGATAATACAAGCTATTGCAGGGGTCAGGCTATTCCATTCGTCAGCAGTTTTGGGAATGAAAGAGGCAAAAAATAAGGTAGTGTTGGAGTAACGAATGTATATCTCATTGCGATGGTCAATACGGTTGAAGAGTCCGAGTGGAACCATTTCTGCAGTGTGGCGAGTGTAAGGGCGGCATTAAAGATAGGTTGGGGACACCAAACAGGTAACCATGAAGAGTAGTTCCGGCAAGCCGCTTTCCACGAGAGGGCCTAGCATGATCCGGTCGGAGACGCAGATGTACACCTAAGCCGGGTGCAAGATCGAGGCAATCAAGAGTGGAGTAGATGGAAGGCTCCGCCACGCTGAGGTAACCCTGAATAGGTGTGTTATTTCTCAAATTTTTAGCCCATCGTTTATACTGTACAAAAACTAACCTACTGTTCTTTACATACGTATAAAAGTGATAATTATTCTGCAGCTTCCACCGCGTATACCTCGGTAAAAGGCTACTAAAATAGAACTTACTTTTTAATTTGTGCTGCTAGAAAGCTTGAAATTGTTCTCTTGAATAGAACGCATGAATGTGTACACACCAAATTTGCCGAAATCAGAGTAAATGGCTTGTTGCATAACTTCCTTCCAATGGGACTATTGCCCTACTCCCAGTATTTCCGCAGTTTATTTATAGTACAGTCAAATCCCGTCATTGTGAACCTCAGAATAACGTTTTTTTTTCAGATTAACGAACATTTTGAAAACCCCCACCAAATCCCCATTATTTCTATGTAAAAATGTTTCACTACTACGAATTTCAGGACACCAATTATTACAGAATAACGTATCGAATTTTATCATCCTCATATAAAAAACTTCAAAATAACGAATTCCGAGTGTTCGAAATTACTCGTGTTGGTGTTAACAACGAACCAACGAGGTCGTGACCGTAATCAATGTGCTAAAGGCCGCGGAAATGATTACCGGGACCTGGTGGAGCGTGACAGCGACCACCATCGGGAACTGCTGGAGGAAGGCCGGCCTACTTGAGACGCCACCTGAAGCCGAACACATGGTTCCAGAGAGTGAAGATTGTGATGCATGGGAGAAGTCGCAGAAAAGCTCACCGTGGATGCTGCAGTCACCTTTGAAGATTGCGTGTAGTGCGACAATGAAGCATGCAAGTCAGCTGAACTGACTACTGAAGAAATCGTCAACACCGTTCGCCGCGATGACGGAACCAACGACGAGAAGGCCTAGAGTAGCGGCGACGACTCTGAGGCAGGGCCCGCAAGCCAAGGCGAATAAGCCGTTGCAGTGCATAGCAAAAATGCGCACTTTTCTTAGAACGTGCAACAATGCCACCGAGGCAGTGCACAAGAACGTGGACAGCTTCGAATCGCTCGTCTTGCAGCAGTCGAGGGGCACACGCCCGGCAAAGATCATTGATTTCTTCAAATAAACGGGCATCCAGACCCACGTTAGAGGTTAACGCTATTGTGCACGTGTTCCCAGTAAAGGTAGATGAATGCTTTTGTTTACAATTTTACCGCGCATTTTTTATGTTTTCACTACGATTTTTTAAAATAACGAACTATTTTTGGCGGTCCCTTGAAATTCGTTGTGTCGAGATTTTACTGTATATTTTTTACTGTATATTTTAGTAAGGTTTTACTGCCACTTAAATAGACGTTTCCAAGGTGAGCATTGGGCGTATAGTATTTTTTCCCCGTAGGTTTTGGGAGGAGTGTTGGAAGTGCTGTTAGGCTGCATGATGAGTATATTTGTTGCTTTTAGGTGTTTTATAGAAGTGCTGTGGGGAAATTTTTGACGATATTTGGGCGCGGTTATGAGGCCCATAGCTCGTATTTGTTATTTTAGGTGTTGAGTAACCGCTTTGGGCACAACTACTAGTTACTTTTCAATACTTGTTCTTATTTTTAATTACTAGTTACTAGTAATTGCTCGTTTTTTCTAACATTCCAAAGCAAAACTTGGAAGGGCTTTTTTTGTGCACACAGACAATTTATTTCACAGTAATTGCATACATAGAAACTTGCTTCTCCAACCATAAATACCCACACAATATTAAAATGCCCAATCAATAAAGCATGTACTACGAGGATACAAGGTATCTTACTGAGAATACTAGGTATCTTGCTGATAACTTTAATTAACAGAGCTCTCTTCAACGAAAATAAGTCACCCATTAGCAAGCACTGAAGTCCACCAGGCATTCGTAGTTGCGCTGTTGGTTTGCACTTGCTCCACAAACAGATTTCCGCCGCTTGGCATGCTTCCTACGAAGCCACGGAAGCACCGGCATTACAGGGATACCAGATCTCTCTAAATCTCTTTTGAACACTTACTGGCACGTGTTGTACAGCCGATCTGAAAAAAAAAGGAAAAAGAAGCAGCGTTGTAATGACGCGGCACTTGTCACTCCGTGCGTCATGGGATCGGAACCGGGCGCCGCTAGCTATTTTTTCTAGAGTGTAGTATCGCGGAGCTGTGGGTGTAAGGAGGGGAGTTGCGCATGCGCAGTGAGCGTGTGGATGGCGCCGCCATCAGCGACGGAGGACCAGGCGAGCCTAAGAAATGCTCCGCATTTAAAAAAAACAAATAGGAACAAATCATTGGGGACAGTAACAAGAACAATAATGCAATCACAAGGAACAAAAGTAATTTTCAATTGTGGTGTGAAATGAAGGCACATCGATAATACAAGCTATTGCAGGGGTCAGGCCATTCCATTCGTCAGCAGTTTTGGGAATGAAAGAGGCAAAAAATAAGGTAGTGTCTGAAGTATTGCCTGAAGTTTTATATAATGCTGCGCAAAGTTGCACGGCGGGCAAGACGAAAATGACACCCTTGCAGCGACTAACTTCTCAAAATGCTTTCGATCACCCTCTTTCCCCCTTGTGTAGTGTTGGGTTAGTGCTTTTACACCCCCCTCCCCCTGTGCTTCTCCCTCTCTCCCCCTAAAGTGGCCATTCCCGTCGTTGTTACACGTCCGCTCAACGAACATGCTTACAGCGCTGCCGAACAACACACTTCCGCCGACCCCACAGAATGTTTCCGCGAATGGCACGTGCTGCTTCAATTTGCACCTGCGATGCGCATGGAGAGCTCCTTTTGTTGACCTCCCCATTCCGCCGCTACCATCATACTCCCCAGTGAAACCCAAACAGCCGGTAGGTGCATGCGGAGGTCATCCGCCACGTCCGAGGCTCGGCAGGCCCCCCTCGCACTTAAAGGAGGACTGACACGAAATTTCTCGCTTTCAGTTTTTATGCTGTAAAGAATACCTATTGGCCCAGTAATTACAAAAATCGAACCGAAAGCCGTCAGCCGCCAACACAGAATTAATTATAGCACGTATATTGCAACCAATTTCAAATTTGGTCGCCGCGCGGGAAAATGGCCGTTCGAAGGCCAGCCTGCAAGCGGGCCAGCTTTTACGTCACGGTCTCACCCCTGATGTCAGGGGCGTTTTTCTTTCCTCCATGCGTTCGCCGCATCGTCTGCTACGATTGCACATGTTCCGCGACTCGCTCGCGCAGTCGACATGTCGTCTGAATCGTCAGACTCGGATGAGTCACTGCCACCCGACAGACAGAACAACTTTATTTGGCCAGGCGATTAGGCCGGCGATGTCTTCGCCGTCGTCCGTTTTTTAATATCACTGCGGCTCGAACCCGCGCAGACCGTGATAGCAACAGCTTGTCGCCACTCTTCTAATCAATCTGATCACGAAAAAAAAGCTCCACATGCGAGAAAGTAGATGTTAGTGTGTTGAAAATTGTGCTAGGAGTTCTCAGCGCTGAATTTAAAAGTGGCGTTAAGATATTTGCCGCGATGGAAAGCCTACGCTGACCGGCAGCGGAGGTTCGGCGCTCCGACCCAGCACTGCCGGCACCACGGTGCAGCGAGCGGCCGAAAGATGGCGCCACCTGCGCGCTAGAATCGAAACAGGCCGCGGCAGATGTCTTGGTCACCGATCGCTGAAACGGAAATTATTGCCAAAATAAAGCTTCATATGCGAAAAAGGGGATGATAGTGTGGTGAACAGTTGTTTGTAAGGGATGGTCATTCGCAGTTCTACAGATACCAGCGATCAAATAGTCGCCACGATACTAAGTTCCCAACACCCAAGGTGACCCGTGCAACCCTGAGCACGCTGGCTTGGGCGACAGTTTTTGCGGCCGCCGGCGCGCACGAACTCAGTCCACGTTTAGCGCTGCATGTTGTCGTGTGGAAAATAATGCATCTTGGCGTCATCGTCGATTTGCTCGGACAGGCTTCCACGAGCAGTACTTCGCATACCGCGAGCTTGCCATTGCACAACTTGGGCGAGCTCGGCGACGCGCACCGCCGCGTCGCCGCGGTGCCCGTCGACATCGTGCACCGCGCAGTTTACGGCACCAGTGCCGAACACCATGCGCCGGCATCGAACTGAAGAGCAAAGACGTCGAACACGCAACGTTTACAAGCATTGCTCATACAGCTACGCCCACGTCTCCTGCCCAAACGAATACCACCGACAACAGCAGCGCAGGATATAGTTTCCGGTTCTGAAAACGACTATATGACGTCACCCTGACCCTGCCAGACACGCAGGCCAATGTTTCGTCACACCGAAAGCGATTGCGCTAGTGCTGCCGATTAGTGGAAGCTCGCGGCCTGGACAATCAAAATCCATTTTAGATGTGATTCCGGCCTCGGATCGCTGCAAATAATTAAGAAAATCGGCTCTGCTGGCGCTAGCTCGGCAAACTTCAGCTTCTCCCGCAAATGATGAGCCACGGGTACAGAGTGTTTTTGTTTACTTTTACAGCGTTCTAGCTTAATTTTCATCGCTTTTCACAGTGCGGAAATTTTTCATTCTGCTCGCGACCCGCGCAGAGAAAAATACGAGTCTAGCGAAATCCGCATTGCTTTTACACCGGTCGGCCTCCTCACTGATGTTTCGGGCATGGCGCCCTCGAGGTCTCACTCACTATGCTCGCCTCGACAGCCGGGGCATCGCCGGTACACTGACTCGGGAAACTGAGGTTAATTTGACACTACATGGGCCACAGGTCGCCCAATATGGTGATTACAAAAGACGTGCAATGATACTTTGAACCTGCTCGCAGCGGCGGTGAAACATTATTTTCAACGAGGAGCCACTGTCCGTGTGCGGCCACTGCATTTAGGCCTCGCGTTAGTTCGCTGGCCCACCACGTCAGCTCGAAGGTCGTTCACTCGGAGAAGACTTTGCAGTATGCCGCATGTTATTCCAGGCTCGTACCATTATTTCACAACGAGCGCTGTTTGGCGGGAAGCACCTCGCATCAATTCGTGCGGCCGCAAGTTCCCATCGACCCAAATTTCGATGACAACAGGCAGACATTTTGTAAGGAGGCATAGAGGCGGGAGGGTGGAGGACTTTCTCATGCACTACCAGTGAGTCAGCAAGTATAACAGGTGGGACGTGCCCGCTTAGCTCGGGAATATGTTCTTTTCTTTAGACCTTGCCGCGTTGCTGTGGTTTGAGAACCATGAGCACACATTCCATACGTGGGACAGTTTCGTCAACGAATTTCGGGTGAGCTTTCGCGGCACGGTTTCCCGAAAGAAGGCAGACCAGACTTTCGCGCAGAGAGCTCATGTCCCCAGTGATACTTTCAGCACATACATTGAAGTCCTCAAACTGAGGCCTCGTTAACCGTTCGATGCCAGACGAGGAAAAGTGGCCCACCTGCTTAAAGGTATTGCTGAGGACGTCTATAACTACCTCATAACTAAGGAGGACCTGGCGTCAACTGAAAACGTAATTCGCCATTGCCAAGCTTTCGAAACCATGAAGATACGACGCATCTCCCCAAGAATGGACCCCTTAGGGGAATAGGAATGAGCGTACCGCTTACAATGAAGACCATACCAGGCGTAAAGATTTCAGTCCCCCACTTTGGGAGTATGAAAATTACTTTTAGTAGTCAACCCATCCCGCACCTGTCGGCTACTCCAGAGCACGCAGTTTCTTAGGTCAACCGGTCGCATTTCGTGAACAGCGTACTTGCTACAACTGTGGTATCAGTGGGCACTTGCTGCCGGCCTCCTCAGCAATACGAACCGCCACCTCGACAACCATACATAGATAACCAGACCAACTCGCCATTCCAGCGGTAGTTCTTGCCAACTACAATACGCAACTACTGCCCTGGTTCTGACAGGAGCTTCCCTCCGAGCACTTTACGGCCGCGACCTCAACGCACGGCCCTGCGCGAGGCCACCACCCTAGGGAAACTAGGTGCAGCGCCGACGGAGGTGAGGTCGCGGGCCGGTCATTTTCGCCAATTCCCCAGCCCGTCGCTATGTCGAAGAACAAAGTGACTGTTTCTATAGATGGTGTGAACAAAGCTTTGATAGACACTGGAGCTGCGGTTTGAGTGGAGTTTCGCTTCTGTGACCGAAATATTCAGTTTCGTGTAGCCGGGGCCGAGCGTTTGCTTCCAGTTAGACCAGGCAACCCATGAAGCTATATTCGGGATGTGAAACTCTACTGTTTTATGAACGTGAAGTTCGGATCTGAATTATGTTGAAGGGTGCAATGACACAGCATGAAGGCTTGTTTAGTAACTGATGATGTCCTGCTACCTGCCATGCGGCTATGTTTGTCTCCGTAAAATCCAAAACATTTCATCAAGAGAGCTGCGAATTTCTAGTTTAGGCAGATGCCACAAACCCAGTTTAGGATAATAAGCTGATACCCTGCCTTTCACCATATGCTACGGACGTAGCAGATGGTTATTTACAAGTCGTGTGGAACCACAGGCAAGACGGGGTACAATAAAGGCCTGTGAGCAGCAAGCCGGGGGAAACTTTTGTTCGCCTTCTTCTACGGGCTCGAACAATATACAGAGTGATAAAAGTTAAGTGGACAGGTCTTTAAATAGGCATTTAATTCTACGTGAATACCACCTCTACAGTGAGGTTGTGCGCACAGGGGGAAACCGAAGGAGGTGCTAATTATTGCTGTCGGTGGCTTAATTAACTAAAATTGATAGTGGCTGTAGTAAGACGGCATGTTTTGAGAAGTTAGAGGCGATTGTGTTTCAATGCAGTTCCATTTGGAAGAATTATTATAGCGCAACTGTACTTCGAGGTATCGAACCGCGAAGTTTAATTGCCGTTCACATGATTTGCATGCTAGAAAGTAGGCCTGCTCGATTTACGGGCGTTGTGGCAGCGTTGTTGCAAGCTTCTGGCAGCCCGCGGGCTGCCAGAAGCTTGCTCTTGGGCAGGAAGTTGCGTAATGATTACGTTGTTCAAGCGCCTCGAGATACACCGGAAGCCGGGCCCGAGAAATCCCAGCTGCGGCGAGCTCTGCGGAGCAACTTTTTTTCGGTCGTCTGCTACAGTTTCAGCAGCAAAATGTCGGACGACGCAAGAAGTACGCTCGCTGCTCTCCCCGGCGCATTCTTTGCGCACCGCCGCCATTTTGAAAATAAAGAGTACGATTGCGAAGTCGACGTTTTTAATGTGTGCGTCGTCCTCGCGATGGTCCAGTGGGAAGAACGGCATCGCGTACCCCTCTACGTGGAGAACGTTGTGCCGACCTACCTGGAGTTCGAGTTCTGGACATTGTTTTGCCTGTCGCGGCGTACAGTGGCAGCCCTGGTTGCTGAATTTTAACATTCTGAATTCTACCCGAAGGACTGCGAGGAATCCCCGAAATGCCTGCACAGAAGACAGTTCTGATTGGCCTGTCGTACATCGGTACACAGCGCGCCATGTGCATGATCGCGAATTCTACTTCAGCGAGTCATGTGTTCATGCCGCAATGTACCGACTCGTCGGATTTGTTTATTTCTATCACCGGATTGGAAATCCAGCCAGACTGAGCAGAACGGGAGCTCAACAAGCGGGCGTTCCACACTCTCGTTCGCCAAAGAAGCAGAGAACTGCCGAACATGATCGGCGCGATTTATGGGTGTCGCATTTGTAGACCCTCGGAGTCCGAAGTGAGTTACAACCGCAAGAAGTTTGACTCCTTCGTAATCCAGGCGATCTACAATGCGGACATGGTGTTCATCGACGTGTTTTCCGGCTTTCCTGGCAGAACCCACGACGCCACAGTGCTGCGAGAGAACTTTTTTTTTTTCCGGTGGAATAACCGAAAACTTTCCTTTATGAAACGCGGACAACCAATGTACTCGCTAGAACCCCTTACAAGAAATAATAAACACAGGCATGCCTTTTTCTAGAATTGCGACGCCGTCCTCTCCCACGAGCTGAAATAGGCCCTCCATGTCAGCCGGCCAGAAAACGAACCGTAAATGACCGTTTATAGGCTCGAATCATGTCATCTCACTTGTTCAAAAAAACGGGTGTTCTAATGAGAAAAATAAACTTAAATGTGGGGAAAAGTGATTTTTCAGTTCAAAAAAATAAATACAAACCATCAAATCAGAAAGAACAAAAAATATGCGCGATTTTATTTTGAAACTAGCCGTGCCGCTCTCCGTTTGTTGTCTTCTAGCAGTGCCGTCTGCTATCTGCCAGATCTGTGCCCCATAGAGTTTCTTAGTAAGTGTACATTGTAAGAAACTCGTATGCCGTGCCCGCTCGCTGCCAGGCCACGACCGCCCGGGCGGCTCCGGCAGCTTGGCGGGAGCCAGAAGTAGCCAACCCAGAAAAAAACGTTCTGGCGCCGCCGGAAGTCACGTTTTGGGCTGCCTGAGAAAAACGAATGACCAGAAGTGGAAAATCGAACAGGCCCAGTGACGACCGGCGCAAAGCTCTTCCCCTTTGTTCTGTTTCGATAGTTGTTCTATGTACTGCAGATTGCGATAACGCCAGCCAAGACTGAAAGGGTGCCAGTTATCACTTTTTCCTATGCCTCTACCCTGTTGTCGAACTAAACACCGTACACAGCAGGCGCATCACAAAAGGGAGAAGCTTTGCGCCGGTCTTGACTGCATTGCATCTCGTAGTAAGGATTCGCTAGAAGAATTCTGTCAAATGGAACTGCGTGGAAACACCATTGCCTTTAACTTTTTAGTACAAACATGCATGCTTAGTCCAGCGGCTGAAAAGTTAATTCAGTTTAGTTAAACCACCGACATCAATTGCCGCGCTTTAGAAACCAGGAAAATACGACATATCTCCTCAAGTATGGACGCCTTGGGTTCATTGTGTCTCTTTGGCGCATAACCTCAATGCAGCGCTGGTCTTGACGTACATCCAAGCGTCTAATTTTAAAAACATCATTCGACTTAACTTTGAACACCCTGTATATATATGTCACCCAGAACGTTTGGAATTTTTTTGTAGTACACATGCAGGCGCGAAATCGGGGAACGCTGAAAATTTCCAGAGGTCAGCTGAATAGCTTGTTCCCAGCTTTCATATATGGAGGTGCATATGTGCGCTTGCAAAGTCATCTCCAGAAAATTTCAGAAAAAGAACGGGACCATGTGCAACCATAAGCTCCACGCACAAAACCAGTCATTTGAAGCACTACAAATTATTGCATGGAAATGAAGATGCAGATAAGAGAACGAAATAAAAGGCCACACCAGAGATAGGGTAATTTACATATGTCATACCTGCCAACCCCCTCACACTATGCGTATCGTGGCCCAGTTTATCTAGTTTGCCAAAGTTTCTGGATGCCAATCGAGAGCAGGCAGAAACTGTGGTTATGAACTTGCAAAACAGAAGAGAAATCTCCGCCGCGCCTTCATGTGAAATCATTGATAGTACAGACAACCGAGCGAATGTCGCACCGAGCCCAAGAAAACTGCTTCCACTATGCTGACGCTGTCTGCCTCAAAATTTGCACGTAATTACGCGTCCCACAAGCGTCCCATGTGGAAGGCGAAAACTTTCATTTAGGAAAGTTTTCGTCGGTGTTTTCGATCTCTTCCATAAGTTACTTGGACCGCCAAATTGCAGTTTTTCCATCCAGCTGTGTTGTGGGAGTGGATCCATGTACAATTCGCATCGACCTTCAACTGTCATTGCTAGGAAGGCAACAAATATTCTGTACCTGTATTGGCTTATTAGGTTAAAATGCAAAAGGTGAGAGCTGGGCCAGTTGGTACACAAGAACTGCACAAACGTGGTTGGACTAAGAACACAACACGAGCACTGAGTAACAACTGGAGCTTAAACTTTTTTATTTGTATTTTATAGTGGCCCAGCAAAGTAGCCCATTTAATCGATAGCTACAGTAGCTCAAAGGAAGCTTCATGCTGTGGACATCGTTAAATACACAACATACCTGCAGTAATGGACTGAGCGAAAAATCCCTTAAGATGAGACAAAAAGGGTACAAAGTGTAAAATATTTTTGAGGCTACTTTTTGTCTGTAGAAGCCTAGTTGTCATGTTTTCACGAAATATTTGAGTACATAAGTTGTATTTTTGTACCGTCGTGCGTGACAGCCATTGGCTCTGCGAAACACCAGAAGGAGTCGGCTGCTGTTTTGTTTAAACCACAATAATGAACGCACAATGGTTAAAACGATCTATTGTCTCAAAAGGACCAACGCAAAATCACCAGCGCTAAAGAAAAAAGGTTGACAAAAATGAAGGGGCATGCGCTAGAGCACAAAACTGGACCCGATTTCGAGGATAAGTTGAAATTATGCCAACAGATCATCATCATCAACAGCCTGGTCATGCGCACTTCAGGACGGAGGCCTCTCCCGCTGCCCTCCAGCCGCTCCGGCCCTGAACTATCCCTCTATCGTGTTATTGGGCCTCCTCTTCTACACCCATCTTTGGTATCCACTCTGTTACCCTAATTGTCCACCGGTTGTTGGTTGGTCTGACTACATGGCCGGCCCAAGTCCGTTTTTCTTTATGTGATGTATGTTGTCATGAGCTGTAGTTTGTTCTCTGATCCAGGTCGTTCGTTTGCTGTCCCTAAGTGTTATTCCTAACATTATTCATTGTATGACCGGTTGACGGACCAAAGTTTGCTTTTTTGTTATTTATTGAGGCATCAAGTTTCAGCTCCGTATGTCATAACCCGTGGTATACACTCTGTGTAGATTTTTCTTTTGAGTGAGAGAGAGCCGGATTTCTCTCTCGTGGTTGTGTCAGCACTAACCATCTGTGCGAGGTATTTTTTTTCTGTTACTGCGTCTAGCGTTTCGTTTCATAAGCTGAAGCAGACGTTCTTTTGAGAGGTCGTTCTTGGCATGGTTATTCACCATTACTTCAGGTTCATTCATATGTGCTCTGCCCTGTCACTCAGCAAGACTTTCGTCCGCAAACTTACTTTTCTACGGAAGTAATATTTTCAGATGCCAACACGTACGAAAAAAGCGCACAACCTGATGCTCTAGAATTAACAGCGGTAAAAACAGCACACAAGCGCTGCTATTTGTTATATCGTACCAGCTTCACCAAACGCCCGCTCTAATATGACGCAACGAACGCAAGTCCGGGATGTTATCAGCCGGCGCGGAAAGCAGAAAACAGAATGCGAAACAGTCACTCTGGTAACCGAAAATTGCCTCGAACCCGTCACGGGACTACGAGTTCGCTTCCACGGCCACTAAGGCATTGGTCCAACATGAGGACGCGACGGTAGTGGAAGAAAGGGCCATGCCACTCTCAAACGGGCTCACCGCAGTCTCCCACAGTGGTGAAAAAGCTGAGCTCGCGCAAATACGCGGCCTCCGGGCTTCCGACGCCGCTGTTTGTCTATATCCGTCAATGTAACGGAGAAATCACAGGCCGCTCCGAGCCTGTCCGAAGCCTGGGCGACTTCCACTCCATAAAATAGGTATCCCAGGCGTTCTCATATACTCTGTATTCACTTGCGTTGTGCGGATGCCGGCTACCATGTGTGTCGCCTTAGCAACGGAGACGCACATATGCACCTGCACTGCGGCACACGCACGAGGCCGCCCTACCGAGCTCTTTCAAAGCCTTACCTCAACGCCGACTTAACTGTCGCAATACACGAGTGAAGTTGTCGGCACAGATTATCTCATTGCCAGCTGCCGTGTTTTGTTATCGGATAGATGGCTCATCTGTCGGGCAGCGCCGTCCATTTGGGCCGGGTGCCGATAGATGTGGTTAGTCTCCGAGCTAACAATTCTCCCACTGCTATGCCGACACGTATCTCAATCGGTATGCTCGTGAAAATTCACGATTTCTTCTTAAACATTATTTGGCGTTATTACTGAACGACTCTTCCATGGGCAAATGCGGCACACGTCTTGATGTCCATGTTCGCAGACAACTTCGCTGCAGAGTAGGCATTTCGTGCGTCGTGCCGCTTCCTTTCGCAGTCGTGGTTCCATTGTCCAGTGTTAATGCGCAGTTCTCTATAGGGCAAGTAAAGCGTCAGCACACAATATTACTCGATTATTCATTCTTAACGCCAAAGCCGAGAATCTGGTGCTAATAAGGCAGACTATGGACGGCGGGCCTGTTTTGTTTTCTGCGAGATGGGGCGCATGCGCAGGAACTGTGGGCACTGTCATTGCGGCTTTCAGAGTTGCCAGGAAAAGAAATCACCAGCTAAACGTGCATGTGAATACAATCTATAGGCTACCGGGTGTTTCATGTTACAACCTGACGGTTAAATGTCAGATTTTGTCGGTGGCCCATGAGCCGATGACAGTATCTATCTGTAACCCTTAAATGGACTGAAATAAAGAAAAATAAAATGGCTCCATTGTAACCTTTATGCTATCGGTTACTACGTTTAAAATTTACATTAGAGGTCACGAGGATTAGTTTCTCGTTCGTATTGAAAAGGCATTAGTTCGATTCCCTACTGTCCTTTATTCAAGTCCAGTGATGTTTATGTAAAGGTGTGTTATATCTATACTTGTAAAGTGATGAAGTCAGTTTTAAACTGCTTTAGGAGCGGTGCGCAACCTACGTGATTTAGTTGATGACGCTCGGTGCTTTTACTTTCGTATCCTATACGAAACGAGGTAACTCGTCCGGGATGCGGACCTGGGTTGCGTTCGGCCCAGTAGGTTTACCACCGCTTGAAGGTGATACACAGTAGGGTGATCAGATCCTCATTCATTGCTTTTCTCGTGGCAGTGAGGTCGGTGGGGAACTGGACGCTCGGTGATGGTGGTGCAGGAGCTATGTAGGCCGTGTGACCGAGGGCTCTCAGTTTGGAGAGGCGACGGGGCGAGGGTGGAAGTAGTTTTTCCGCTAAGATCATAGGAGGAGGGAAAGAGCATTCAGGCGTGGGAGGGTAAAGAAAAACGCTTTACGGGGCAATTGGCAGCAGGAGACTATCGAATTTCGTCATTTTCAGGGAACAAGCAGAGACGGCGCCGATTGTTTACCCCAAATGCAGCAATGATCCAGGTAGCCCTAATTGAGGCTATTGCAGTTATGTAGAAAGTGCCTGCACTGTTCATAGGGACAGAATTCATATTGTTAGGGGTAATTTATTATGAGGTTTAACGCACCGACGCTACACACGCGATGAGGAACGCCGTACTGGAGGGCTCCGGATTAATTTCGACCACCTTGGAATCTTTAACGTGCTCCGAAATCTCGAACACAATGGCATTTTTGCTTTTTGCCTCCATCGGAAAAGCACCCTCCACGTCCAGGAATCGAACCCGCGTCCTTAAGGTCAGCAGCATAACGCCTTACCAACTAAGCCACCGCGGTGGTTCATATTGTTTGGGTGACACCGCTCAATCTTTTCGTCAGCTTTTCGTCAACTCTTTCGTCAACTGAGCATCTTATATGCCAGTTTCAACAGCTGCATTGCTGGATTAAGAGTAATCGTAAACAAGAGTAACGGTAAACATGCTGCATCTTAGTCCAATGTATGACAGTGTATGGAAGTACAGCAAAGAATCAAAAGAAAACCAGAACGAGACGACGCCCTCCGCATAATGTAACTTCGTTTAGCCGGATTAACCATTATGCACAATGTTCTAACATGGGTGTTGTTTTTTAAACTGTGCAACCTTGGTTGTTGTTTTAAGGTGATGCAGTTAAAATGAAACATTAAATATACCGTTGAACCCTCTTGAGTTTATTCTAGCATATTACGAATATAGCATATTTGGGATAACGACAGGACTTTGTTCCTGATGAAACAGCTTTTAATGGCTGCTTACTTTTACAGAGAGTGCTGAAAGCCATCGTTATGGGAAAACCGCACTGAAAAAAAAGCACACGTGGGTGTAAAAGGCATCAAGACTGCATTTTCGCGCCCTCACGTACTCATTTTACCCAGAACTTCCGATGTGCGCTATCATTACGTGTGCCCGAATGCTCGGCTTCACTGTAGGGCTTGCGGGACTGCCTGCGTTATCTGCAGACGAGTGCGCATGGCATAGCCGATTCGGACCTCGGCTTTAAGGCTGTCATCATAGCGTCGCTACCATCTCACTACCATCTTTTTGAACCGCGCAAGGACGTGCTAAGGTGGCTGACAGCTTGGCGCACCTGCTGGAACTGGGTTGGGGGCCCTTGTAGTATGCTTGCTGCCGTCTTGCTACCAGCGTTTGCGTCCTGGTAATCTCAGGTGAGGGCTTACCATGACAGCAAGATAGTATAGGCCATATCACTGGCTTTTCTGCTGGTGCCCTCTGCGGCAGTGCTGTGGCTTTTGCGGGCTGTTTTTCGGGCGTAAGTAGATTTTTTTTTGCTTGGCAACCAACAGCCGCACATAATGACTGTAAACAAAGACAAAACACCAAAGAAATAAAGGCATAGATGCCAGCATAAAGATGGACATCATTTGGGCAGTACAAAGTCTCCAAGCGAACGATAATGACAATAAAAAGCGAAAACATTTGTCAGCCGACGTAAGAAGATTCTACGTAGGCGCGGTTCCTGAATGCCAAAGAGAGAACAGTACTATTAATGGTTCCGTTCTGCGAACAAGAAAACTTCATTCACTATCTCGACTCCGAAGCTAGGTGTGGAACATTCCAATTTAAAGTGCACCACTGAATTTCCGACCATACAATGTCTGCAGAAACAGGTGCTGAGTGCATAGTATGGCGTTGTTTAGCTCTTCAACGACAACGTTTAAAATGGCTAGGTTCGGCTTTTTATCATATCTGGTCTGTCCGAACACAGAAGCTAAAAGTAAGAAGTGTGGTGGACGAAAAAGCAATGTTCGGGTAATGGTGTTGCTGTGTTGCTGTATAAATGGAGGTGATAGACAGCTTTGTTTGTTATAGGCGAATTGAACGAGTCATTGTTTTTTACAAGGTTTTACAAGGCTAGTCACAAGGAAGCGCGGATGACATGGCGGTGTTTTGTTGATTCGCTGAAGGGTGTTTTACAAGGAAACTCCAGGAAAAAGAGAAACATCCTTCTCTTCCTACATTACATTTCTGTCCCCGACGGCTGCCTGAAGCTTTAAGCCATCGAAATTATCCTTCGCCAAAAATGAACTACGAAGTTGAAGGTCCTCGATGTGGGTGAAATCGGCACCTTCAGGGGGCATTGTCGCCACAGCGTAATTGAAATTGCTGACCTCCCGTGACATGGCTCTACGAATGGTCGTGAAAATTGTAGGAAGGGTGTATGGATATCAACCGATCAACAATCGCTAACTGCTTCAAAAAGGATGGCTTTGGGGGTCCATCGGCTTCTCCAGCAGTTGTAGAATAACACAGTGACGTTTACGACCTGACACAAGAAAGGAATACGCCCGGCCTGGCAGCAGACTTCGGAGGCTAACATTATCGACACACCCAGCATCAACGGTTTGTTTGTTGATGACACTACGTAAGCGAAAGCTATGACTGACCGTAACTCGACCTCGTGATTGAACGATTACGAAGCGACATTTGTTCCCCGCAGCCTATAAGTAATGCCAAGGCGTCAAAGTAGATGGCGACCATCGAGGGCCTTGTCTTTGCTACGGAACTCTCCTTGGAACACATAAGCGATCTGGACAGCCTGGACAAAGTGTCGTGGGCGCTAGCATGAAAGCAAGCAGCCGTCACCGCCTCTACAGTAGAGCACGCTTCATCATTTATCTTTTTGCATACGCGTAATTATAGTTACTAGTGTGTTTGACTGTATAATAGTTCTCATGTCAACCATTCAAAATAACGTGGTATTTTTTTTTCTTTCAGAAGCGCCAATACCGGGACTGGAGAACTTCCAGAATTTGTATACTGCAGATGGAGTTTTTTTATTTTCCCCAATCCTGCATGACAAGGAATGAGACTGACTTTTTGCTTTGATGACTTTCTCCACTTTGTTTTCTTAAAGAAAGTGTGTGCGGCAATCTGCGGTGTCTTGTTTTTTTCTCCGAGATCTCGCTAGAGACGAGAGAGTGACAGAGGCTGTTCACCGAAAAGTGTTCTGGAAGCAGCAACTTGTCATGGCAATCGTTGACAATTTATAGCAATAGCTTAGGGTGCCTTGTGTATACAATGAGAGGCTTTCGAATGAACACTTGTTTTGTGTCCTGCGAAGAGCATAATTACTGCAATAGCAACGAACTCAACCTCCTATTCTTTGTAATGTAATCTTCATTTTTATACAAAATTAGCTGTAAATATTAAACACTAGGATATACAGTAAAGTACGGCTTACTTCCATGAATACCAGCGTTTTTATTTCTTGCCTCCAGCGGTCTTCGCCATGCCAACTGCGTGCGTGGGCAGAACAATTTTGGACCAATCGTCAAAGTTGCGAGAGAATATCTTGTATGTAGAGATACAGTTAAACCTAAATAAAACGAAGTTGACAAAGATTCGTAGCTCACATGGGGCACCTTCAGTAATCTTTGTGATGGTGGTGGCGATATCGTGGACTGGGAGCCTTCAAACATAACTTGTAACGTACCGCGACGCTGTGTTTGTAGGTGGAGTGTAAGAAACCTTGAATGGTGGTGGTCGGAGTCATGGTGAGGCACCGGCCGTTGGGCTCCCTGTCGGTTTTAACCAGCCAGGGAGCTCCGGGACCTCTTCAGCTATCGGGCTAAGGCTGTGGGAGAAAGTGCCCCCTTCCCTGCTTTATACTATACCATATGGTATTTTCAGAACTCCTCTCTAAACGTGATCGTCCCTGAAAAGGGGGCGCTGTTCTTTCCTCTAAATGGATAATTATTCTCCAATTTTTTGTCATAGTCCCTCACTCCAGCCCACCCCCTTGCAGCGCAGTCAGTGTTGTTGATCGCGAAATATAAAAGCAAAGGACTGGTGAAGCCCTTGTCAAGAGCAGGCCACAAAGCTTCTAGCTGAAACTTGAATGGTTGGTCTCGACATCACGTTCACACCCCACCGGGGCCTCAGTAGCTCGCAGGGGGGGACTCTGAACCAGATGTGCTGAACGGAACGGATTCGGAATTCCTTGAGGGCTTGAGAGATCAGGACGTCACGACCGCGAGCCAGATTATAAATGCAGGCTTTATTCGGCGCTCCATTCATCCATACATGCCGAACCAAGTGCCATCGGCGCTCCATTCGTCCATACATGCCGAACCAAGTGCCAGCGGATCGGGCATGGTCCCAACTCCTGCCGTTGCAAAACTACCTGTGCCAGATGCGCCGCAAAAAACCACTCCAGAGAAAACTGCAACTCTACAACCTTTACCTGTGCATACTGCTGAGGCCCACAGGAGGCCTACTTCAGGAAATGCGAGAACGTCCAACAAAAAAATAAACGTTAGTCACTGAAAACATGTGCCTCCCAGAGACGCAGCAAGGGAGAGGCAGGCGGAGCGGCATCGGGTTTCCTCAAGGACACAGTACCCGGAGTCGGACTTTGTCTCGCCGCTCCCCCACCACACCTGGTTTGCCTCAGGCAGCCCAACCCGGCACCACACTGTTTGCTGAGCCAGCGTCGGCTTTGGTGGCAACAGTTACCATGATACTGACGCCGCTCCGGCCCCTGCGTTTTCACCTTCCCTGCTTCCACTAGAGCTGTTGAGGATATCGACACGAGGTGTCCCGCATCGGCTCCCACTCCTGCCGCACCGCCCGTGCGAACTGTGGTGCTTCCGACATCTTCGGGAGTAGCGGCTTAAAGGGCACGCGAACGGGGGCCGGGTCTGCCAGGTCTTCAGGGGGCCGGGTCTGCCGAACAATCCTAGAACATCTGATGATGAGCTGGACGTCGAGCCGTTCCTTCCTGCAACGCAGCGCAAGAAGCTTCCTCCGGTGTACGGGCCAACAGAAATGGCCAAAAGCCCCCTCCGAGAGGGCAAGCCCCGAAAGACAAAATGTGAATACACACACACTCCAGTTCCTCTCAATTGTCTATAATGGCAAGAGAAAGTATAGTACAGTGGAACTCCAGAGACCTCTTTAAAAATCTTTGTTTCGAAGAAACACGTGTTTCCAAGAAGCACACTTCATCATTTATCTTTTTGCATACGCGTAATTATAGTTACTAGTGCGTTTGACTGTACAACAGTGGAGGCGCCGGTCACCAAGAGAACAGTTGTGCCCTTCGTATTATGTCAAACATTAAAAATTTCAAATAATTTAAAAATATTTGTTTCGAAGAAACACGTGTTTCCAAGAAGCACACAAATATCTTGAATAGTTGTATGGTATTTACGAACGACAGCGATGGTCGAGGCACATCCTCAGGTGTCGTGGCCATCATTGCCCCAAAATTGTTGGCGTGCCACAATATCCCACTACAGATATCCTTGAGATTGTTGCCATGGGAACCATATCTTCAGTAGGATTATAACACTATGCTCTGTACATCTCTCCTGGCTTCCAGCTCTGGAGCGGAGATTTCCAGGCCCTGGTAGATCAGCTCCCGAACCTTTCATTCTCATAAGCTACCAGAACGCCCAGTTTCTAACAGACTCGGTGTCACGCCTGTTTAGCAAAAAACACCCTGAATACCATAAGTTAGACACAACACATGCTCATATCTTGATTTGGCTATTTGTTTTGCAGTTCTCCTTCCTGGTTGTGAGTGGGCATGGGCATGAACCCATTCACTAACATATTGACCCGAACCATGCATTCGGTTTATTTGTTTTGTTTTTGCTGTACGGCCGCACCGTGCTGTGTTAATGCCGCTCGGGTTATCTCCTTTGCTATGCAGAGTGTTTCGAACTAACGTCACTAGCCTAGAACAATGCTATTTGATTTACAGTGTTCTGGGTGTAATTCGACAGTTCGATAAACTCACGCCTAAAGCTTAAATGCCAGCAGAGCAGACGCCGCGGTATTCTATTTGGCCACACTCGCCTGCACACGCACTTTCTTGACTGCTGCTTCGCCGGATGTGTGCTTTTTTGAGTTGTTAGGTGAGCACAAGTTCGCTCCAACAAACGTGTTTTTCCTTCATGACAACTACGTCATTTTTTCTTTGTGACATCATTTATGTGACGTCATTTATGCGACGTCATTTATGCACCCTAAACCATATGTCACCAAGCAAGCCCCATTGAAGCCTGCAGCTTACAGGAACACCTCTCACCCGAGCTCGGTCTACTAACGGAGAAATTGAAGGAGGCAGACGTAGCGACCAGCACTACGGTAAACCAAGCCAATTCCCCCGTCGTTCTGCAGCAATATCAGCAGCCCCCATCATTCGGTGGATCCCCTGCTGAATATCCGGAAGAGTGGCTGGAGAAGCTGGAGTGTGTTCGCTATTTAAACCGATGGGATGAGGAAGAAACCTCGAGACAAGTGTTTTTCTTTCGCGAAGACTCGGCTCGTGTCTGGTTTGAAAATTACGAGAGCTCGTGGAGGATCTTCAAAACGGAATTTTTGATAACGTTCTCAACTGTTGTGTGTAAAGAACGAGCGGAGCTATTGTTGCAGACGCGAATGGAACAGCCCAAGTAAGGGGAGGCAGTCTTTGTTGAGCGGATGAAGAACCTGTTTCGACGAGGTCAACCCGAAATACTGAAGAGAACAAGCTGCGGATTCTGAAGAACTGGACGGGAACCTAGTTAATTCACAAGAGAAAAGTGATATTTCGCACTGACCAAGGAGTCGACTTGGTTATGAAAATCCGTATAGCTTGCCTGTTATTAAATATCAAAGTTAGTACTCATACACTTCAAAGGGATATTCCAAAGGCCAAGAAGCCTGGGTGAACAAAGTTATAAACTTGAAGCTGCGCACAAAGCAAGCTTTTGGCCCCATCATTGGCTGTGCGAAAAGTCATTACACTGCGCTCAATAACTTTATAGTAATCACTTATGGCAGAATTGCGGTAAGCCGGAAAGCTGCACCTGGCCTTTCTTTATTCAACTATTTGTCATACCCAATGTTTTTTGCGAGTAGGTGGCAATGAAGTTATTGTCAGCAGGATCGTTCAGCAGATTGCGCTTTGCGACAAAGCCCCAACTTATTCGAGAAAATGCTGTAGCTTTAAATCCAGCGTAGACATCTCGGGAAAAATTATGGTGCCGCCTGACAGATCTTTCAACACCGCGAGTTCATTTACTTGTCGTAATTAGGCGATCCACAGTGAAATGGCAAGCGTTGAGGAATTCTTTTGTTGTAAACATGTGAACGCCTACGTGATGAGAACTGTTACAGAAAATGGCTGTTGCTATTGTTTTGGTAAGGCGACCCAGAAACACATAAATGAAGTCTGAGGGCTGAGGCGGCTACATGATCGTGTGGAGTTTTAGCTTAGGCGATATCAAGGGTAATTACCAGTCGCAGTTTTGATAGAACGAACCTAAAGCCGCTGCTCCTAAGACATTCCATTAGCGCCTCGAAAATAACGTAAAACTGGCAACCTCATCTTTGTCTGATCGAATAAAACTGCAGCCATTTCCAATTTGATTACTATATTGAACTGAGAAACAGAAACAGCTTAAATCGCATATAACAATAGTATTGTGTTTCTTGAGCTCGTTCGAACTACGTCCAGTGAATACGCTCGTAAACAGGATACAATCGACTCTCGATAATTAAAAGTCGCTTAATTAGAATTTTCGGTTAACTTGAAGGTATGTTCTAGCTGGTGCAATTAGACGTGCAATTCAATAAAAAAAATTTCCCGATAATTTGAAGCCAAAACCAATTAGTGGGTTATTTGGAAGGTATGTTGAGTGAAAACGTACAGGTGGCCATCATTTCTCGACGAAGTTCAGAATTTTTGGTGCCAAAACACCACCGTGCACTGTGTTATGCCGGAGCTATGGCAACTGAGGACGGGCGCAGCCAGTTAACTCGCGCCAAGGCACGCATCCCCACGTTCTTTGTACGTTATTTGCTGCACACAACATTACTCACCAGAAAGAAGCAGAAACTAAATGTAATGTTCGTAAACAACCCGAAGCTCGATCCGCTGCATCAGATTTAACACTGGGTGGAACTGGGTTTACTTTACAACTAGCTAATAACATTTAGAATGCGTTCTTAATCAGTGTCAACACCAACTGAGCTGAAGAAGGGCCACAGAAAAAGTAGCTGTAGTGTGGTGGCGCGTGAGCAGAGAAAACGGCACATACACGCCGCTGTCGTGGAGCGTCCTTTTATACGCTGGAACACTTTATTAGGCCGTGATAAACAAAAAAATTGATACTGACCTGGAGAGAAGCGCTGTAGCTGCGCTTCCCTTGCTGAGAATGGCACTTCGCAACGATGTCTATCCCGTCAATTTCTTTCACTGCATACGCGTGCCCGGCAACGTGCAATTTCTGCCCCTTCTCGCGCACGCGAGGCCGAAACTAGTAGTCCAGCCCCGTAATTGTCCGCAAACCGCACAGATGCACTTGATACATGGGAAAACTGTTCGCCGGAACAGTTTTCGAGCGCGAAACACCTTTCAAAAACAATTGCAGAATCCCAAAAACGAACACCCAAGAGGTGTCAGACATACGAACGCGCGGCCGCCGTCTGGCTCTCACCAACCCAAAGTTTGCTCAAGCTTTCGCAGGGCGCCGCTGGGTGTTCTTATTCGTCGCGCCCTGTGAGCAGTGAACGGTCCCTATAGTGATGGTGATGTTTGAATGTTAGTGGCGCAAGGTCAGCTTGGGAAAATGCCAAGAGAGTGTTTCGATGTATTGGTGACAACTCAAATTGGTTAGAAGGAACATAAATAAAATCAATTGAGTTCGGCTTGTGAACAGGCTCAGGGTGAAGACCAAGACTGGTTAAAAGATAAATAAGGTGGCTGGTGTATAGGACCAGGGGTAAATCTATGGGTGGTATGAGATGAGCGGTAAGAAGTGAAATTTTGATAGAAACTTAAAGGCGTACTGAACAGAAAACATAGCATCGTCTCCTAAAGAGTATGACGAATGTAATGGAATATGTTGTCTGTAGAGTTTTATGAAGTGTTTGCATTGTGTAATGCCGAGTGCCTTGCATTGAATGAGGATGTTCATCATGAATAGGACCTCCTCACATCTGCTACACAGGGGTCTTGGAGATCCCGTGAGCAGGTGCGAGTGCGTTACATGTGTATGGCCTATCCCTAACCTAGCTAAGGTAACTTCAATGTGCCTGTTGTGTGAGTCAGTAGTGCATTGTCCCAAGTGCGGTTTCATTACGTGTAGTTTGTTGTCATTCTGTTCGCTCCAGTCTGCTTGCCAAGTTTCACGGAGTTATTGTCTGATGTGCGGCTTGAGGTCTGTGTAAGATAGTGTTGCCGTGTCCACTGTGTTTCGCAGTGCAGCATTGGCGGTCATTTCATCCACCACTGCATTTTTTTCAGACAATAATAGTGACATAGATTTTCGATGACTTTTCGGATGATAATGCGCGGACGATGATCAGCGAATCTGTATAGATGATGGATTTAGGAATATCATGTTCAACTATGTGACTTACAACCAGAAAAATGCCATAAGTTTCTGCCGTAAAAATACTTGTATTTACATTCATGGTTCTATCTGCTTTAAAACTGGGTCCATGCGGAGCACAAGACACCGCAGTGAACGTTTTAGACGCATCACTGAAAAACTCGACAGCCCTGTATTTATCCTGCATACACACGAAATGCTGGAAAATCCAACTTCTTGGTGTCCTGTTCTTATTGTATTGTAAGAAAGACAAGTCACATGACACAGGACAACGATGCCATAGTGCTACAAAATCAACGAGAGATGATTTGAATGTGTCTAAAAAGGAGACCTCATGAATAGTCACCTCGTCCCTCAACATGAGTTCGCTGGTACGATAATTTGTCGCACTCTGCGTAAAGACTGTGGACAGGAGTAGTATGGAATGCTGCACACGACAGGCGAAGCCCCAAGTGAAGCGCTGGGATGCTGGAAAATCCAACTTCTTGGTGTCCTGTTTTTATTGTTTTGTAAGAAAGACAAGTCACATGACACAGTACAACGATGCCATAGTGCTACAAAATCAACGTGAGATGATTTGAATGTGTCTAAAAAGACCTCATGAATAGTCACCTCGTCCTTCAACATGAGTTCGCTGGTACGATAATTTGTCGCACTCTGCGTAAAGACTGTGGACAGGACTAGTACGGAATTCTGCACACGACGGCGAAGCCCCAAGTGAAGCACTGGGTAGAGCATTTTCAATGCTGTTTCTGTGGCTGACCCATAGCAGAGTCCTTCAATGCTTTACTGGTCACGAAACTTCGGCTCTCGGTTCATATAGGGACCGCGCGCGCCGCTACAGGCGCCACCTCCACCCGAAGGTCATCCAGCCGCCGCGCGTGCGGCGTATTGGCCAGCTCTTGGCGTGCAAACGCTCGCTGCTTTTGGTGTCTGCGCGCTGATTAACTGCGTTTTTTTTCGTAGTAGTTAGCGATGAATAGTCCGGTTATTGTATTAATCACCTGCCTTCAACGGGGTTTTATTTCTCGAAGTAAGTTACCGTAAACTTCGGCAGCGAACGGCAACGGCTTCTGTGTGCTCTGGCACAAGCGCTGCGCCGTCGTGTTTACGGATTTTAAATCTATATTGCTTCTTTTCATAAAGCAAAGTTGTAAATACCACACATACGGTAGCTGTGTAGTCACGGACTGCTCCGGGCCTATCGATAATACAATAAATAAACTGAAAGAAACCAAGTACGCGTCGTTCAGACTACGCTTAATGAATCCGTTCATTGCTCTGGAATGCACAGAACGCTAAAAGAGATAGCCCAATAGTATTGTCGTTTCGATGAGTGTGTACATACTTGAAAACATCTAAAAACGCTGCAGAAACGCGAAGGATCAAAACACGAAGTGATACAGGGTGTTTCAGCGAACACTTTCAAAAATTCTTAAAAACAGGCTCTTCGAGAAAAAAAGAAACCCTCTTCAGAAGGAGATTGCTAGCTGCGGCGGACGCCAGATATCAAGGGTGTGCACATTAGTTCGGTGGGTAATTAAACTCTACTAATGAACTTCTTAATTAGCGGAGTTTGGTGGTTGTTGTCAATGGTGATTTTGTGGTCCCAGAGAAGGCGATTTCATATCAGTTTTTTAAACAACGAAAAAGTCGCTGTTTAAAGCCCTGTAGCGTGAGGAAACATGCCGTTGTTTTCGCTCAAAACCGAAACTCGGCGCTGAAGGAGCGCTAAAAGTCTTCAGCGAACGCAACGTCGGCTGGTGACGTGTTTCAATGAATTTGGCGGCCAATTCGAAATGTAGGTGCAATTTTCCCTAGCTAGGAAGCCTCAGCAAGCAGCCACAGCCGCGAAAGCCCTCCTCGCCCAGCAAACAAACCTTTCCTTTGTCTGATGCGCTTTCTAACACGCAGCGATTATAAACGAACAGCAAATAAATCTAACAAAAAAAAAGGAACGGATGGTGACGTTTCACATCTTGCACGTCTGGTAGCCGCGTCAGATGTGGTTGAGACAATAAAAAAAGAACAGCAAAACTGTCGCCAACGCCCACTAGGACTCCCGAAACGGGTGACCGTGTTGTGGACAATGGCTAGCCTCTTTCTTGCGCCTACCAACGAAACAAAAGATAACGCTAGCCGTGGTATAAGGTGAGCGTTGATCATTGAAAAAATACAAGAGGCGATGAAGTTGATATCAGCTGATTCCCTAGCGTGGGGAATCACCAGAGCCTTTTTGAATTGGGCGACACAGTCACTGCAACACGTCATCAGCGGATGTTGCGTTTGCACTAGACTTCTGGCGCACCATGTGCGCTGCGTTTCGGTTTTATGGGGGGAAAAACTTGATTTTTGCGGGCTGCAGGGCTCTACAGAGTGCATTTTTCTTTGCTTTAAAAACTGGTCCGTTATCGTCGTCTCCGTGGCTACAAACTCGCCATTGGCAATAACCGCCAAACTTCGCTAATTAAAAAGTTAATTACAGAGTTTTAGTTAATTAACTATGTAATTCGCATGTTTCTCATAACTGCTGACGTCCGCCGAACCTGATAGCTTGTTCCTTAAGAGAATTCCTATTCTTCTTGAAAAGCCTACCTTCAGAAATTTTTGAAAGTGTTCACCGAAACACCCTGTATATGTTGCACCGTGTGTCCTTCCGCTTCCACGCTTTGCAATCCTTGCAAAAACAAAGCGAAAAAAGAACAATGAAAATGATTTTATGACACGCAACAAAAAATTTCAATGTTACGAAGGGAAACAAAAGAGCGTGGTCCAGCGTACAAAAATTTATTTTTTCGCGCTGCGATGTGCAGCACACGGAGGAAACAGAATACTTCCACGTAGCCAAGAACGACGCAAAGCTTTTCTGAACGCAGCGAACTAGCGATCTCCTGCACTACAAAAGACTAGAATGAAACACAAACGTCGAAGAAGCAGTCCGCAGTGTGACGTGAACAGATGAACGTCGATAAAGTGAGTTGCGCGGCGTTTGCTATGCATGCATTACTCTTGGAACATTATTAATTTCAGATCCTTGGAAATGGGACCGAGTACATTGTCGGAGAAACAAAAAGCCAAGTTAGCGACAAGGTGGCACCCTTTCCATATCAAACAATATTGCCCGACGGGACGTACGACAAAAAGAGCAAACGGGCGCTCTGGTTGAAACGGCAGATAAGAAACCGGAATCGGCCACGCGTGGTTACAAAACCACAAGGACGTCCCAAAGCTTTTTTACACGCGAGCCTGAGCGCAAGGTAATACAAGTTTGCAAACAGGCAATGAAGCACCGCTACAACCTGACTGATATGACACAAACCCGGCTTTAAGTTAGCCTTGTACAATTCTAGGACCACGATGCTCTCAAAAGGGTACGTTGCTTTTTCCATTCTCACACACAGTGCATTTGCACACACTGTCGCACACTTATAATCGAAGCTGAAATCTCCCGTTGCTTGCCTTGGAATGGCGCCCCTCCATTTGTCACACAGGTGCCCGTCGCTCGGTCAAAAGAACAAGGAAACATTTTCTGCGGTATCGTTGTACAAGGAACGACATCCCGGGACGCAACTCATGTTCGACATCGTCGTTGCACTACTTAAGTCGCATCACAAGAGCGCGATATGCACGTTACATTTTTTTCCCGCACAAAACAAACACAACTCGTCGCGGCTCCGCCGTTCGAACCAGCGCAACGCCGCCCGAGGAGTGACCTCAGTGAGAGGGTGGCGCCACCGCGCAGCGGCCAAACGCAGCATATGAAGCTCTCCCATTGAGTTACGGAGCAGTTTCGTGACCAGTAAAGCATTGAAGGACTCTGCCCATAGACATACCATGAAACACAATTCATCTTGAAACAGTCTGAAAGAGCTACAATCGTCTACCTCTAAGCGAAGACATCTTGCAGACGTTTACTGCTAGCAGTTTTGGGAAGTTTATTCGTAAATGTGTAAAAGATGTCTTGCTGTGAACAACACAAGCATTGGCTACACCAAGAGGTTTAAAAACGTCGCTTGAGCAAGGTTTATTTGGAAACATGGTAAAGAAGTGTTACCCATCCCTATTTGTTTCTTACTTGTCTTGACACTTTGAAAACCAACTACGCCTGAACATGCCCCGTTTCAAAACAAATTTAATCACACGCTCTATCTTTCAGTGTAAAAAATTGCGACATCCAACTTGAGCAAGAAATCGCCTACATTTTCGATCTCCACTATGCTTTTTCTAGAACATCCAAGCGAAATTCTTCCTGATGAGTTCTACCCGCCGTAGATCTTCAAATCCGCAGAGTCAAATCACTGCGCCTATGACTTTTAATTTGCACTAGCTCCGGTCCTCCTCCCGATTCATAAATTTTACCGTATGTGGTACTGTGAGGCTTGGTCATTCAGGTGGCTTGATGGGGCGAATGGGAGTTATTGAAAGGAAACCGTTTATTTGAACGTTATACAAGACGATTGACCACGCTGGAAGCGGGCACAAATGAGGCACAATCAAGCAAGCGTGTCCCCGACCTCGCATGGCCCTTGAGCTGCATCAGCGTAACGGCACTGAAGGTGGCGCTAGTGATCACCCAATGAGTACGGCAGAAGTAGCTGCTCGCCCCCCCCCCCCCCCCCCAAGTTTGTTTGACCACGTCTCGCGGACAGTGATGTCCACACATTGTCCACAACGGGCACAACACTCATACACACGGGGGAAACACTGCCGCACGCTTCACTCGTGCACAAAGTCATCTAGGTGGCTAGACAGCCAATAAGCACATTGTGCCCATTTAAGCTGTGGCTGCACTGCAGAGGTGAGTCTACACTGTCCTTGCACTAGCAGTTTCATGCAAACTGAAGCGTGGTAAGGGCCTTAGCCTTGGCTCCGAGGTTGGTGAAAGGCGTGCCAGTTCTTGGACAGGAGGTTGCCGACACTCTCTGTCGCATGGAGCTGCGTGTGGCACAGAGTATGCCACAATTGCTAAGTAGGAAGTTCTTAATCGTCTTATAGCCTAATTGTAAATGGTCGATGCTGCTTCCAAACTTTCGGGCATGGGCTTTGTCCAGCTGAAGTACATCGATGCCACTCACGAAGTGGTCAGCCAGGTGTGGCACAAGTTGTACTTGGTCTATTCTGGTACCACAGATGGCTGGAGTTGGGCGTTGGCTGTTGCACAGGCCACGGCTGGTTGGCGCTCTTGATGGGCTTGGAACCTGTAGGCAGCTGGCTCACGAGCGTTTTTCACATTTTCTGGTCATGGACAAGGTTTTCGGTATGCTGGGCTTGCTTTTGGCTAGGCCGAAAGTTGTTGGCAGGTGGTGCAGCGACGGTATGAACTCTTTCTGGCTGTTGAAGGAATTCTGTATGTGCTTGACTTTCTTTGTGAGAACTTGCCTGACAGAACTGTTTCGCCACCCACCCGGGTCAAGCATACGGCGTCCGCGAGGCTCAGAAGAAAGCAGAGGGGGCCCCACAAGCTGTGCTGTTTGAATGGAAGCTCCTGGCCTTTAGTCGTTTTGAATTCGCACATAAGCTGAGGTAGAGTTGGCGGTTGCCTGGCTGCGATCAGCAAGGCACGGATGATGGATTTCATTGATTGTAGCTCATTACATTCCCCCTTGAAAGCCATGGTTCACTTGGGCCCCTGAGTTTTTCAGAACTGCTTGCTTTCTGCATTGTACCGGTATGAGCTCCGACTGTAGAGAATCGCTCTAGCAGCTAAACGCTGTGCTTCATATCAGTGATATGGTCAAGATCATTGTTGTGGCGAGCAAAAACAGCTTTGTGTACGGCCAATGTACATTTTATGACTGGGTGCTGGCTGATAGTGGGCTGGCTGCGAAGTGGGACGGTGGAATATCAGGATTATGGCGTGCGAACACCTCGTCGGATGCGACGGTGTCTGATGCGACAGGGGCACTTCTTGAGGGCCACGTTTGGGCTGCTAACACTTGCCATGGCGGCTGCTCTGGCAAAGGCGACGGATCATGTTGCAGGCAGTCTTTGGCACTGGGTCTGGGAAGGCCCAGACCGTGGCTGGGTCTAGCGTAAAAGGCGCCGCGGCGGACGAGGTGGAAGCCTTCGCTTCTACCGGGCGGCTAGCTTTACGCTGCTACCGAATGTCGGCTTCGAGTCGCTGAATGAGGTTTTCTTTGAAACCAGCGGTGTTCAGCTGTCGCCGTGCCAATTCTTCCCATACGAGGTCGATGCATATTCGCGACATTGTCACCGAGACGAGCCGCTCCCACACAATTCCCGGCATGATATTCCACCCAGCCGGCTGCATGCAGGCAGTCCCACACACAACACAATCTTGCTGGACCGTCCGCCAGCAAGCAAGCACAGACGCGCACAAGGAAGCGAGCGAGTGAAAGGCGCAAAACGCTTGGGCGAGGAAGACAAAATGGTGCATACTGTCGAACTGGTCGAAGGGCGAAGGCCGGCTTAGTTACCGAGTTGGCGTACTTGCGTGGCTGCGTGGTTTCACAGAGGCTCGGCTGTCGACTGCACAAGTTGTGAGGGCTGGGCGTGAAGGCTAGAGCATTGAAGAGGCATGGCGAGGCGAATCGGACTGCAATGTTTTGTGCAACAGTGAACCACGTGAGCTAACGAGCGCGTCCCAGACCTCGCTTGTAGCTGGAGCTGCGTCGGGGTAATGGCACTGAAGGTGGCGCTAGTGATTATGTAGTGATAAGTCCGAACCTTCCCTAGGAAATATGGCATAGACTGGCGCCCACAATGCACACACGAAGCAGCATCTTCCGGGGCTCGAAAAATGAACAGCTAGGTCACGCAAACTAGAACAATGTGGGAAAACGAATGTTATTTTCTTCCAAAAACGCTCGTAGCGTTCAGCTTACTGGGAAATCAGTGGAAAATAACTCGTTGCTTCCTTGCTCCATACAGTGCCGAAGATAGGCACTTGGTTTTCATAGAGTGCCCGATAACGCATGGGCAAAGTACCGAAGAGTAAAAGAAGCATTTATAAAGGCGCAAGGTCAATTGATCCAATCGAAAAATTGTAGAACCGAACCGCAGCAAACTTTAAAAAGCGCGCGCTGGGCGGTCACTCAAAGATAATAAGCCGCTAAAATTGCACGTAAATAAGCTTTAAAACGTTGTTTTTTGCTTTTTACTATGTGGAAATATCTTACTTTTTAGTTTATGTGTTTGTGGTAGTAGTTTTCGGCACCACCAGTGGTTCCTCTGTCGCTTCAATTCAACGCCTTGGCCCGTTTGAACAAAATGAGGTTACGCGACGTGTGGTACCGACGAAGGATACCCCAGGCCATGTTCTGGGACTCTCGCGCCCACCTACAGCCGTCATTCCACCGCGGCCTCCTCTGGTTGCGCAGGGCACCAGAGGCGTGGGGAATGGACTTTTCGGCGGCGTCGAGGATGTGCGCCGTGATGAATTGGGTAGCTTCTTCAACGTGTAGGTGTCCTATGGATGTTTGGTGTAGTTTGGATGTCTCTGTAAATGTATTCCAGTTAGCTCTTCCTTCATTGAACATGTTACGGAACGATGGACTGCTTGGGCTTTTACCTATATATGTTAGTGAAGTGGGGAAGTGGTAACTACCATATGGGTCCGTGCCCACACCCCACTCAAGACATGGAAAGGGAACTGCGGAGCCAATAGTCAAGTCAAAATATGAGTGTGTTATGTCCTATATTAACGTACGTGGGCTTATTTTTGTTGAAGAGGCATGCTCCTGAAGATGTAAGGAATTTCTCAATCAGGTGACCTCGGGCATCCGTGCGAGAAGAACCCCAAAGAGAGTTTTGCGCATTAATGTCGCCTGTCAGGATTTACGGTTCGGGCAGCTGGTCAACCAGCGCCTCGAAGTCATAACTCGAAAGTGAAAGATCAGGAGGATTGTAAATGGAGCATACCGTTATCAACCTATTGAATAAAATTGTGCGGATAGCTGCAGCCACAAGGACGGTGTTCAAGGTGACAGGGTGGCATGCTAAGGATTTGCGGACGATTATGGCCACACCGCCAGAAGAGTGTGTGCAGGGAACCCTCTCCCTTCTGTATACCAGGTAACTATTCAAGAAATTTGTGTGCTTGGAATTCAGATGTGTTTCCTGAACACACATTACACTTGGCTGATTAGCATGCAGGATCTCATACATGTCAAGATTACTAAGAAGGCCTCTGCAGTTCCACTGAACAATATTTTCACTTCCCATTATTGAGTGTTCAGAACTACTGAAGGGTGACTATTTATGTAGGGTCTCTCGGGGCTTGGACTCTTGGGAGGGTTTTTTAACCTTCTCTGGAGGTTTAGAAGGAGGGACCCGCTCCTTCCGCTGCGAAGCAGACCGGAAAACTCCCACATCCATGTCGTCATCAGATTTGGAAGGGGTACCCGACGTACCGGACCCCTTGGGCTTGGCATCCTTCCCGGTGCCCTTCGTTGGAGCCGCTACCGCCGAGGGCATCAGGAAAGCCCCGGGTGGCACAGGTGGTGCGGCCCGGGCGGGTACTGCCGCGGATGCCTCCGTCTCCCTCTTTTCCGGGCCCTCGCTTGTGCTTCGGGCCGGTGGAGAGGAAACAGTGGATGCAGCAGCATCCCCAACAGATGTTGAGTCCACCACAGCCGCTGCTGGCTCAGCGAGCGGTGCGCAGGCGGGTTGGGCTACCTGAAACAACCCAGGGGGGGCAGCAGCGGGACCAAGTCCTACTCGCGGTACTGGGTACCCGCCGAAATCAGACGCCGCTCCACCCCCCGGCGAGCTGTGTCGGTGTACCTGCCCAGGGCGAAAGAGAACCTTATTCGCGCCTCTGGGAAGGTGATGTTTTCAGTGACTTTGAAGTTGATGATTTTCTTTCCTAGTTGAAACTTTTCACATTTTCGAGAGTACGCGGTATGGGGTCCCTGGACGTTGGCGTAGGTGAGGGTTGATGATGGACAATTGTCAGATGGGTGATCATGCTGAGCGCACTTTGCGCAGGTCAGACGGCCACGGCAGGAGTTGGTTCCGTGCCCGAACCACTGGCACTTAAAGCTGCGGCGCGGGTTGGTAATGTAAGGACGAATGGAGCATCGAATGAAGCCTGTGTTGATATGTTCAGGAAGGGAGGAGCGGTTGAAGGTCAGGATAATATGTTTCGTTGGGATTGTTATCATCCCTGCGCATTGTGTTGCGGCGGACGGCTGTGACGCACTGATCCTTTACACCTTCGAGATGGTCGTCATCAGTTTCCATGAGAGCATCTGTCTCAGAAATCACACCCTGAGAGCTGTTGAGGCTCCGGTGGGCTGTGACCCTGATGTCCAGATCGTGGATGCGGGTTTGTGCAAGAAGAGTGCGGGCTTGTTGTTCGGCATTGAGTTCTACAATGATTTCTCCTGTCCTAAGCTTTTTAGCTTGATACGTTCCACCTATTGTGTTTTGCAGGAATTTCGAAACCAGGAATACCGACAGGGAAGCGACAGGCCTTGCTGAGTCAGCTGACACGATCACAAGAAAACGAGAGTAGTTATTCACATTTGTTGAAAACACAGTTTTTGAAAGAGGTGGGGATGAAACTTTAGTGCGGGCCCTTTTTGGGGGGCGATCACGGATTGGGGGGGGGGGTTGACAACACCAAACAGCATTGTTGTATAAAAGCAGGGAACGGGGGTACTTCCTTTGTCAGCCTTACCCTGATAGCTGAAGAGGTCTCGGAGCTCCCTGCCTGGTAGACAGACAGGGAGCCCCCCCACCGGAGCTTTACCTGGGCTCCGACGGCCACAGTTTGAGGTTTCTACCCTTCACCTTAAAACGCCTAGCCACGGTAGATTCCAGCGTGAGTATGAGGGCTCGGGGTCAACGGTATCGCCAGTACCGTCACCAAGATTGCTCAAGGGGCCCCGTGAGGGGCCTTGCCACTACTGGGAAGCGCCAACGTAGATGTTTGCTTCAACGGCACAACCTGCCAGCTACCGCTACTTATCGTGCGAGGGGCCAGATCTAGCCTCTTGGGCCGAGATTGGTTCGACGCTCTTGTGATAACGATCGGAGGTATCTACCAGGCTACCGAGGACAATATTCCCGAGCGACAGGATTTCGTGTAGCGACTTCAGAAGAAGTACGAAACTGTCTTCGCTAAGGATATTTGCGGTCACAACGGACCTCTAATCATCCTGGAGCTCCACCAGGACGCCAGCCCCAAATTTCTCAAAGCCAGGCCAGTACCGTTTGCCGTGCAGTCGGCGCACGACGAAGAGCTTCCCAAGCTCGAACAGCAGGATGTCGTTGAGCCGACGCAGCACTCAGACTGGGCCACACCACTTGTCGGAGTCAGGAAAAAAGACGGAACTCTACGTCTTTGTGGAGAATACGGGAGCACCGTGAACCTGGAAACGAAGGCTTCTGCTTACCCACTACCAACGCCACAGGAGGTTTTACTCCATGGAGGCCGAATTTTGAGCACGCTGGACCTGACCCAGGCGTACCAACAGCTGAAGGTGAGCGAAGAAACATCTGAATTGCTCACTAAAAACACTACAAGGGGCCACTACAGGGTTAAACGACTTCCGTTTGAAGTGACAGCGGCCCCCCCCCCCCCCAGTTTTCCAGAAGTACGTGGAGTCCCCGCTTGTTGGAATTCGAGGAGTGTGCGTTTACCTGGATGACGTGATAATTAGTGGCACATCACGCGAAGAACACGCAGAACGCCTAGAGCTTGTACCTGACAGGGTAGCCTGCGCAAACATGCGGTTAGCCATAAAGAAATGGTGTTTTGCAATGCCCGAGGTAAAGTTCTTGGGGCACCTGAACAATTCTCAAGGCATTCATCCCACTGATGACGAGGTTTTTGCTATCAGTGAGGCACCAGCACCAACCAAAAAGGAGGAACTTCAGTCCTTTCTTGGGCTCATCACGTTCTACGATCGACTGCTAGAGTAGCGAGCGACTGTGGCTAACGACCTGTACCCCCTGTTACAAAATGATGTGCAATGGAGCTGGTCGCAACGCCACCAGAAGGCATTCGACGCGCTCAACGACCTGCTCCGGCGGCGCTTAGTCCTCAGGCACTAGGATGAAACGAAGCCCCTGCTTCTAGCCTGCGACGTTTAGCCCTACGGTGCTGGCGCAGTGCTCTCACAAGCCGACGATCAAGGCAGGGAAGCACCGATTGCTTTCCCTTCCCGCACCCTTTCAGCGGCAGATTGCAATTACTCGCAAATGAATCGAGAAGGACTCGCAATCGTGTATGGAGCCGTACACTTTCACCGGTACATTGCTGGCAGACACAAGATCATTATTGCATATCACCGACCTCTGATGGGTATTTTGGGGCCCCAGAAACAAATACCTCATACGCTGTCCCCCTGTATGACACGGTGGCGCATAAAAATGTCAGTGTACGACTACGACGTCGTGCACCGCCCAGGAAAAATACACCAGAACGCGGATGCATTGAGTCGTCTGCCGCTCGGCGAAACAATTGAGGATCCTCCACAAGTGGGTTGCGTGGGAATGTTTGAAGGCCTGCCTAACCCACCGCTAACGGCTGACACAGTCGCCGTAGCGACGCAAGAGGACCCTACGTTGTCGCAACTGAGCGAAGCACTGCACCAAGGCCGCGTGCAGAAACTGACCGGAGAAAACCTCGAGACCTTTAAGAAAAGAGTAACGGAGTTGAGTCTCCATCGCGGCTGCGTGACACTCGGGTCACGAGTCGTTATCCCACACGCCCTACGCGAGCAAGCCATGGCGCTCAGTCATGCTGGGCATCGAGGAGTAGGACCCATGAAAAGGTGCGCTGGCAGCTACATGTGGTGGCCAGGAATTGACTACGACATCGAAACAGCTGCGCAAACGTGTCAAGCTTGCCATGGAAACCAACACGCCCCACCGAGAGCCTCCATTCCTGATTGGGAGAAGCCAACAACTTCATGGCACACCCTGCACGTTGCCGTTTCAGGCCCAATCGAAGGAACAACATTTCTTGTTGTGGTGGATGCTTACACGAAATGGCTAGAAGTTGTACAAATGAGTAGGCCAACATCTGCGGCAGTCATCGACGTCGTGCGTGCGTTATTTGCTACGTTCGGACTTCCTCAAAAGATAACGGACAATGGCACGGCATTTGTGTTGGCGGAGATCAGGCGGTTCTACAAAGACAACGGCATCACAGCTGTGACATCCGCCCCGTACCACCCAGAAACAAACGACTAAGCAGAACGCTACGGGGCTGAACTGAAGAGGGCTTTTGCAAGGACGAGACAAGGTCATTACAGCGACGCTTGGCCCGTTTCCTTTTCAAGCAGCACACAACAGTGCAAAATACCACAGGGCACACCCCTGCGAGGCTAATGTTTTTACGGGAAATGAGCACGCCTCTCACGGCCGTTCGAGCACAGCCATCTTCAAAGGCGGCACAGGATGCCCGCGACCCACCCCGCAGCCGGTGGATACGAAAGGGAGAACGTGTGGTCGTCCGCCAGTTTCAACACAAGCCGGAATGGGTCCCAGCGACTGTGAGAAAACGGATTGGCCTGCGGTAGTGGCTCGTCGAGATTTCCGGGACGACAACTCGGCGGCACCTCAATCAGCTCCGCCAGCTTAGGCCGTCTGCAAGCAAACCCTTCTGAAGGAAGTTGCTAGTCACCACCCATCAACAGAGCCTGGTATCTCATTATGAAGAGCGCCGCTGTGACGCCGACAGCTACATGCGCAGATGGCCAGCTCCCGTCTTCGTTGCAACCCAAACCATTGGCCAACGCAAATCCTCACGGCAGCGGCACCCCCCTGACCGCTAACAGGCGCTCTTCTAAGCGGGGAAGAAATGTTGTGTTCGTGATCCCCAGCGGAAGCGCATTCGGTTTCGGCGCCTCCCGACAACGCGCCAGCCGGCGCCTCTCGACCGCGCGCCAATTAGTGTCCCTCGTAAGGGTCCCTTTCCCTCGCCGACACCGCACCCGACTCCGCGGTGGGATGGACAATGCACGGGGAGACGCTTTGGGACCTTGCTGCAGAGCAGTCACAATAAGCCGTGTTCTTCTTGGGGTAAATAAACCGCATTTTTCAAGTGTGCCCGTGCGTCAGCTTGTCACTGACCGCGCGGACATAACAGGGTTCCCCTAACTTCTTGGGGGCCTCCAACGCTTGGTTCCGCTATTCTTAAGCTCCCCATTACCCCACGACGTGTTTCGCCTCGTACGCAACCGCACCTTCTGTGAGCCGTTGTGAGTTCTCGAAATTGAGGCTAGAGAAAGGCGCAAGCTCATTGTAAACAGACAAAAGCCCGTGTTGAAGAGGTAATAAATAAAACTAAACACAGCTACGTCTAAACCCACTCGAAGGCGTTAAAAACTCGCGTTAATACCATTCATACATTTCGGACAAGTTTTCGCGAAAAGTAAACATATCAGGAGCAGAGAGTACTAGCGATCGTTAATCAAATCAGGGCATAAATATAAAAAAGATTGTAGAGGAAATAGGCACTGCTTAAGGAGTGCAGATCGTACCAGCACTTTTAAGCCTGTGCGGCGAAGCAATCCGCTCACCGGTCTCACGTTGTCATTCATTTACTAGGCAATGCGCGCAGTACACGTGATGAGATCACAACTGAGTGGCGCGTTTCTATCGTTGCTGCGAGGTCTATTTTCTTGCACACACAGTCGCGTCACGTCGCAAGTTTCATAATAAATTAACAGGATACTTTCTTGCCCCCGGTTGTATCGTCCTTGGCGTTAGCTGGGTGCGTACGAGCTGTCTGTGGCGATGGTAGCAATTCTACACAGCCCCGGCGGTGTCGTCAGGAACAAGCGAGCCGTTGATTGCTTGCCCGGATTATTTCGTCTGCAGACAAGTTTCTTCTGTAATTTCCATCGAAACCGCGAGGAGGGGGCACACGGTGGCCACAACAACAACGTGCGGTCTAATAAGCATAGGAAATGTGTTCTAGCAGATGACAGCATAACCCGGCGTCATACAAGGGACGTCCCTCGTAGGTGGCGGTACGGTATGTCCTCGGGGCCAATAGCAGCGGCAAACGTAAACACCACCACTTATACATGGCCTCCGCGATCACCCCACGCACGTTTTGCTGCGGCCGTCCCAATCGGCCGGAGAGAGCGTAAGTTAAAAAGGGGGCGTGGCCGTGGCTTACGCCGCACCGCTGCGCTCACCACCTATGCATCAACTATTCCGCTATAGTTTGGCGCAAGCGAGGAAATGCGCGTTTTCGCAGCTTGCCGTGAACTCGAGTCCAGCAGCCAGCTTTAAAATGACAGCTACAAGACAATATACAACAAATTTATCATGGTTAACTTAATATTATGAGGCGCCCAAGTAAAAAGTTTAAGAAGCAATCATAGGAGCGAAGCGCGGTCGGTTCTGTCACTTGATCTCTTGCTGCGGTTTCACGTCTTTATTTTGATTTTTTTAGATTTGTCGATGTGTATTTACACGTGGTGCCCTTGAAAAACGCCTCACATCCTCACCCAACATTATTTTCAAGAGTGGCGACTTGCATAAGCATCTGTGGCATAAATGCAATATTAAGATTGTGTGACTGGTATGCATGTCAAGATAGACCTGTTGCCGCAACTTTTTAAGGCAGGCTCAGAAAATCGTAAGCATGCAAGTCCGACGCAAACCAACGGTGATACATTCAGACACCACCGTTCATTGCAATTCAGTGCCAGTGAGTATTTGCGAGGTTTTAGTAAGCGATGTGAACTAATATAGCGCATTTGCGCGGCAGCTAAGAAAAGCTAATTATGGTCTGTAAAAACTACGCGACACATCGTAGCATATAAAGCTGCATGTGCGACTTATTTGTCTGTGTTTACGGTTGAGAATGCTTTTTTTCTTGTATACCTTCGCGCGCAGATATCTCAACTAGGTTGGTGGTTCTATATAAAATCAACAATTAAACGTGCTCATTCCGTCCTTTTATTATTTTGTAAGATCCTTTTCAAAAGTTGTTATTTTTTCTTTTTGTTGTGTTTTCTGTTTTTATGTACCATTCAACTAATTCGCTCCATTTACACTATTTTTAATGTATTAACCATTTTATCTTGCGAATTATGCACTTCTATGCGAAGACAAGGGTTTACAGGGTTGGTCGTGCTTACGATATTTTTGTACGTGCTTCCGTAATTCTTTTCAGTGCTTTTTTATTTTAAATGCAGAGAATTTCAGAAACTCACGATGTCACCCGCGTTGATGTCCGTAGTCCACACCTTACCCGTCCCTACGATATAAAAAAAAGACTATCCGGCGTCCGGTTTCGATCCCTCGACCCTGCGGGTTGAACGCAATGTACATGGCGCTCTACCCACTGCGCCACAAAGCCGACACAAAATGGGACGCTACCAACGCGCCTTATATCGTTGGCTCATTCAAATTACTGCTGACGAGCGCTCTCTCGTCAGCAGTTGCCACAAGTGCAACAACATTAACGTAACGCAAACTACTTAACGTCATGCGCCCCCGGAAATGCCCTGCATTTGATCGTGCCCCTCGCGAGGGGGATGTTTCAGTGCGTCTTCTCTCGGTCGCGGGACCCGTGGCGCCATCTGGCGGAGGCGCGGCACAACTCGTAGTACTTTCTTTGAAATAATCCAGCCTTTTTTGTGTTCCTTTTTTGGAGGAGGTGTACGAATTCGGATTTTATTTTGTAAGCTAGCTTTTAAACTAATTATTTTCTGCTTTTGGTTTTTCAAGATTCCGTACGACCAACCGTCTCCGTTCGCACTATTATAACGATTATTACACATAACACCGCAAATTTTACATTTTTTGCCCAAAGGCAAGGCGCTACACTCGTCAGATTTCATGATTTTTGTTAATCCTGCTTCAATCATTAGGTTTTGTCAGAGCTTTTTATTATTTTATTCGCTTTGCGCGGGAAATGTATAGAACTCATATTTTTGAATTCGTAAGTTCGAAGAAGTGTTTGAACTTTTTAATTCCACCCTCAACGTCTTTTCGTAAACAATGGAAGCACAGGTTGGGGGATTTATGCGGTTTTTGGATATGGAGCTCAAGGTGAACAGTGATCATGTGTGTTGGATCCATTCCCCTCGACCCGAAAAGGACTGCTTCCATTCAGGTCAGAAAATACCAAGCTTGTAAAAAGGGGAATTGCTATGTCAGTTCTTAGGAATGCGTTCCAGCGCTCGTGCACACACCAAGCTGAGGAGAGTTTCTGTTCACAGGAGCGACTGAATGAAGCAGGGTTTCCTTGCGACCTTATCTCGGCAGTTGGCGAGAAGCTTCTTGTCGAGTCACGCACCAAGAAGAAGACGCGCGAATGGGGCACGGGTGACAATACGTCCACAATGTTGGGCACACGATCAAGAAAGCTACTGAAAAGGCGAGGGTTCGCGTTGACGTTTCGGAACCTAACAAGCTACAGAAGTTGTGTAAGCGTATTAACTCCGAAGAAAATAAACACGTGGAGTGCCGGAAAAGACACGAGAAGCGCTTTGTAAACTGTCAATTATGCGTCGTCTACGAAACCCCCTTGTCATGTAAGGGATCGTACATTGGCCAAACGCTCTGATATTTACCTTGGACGATGCATTAATGATCGGCTGAGGGTACGCGCCAACAGCCTGCACATTTTTACCGGCAGCAACCTGGGCACCCACTGTAAAGACGGCAAAGGCTGCACGCCACGCCTCGAAGCATGCGAAGTGATAAAGCGTTACAGGGGTGCGCGCAAGGAGGATAATTTTGAAGCGTACGTGAATCTGAAAAAAAGGCGAAGATTGCGTCAGTTCACCGTCGGTGTCTCTACTAAGCACCGAGAACGCGTACCTTAACAGGACTCTTGGGGGTGATTTTTAGTGCCCTAGGACAACCCCGGCCCTCGCCTTGTTTTGTTTATGTGCGAAGCGATTATGCATGCCTAGTGTAGAGTTCCTTGCCCCCCCACCCACCATGTTGCGCTCAGTATTTGACTGTGGTTTTGGTTGTTTATCTTCGTTCTGTGCTCTAGGTTACCGCACATGCGTAGATTGCACTTTTCTTCATTATCCGTTTTTCACTAAAATAAAAAAATTACTTGCTAGTCTGCGCCCTGTGTGTCTAGTCGTCTTCTCTTGTGTCCTCGGTTTATACGGAGTTTTCTTTTTTGTAATGTACCAACTAGCCCAAGTGTGCATTCTACCTAATATAGGTCATCATCATCATCATTATCATCATCAGCCTATCTACGCCCACTGCAGGGCAAAGGCCTCTCCCATTATTCTCCAATTACCTTTATCCCCGCAAACTTCTTGATCTGATCTGCCCATCTAACTTTCTGCCGCCCCCGGCAATGCTTGCCTTCTCTAGGGATCCACTCTGTTACCCTTAATGACCAGCGGTTATCTTGCCTTCGCATTACATGTCCTGCCCACGTCTCTATGTCCTTAACACGTGTTTGTTCCCTGACCCACTCCGCTCTCTTCTTGTCCCTTAATGTTACACCTATCATTTTCCGCTCCATTGCACGCTGAGTCGTTCTCAATTTAAGTTGAACCCTCTTATTGAGCCTCCAGGTTTCTGCCCCGTAGGTGAGTACCGGTAAGATGCAGCTGTCATACACTTTCTTCTTCAGCGACAATGGTAGGCTGTTATTCATTATATGATAATGTCTGCAATATGTACCCGACCCCATTTATATCCTTCTAATTATCTCTGCCTCATGGTTGGGATCTGGGGTCACAACTTGACCTAAGTAGATATATTCGCTTACCACTTCCACTGCCTCGCCACCTATCTCAAACCGCTGTGCTGTTCCGAGGTTATTGATCATTACTTTAGTTTTCTCCATATTAATTTTCAGGCCCACAGTTCTACTTTGTTCGTCCAGTGCGGAAAGCATGCTTTGCAATTCGTCCCCCGAGTTACTTAGCAAGGCAACGTCATCAGCAAAGCTGAGGTTACTGAGGTATTCTGCATTAACCCTTACTCCCACCTGTTCCCAATCCAACGTTCTGAATTCTTCTTGTAAACATGCTGTGAATAACATTGGAGAGATTGTCTCCTTGTCTGACACTCTTCCTTATAGGTATTTTACTGCTATCCTTATGGAGGATGATGGTAGCTATGTACCCATTGTAGATATCCTCTAGTATTCTGACATAATGCTCATCTGCCCCCTGGTTCCGTAATGCCTGAATGACTGCTAGAGTTTCGACCGAGTCAAATGCTTTCTCATAATCTATGAAGGCTATATATAGGGGTTCAGTATACTCAGCGCACTTCTCTATCACCTGATTGATCGTGTGATTATGGTCCATTGTTGAATAACCTTTACGGAACCCTGCTTGTTCTTAAGGTTAGCTGATCGGCCTGTAATTTTTCAAGTGCTTCATGTCGCCGTTCTTATGGATTAGGACGATGTTCGCGTTCTTCCAAGATTCCGGTACACTTGCGGTCATTAGGCATTGTGTATACAGGTTTGCGAGTTTTTCAAGTACAATTTCTCCGCCATCCTTCAAGAGATCTGCTTTTATCTGATCCTCACCAGGTGCTTTGCCCCCTTTCATTTCTTTCAAAGCCTTCCTTACTTCTTCGGTCGTTACTGGTGGGATGTCTATCTCCTCTGAACTACTGTTTAGTTCGGCCTTATCCTGGATGTCCCGGCTACTGTACAGGTCTCTATAGAACTTCTCGGCCACTGTGGCTATTTTATCCCTATTTGTGATGACATTGCCTTGGTTATCTTTAAGTGCATACACCTGATTTTTCCCCGCGCCAAGACGCCTCTTCCCTGCTTTCAGGCTACCTCCGTTCTTTACAGCGTATTCGATCCTCTCCATATTATACTTCCGTATGTCAGCTGTCTTACGCTTATTGATTAACTTCGAAAGCTCCGGAAGTTCTATTCTGTCAGCTGCGGTAGAGATTGTCATGGTTGGCCGTTTCCTAATTAGATCTTTCGTCTCCTGTGAAAGTTTACCAGTATGCTGTCTAGCCATAGTGCCTCCGACTTCTACTGCACACTCCGTGATAATGAGTGTAAGGTTGTCGCTGACTTCCTGTGTCGGAAGCTCGGCTTAATCGTTAAGAGCTGAATATCGATGAATCCGAGCTTACGAAACAGGGCGTAGGTATTTCGCGAAAAAGCCCGAAATAACGTGCAAACAGTGGCGCCGCAGAATATACAAAGAAAAACTTGAGTATGATAGTACAATCTAACAATACTCCTGTATTGAGTACAGTACTCGAAAGTACAAAAGTGAGAAGTACACAGTCAAACGTACAAAGTACATAAGTAGTCAAAAGTGCACAGAACACAGTCCAGTCCAGTTGCGGTCTAGTCTTAATTGCTGGTATTGAAGTCCGACCCCGAGTCATCGTCATGGCCGCCGTCACTGCCCCTTAAAGCGCAACGGCCTCAGCTCCCTTGAGCGCACTCGATGGCCCAGTCTTCGTGAAACTGCTGATGATGATTGAATTTCCATGGCGCAAGGCCAACTAAGGGCAAAGAGCGCCAAACAAACGTCATTTCATGAGAGTGACATGAAGGTAAATGTAAACAACGTAATGATGATGACTGGTGTAAATGGCCAGGTTGTCAAGATGAATGATAAGAAAATGAGATGAAAACTCCTTATGTCGGTAATAAACTCAAAAATACGCTTGACTGAAAACATGGGCTCGTCTCCTAAGAAGTATGACGGGTGTTGTGGAATATGTCGTGTGTACAGCAGTGGGAAGCGTTTGCGTCGTGTTATGTGAAGTGCCTTGCATTGAATGAGTATGTGGATTACGGATAGGACTTCTCCACACCCGCTGCACATGGGTCTTGGGGATCCAGTAGGCAGGTGGGAGTGTGTTAGATGTGTGTGGCCTATCCTTAACTTGCCAAGGGAACTTCTGTGTGTCTGTTGTGTGAATCGGTTGTGTATCGTCCCAAGTGTGGTTTTACAATTCGGAGTTTGTTGTCTGTCTGTTCATTCCAATGTTTTTGCCTTGTTTTACGTAGTTGTTGTTTTGTGTGTGGTTTCAAGTCGGTGTAGGGGACTGTTGTTATGTGCACTGTGTTTGTGAGTGCAGCAGCGGCCATTTTATCTGCCGTCTCATTACCAGCGATCCCTGAGCGGCCTGGGACCCAGCAAAGAGTTACCTCAAGGTTTGCGCCACATGCCTAAATAATTCGCCTAAGAAGAACGTTGATAATGTAATTTTTGGATTCCTTTCGTGATGATAACGCCCGCACGACACTTAGTGAATCAGTGTAAATGACAGATATTTGGATATGACATTTTACAATATGATATACAGCAAGGAAGATTCCATAAGTCTCTGCTGTGAAGGTGCTACAAGTTACATTCATGGATCCAGAAGCTTTAAAATTGGTCCCGTGTGCAGCACATGACACAGAAAAGGCAGTTTTGGAGGCGTCTCTATAAAATTATGTACACTTTTACTTCTCCTGCAATGACATCAAGTGCTGCAGAATCGCATTTCTCGGTACCCTATTTTTATCGAGTTGCATGAAAGACAAGTCACACGACACAGCGCGAAGCTGCCATGGTGCTATAAAATCAATGCAAGATGATTTGAAGGTGTTTATAAAGGAGACATCAAGTAAAGCCGCCTCCTCTCTCACTCTTTGTGAGAAGGGAACAGAAATGGATGGGAGATTTAAAAAGAGCTGTGATGTGGATGTATCCATAAAAACACTTTAAAAGGATGGTTAGCTATTGATGAGATTTTAGAAGCATATAAAAGATCAACATAAGATCGCTGGTGCTCTTGGCACCATTTGTCTCATTCCACATACAGGCTTTGGACAGGGCTTGTACCGAAAGCGTCACACGAGAGACGAAGCCAAAAGTGCCGCACTGGGTCGAGCATTTTTAACGCTGTTTTCGTGGCCGACCCATAGACAACACTTCCGTAATCCAAGCCAGACCCTACCAAAGCGGTATAGAGGCGCAGCACGAGTGTTTTGTCAGCACCGTATGAATGGTGAGATAGGAATTTGGGAATATTCACTGTTTTTAGACATTTTTGCTTGAGCTGTTTGACATGGGAGATGAATGTGAGTTTTTCGTTCATCACCACACCCAAAAACGTGTTATTTTTTAAAAGGAATTGGGTCGCCATTGAGAGTTATTTCAGGATCGGGCCTTACTCCGCGTCTCTTTGAGAATACAACACTGGTACTTTTCGCGGCATTAAATTTGAAGACATTTTCTTCTGCCCAGCGAGAAAGTTTGTTTACCCCAAGCTAGAACTGACGTTCTCATATGGATATGTTACAAGATTTAAAGGATATTTCTACATCATCCACATACACGAAACAGGAGATAGATTGAGGCAATGCTTTCCGAAGCGAATTCACCTTGACAATGAAAAGTGTGCAGATCAAAACTCCGCCATGAGGCACACCATTTTCTTTAATGTGAACTCTTGACAGTGGTGACCCAACTCTGACCCGAAACGTCCATTTGGACAAGTAACTAACAAGAGTGTTTAATATGTTACCTGTTATGCCATAAGATTTTAAGTCGGCAAGAATACCGTAATGCCACGCCGTATCTTAGGCTTTTTCGATTTCAAAAAATATGGTCATGCAGTAGTGTTTGTGTATAAAGGCGTCTTTAATGTATTGTTCTAATGGTGCCAATTGATGATTTGTGGATCGCCCGGCCCGGACGCCTGCCTGGCAACTCTCGAGAACACCATTGTACTCAAGAATGTACACGAGCATCCGGTTAATCTCAGTAAGGCGTGTTGTTGGACTAGTTGGTATCAGTTGTTGTACATGGCTGGAAAAGCGCTTTTTTGTAACACAAGGTATAAACGTTTTACAAAAAAGCGCTTTTCCAACCATGTACAACTTCCGGTCAATCATAATCTCGAGAAGCTTACACAGGCAGCTGGTAAGGGAAATGGGCTTATAGCTTGCAAGAGAGGAAGGGTCCTTTCCTTCCTTCAGGAAAGCCACTATTATGGCCTCCCTCCAAGATCTGGAATGTGCCCGAAAGCCATATTTTATGGTATAGGTGTAGGACTGTTTGAAGAGTGTCTGTGTGTAGGTGTTCTATCACAGTGTATGTAAGGTTATCTGAACCTGGAGCTGAAGTTTTACATGTTGTCAGAGCAGCCTTCAGCTCATGAATTGAAAAAGGAGAATAATAGGAAGTGTGCGACTTGTTGCGATCACGCAGGGAGTTCTTTTCGGCAGATGTTTTGTGTTTGATGAAAGTGTTTGTGTAGTGTGCTGAACTGGACACGTGTTCAAAGTGTTGTGCAAGTGTGTTAGCCTGGTCTCCGAGTTTGTCCACTGTTGTGCTAACCAAGGGCATGCTGTGTGTCTGTTGTCCTTTGAGCTTGCGTATATGTGTCCAGACTTTGTGTGTGTCTGTGTATGAATAATGGATGTCAAGAAGGAGCGCCATCTCTTTCGTTTTGCCTCACGGCGACACGTTTTCCAAACGCCTTGGCCCGTTTGAACAAAATAAGGTTACCCGACGTGAGGTACCGACGAAGGAAACCCCACGCCTTGTTCTGGGCCTCTCGCGCCCGCCTACAGTTCTCATTCCAGTACAGCTTCCTCTGGTGGTGCGGGGCACCAGAGTCGTGGGGACTGTCCTTCCGGAGGCGTCGAGGATGTGCGCCGGGATGAATTGGGTAGCTTCTTCAACGTGTAGGTGTCCTATGGATGTTTGGTGTAGTTTGGATGTCTCTGTAAATGCATTCCAGTTAGTTCTTGCTTCAGTAAACATGTTACGGGACGATGGGCTGCTTGGGCCATTACCTATAAATGTTAGCGAGGTGGGGAAGTGGTCCGTGCCCACTACCATATAGGTCCGTGCCCACACCCCACTCAAGACATGGAAAGAGAACTGCGGAGCCAATAGCCAATCAAGGCATTAGTGTGTGTTGTGTCCTATATTACCGTATTTAGGCTTATTTTTGTCGAAGAGGCATGCTCCTGAAGATTTAAGAAATTTCTCAATCAGGTGACCTCGCGAATTTGTGCGGGAAGAGCCCCAAAATAATTGTGTGCATTAAGGTCGCCTGTTAGGATATATGGTTCGGGCAGCTGGTCGACCAGCACCTCGAAGTGAGAGCTCGAAAGTACATGATCAGGAGGAATGTACATAGAGCACACCGTTATCAATCTATTGAATATTATTGTGCGAATTGCCACAGCCCCAACGACAGTGTTCAAATTGACAGGGTGGCATGCTAAAGATTTCCAGGTGATTATGGCCACACCCCCAGAAGAGTGCGTGCAGCCATCTCTGTCCTTTCTGAAGACCATGTAACTATTTAAGAAATTTGTGTGTTTGGAATTTAAATGTGTTTCTTGTACACACATGATTAGCATGCAGAATCTCGTACACGTCGTCAAGATTAATCAGAAGGATTCTGCAGTTCGATTGGACTATGTTTTTTCTTCACATTGTTAACCCAGGCAGCACAGGACTGTCAGCCTAACGCAAGCCGGTGTACTTTGGCCGGTGATTTTCTCTCCGGCCTTTTTCCGGCAGCCATTTTCGGCCTGTGTCCAAATATGGGCTTTTTGGCCGTAGACGGCTGTACTCCCGTGGCTGTCCAACTGCCTGTGTCCATCGGCCAGCCGACCGGCTTACTTTCATACGGCCAGATTCCAGCAGTAGTGCTCCAGCCATTCAAAGCCAACCGTGTGCGGCCGAAGTACGGCCACCGGAGCACAACCGACATGTAGTCGTGGGACTCTAGCAGGACTAAGGCTCGCAGAAATTCGGCCATGCTACGGGCATTGGACTTCAGCCACAGTACGTTAACTGTACTGAGGTCGGTGTACGACCACTGCATGCAGCGCAAGCAGATGACTCAGTCGCGCTGGGATAGCAGCACAAGCCCAGCATTTTGAGCCCACTGCATCCCCATCAAAGTGAGCCCTCGCGCAACCACCAGCCGTCCAGCCTTCAGCGCCGCCTTGCTTAATTATCAGCGTCAGTTGACACCAGGATTCATTTAATAAACAGTGCTCACAAATGGTCGTTCCTTTAATTGCTGTGCCTCTTTTATTGTCGAATATGGAAAATATTCATTTCTTTGAAGAGCTAAAATAGATGTATTGTCCAGGTCCTAATATCTTCTCTGGGACGGCTTAGCTGTAATAAACGTGAAAAGAGGAGGAAGCGGAAGGCGCATAATTTAGTGGGTTGAATTTCACAAAGATGAAAGTGCCGCTTTTAGTCAAGTTATTTTAGGACAATCTTCCTGCGCACTTTTAAGCTCCGAAGAAATAAACTATTTTTACAACAGTTGCTCGACCAGTTTTGTTGTATATAAGACCGGTCCAAATGCCTTTACTAAGCGTTTTGGTACTCCACAAAACACTCGGAAGCATTCAAGATAATTTCCTTCACACAAAAAGTATGCCCAGTATTTGCCCATTTTTTTTTTGCAGAGATTTTTTCTCGATCAACCTTTCTGATGATCTTTCACAGGGCTGATCCTAGGAGAGATCGAACAAGTACTTCTATTTTCAATCTATTTTTCATGCTGTTATCGTGAGTTACGTGCCCACCACTTAATAGTCCAATAGAACATAATTTTCCTCTAATGTCGTACTAGGTTAAAAAATTCTAGACGCGTTGCGATTGACGCATTGCTTCAGGTGGCTGAAGTTGTAACCCTCTCCGTTTACGCAAGGAAAGGCGTAAGACTACAGTTTCATAATTTGTTTAAAACCAATACATAGCAATGGTAGCATTCATACAGCAAACCTTGCATACTGCAACAAATAAAACAATAAATATTTCATTGGTAAAACTTAAATGCGTTCTCTACCCGTCGGAGGCGAACTTGCGGCTCCGCAAGTTTATTTATTTATTGATTTAGTAATTTATTTATCTTTTTTTTAATTTTTAATTTATTTATTATTACATTTATTTGTTTGATACCTGCTCGCCTTTGCATGCATTACAACAGGGAGATACATAACACTAAGCTTCAAATATGAGACCAAATAACAAAATAATTCTACACAACGCGCGGAAAATCCTCATTATAAACAGTGGATATAATCACAGGTGGAAGATAATTGCACTCTTGTATTGATCTAAGATCAAAAGAATCGCGCAAGGAGTCATCTTTAAAGGAAAGTTAATAATTTGCTTCATGCTAGTGGTCCCACTTTGGAATATGTAGAATGGCGCTTAGATATACTTCTGCTTTCTTTTCCAGTTTTCCAATGATAGATATTAGAAAAAAATTGCGACCTAAGGTTTCGTCTGGGATCTTTCCCGGCTTACCATTGAAGTTTACTTTTACGTTCCCTCATCCTAAGTTAACAGTGCCAATTACCTAATCAGAATCGCACTGCCCTATTCTGTATGTTTTCGACCGTTAAGCAGCTATTTGGTGTAGGGATCCCGGAAAACACATGCCGCCTCCAACATTGAGCGCACATGAGTGAAATACTGTTATTTTAAGTTAGACGGAGGTTCGCTGAAATTTTATCTAAAAAAGCCAAAACCACGCGCAGCCGTAATATTTATGTTGTGAACGTGCCTACTTAACCTCTAACCATTCGTTAAATAAACTCCTAGTTATTCATATTCCCCGGCCGTTCTTAAAGCAGTGTAATTTACGGTATACGTAATCAGTTGGAATGAAGGTTTTCTTGTAAAGGGGGCGTTAAGAAACTTTTTAATATTCAACGACTTTTCTGAATCAGCACACCACGTTTTACGTTCATTCGCTATAGTCCTGTAAACTACTCAGTCATTCGGGAATATTTTGAACAAAGATTTTAGGCCAATAGTAATAACATTTATATGGGCTCACAACTCACAAAAGAGGGCTCACAACTGAGCCTTGAGGTATTCCTGGGGTCACGAGAACATATCTGGACGAGCAATCATTGAGAGCGACCGACTGCTGTCTTCGAGAGATATACTCGGCTATCCATGGAATAACCGATTCATTCAGTTTATAGCCCACAAGGTACTAACAATAAAGGTGATATGAAACACCGTCAAATGGTTTTTTCTCAACAAGAAAATACACCAAACTCTTTTGAGCTTACCTATTGCTAGAGCAAATCTGGCGTGAACTCAACAAGCTGCGTTGTGCAGGAAAATCTGACGTAATCCGTGTTCGCTAGGATGCTGGCGATTATGTTTAACCAAATGAGTCATATCCCAAGTGTAGCTAAGCTCACCTTCAGATGCCGCTAATAAATTAACATCCAGGCTCCGTCATTCACAAGGCTCCGTTGTTATGGCAAATTGAAAACAACACTTGCTTCTAAATAGGCAGTCATAAAATCCCGTGAAGTAACATAGTGCAGGGCACGAAGTTGAGCCTACCATTGCACGAGCTCAGCCTCTTCTACGTTTATCACACCAACAAAATAGTGCAACATTGTTTTTCGCAGTATTATAGTATGAAGAATAGCCGCAAACTTGCGCTCTTGCGCGCCTTTGCCTTTCTTTGGTGGAAAGTCGTTGACATGGCGCCGGTTGAGCTCCTGCGTGGTGGCCCCTGGCTCGACGCCCTTTAAGGCCACTTATTTTGGTGAACCACCGCCATCTCGTGTCGGACATCTCTGCCGCCGATGTCTCCAATGGTCTCCATTTCTTGTGGGGGGGGGGGGGGGGGGTCACATGGCCTCGAGGTCATGCGTCGACGAAGTCGGCTGGCGAAGCGTGGTAGCGGCTACGACTGGCGAGGCTTAGCTCACCCGTCGGTGCGGCACAGTCTTCTTGTGGCAATAAATGGCATTCCGGTGGCCTCATAGGTTCCCTGGTAATGTCGAGTCAGTCCTTGCACCTTGCCCGTTCACCTACAGGACTCATTACTGTTTGAAAAACGAAGTTCGTTCATTTAAAACGTAGAACCAACGAGCGGATGAAAAACGCGTCTGCGTCATTTGGCTCCCTAACGGATCTTTCTTCACCCAGGGAAAAACCGGTCCTAAACCGACGAGTCTCCTTCAAAACACGCCTAAGCACGAATTCTTGGCGCCCAGACGCGTGCTGTTGTTCGGCTGTACGCCGCTTACTCAAAGAATGACGTATAACCTGAGACCTTACGAAGGCTGGTCTCCTCTTGAACACTTGTTGCCAAACATTCTGCGGCTGTTCGCTTGCAGTGATTCGGCCGCGAACCGCTAACCAAACAAAAAACGCACATTCTGGGGCCGTACGTCGGCCGGCTTCCTTTATAACACCGGTTGCTTGAAGAAAACGAATATTCTGCCGCCGGACGCGCGGTTCAGCGTTGAAAGAGCGAATGCGCGGCAGCCACGCTCCGGCCGGTCTCCTTTCGAACACCAATTTTCCGCAAGAATAGGTATATTTTGTGGCCGGTCGCTTGCCGTTTTTTGGCTGAACACCGCTTCCCCAAGAAAAAACGAATGCCCTAGGGCAGTACTTCCGCCGTTCTCTTTCTCAACATCGGCAGCCGAAAGTGAACTAAATATCTGGCAGCCGGGTTGCTGCCGTTGTGCGTCTGAACACGGGCAGCCGGAGAAATACCGAAGTGCTCGTCGCCAAATGTTGGCCGTTCATCGTATGATCAGTGGCTGCCAGAACTTGGATGCTGGCCGGACATGCCAGAAAGCGGCCATAGACGGGCCGGTCTTGGGACACACTTTCTGTGCCGCGTGGAAAGTGTTCAGACCTACTGGGGTGTGACTATTTTTGTAAGGTCTTTCGGGGCTTGGACTCTTGGAAGGGGTTTTTGACCTTCTCTACTGACCTTGGACGTCACAGCCTGTTCCTTACGCTGCGATGAAAGCCGCAAGGGCTTGACGTCGATGTCGTCATCTGAAGGCAAGGGGGTGCCCAGCGGACTGGGCCCCCTTGACTTGGTACCCTTTTGGGTGTTCTTTGCCAGCGCCGCAGGCGGGGCAGGTGGTGGAGCTTGGATGGGCGCTGCTGTTAGCCCTCCCGTCTCCATCTCCTCCATGCCCTCAGGTGTCCCTACGGCCGGTGGAGAGGAAACAGTGAGAGCGGAGCAGCTCCCAGCGGCGATCACAATGGCCACATTCGCTGGAGTCGCCACACTGGGCGATGTCTGACACTGCTTGACTACCGAAGGCATTCCGGCAAGAGACGGGGCCCCCGCAGCCTCTACAGGTGTTGTAGAGGCAGCAGACGGCTGCTCAGCTGGGGGCTAGGACAGCAACACTTCAGCAACAAGGCTGGATTGTGTCACTGTGCTGACCAAACGCCGCCTCTACCCCTGGCGCGCAGCGTCTGCATAAGATGTGGGCCAAAGAAGCTTTGTGCTTTTGGCGTGCCTCAGCAAAGGGATGTTTTCTGTTACTTTCATTTGTAGAAATTCTTTTCCTGCTTTTAATTTCGGTCAGGTTCACGAATAAGCAGCGTGTGTGCCACTGCAATTCGGGCACTTCATTGTGCTGTTTTGGCAGTCATCCGACGAAGGGTCAGTCTCTGAACATTTAGGACAAGTCAGCTTTCCTCGACATGATTGAGTTCCATGGCCGTATCGTTGGCATTTAAAGCATCGCGTGGGATTAGGGACATATGGTCGTACATTGCAGCTTAGAAAGGCCACTTTGACTTTTCGGGTAAAGTTGTGAAATCAAATGTTAGTACAAGGTAATTTGTTGGGATTTCTTCATTTGCTCTACGGATTACAATTCGTTTCACAGAAGTTACTCCTTGAGGTCGAAGCGCCTGAATAAGTTCTACCTCGGTCTCAGACTGTAAGTCGTTTTCTAAGATTACGCCTTCAGAGGAGTTGAGTGTTCTATGTGGAGTCACAGTAACAGACAGCTCAGCAAACGCGGTCTGTTTCAGGAGGTTTTCGCTTTGATTTTTTCTTTTTACTTGAACAAGTAGGTCACCAGATGAAAGCTTCTTAGCATCATAGTCTGAACCAACAACAGACTCAATGCATTTGGCCAAAACAATAACTGACTTCTTGAAAACTGGGGTGTCTTCTGTGGAATGAACTACACGATATTTACAGACATTTTCTGCCTTCTCTTTAGCCAGTACTTCGGTGCGGCCTCTTTTGTGAGGCCGATCATTGAAGGGGGGTTTGAGAAAATACCATACAGCTTGCATAAAAGCAGGGGCGGGGGTACTTCCTTCTTGAGCCTTACCTTGATAGCTGAAGAGGTCTCGGAGCTCCCTGCCTGGTAAACAGACAGGGAGCCCAACCGACGGAGCTTGAAGTGGGCTCCGACGGCCACAATTTGAGGTTTCTGCCCTAATACGTCTGCCTACGGTTGGTTCAAGCTTATGTTTGGGGGCTCGGGGTCCGCGGTATCGCCAATACCATCACCAAGATTGCTCAAGGCGCCCCATGCGGGATCTTCTTGAAACTGTGCTCCAAAATTCTGCAGAAGACAATGCCCCAATCTGCCACGATCCACTCACAGACAGTCTCCAGTTGCAGTCTTAAAATTCGAAAATTTCACCTTAAAATTCGACCGATGCAATCGTCGCTTTCACGCAATAAGAATCTCGTTATTTATCAAGGTGTGGCGTGGTTAGTTTCAACACACTTCACTTCACAACACACACACGCAATGAAAAAGGTGAGGCATCCGTGTGCTCTCTGTTATTAGTGCTCCTTTTTTATCAGGCCTTCTTTTACTTTTAAAATTCTTTTTGCGTGAACTTTTTAAGGCCGGTTGTTTTGCTTCAGCACAAGGTCTACTATCCACGTGCGTCTTTCCATGAACTCGGTGTGCAAAAGAAAAAAGGAGGTAAACCAAGTTTTGACCACAGGTTTGTTCGTGTAGCGATGACATTGTATTTAATATTTTCCCTGCGTGGCGTGCGCAAGTATTGTTGCGCCTCTGCACTGTAATGACGACCCTTCCTGACGAAGTGACAACCGCTCTTATTCCACCCTGGTCAGAGCATCAAACTTGACAGCAAGGCGTACTTACTAATACATTTCGAGACCGCTTCCAATATTCCACTATATAATGTACTACGCGCGTGCCCATCTTGAAATTCCTGATAGCAGATTGAAATGTGTTGGCAAGGGCAGTGCATGCTTTAAGTGCGGCGTGAATTAATAAAATTGTTTTAGAATATCAATAGGGCGTGGCTACACAGCGCAAGTGGGAAGGCCCGGTCGCACTTGCGTCTGGAGCGGTGTAAGCAACGCAATTTCTGTCCGCGGCGGCAAAGATTGGTCGAGATCAAATGAAAAAAGAAAGCGACAGAAATCTCGTCGCTTCTACTGCTCCAGTCGCAAGTGTGAAGGTGCCTATCGTCTTTTTGTCAGCAATATGGGCCAACTTTCGTTGTCCAGCGATCCCACCAGAAACGTGTGTAGGTCATGTAATTATCCTGTCGTTACCATGAAATGCACTGTTTTATGTCTAATAAACTAAGCTGAATGAAAAAACAGCCCCTAATCGGCGAGGGCTTACATGGAGCGAATGTTTGACATATTTCTATTTTTGTGCGCCTTTGGAAAACCCTGTTGCAGCAAACCATTACTTTTGGCTTGGCCGGAATGTTTTTTTTTGTTTTCCTCACAGAGCCTGCCTGCTAGTGTATCCGGCAGATGGTATGTGCGAGGCTCCTACTAAATAAGGCAAGAGTAACTCGCAAGACTTACCCAATTTCCGGGCATAGCAGAAAACTTTACGGCTGTGGCTATTCTCATTGCCTCTGTGATAATCACTTGTATACATTTTTCATGGCAGTTGTCTCGCGGCAGGTATTGGACCTGCCAGTAAATTTCTGTGCAACCCAGTCTTCTGGCATCCGTGACAATTTCTTTTAAAAACTTGAATCGGCTCCCACTGACTGTCTAAAATCATGTTTTTTCCTCCAACAGTACAGCAGGGCAAATAGATCTGCCCTTCTTTATGCAGAAACAATAAAACTATATGTTTTAATGGAGCCAGCCATACATAGAATTCTGTGCTAATGTGCTCAGGCAAGCCAAAAACAATGTGCATAGTGAAACTAGTAAGGCTAGAGCCTGGAGACTGGCTCTCTTACGGCTAGCAAGAAATGAGCCGCCACAGGTATAGCTATGCGACAAAAAACGTTTTCAAGGGGGAACTTGTGATAATTTATGTGCACGCCACCTTTGTTGCTGCTCACGAACTTTGAGCTTTCTTGTTTGCAGCACTAACGTATGTGGTAATACTTCGGGGTTTCGGGCATTCTTACATGAAGCTTTTTCGCTCCTGCGATAGTTCTAGGGTCTCTCTTCCAAAGCTCCACGTGATTTGCAGCGCTGTATGCAAAGCGTTTTGCGACGAGCTCATCAAATGTGGCAACCAACGGAAAGTTCCTCCTGGCCAATTTCGTAGTTCACTCCTTGCGGCGGAGCACGTTGGTTGTAACATCAGTCCCTAATTGAGGCGATGTGGCAGAGCAATGAACGAGTGTCGGTGGAATGCTGAGCCACTGCAGAGGGGGCCTCGCCCTTCGGCACGGTGCAGCCAGCTGATGTGACCCAGGGCTTCATGTTATGCCCCCCTCTCGAGCGTACACGCCCCCCCTTGGCCAGCGACTTGTGGCACTTCGAGTTACAAAGCAAGCCCAGGCAGGTGCAGACACCTTTGCCGTGGTCACTAACTGCCGCGAATTCAGTTTCCTCGAGGGGACCAGCTGCAGCGTATGCATCAGCAGCCCCACGGCCGAGGCGTTGTATAGCTGCACGGATGCTGTTGGGTGCAGCCATGGTTTTGGGCGGCCACCTTGCTGACAGCCGAGGTAGTCATCCTGGCACTTGCACGGAGCTGCCTGGCAGCCTGGGGGAAGTCATCTCGGTGGTCCAGCATGAGCTCCAGGTAGTGCACCCTGCTCTTCCACCCGAGCTGCTCGCGGTCGATTTGCTGGCATGTGACCCTGCCGTGGGCATGGGTGTCCGGGTGCGCAAGCATCGCCTCCATCTCGGTGGCCGACAGCTGCAGGCTGACATTGACGAGCTTGGCCCGCACTGCTTCCGGGGCTGCCTGCAGCTGCAGCAAAACGCTTCGGCAGCCCCCCATTGGGGCCTACCGCCTACAGGCCACATCGTCGGCGTACACAGACATGTACACTCTGTGCGCCCCTCTACTGGGCAGGCAGTCTGATACTGCTGCTGTCACCAGGTTGAAGAAGAAGGGGCTTGCTACTGAGCCCTGCAGCGTGCCAAGATCTACTGGTTGACGAACAGACAGGGCATTGCCCACCTGCATTTGCGCCATAAATCCCATCAGGAATGCTTCAACGAAGCCCTACAGCTTGGCCACAATGCCGGCCTCCTTCATGGCCAGGCAGATGGCGGGGTGCTGGAGGTTGTTGAAGGCACCCTTGACATCAAGTAGCCCCAGAGCTGCCACTTGCCTGGTAGTCTGGACGTGCTCTAGCTCTGTCACTACGTCGGCAATGGAGTCCGTCGCAGCCTGGTGCTGCCGGAAGTCTGTGAGCTGCTCCGAGACGTACTCCTTGGTTCTGCAATTCCGAGCACCTGCTGCCAAAAACGTATTGCCCGTGAAACAGCACTGCGATTGTACTCAAATTACACAACATCAAGTTTTTTATCATAAAAAGAGCCATAGAAAAAACGTTCACCAAGAAAAGAAGTACACAGGACGATGCACTATCATTATCAGTGCTTAGTGCTTACCGCAGTAACTTCTCGCCCAAGAATTTATTGCGGTAAGTCCCACCTTGAAAGGTTTTCTGTCGTATGGCTTTAAGTGTGGTTGCCCATATTTTACTAGCCATAGCATACCAACTGTAGCATAACCAGAGGGGCGAGCTGGGCGAGTTGGTATGTGTCATCTTGACAAGAGCACAAAAAACGGGGACGAAGGAAGCAGACAAGACGATTTCTGACTCACAACTAGTTTATTTGTAGAATTCGCACTGAACATAGACATAGGCATCAACTAGAAAAGAGAAGAGCAGCGCATTCCACTCGAACGTACTTCCTTGCCCCCCCACATAGCGTACACTGGTAAAGCCTTTTACTTGACGTACACGATGCTTCAACTGCGGACCACTCCCGAGCTGATAACAGAGTTGCATAAAGGAGGAACATCAAGTTCGATGCCACACTCATGTTTGGCAGCATGTGCTGGTTAAGAAGGCATCTCTTTGTCACAGAGGGCTATGCATGTTTGGCTAACACAATAGCGTCGAAGTTTTAAATGTGAAACGCTACGATTATTCCTCGGCCTGTCTGCCTGGGATGTCTAGAAAGAATACACAGATAGGCCCCACCGTTGGTGTGTATCATACTTATGACTACTGAGCTTTTCTTACAGAAGGTGCTCTAAATGTCCACCATAATACTGCATGAAACCTGCCCTGTTTCAGTGCTTTTTGTATCAAAATGCCTTGGCAACCCGCGCTGTTTCCTTGTCAATCAATGATAAGCTCGTAATTACAAAACACTTGTGGGTATCCTGTATTTTGTTTCTTTCAACATTACCGGTTTGCAGCTCGACTGGAGGGAGTGCAGACAGGCCTATGCTGTGAATGGTGGCGATGTGCAAACAAGGCTACAATGAACTTGTAGGAAAGAGAGGAGTGGATTCAATGATGCTGTAGCTCTCCTACATTTATTGTTGGTGTGCAAGCCCCGGCCGGAACTGGAGAGCTGCGATGGCATACGACCACAACTGAAGCACAACCGTGTTAGATCTCCTGTGACGCGTAGCACTGGTGGCGCCGCCGGGCAAGCACCGCTGATGATAATTGTGGGAGGATGCGGATGATGACGATAGCGGCGCTAAATGCAGATGGTGTGGCCCCACTACAAACTATTGCCTGCAAGAGGAAGACACTGCTTAAAATTATTTTTCTTAGTATAAATAAATTTCAAGGTCTGAACTCAGTATCCATCTACCCTCAACAATAAAGTGCGCCCACATCTTTTGACAGCGGTGTCTGTTTACTTCAAATGCAAAAAAAAACTGCGCTAAAGATGACAGTGAATAAAGACAGGCATCTTGTTCCCACCAATAAGTGCAATCTTAAGTGCATTTTTCCTTCTTAGCGACATGCTGACGTGTGTTAATCCCTTCAGTTTGAACCATGCTATGAATGGCTGGTGATGCATGAGTTTGAGCGAAGTCCTTAGCCCACGCCCCGGCTGTGCGTGGCTGAGCCGTGTCCGGGGAAAATGGAATCCTGGTAACTGAGCCAAAGCTGGTGTTGTTTTGGACCTTCATGGCCCCCCGGTAGAGGCAACACGCCACTTTGGCCCCTGCTTCTCGCAGACAGTGCCCCCGGTCTGCCCCGCCCGGGGGGAACCAGCCAGTCGCCTTTTCCTGCCTCCCTCTCAGCTCTTTCCCCTTCCTGTCTTCTTTTCTACCCCTATCCTGTCATCTCTTCTTTTCGTCATTTCCACACATTTCCAGGCGGCGAGGGTTAACCCTGGGTAAGGAATCAACCTTGAGGACTTAAACAGGGTTATAGCAGCTATGTATGGCTAACGCGCATCTAGCGTGTTCCCAGGTTGGGCTCGGTGGTGGGCGGCCAGCATAGCGACTGAATTGATTTCACTTGTTATGGCAACAAGATTTTCTGCATCCTATGATCGTCCTCCAAAACGGGGACGCAACGAAGCAGTCCAGCAGTTTTTCACTCCTAAAAAGTCAGAAAATTTCCTAAAGTTCCACGGCATGCACTGTGAAAAAGAAGGCTTGTCAATGAGACGTCTGTCACCATTCTTGCTAGCCAAAGTTCTAACGAATGAGCTAGGCGGCGGTTATAAAGTAAGCAAGTTGGGAAGCGGTGACTTTCTCCTAGAAGTACAAGATGCTGCTGAGTGTGCCAAGTTGACAAAAATAACCACTGTTGGCGACAATCCTGTGAGCATCAGTCCCCACCGATCCATGAACACTACCAAAGGTGTTATCTCTGATGAAGACTTTCTGAACTTGTCTGAGCAAGAACTCCTGGAAGGGTTCGAGGGCCAGAATGTTGTGAATCTTCAACGAATCAAAATACGTAGAGATGGGAAGGAAATTTCGACCAAGCATGTAATCCTCACATTCTCGACCAGTGTACTGCCCGAGTCTGTCGAGGCAGGCTACGTTAAAATCCCTGCGCGTTTGTACAGTCGCCAGCAAAAGTTTGCGGGATGTGCGGCGCGTGGCCGAGCGGCGCAAAACTGCAGTGCTGCGCCACCTGCAGCCAGCGAGCGCCGGGTCGAGGCTCAACGAACTGGCGGGCTAGGCGCGCTTTGCGCATGCCTGTCCTTTATTTCACTTGCTTGCCCGTGACATGCTCTTGATATTCGCGGCAGCCGCGGTGGCGCCGCGTGACCATCGCTGTCGTTCTGCTATTACTGGTGCTACAAAATACGCAGCCCGCGGCCGCCGTTTGCGCGGCGCGCAGCATTCAATAAATCTTATCTTTCAAGTGATGTAATGGTCTACGACTAAATTTATTTTACAGGAGTTAATAAAGGCTACCTGTTGGAAACTGCATACCTCGATGTGGTGCTTAGAAAAAAGTCGCGTCGCCAAATTTAATCTTGCGGCAAAGCAAAGTTTCTGGGGAAAGATCTAGCTCTCAATGTAATGTAGGTCTCGTGTAAACATCGTACTGGAATTGGCCGCGAGGACGACCGTTAGCATTACGCCGAATCACATTTACTTGCCATAATTAGTTTTTGGGGAAGCCGTAAACGATGCGGCATTCAATACATGACAGACTTAGGAGGACGTACAGTAACAGAAAACGGCTGTAACTCTTGTTTTGTTGGAACTACCCCAAAGAACATTTCGTGATAATTAGCCCCTGAGACGACTACAACGGAAATTGTGGGTCAGCTGACAGTTTATCGGTGCTTAGGTTAAAAATAAAATAAAAAGTATTTCCTATCAACCACCACTGCCTCTTGAAAGATAAGGCCGGGTTCAGACTGTCCGCAACTGTCCTAATTAACTTTAAAGAATGACGTCATTTCATGTCTCAATCCACCGAACAGCGTGACATGCCGTCTTTTTACGACCATGGATCATGATATGGCTTTTGCGTCGATAGTCTGAACATAGCCTAAGATTTATTCAACGTTGCGCGCCGCGCAAATGGCGGCCGCGGGCTGCGTATTTTGTAGCACCAGTGATAGCACAACGACGGCGATGGTCACGCGGCGCCACCGCAGCTGCCGCAAATATCGAAAGCATGTCACGGGCAAGCGAGCGATCAGAGATGCCCGGTAACAAAGAAATGACAGGCATGTGCAAAGCGCGCCTAACACGCCAGTTCCTTGTGACGACACTCCATGCCCACAAAAGTTCAAGGAGGAGGCCGCAGACTGGAAAAAATTCAAAGAGCTCTCTGAGTGTCACTATACACTAATAGACAACCTTGGTATTGATGAGGCTGCTGAGACTCTGACCACCCATATAATTGAAGCTGCGCTGAAGTCCATCCCCCAGACTTCTTCTAGTAGGGTTGCTAAGCCAAAACCTTGGTGGAATGATGATTGCAGGCAGGCCCGTAAGGAACAGAATAAGGCATGGGGTGTCTCGCGTAGGTGCCCAACGACTGAAAACTTGGTACTTTTCAAGCGGGCAAAGGCCAATGGCAGACGGATTCGGCGTATTGCGAAAAGAGAAAGCTGGAATCGTTTTGTGTCATCAATCACATCATATACTGACACGCGGAAAGTATGGAGGAGAATTAAAGCACTCCGAGGAAGTAACACTCTTAGGCACCCTTTGGTCAGCACAAAAGGAGACACTTTACAAGACCAAGCGAATGCCCTAGGCAAGCATTTTGAGTATGTATCAAGCTCAGCTCACTATTCAAATAACTTCCTGAGACACAAGAATGCAGAGGAACGGAAGATTGTACGTGACAAACGGCAGTCTGAGGTAGGGTATAATTGCCCCTTCATTATGCAGGAGCTTAAAGTGGCGCTCACTACTTGTGGTAAATCATCACCAGGTCGAGACCGAATAACATACACCATGATTAAGCACCTGCACGACGACACGCTAGATGCGCTCTTACTGTTGTTTAACAAGATCTGGCGTGCAGGGCAATTTCCAAAAGTGTGGAAAGAAGCTATTGTGGTGCCGATTCTAAAGGAGGGGAAAGATCCATCACTTGCAACTAGTTGCAGACCGGTCGCTTTAACCAGTTGCTTATGCAAGGTCTTCCATAAATGATTAACCGTCGCCTTATCTATTTTCTTGAGTACCATGGCATTATAGACAATTGCCAGGCGGGTTTTCGCTCTGGTAGATCTACAGCAGACCACCTAGTGGCTATTGAATCCTACATCAGGGATGCATTTGTTTATAAGCAGCATTGTTTATCAGTTTTCTTTGACCTCCAGAAAGCTTATGACACAGCCTGGCGTTATGATATTCTTTGTGATCTGCGCCGCCTTGGAGTTTGTGGAAACATGCTGAACAGTTTGAAAGATTACCTTTCGGAGCGCACCTTTCAGGTTAGGGTTGTAAATGTCTTCTCGAAGATGTTCGTCCAAGAAAAGGGAGTGCCGCAGGGTGGTGTGCTCAGCTGCACCCTCTTTATTGTTAAAATGAATTCCTTAGGAACTGCATTGCCTCGCTGCATATTCTACTCGCTATAAGTTGATGATGTGCACATTGCGTTTAAATCGTGTAATATGTCCATTTGTGAGAGGCAAATCCAGCTAGCTGCAAACAAACTTACAAAATGGGCAGATGAGAATGGTTTCTGTTTTAACCCACAAAAAAGCACATGTGTGGTCTTCTCTAGGCAGCGTGGTATCCGCCCAGATCCTGTTATTAAAGGAGCCACGAAGAGAAAACACAAGTTTGGTTCATTCGAAAGATTGCCTCGTTAGAACCATAACGACACCACTTATAACGCAAACTTCACTCAAATAAGCTACATAATTAGGAAAAAAGGAAATGACCATGCGACCCACCAGCTCATTTTCCGCAACAGAACCTATGATGTCACTCGAGAATGCTCTGCGATTGGCGGAGGCCTGCAAAAGCAAACGCATGTTAGGCAGGGCTTACAGTTTCCATAGCGAGCTAAATGCCCGTGAAACATACTGCACATTCTTTTTATGACAAAGAACGGTGGAGTAAACGGTTGAAGTTCCGAACGAACACGCAAGCGTGTGCGCCAATGCGTACGAAACTACCGCCGGCCGAGCTCGACATCTCGCCGTCGGGCAGACGAATTTTCTGGTTCGAGGCTCTTAGGAACCAACGAACCGTCCCAGCACGCACAGCCGCGACCTTGCTTGGTATCGTAATCTCTTCACAGGAGGTTGGCCGTCATATCGCCAACCAGAAAAGGTAAAAATAGAAACGAGGGGAGTAAGGAACAGCAAGCAGCGACGAGATAGTGACAGTCTTCGAAGTTTCGGAATGGTGTTGGCTTGCTGCTATTGTTAGGAGCTCGTTTCCAGTTTACAACCACTGAAAACTTCAGTTTATTCGAGTACTTTACAATGAAATTTCGTTGCTACGTTTTGAAATGCCCATGTAGTACGGGCAAATCGTCGAGGGAGTGCGACATCCCCGGTGAGGAGATCTCCTTTCATGTGCTGCCCAACGACGAACCTCGGCGAAGCAAATGGCTACGTTTTGTGAACTTTGCAAACGGAGGAGAAAGAGAGCTAAAGGAAGTACGAGTGTGCTCGCTTCATTTCCGAGGAAGTGATTACGGCAGGGACCCTTACGTTAGCTCACTCCTGGGACATGCTGGCGCTCGTCGCCGACTTCGTCAAATGGTCAAAGCGCTCTGACCTTGGGGGAAAAAATGCCGTAAACACCGCGCATTGACGCTCGTATCTTTCTGGTCGAAGCAGAGAGCTCGCGCGAACGGCTTTCCATACATGACACCGGCCAACTGGCATAAGCGATACTGCTACTGAAATTGAAGTATTATTAACCGTAATAAAAATACGGCACATACGTACCAGTCTGTATTCGTCCATCGCGACGGGGCTGACGAGGCAGCGGTGCCGACAGCAGGGCGTTCGTCTGTTGTGGCTATCGCGGAATGGTCGCTTACCCGTCCACCGCGTATCCCACAACTCTGGCCGCTCGTGCACTTAGAAGTATTGAGCGTTCAAGTTGTGTGAGGTTGTTAAATGCAAGCCCGAGCTCCTCGGCGAGAGTTTTGTACTCCGGATCAGGCGATTCCATGACTAGGGCTGCGGGTGCACTAGGTTTTACTAGTATTTTTAAAATGGCCGCCGTCTCGGTCGACTCCCGCATGTGGGTGCTATATGGAGTCGACGTACTAAGTATCTGTTTCATGGACCGGCTCGTATGACGCCATGGTTCACGTCTCGGAATGTGCAATTTTAGCGGGAGATTTAAAATTTTGGCTTAAATTGCCTTATTTTTCAGTGAATAAAGCATCATTTGCTTCCGGGAAAGTGCTTGGGGTACTATGAAACACCTAATCTTTCGAATAAAACAAACTTTTGTTTTCTCTTCATGGCTCCTTTAAACTCAATGAAACACCCATACCAGTAAAAAAGGAGCACAAGTTTCTTGGGGTTGTGCTTGATGACAAACTTTCATTCATTGCACACCTCAAACGCCTTAAAGTTAAATGTTTGAATACAGTCAGGATCCTGAAAGTCCTCTCACACCAGTCTTGGGGTACTGACACAAAGTGCCTATTGGCCTTATTCAATAGCCTTGTGAGGTCCCGCATCGACTACGGGTGTCTTGTTTATCAATCTGCCGCGAGAACAGCACTAAAGGTGCTAGACCCTGTCTACCATCTTGGCCTTCGTCTGGCTACAGACGCTTTCCGAACAAGCCCTGTTTTAAGCCTGTATGTGGAAGCCAATCAGTGGTCTCTTGAAACACAGCGGAAGTACACTGGGTTGAATTATGCTCTAAAAGTGACATCCTTGACCGGACACCCGAACAGCACTCTAGGTAACCAGGCAATCAAGCTTTTTGAAAAGCGACCTGCCATGGCTGAGCCATTTCTTCTGTCGGTGAGGGCACTGGCCACAGGCCTGGTAATATCCTTCACTGACGCTCAGAAAACCAGCTTTGCTTACCTTGTCCCTCCATGGGATCTGTGCCCTATCTCTTGTGATCTCTCTTTTATTAAGATTGACAAAAGAACCGCTCCAAAGGAATTAATTATGCAGCATTTTTTGTTTTTGCAGTAGTAGTAGTAGTAGTAAGTATTGTTGAATAAGGCAGACTTAGCCTTGCATAGCTGCCGGCAATTGCTCCGGCTAATCGTCCCCAATACCATATCAAATCTCTCAAAGTCATAACACCTCACTTAGTCCTAAAATAACAAACACGCAATGTCACCACACCTCATTTAGTTCTGTGGACTGCAAGAATCCGAGTAGGAGATGAGACACATCTCTTCGCACAATCCAGTGGTCCCTAGGAAAAATAATGTCCTCCTGTGTAGCATGGGGCACTCCTAAGTTCTGGAGATCACGAAAAAATTTCGTCCGCTCAGGGTTGGTTTTGGAGCAGTTCAAAATGAAGTGATCAATGTCACCAGTCACACTGCACGAGGGGCACAAAGCACTTTAGGCAGCTGTGGCGATCAGTACATCAACCAGTCATGACGAAGGGCCTGAAAAGAGCCGAAGCCTGTCTGCTCCACCGAGTAAGAACAGACTCAGCCCGTACACCAGCTTGTTTTTGCAGAACAAGTACAGAGCATCTGAGTTCTACACAGATGCTTCCAAGACAGCTGGTGCAGTATCATGTGCTGCACATGGTCCAAACTTTTCCACGTCAAAGACTATGCCTGAAGCCACATCTATATTCAGTGCTGAAACACACGGCCTTGTATTGGCTGTAGAATATATTATTGAGAACAATGTTCAAAAGCCAGTGATATTCACTGATTCTCAAAGTGCTGTGCAGGCTTTAGCGTTAGGAAAGTTACAAAAAAAAATCCAGTCTTTATTCAATTGCTAAAACTACTGTGCTCAGCCCACAAACAAAAACTTCAAATCACAGTCTCTTGGCTCCCAGATCACTGCGGCATAGCCGGAAATGAGCAAGCAGACAGGAATGCTGTAACTGCAGCTCTTCGGAGTGACCTAGATATTCAAAGCATCCCGTACGAGGATCCTAAAGAGTACGTACGTAAGAGGCTGCGCGACCAATGGCAGGAAGATTGGAACGGGCAAACAGCAAACAAATTGCACATGGTAAAACCCAAGTTAGGTAGATCGATTCGTGAGAAACGAGACAGGATCACAGAGGTTACTCTCTGTAGACTGCGCATAGGCCATACCCATGCTACACATGCGTACCTATTGAAAGGAACAGAACAGCCACGCAGCTTGAGGTGTGGAGGGTCGCTATCAGTCATTCCCGAACTGGTAGAATGCAAAATACTTGAACCGCAAAGAAAGCTTCATTTTCCAGAATTGTACACACGCATGATCCCTCAACACTCATTGCTGTTTATATCCGACGAGCCACTTTTCTCTGTTAACCGGGTTTTTAAGTACCTGTCAGACGTAGATTTTTTAAGGTATATGTCATATCACCCGTGAACCGAGCCACCATCGCACGCTAGAACCCGGTAGGGCCACTCATTACTACCGCAAAGACGGTGGCAAGGGGTGCACATAGAAAATGTCTGTCATAGTGACAAATGTTTTTACTTGGCCCTCGACACAAATTCTTTTTTTAACACAAATTTAAGATACCTTTTATTATATATTCTGTACTTTATATTCTCACTTGAATAATGCTCACCATACTGGCGCTCTTTGGCGTTGATGCCTTTGCGCCAAGAAAACCTAACATCATCATCATCAGCAAAGTACTTAGAAAAGATAGAATCCTGATATTCTATTTCCCATTAGCCTAAATGAAAAAAAAACTGAACTGCAAGTGATTGGTTCGCACGAAACCTGTGGTGTCCTTGGATGTATCCAACTGAAAAATGGTGTGCCAGAAGTGAAAAACTTTATATAGAATTGTGCACGGTTTCAATAATAAATGACATTATTGATATTAAATGGACCAATGACCGCAACTTAGAGCCTCTGCAGAAAAAATGTGAACCTCTTTTAGATGCGATGCATCTCTTTCACTCGAGTTGTCCCTCCGGCGTCGTCCGGCGTAGTCCGCATCCCTCCCCTATTCTTCTCGCCGCGCCGGCTGCGCGCTAGCGCCGCTCTCACCGCAGCGCCATCTGCGTGTTAGCGCTCGCCGGCGCTCGCTCCATCGCCGTGCCAGCTGTGCGTGGGTGCGGGTTAGCGCGCAGCTTGCGCTAGGCTAACACATGCGTATGCGCTGCTATGCGCTGCTCTCTCTCATTTCGCTGCATATAAACGCGGTAACTGCGCCGCTCCACTAAGTCGTTCCTACGCTGCTCCGCCGATGACATCCTCCGATGACCACCGATGATTTGAATGGAGACTAACAGGCTTGCTATCGCGATGGTCGGCGCAACCGTATCAAGCACCGGCCACCCCGATAAAATTTACACCATCTTCCCGCGAGGGGAACCATGGGGTAGATGCGACGTATCGGGGGTGAACATGCCGCGTAAAATATGGACACACAACAACAATAGACACGCTAACATAACGGAAACGCAACGGAAACCCCCGATTCGTCACGTCTACCCCATGGTTCCCCTCGCGGGAAGATGGTGTAAATTTTAGCAAAGATATTGCCAAAACATGGTCAGAGATGGAGTTCATCGAAGAGTTCGATTTCTCAGCGTCCACTATGGCATGCCTTAAAGCCATGTCTAATTGATTGATTGTGGGGTTTAACGCGCCGACGCAACGTAGGCGATGAGGCGCGCCGTAGTGGAGGGCTACGGATTAATTTTGATCACCTGGGGATCTTTATCGTGCGCCGAAATCTCGCACACACGGGCGTTTTTGCTTTTCGCCTCCATCAGAAAAGCGGCCGCCGCGGCCGGGAATCGAACCCGCGACCTCGTGCTCAGCAGCGCAACGCCTTAGCCACTGAGCCACCGCGGCGGGTCTAAAGCCATGTCTAGCTTAGGCGTGTAAAACTACCTTGAATATTTTATTCCAAGAGGACAATCCCATTTTCGCACGCAGTGAATGATAGTGCAATTCATACTTCAGTATGAAATGAGTATACATGCTGTTCTCTTTATGCCTGATCAGAAGAAAAGGGCAATTTGCTTCACTTCACAGTAGGGGCTTCAATTTGTGAAATAGTCTGCTGAGAGGAAGCTGAAATGTCATTCGGTTAAAGTTTTACTGCAGCTTCGGAGAAAAGTTTAGGTAATTGAAAAAGCTGCTGAGTGCCATCTTTCGGGGAAACTTCCATTAATAGCATTGTGAGCTTTGTATTTTCTGAAGTCGCAATAGTGTCTTCCTAGTTTTGCTATACTGCCACATTCTTCAGAAATAAGACTGCCCTGCTGAAACGTCTTACTGTCATTGAGACTACCCCCGTGATGGTGGTTATGGCCTTCCTAAGAGATGGTAAAAAATTTAAAAGGAAACTGCGGTGTACCACTTTCTTTGGGACTTTACAGGCCAAGTTGTAAATTACGCCTTCTATATTAAGCAAATGCATACCCGTAACAAGTACTGATGCTGTGAGTACCCGTACTGAAAAATGTACGCAAATAAAAGATACGGCATATTTTAAGACTGCACTTTCATAGCACATTTACCATGATTGGCTTCATAGGTGATGATCTCGGTGTGTATTTTACATCTTTGCAAAAGGAATGAAGCACACTCACTGAAAATATTGTGTGATGGCATAGCACACCTAAACCAATCTCTACAGTTTACTTATATGTTCAAGGCAGGAAACCTGTGAGTTTTTGCTGGGTTGATTAACCAATCTCTACAGTTTACTTATATGTTCAAGGCAGGAAACCTGTGAGTTTTTGCTGGGTTGATTGATCAGTTCATGGACTAACTGAAAGTAATTGTTAAAGCCTCCCCCCAAAAATGCGAACCCATATTAGCAAAGACATATTCAACGCATGATAGCTAACAGTACAGTTGTCATCCAATACTGCGGTATGCGATATGTCCCTTAGGAGATATCGCATACCGCAGTTTTAAGGGCATGCCTCATAGCCTGTATTTAGCTTCAGCACGTAAAACTTCCTTAGTTTGATCCCAGACTGCTTTCACATTTTCATACACAATACGTGATGGTTCCTGACATCATACGTGAACATGTATTTATGTCTTCCCTCAAATGAATGGTGTCTCAATAAGTAAACTTCTAAATAAACGCAAGATATTGCGACAACTGTAGCTTTTGTGGCACAGAGCACCTGTAGCAAAACGGTGTAAAGGAAAGACATTTATGTTATTACATGCCTTATTTTTAGTAACACGGTTGGTTTGGTGTATCTAGGTTTGCATCCCCCTGCACACTTATTCACTCACATCCAAATTATCTATAGGTGACAGTGAATGATTTGCTATAGTAAGAGACCCAGGATTTCATTTCATTTCATTTATTGTACCTTCAATGCCCGAAGCCGTTACAGAAGGGAGTTGAGTTAATACGTAATTCAAACACAGGAAAAGATATCAAAAACTGGAAAAATCGAGAAAAAAAGACAAAACAAAAACGCGGATTAGCTAAAGTGTTTTTCTATAGCATTTTAAATAGAGACAAATCGGTTATGCTAGCAATTGAGCCGGGAAGGTGGTTCAATGCAGTGGTGGTTTTTGAAATAAATGAGCAGAAAAATAGGTTAGAGCGGCACTGTGGACATATCAGTTCGAGACGATATATATGAAGGTGCAGAGAAAAGTTGACTTCTAAATTCCGGATTGTAATAGTAAATTTTGTGGAGTAGAAGTAATCGTGCTAGTTTCTTATGGTGTGAAAGGAGAGGAAAGTTTAAGGTCGTCTTCATAGATGTTACACTAGCTGTCCGAGAGTTATTAGCAAGAATAAAACGTAAACTACGATTTCGAACAGATTCTATTGCATTTGTTAGATATTCTACTCCAGGGTCACAGACAGAAGAGGCTTATTCAAGGTTAGGGCGTATTAGTGTTTTGTAGAGAAATAGCTTTATGTTAACTAGGGCCATTGAGAAATTGCGACAGAGGTAACCAAGTGTGCGGTTGGTGTTGTTAGTGATATGGTTAATGTGAGTTTGCCACGAAAGGTTCAATGTTATGTAGACGCCTAAGTATTTATGAGAGGTGACCTCCTCGAGTGCAGAATCTATGATGCGATAATTGTGTAAGTTATACGGAGCAGTACTGCGGGAAATTCTCATTAGTTTGCACTATGGTTGTTAAGACGTATCTTCCAAGTATCACACCAAGTAGAAATCTTATCTAGGTCAGACTGTAATGTTAGAGTGTTTGAATTTGATGATATTACACGGTAAATGACACAATCATCGGAAAATGACCTTATTGAGAATGCTACGGAGTTCGGCAAGTCATTATTATAGATCAGAAAAAGCAAAGGTCTGAGAACAGAGCCTTGCGGGACCCCGCAGGTGACAGGACAAAGAGCAGAATCAAAATTGTTAGCTGAGACAAATTGTGTTCGGTTGGACAAAACGTTTTCAATCCAGAAGATAATATTACGGTTAATGTTGAGGGCACCTAATTTATGACAAAGTAATTGGTGAGAAACAAGATCAAATGCTTTGGAAAAGTCTAAGAAGATGGTGTCAATATGAAATACATTATCTAACGCGGCACAAATGTTATGTGTGAATGAAATAAGCTGTGTATCACAAAAAATGATTTACGGAAGCCGTGCTCTCTGGATGAAAAGAACGAATTTCTTTGTAGAAGGTAATAAGCATGAAGAATATTATATGCTCTGGAGTCTTGCATGGAACACTTGTTATAGAAATAGGACGGTAATTTAGAGGTGAATGCATGTCGCCAGATTTAAACAATGAACTACCTTGCCAACTTTAAAATCTTTCGGCGAAGAACACGACAAATAAGACTGCGAAAAAATATTTCCCAAAATTATAGATGAGTACACTTCAGTATTTTTCAAGAACTTTGAATTGATGCCATCTATTCCTGAAGAAGACGAAATTTTTAAATTACGGATCAACATCGCGACACCATCATAATCAATAATCAAGGAATCCATTGCCGAGAAGTTCATCTTAACAAGTTCAGGTAAAGACGTGCAAGGTAAAATGTTATCCAAAAATGATTTAGAAAACACGTCATTAAATACAGAACAGCATTTTTCAGGTGGAACAGCAGCACCGTCTACATCAGTTAAAGATACAGTGTTATATTCAAAGCCCTTGATGATTTTCCAAATTTTTAAAATATTATCAAACCAAAGAGATGGCAAAGTGGTGTAAAAGTAAACGTGCTTAGCTTCTTAGATGGAATTTTCAAACAGTGCGGCAATCTCGTGATATGCACGCCAGCTGTCACTCGTGTTGCGTTTCTTAGCTTGCCGGAACAGGCGCTTTTTTTGTTCAAGATACGTTTTAGAGATACATCAAACCATGGTGACCGATGGTTACAGCGAACGATTCGGAGAGGTATGTATTTTTATACTAACTCGTTAACTTTGTTCTTAAAAAGTGACCAGTTCTCTTCTACGCTTCGAGCGTAGCAGTCCGGAATATATCCATCGTTAAAGGCTTTAAGTTGTGTGTTTATTGTTGGGTAATCGGCTTTCCTATAGTCTCAGATGTGTTTTTTTTACGGTTGGGGCGAGTAATGTTTTCTTTAAGCTTGAAATGAATAAAACAATGATCACTAAGACCTGGCAAAGAACACAAAGAATTAACAAGGTCGGCAGCGGTCGTTAAATTTAAGTCAAAGATGTTTACGTTTTGTGAAGTAATGGGAGTAGGCTGAGTAACGAGCTGCGTAAGATGGAAATTGAAACACGCGTCTAGGAATGCCTTGCTATCCAGGGAAGAATCAGATACAGTTGGCACAGTATTAGACCAGTTTATGTTAGGGTAATTGAAATCCCCTAATAAGAAAATAGGTGAGTGTGGAAACTGGTTACAGTGGAATTAAGTAAGTCGTGAAGCAGTGGGCAAAAGGTTGAAGAGGCACTCGGGGGCCTATTACAGGCGCAAAAAATGACATCTCGGTGGTTTATTCTACAGCCTGCGCATACAGCTTCTAAGCCAGAGGAGAACAGAACGTGAAAGGAATTGAGCCCATCGGCCACTGCGATAAGCACACTGCCACCTAATCTAGTACCACGGTCCCAACGATACATGCGGTAGTGTTGCTGGCATTCGAATACTTCTTGGTTACATATTTCCGACGATAGCCAGGTTTCAGTTGAAATCACAATGTCGGCATTGCACGTACCGATAAGGGCAGATATGTCATCGTGTTTACAGATGTTCAAAAAGAGCAGATTGATATCGGTTGCAAGGCGATAGGAGTCCGAATTTAGCTATGCGGGGGCTGTGGCGGAAACAGGAGATGAAACGGTGGCTCAGGAAGGGTGCAACGATGCTTCATTAGCGTCAATCCCGGACTCTCTCATAGACAGTGTTAGTAGATGGGTAGTACATATAGGCCTTCTTTTTGATTATCAGTTTGTTGTAGCGCATGGAAAATTGTTCACCGCTAGCTTTTCCGAACCCGATAAGGTTCTTGCGCGCAGTTCGGGCAGAAATTCAGAAATCTTCACCTGAAATACCAGCCGTTTTCAGTTGAGCTTTTGAGGAAAAAATTTCACTTTTTGTTTTAAAAGTGGCGAACTTCGCTATTATCGGGCGGCATTTGTTTGGTGAAAACTTTCCAATTCTGTGCACACGAGATGTGGCTTCGTCCGACAATTCCACATTGAGGGCTGACACAATTATGTCCCGGACCTTTAGTTCAGAATCAGCCCACATTTCCGTCTGGTCATCAGCAAAACCATAAAATTTACACCATCTTCCCGCGAGGAGAACCATGGGGTAGATGCGACGCATCGGGGGTTTCCGTTGCGTTTCCGTTATGTTAGCGTGGCCATTGTTGTTGTCTGTCCATATTTTACGCAGCATGTTCACCCCCGATGCGTCGCATCTACCCCATGGTTCCCCTCGCGGGAAGATGGTGTAAATTTTATCGGGGTGGCCGGTGCTTGTTACGGTGGCGCCGACCATCGCGATAGCAGGCCTGTTAGTCTCCATTTAAATCTTTGGTGGTCATCGGAGGATCTCATCGGCGGAGCGGCGGTGGAACGACTGAGCGGAGCGCCGCAGTTAACGCGTTTATATGCAGCGGAATGAGAGAGAGCAGCGCATAGCAGCGCATGGGCACGTGTTAACCGAGCGCAAGCTGCGCGCTAACCCGCACCCACGCACAGATGGCAGGGCGACGGAGCGAGCGCCGGCGAGCGCTAACACGCAGATGGCACTGCGGTGAGAGCGGCGCTAGCGCTCAGCTGGCGCGGCGAGGAGAAGGCGGAGGGATGCGGACTACGCCGGACGACGCCGGAGGGACAAGGCGAGTGAAAGAGATGCATCGCATCTAAAATATCAAGTTGTCGCGCTTTGACCGGTCGTCGAATTCATCTAAACGGCTATGAATACAGTTAGTTCCCTTATCTACAACTTCAGTTACCGCTCTTGCGATTTCCACCTCGGCATAGTTTTCAGACGCTGCCAATTTTTCTTTCACAGCTGTCAACCTGTCGTTTATGCTAGTCATTTGCTCCTGAAGGTTTACCTAATTTTTTTTTACTGTATTAAGTTTTCGAGAACTTCTGCGTGATTTTTGTCTATTTTAGCGTCAAGTTTCTTCATCAAAAGAAGGATCTCGTTGGTTCCTTTACTAGTATCCTCCTTCGGAGGCCCAGAGTTCATTTCGACATCACCCCGTAAAAGCAAAAGTTTCTTGACATGCGCATAGTCGCAAACAATGCTCAACATGGTGGTGGGGCAAGCAAAGAGCAGCAAACAAGTATTGCCGGAGCGTTTACAATGCAAAGCAGGGCTGGAACTGACCTTCATCAAGAACAAAACGAAGATTTGGCACGTCCGCATGGTAGCTCCTTTTTCCTGCCCACTGAAGGGGAACGAAGAAAGTTGGGTTCTTAAAGACAGGTGATCCGATGATGTCTCTGGCGATGCCGGTGCTGAATCCTCAGGGAGGGGTGTAAGGATCCAAGGGGTTTCCGTCGATGTGACCGGGCAACGTTGTTCGGTCTGCAGCACTTGACTGCGCAGGGGCGACTGCCACCAAACTTGTGATAGCACGCAGGGCAGCGGTGGCGTTCGCCCTGTGACGCACATTGATAGCATCTGCATCGAGAAGAAAACGAAGATTTGACATGTCCGCGTGGTAGCTGCTCTTTCTTGCCCATTCAATGGATATGGTGGTTCCCTCCATAGTGCAGCAGCGTTTGCACGTAGCTACCCTTGTCCATAAAATAGCAAAAATACATCGTGATGCTTTCATCAAACTTATCCTACAAGAATTGTATGTTAGTCATCCTTGCCATAAATTGTTTGCATTGTTTTTCATATGTATAGAGAATCATCTGACATAAGTGGGATAATTAGGATGAGGTAACAATCAATTACAGATCCACAAAGCACACAGATTGGGCCTGAAACTGAATTCACTAATAAAATAGCTTCCGAGAAGCATATATTGCACAATTTCGGAGTTGTAGCTTCCCAATTATTCCATCCTATTTCGAGCATAACGCCGAATGCAGGCTAGGCATCTTTCAGCTCTTACCTTATATTATTTACCCTTCCTTTTTATCTTAGTAGAAGATTTTGGAGTTTTCTTTTTTGCTGCAATTATATTTGGCGCACTTGAGCCCCACTATGTGTATAACTATGGGACCAACTCTCGTATCATGGTTTTAAGAAATATATACGCAACAATGCATGCAAGTTGGCATCCCAAGTATGTTTTGAAATGTGGATGTTTTGTGATCCGGCCTATTTATCACATTGAATAGCGTTAGTATGCGCACATTTTTTGCTGAAAAATAGAAGAAATATACACCACTTAACGTCCTTTTACTGAGCCTTAGAATAGATCCAACAGAAGAATTACAAAGCAAACACGTGCTTGTTAACAAAAATTTTAAAATGCCGATTGAAATTGTCATGTCAGCTCGTGAGAACTTGAAAACTTGGAAAGCAATGTGCAGAGCACGGTTGATGCTCCTTTGGGGTGGGATGTGTGCAGACACGGAAATATTATTATTCAATTTTTGCGTTAGGATTAAAGCACGTGTGTTTATCCAGCACCTCCAGTAGCTGACAAAATATATGAGGCGATAGCTTATTTCTTCACCTAATATCTAGGAACGAAGGCGGTATTCTGTACACTGTTTCTACCTTTCGGAATTACGATGCAAGGTGACCAGTGAAGGTCATGGGCTTAAATATAGGTCAAGGAAATTTAAACTGAACAAAGCAATAACTTTACGGCTGGATGATAATGACAAACTCGATCATCCTGTTAAGGTGCTTCGTAAATTACAAAAGCTTGCATTGCATGCCGTTCAGACCAGGGGGAAGGGGGGAGGTTGTTGGTGGGTTCCAGTGTCATTATAAGCGTTGCGAGCGAAGAGCGAGTGATTTATGTAAGCTAGCGAGCGATGCGTTTGGGCATGACGCGAAGCCGACTTTGTGGAAATTGGTGGGAGCGGTGGTTGTTGTATGCTACCAGATGTCTCTGTTCTCGGTTTTTTCGATGTCCAAACTATTTAGGAGTTACCAGCTCTCCTTACATTTAAAAGTGGCCCCGACTGGGAGTCCAGGCACCAGGTCAGAGTAACAAGCTTCTTTACAACATGGGCCTAAATCGGAACTAGTTTCGTTCTAAATGGTCCCCAGAGATAGATTTTGCAGGGGCATAATCGTCTGGCCCCTTAGTTTCACAATTATAAGCTTTCGGAATTGTGAGGCTCAGACAGAACAGGCTCATTTTTTACCATCATTGTTAGCATAGTTACATAATTCTTTAATTCCCATATTCATTAGAAGTAATTGCAAACTGTGAGGTTACAAAGTTCCAGCCAGTTTGAGTTCAAACAGAACGCGCCACATCCCAGAAGTAATGCATACATAAACTACTTCTAGCTGCTGCTCCGTGTCTGCATGCAAAACTTTTGCATAACGCAAATTGTGGTGCATGTTATTGAGTGGCTACTCTTATGATTCCGGGGAGCTCAGCTGCACACAGCAAGCTTGCAGCCCTTACACAATAGGCAACTAAACAGCATTGTGCACATTGATTGTTCCGTTAAACTTACTCCGCTTTCGTCGAAGAGTGTTTTTTTAATTGCGAATGGTGCATGGTTTTACAGGTGCAACCACTCAATTATGTGAAGCACCATGTCTTGGACCATAGCAATTGTATGGTGAAGTGGGTAGTAAAGATACGAAATTGAAATATACAAAAGATAAAAAAGGCGGGAAGGTAAGAAAGGACATCTTTAGTTGTCTGAGATTCGCACGTGATAATACTACTGATTAACTCGGGACCACAATAAATAGCAGGATCATGATGCCACTCTCATGTGATGAACATTGGTTTTTAACACAATGATTTATTGTGCGATCAGTGAGATCCCCTCTCAACATCAAATAGGGAGAATCTGGTCAGCTAGTTGTTGTTACATGTTCAATTCTACGACAGTCAGCCTGAAGGCTCAGACAAAAGGAGAAAAAAACACAGCCGTACACGGTGTTGACATGGTGCATATCATCCTTTCATTTTCTTGTCTCGTGTTTGTTCTTTGAGGCTGACCATTGAAGAGTTGAACTGTCCTCATCATGGACATTCTATTTTACCCAGCTCCTGGCTAGTATCATCAAGGAAAAGATTGAGGAGTAGGATCTTGCTTTTTGTGGTATATAATGGTGCATCAGCTTGTTCCTCACTCATGTGAAGAGTAGAATTCTCGTGATGTTGCTCATCCGTAGTGTGAATAACAGAATGAGCAGAGAAATCATGACCCTTTTTTAGGAGGCACAGAGATCGTTACGTGTGGTGGCGCAATTCTCATGTAAAGAATGGCATGACCCCCTTTCTGATTTGGTAACACGAGATACATGCAGGTGAGGAGGCATAAATGTTACTTTTCATAAGTACTATACCCAGAAATGCTTCAGCGTCAAAAAGGGAAGAAGAGACAGCCTGAATTTGTGAATGCTACGTTGAGACTAGGCAGTTCAGCCTCTTCGACTGCTTCAGCCGTCGTGTACAAGAATTCTGCGCACGTTAAAGATCTTCAGGTGGTGAAAATTAATCCGGAGCCCTCCACTACAGCACGCCTCATCACTTGCGTTGCGTTGGCGCGTTAACCCTACAATAAATCAATCAAGCTTCAGATATGGATAGCTGTGTGACTAGGTGTAATTTTCACGGGCCAACGATTCTACGGAGGAAGTTCCACAATCAGCTGTATTGACTTGAAAGGATGGGACGATTCCTGTCTACGTGGCCAAAAGTGTATTTTCTTTCACTTCTGTACTTCTTCATCCCTATATAGTGAAAGGGAGCCAAGCAGAAAAGCCATTCATTGATGGCTTCAGGAATGTATGACTTCTTCCCATAGACAGTAGTCATGCAAAAGTCTCTTCACAGTTCAAGACGCAGAAACAAACGAAATGCACATAAAATGCATGTTCAATATCTTTAGGATTAAAACATGACATACTTGTGACATGAACAAAAATTCGAAGTCAATGTGCGTTCCCGTAATTCCTGTTCCTTCACTTCCGCTCCTACAAAATAAAGTTTTGATTTGATAATTCAACTCAAGAAGCTCTAGTCAAGGAGCATACACATAAGTGTTACAATGCATCTGTTTTATGTTTTATTGTTTGAACACATCTAGAAGGAAACATCCAGCTTCAGTAGTGCTTTCATGCTTGAAGCTACAGTCCAGTCCCAATAATAGGAAGTCCACAGAGACCACAGAGAACATCAAATCAACCGCAATTTCAATTCAACAAGAAGTACCAGGCCAGCATTGCCATTAGTCGGCAACTCGTTCTCTTTTTCATTTAGTTCAGAATCTTGACTTTTGTGGTGAAGTGTAGTTTATAATTCATGGGTTGTCGTGATAGTGCAGGCTTATTGCTAATATCAAAGCCTCAAATGTTCCCCAAACTATTTACACAGTGCTGTGAGAAACAAAGGAGGTTGATGGCATCACAAGAGAGAGATGTGTACATTGGCGTGAGTCTGAACTGGCGTGCTGCTTTATCAACAGTGCACTACCTTAGCTGTGATGGCACCGAAATCAGTAGAGAACAACTAAGGTGCTGTTTGGGCACTTGAAAATTTTGAAATTTTAAGAAATGACGGTCACCTTGACGTTGTTAATTAAAATAACTTCCAAATACCGATATAGTGGGTCGTTGCTTCAAATCATTAAGCAATTTCTTTCATTGAATTGCATGTAAACTTGCCGGAACCAGAAAATTACTACTAATTAACCGAAAATTCCAATTAGGCGACTTCAAATGAATTAGAGCCGACTGTGCTGTCACTGACAAGATATGCAAGCCTGGGAATTCTGTATCACCCAAAACTCCTTTTACCTGTTCAATAATTACTGCATAACTGGAGAATTGTGTTTCAGTATGCATCAACATGAGCTTTGTTAAAAGTATCATCCAACAGCAGGCAGTGCTCAACCGTGAATGTTAAAGGAAGCCAATTTGTGACACCGCAAAAATATTTCCATTGATACCTAGCATTCCGTTCTTATAGCATTTGGACAGTCGACCCAATGAATGTGCCCGGTTGGCCTTTTGAGAATGTGAAAGATAACAGGAATTTACCCTTTTGGGGGCACGGTGCCTGGCAATGCGCCAGCACGAATGAAAACAAAACACATGACGGAGGGTGTTGACGACTTAGCGCAAAAACTAATGACAACGAAGAAGAGCTCTGAGGTTACGGTGCAGATGCAAGCAAGCATTTTGGCTACAAATGCTCCTCTGAAATTATTAGCACTCAGTCATGCATTTTTGTATCTGATGGCAGGTCATTTCACGGAAAGCTTCCCAAAAAGACTCGTTATAACACAAAGCTAGCAAACTCACTGCCAAACAGTGCTTCCATGAAACATTGCCATTATGTACTCCTCAAAGATAGCCAAATTAACTGATCAAAGGATCTGTGTTTAAGTCGTCAATGCAATAACCACACGCTATGAGGTTGTGTGGCATGCGTTTTGCACGATCCCGTATATGTCGCGACTGAAGTATCGCTAGGCTGTGCACCAATATAATGTTTTAGGTATCCAAAGAGAATCACCATGTTCAACGAAAACCTCTTATTGAACAAGATAAGAATTAAAATGAAACATGAGAGGCTTGCGTGCTACTTTTTTGTCCTGTGTTCGGGACGCCACAGGGACCAGGTGAAGTTGCAAGCCACCAACAAAAGTTACCGGCAATAAATGTGGTTGCATGATTGCAATGGGGCATCTGGTTTCTTTTGATAGCTCTGCTTTATTGCTAGCATAAAGTTCACATGATAACAGAATGCCTGCCGACATCCTTCTGTGCCAGAATAAAGTGCAGCTGGTAATAATTTTTTGTGACATGTTTATCCCATACACAGCCGGCCGGTGCCCATGTGATAGAAATGGAAGTGCGATAGCTCGGTTATTGATAAGATAAAATAACAAACCAAAAACTAGCATTAGAGCAGCTCATATGTTCTTGCAGGAGTGAACTGTCTCTTGAGACAGTCATAATTATATGTGGAACATAAGCGCCCAGTGGGGCGCTTAAGACCACGAAGGAAAGACAACAGATAAGCACTTGACAGATTTATTGTTCTCAAGTACACCAAACAAGCAAACTTAAAGTTTATTTCGACTCTCATTTTAATGATGTTAACAATGCATCCTTCACCTTGGTCCCTGTGCTTTCGAAGCGCCATGTACTTGGTTTCCAAAGATGCCAGACGAGGGTTCAGGTCCTCCTGTGCCAGCACACCTTCTTTGTAAATTCTCGTGTTATGCAATTATTTTTACTCGACGGACAAAATCAAAGCAAATTTTTTCTCTTTGAACGCCCCAAAAGGGATGTGCCTCTTTCCGTAAATCGCCGGCCTTTAGCTGCCTGCTACCTAGCTTGTAATTGTTGCAGATTTTCTTCAGGAACAAATTTTGCCAAGCCGCAATACGACAAGGCCAATTTTTCTGTGGTCGCGCCAAACCACAGTGCCACTTCGCGCAAATAGCAAGTTGTCAGCCTGTTTTCCAGAATTCTGTCGCTCGTAATACCAGTCGCTGGGGTGCTAGCCGTACTCAAGGTGGCACCTTGAAAGAGAAGAAAAGCAATAAAACAAAAACAATATTTGGTACGCATAGGACAGTTTCTAGCAGCGCGGTTTGCTTTGTGGTTTACCATGGTTTTCGGAATTTTGCGGACCATTGCTGGGGCTACGCAGGGAATGCCACGGGCGATACTTTGAAAAGAACGAAACAATTGCCGCCACCAGCTCCACGCAAAAAACTATACTTTGTTCATGATATGCCATGGACAGTTTGCAACACCATGGAACGGTAGCGTGTCTTATTTTGGTTTTCAGATTCTTGCGGTCCACTGGGAACGCCGATGGAACGCGACGCGCTACTCCTTGAAAAGAACAAAACATCACCGCCACCAGCTTCACGCACACCGCCCATTTTTAAGCAGATCGCTGCTGAGCAGGCTGTACTTTACCTCCGTCCTTGAGGCTCAGGCTCAGCACGGGAAAACCATCACGGCATGCCGTTATGACGTGGCACATTTTGCTGCATCTGAAAAAAAAGCAAAACACATATAAGTAGCAAAACCCCTTCGCCGGGAAGATGTACTACATACCTTTAGATTGTTGTGCGTTTTCTGCAGAACAATAATTTTATTCCGTCGGGCAATGACAAAGGAGTTTTCGCCCCAAAAAAGGGGCACTGGCTAGCAGCGAGCCGTACACCCACCCGGCGCAAGCAATGGAACTGAATGAATGAACCAGCGGGCTCGGCTGTTTGGCTGGATAGCCGCTCGGCCGCAGCGCGGTGGCGCCATCGTACAGCCAGGGACCTTTCTGGGCATATTCTTGGGTTCACTAGGAACCCTAGGTCGCCGAAGGAGACGCATCTCCTTCTTGAGTGATGATTTGTGTCAACCAATCAGCGTTTCGACCCGTTCCATCCTTTACACCCTACTGAGCGCACGGGTCGGATGCAAGAAGCCCTTGATCCAGGTTCGCAGTCAATGGGCGGAGCCTGAAGGCACGTGACATCAACAGCAAAAACAACAAAAAGGAAATTTATCCGAGTTGTTTTCTGATCTTTGTCGTATCTGTGAGCGCAGCGGGGATAGCTTCGGCGTAAGCAAATCAAAAGAAAACTGCTCGATGCTTTGCTTCAGTGCTTCGCCACAGAAAACGCATTCTGCAGCCTACGTTTTCTTGGAATATAAGTACAATAGGAAAAAATGTGGACTCCTAGGCTCGCCTGATTCGCAGGGAAAGATGCGGCTCCCGCCACTGCCCGCGGCATTGTTATTTTCAAGGTTTGCCAGGCGTGAGTGGAAGACTCAATCACACTTCGTGCAACCCATTCCCTCTTGCTACACGGATATTCGCAGGCGCATCTCCATTACACCTACTCCAAACTTCACGTTGGGCTTTCACGACACCCCCACATCTATCCCAGGTTATAATAACCCTACAACTGCCACTCTTGTGAAGCCTATACCACCTCGTGTAGAAATGCGTAATGTTACTGGGAATGCCCATACCACCCACCCTTCTCCATTCTTGAAGACATGCGATTGCAGGCTGACTGCGGCCTGAAATTGAAGGAAATGTGGCCGCACGTGCAGAGCAGCGACAACTTACGGCTTTCTGAAATGGGAACATGCCAAACACGTTTTTTGTTGTTGTTTATGTCATTTGGCTCAACTACAGATTTTTTTCACTCAATCAAGTATACTGCCTAATAATCATGGATCCCGTTGTGTATAACAATCCACAGGAGACCAAATTTACAAGATTTTATGAAAGATGGCGATAACCTGGACAGGTTTTCTACCTTTTGATAGCGATCTTCTGGAGTCGTTCAAGACTAGAAAGTGCACACAGTCTGGCACCAAGCTGTGAAAAGATCGCAAGTCTGAAGCACTTTGCCAAACGCCACATCATTGATTTATTTATACAAGAGAGATAAGATCACACAAAATTAAGTTCTCACCACAGCCATTTATCAGGTGCAGTGCATAAGCATTCAAGAATTCTGAAGTTGATGGCGGGAGAGAGAGAGAGAGAGAGAGAGAGAGAGAGAGAGAGAGAGAGAGAGAGAGAGAGAGAGAGAGAGAGAGACAACATTTATTGAAAGCCTGCAATTAGGCGGCTTTCACACCACAGGCGGGAGAACACACCACAGACCAGTATTTTGTGCGACCCAAATTTCCAGTGTTCTCGCTAACTGAACTCCATCATCACTTTCGAGGCACGGTTACCTGTATATTTTCCCGCTAATAAATAAAATAAATGCACAAAACAAATAAATCAAGAATGGTTTTCATAAGGAATACCAAACAAGGCCACTTGTATGCCTCAAAGGCTACTAATAAAGGAAGTTATGCATTGCTGCTTCTTTTGTTCATTGTGGATGCGTCACTTGGATAATTGACCTTTTGGTGCTTTTGTCGCAGTTCGAGACAAATACCTGCATACCTATAGCCCTAATGTGTATGGTGAATGGAATACTGACTTCTGTGCTTAATATTTGATGGTAACTACAGTCAAGCTGAAACAAATGCTCTGAGTGAGTGCTCTGCGGAAGGGAAAATTGTTCTATGCGACTTCCACAGGGAGCGAGCTTCCCAGCGATGGCTTAAAAAAGACGGACTACTATGTGCAGCCAAAGGATGCTGCACCTAAGTGTCTGAGAACTGAAATCGCAGATTTATATTACAGACAGCTTCAATTATTGCAACATTGCTCGAACAGCAAGCTGAGGTCGTACATAGAATGCCAATGGCAAGCCCTCAAGACATGTAGGCAAGAGGATATACAGGCTTGACTTAAATGTAGTCTTTGGCACAAAAATTGATACAGAGGGCAAAACAAAGTTTTGAAGAATAATAAATAGAACCCCAACCGCGAAAAGCAGAAATTGTTGACTATTTTTATCTCTGCTCATGTAAAAAAATTCTACTAGACACGCCAAGCGATTTCAGCAGAAGTGTGATGTGATCACCATCCCTAAGCGGGCATATAGTGGCAATACCCTAGTATACTTGTATAACAGGCCAGCTGATGATGGAGAGAATGAACACTGCACTGGACCCCACACGAGACAACTTGAGTAATCTTGGTGATGGTATTGGCAACACCGCGGAGCTCGAGCTTCCATAGTCAGGCTGTAACCAACCGTGGTAATAAGTTTTAAGGTGAAGGGTAGAAACCTCAAACGGGGACTGTCGGAGCGCAGGTCAAGCTCCAGCGGATGGGCTCCCTGTTTGTTTACCAGGCAGGGAGCTGCGCGACCTCTTCGGCTATCAGGGTAAGGCTGACAAAGAATGTACCCCCATGTCCCCGCTTTTATACCTGCCGTATGGTATTTCCCCAAACGTGATCGGTACCTGAGAAGCGGCCGCACCAAAGTTTCGTTCCCACCACTACCAAGAACTGTCTTTGCAACAACCGTGAATAACTATGCTCATTTTCTTGAGTCAGCTGACTCAGCAAGACCTCTCGCTTCCCTGTCCCTAATCTTGGTTTCTAAATTTCTGCAAAGCAGAATAGGTGGAAAATATCAAGCTAGAAAACTTAGGACCGGAGAAATCCTAGTACAACTCAATGCGTCACAACCAGCCCGCACTCTTCTTGGACAAAGCCGCATCCATGATCTTAACATCAGTGTCACACCCCAGCGGAGCTTCAACAGCTCCCAAGGTGTGATTTCTAAGACAGATCTCCTTATAGAGACATATGCGGACCATCTCGAAGGTTTAAAGGATCAGGGTGTCACAGCCGTGCGCCGCATCACGATGCGCAGGGATGATAAGATAATCCCCACGAAGCATAATATCCTGACCATGAACCGTTCCTGTCTTCCTGAACATATCAATGCAGGCTTCATTCGATGCTCCATTCGTCCCTATATTCCGAACCCGCGCCGCTGCTTCAAGTGTGAGCGGTTCGGGCACAGTACAACTCTTTCCGCGGCAAAACAATCTGTGCAAAATGCGCCTCGCAGGACCACCCACCGACAACTGTGATTCTGAAAACCTCACATGTGCAAACTGCTGGGGCCCACATGGGCCTGCTCCAGGAAATGCTGGAAGTTCCAAGTTGAAAAGAAAATAACCAATGTCAAGGTCACAGAAAACATCACCTTCCTAGAGGCGTGGAAGAGGTTCTTCTCTTTCTCCCTGGGGAAGTACGCCGACGCAGCTCGGCGGGGGCCGGAGTGGCGTTTGGGTTTCCACAGGGATCCAGTTCAGCGAGTCTGACTGGTCCCTCCTCCTCCAACCGCTACACCAAACACCTACGCACAGACACTCTTGAAACACTGGTACACCTCTGCAATAAAATATGGCTTTCGGGGCACATTTTACGATCTTGAAGGGAGGCTATAGTAGTGGCTTTCCTGAAGGAAGGGAAGGATCCTTCCTCTCCTGCAAGCTATAGGCCCATTGCCCTTACCAGCTGCCTGTGTAAGCTTCTCGAGAAGATGATTACTGGAGGCTCATGTACTTTCTTGAGTTTAATAGTCTTCTCCAGAGCTGCCAGGCAGGCGACCGGGTAGGGCAATCCACAAATGATCGAATAGTAGCATTAGAATCATGCAATAAAAACGCCTTTATACACAAGCAGTACTTCATGACCGTATTTTTTTACATCGAAAAAGCCTGTAATACGGCATGGCGTTACGGCATTCTTTCACACCTATAATCTTATGGCATAACAGGTAACATGTTGAACACTCTTGATAGTCACTTGTCAAAACAAACGTTTCGTGCAGAGTTGGGTCGGCACTGTCAAGAGTTCACATAAAAAAATAGTGTTCCTCAGGGTGGCGTTTTTAGCTGCACGCTCTTCATTGTCAAGATGAACTCGCTTCGGAAAGCATGGCCTCCATCGATCTCCTTTTTAGTGTATGTGAATGATGCAGAAATATCTTTTAAATCTTGTAACATATCCATATGTGAACGCCAGGTCTAGCTTGGGGTAAACAAACTTTCTCGCTGGGCAGATGAAAATGTCTTCAAACTTAATCCCGCGAAAAGTAACTGTGTCGTATTCTCAAAGAGACGCGGAGTAAGGCCTATCCTGAAATGACTCTCAATGGTGACCCAATTCCTATGAAAAAAGAACACAAGTTTTTGGGCGTGGTGATTGACGTAAAAACTAACATTCATCTCCCACATCAAACAGCTCAAGCAAAAATGTCTAAAAACAATAAATATTCCGGAATTCCTATCTCACCAATCATACAATTGAGACAAACAACTACTGCTGCGCCTATATACCGCTTTGTCTCGCTTGGATTACGAAAGTGTTCTCTATGGGTCGGCCACGAAAACAGCGTTAAAATGCTCGAACCAGTGCGACACTGTTGGTTTCGCCTCTCGTGTGGCGCTTTCCGTACAAGCCCTGTTCAAAGCCTGTATGTGGAATGCGACAAATGGTGCCTAGATCACCAGCGAACGTATGTTGATCTTTTCTATGCTTCTAAAATTTCATCAATCGATAAACATCCTTTTAAACCCGTTTTTATGAATACATCTACATCACAGCTCTTTTTAAATCGCCCATCCATTTCTGTTCCCTTCTCACAAAGTGTAAGAGAGGAGGCGGCTTTACTTGATGTCTCCTTTGTAAACAGCTTCAAATCATCTTGCATTGATCTTATAGCACCATGGCAGCTTCGCGCTGTGTGGTGTGACTTGTCTTTCATCGAACTCGATAAAAATAGGGTACCGAGAAATTCGATTCTGCAGCACTTGCTGTCGTTGCAGGAGAAGGTAAAGTGTACATATTTTATAGCGACGCCTCCAACACTGCCTCTGCCGTGTCATGTGCTGCACACGGGATCAATTTTGAAGCTTCTGAATCAATGAATGTAACTTGTAGCATCTTCACAGCAGAGACTTATGGAATCTTTCTTGCTGTGAATCATATTGCCAAATGTCATATCGCAAAATTTGTCATTTACGCTGATTCACTAACCGTTGTACCGGCATTATCATCCCAAAAGAAGTAAAACAAATTACATCATCAGTTTTGTTCTTTGGACAATTATGTGGGCATATGGTGCAAACCTTGAGGTGACAGTTTGTTGGGTCCCAGGCCACTCAGAGTTCGCTGGAAATGAGACAGCAGACGAAATGGCCGCTGCTGCACTCACAAACATGGTGTACATAACAACAGTACCCTGCACCGACCTCAAACCACACATAAAACAACAACTACATAAAACATGGCAAAACATTGAAGTGAACCAGGAGAAAAAATACTGCACATTGTAAAACCACACTTGCGACGATACACAACCAACTCCCAGAACCGACACACAGAGGTGGCCTTGGCAAGGTTACGGATAGGCCACACACACATGTAACACAAGTCCCATGTGCAGCGGATGTGGAGAGGGCCTATCCGTAATCCACATATTCATTCTATGCAAGGCACTTGACATAACACGGAGCAAACACTTCCCACAACTATACACACGACAGATTTCACAACACCCGTCATACTTCTTAGGAGATGAGTTCCATGTTTTCAATCAAACGCGTTTTTGAGTTTCTCACTGAGGTGAAATTTTTACATCTCATTTTTTACGATGCATCTTGACAACCTGGCCGTTTACTCATCTTCATTACGTTGTGTCTTACTTTGTTTATTTTTACTGAAATGTTTTACTTTTATTTAATGTCGTTCTCATACAACGACTTTTGTTTGGCGCTCTTTGTCCTTAGTTGGCCTTGCGCCTTTAAAACCTAAACATCATCATTAACACTGCACTGGAGTACAAGGAGAGTGATGTGGATGCTGCAGGTACAGCTACACAGTACCAAGTGTGCTTACAACCTACTGGTTGGCACACACTGGAGATGTTGCCACAAGAATGCACCTTCATGGACTTCAATGTAATAAAAATTCCCTGTAAACAGTTCAGCACTGTCTTCAGTCACGGTGACACTTTATTCCTACAGCGCCTTGTAAGTTATCTCAATGGACCTGTTGTATCCATGGCATGCGCGCCCGACACAGATGCAGGAGAAATCAAAATAGGCCCCTCTAAAGCACAGCCAGAACCTCACGAAGTCACTACACCATGCATAGCTCAGAGCTCACCAGCTTGAACCGTAGCCTTACAGGAAAAATTTAGTTTTGTCTACTATACTGCACAGGCCCTGTGTCTCTGGTATATGCTATCAAGAGGCTTGAGGCCTGTGTAGTTTTAAGTCAGCCGATGCCTTTGTGCAGTAGATTGCCGCTCAGAAATTCCCTAACAATAGCCGCTCAAGCCCAAGACCTTGGCCATTGCTAAAAAAAGGTGTCAGGTCATCAGGAAACAGGTTGCTTTTGGCAGTATACAAACACCGCTGCATTTTGAACTCTGCTAGAAGATGAGGCACAAAAGACGGAAAATACAGGCGCTTATTTTTACGGCTTTTTAAGATGCAACCCGACGAAATAGCTCAGCTTTGTTTACAAAAGAGCCCTGGTGTACTAGAAGGTGTGCTGGGAAAAGTTCGGTTGAAATGCACAAATGTTAATAATTGTTGGGGTTTTTTGGCGCGAGGCCGACTAAGGGCAAAGAGCGCCACCGAAAGTTGCTTTATGAGGACGAAGTGATGGTAAGTGTAAAATATTTAACTAAAATATATGTGAAATGACAAAAAAGGCAATGAAGACGACTGGTGTAAAGGGCCAGGGTTTTAACAATAATGGTAAGTAATGAAATGTAAAAACTTGACATCGCTAAGAAACTTAAAAATATGCTTGTGGATGATTTTACCGTCGTCCCTCAAAAAGTACGATGTTTGTAGTGAAATGCGTTGTCTGTATAGTTGTACAAATTGTTTGTGTCGTGTTTTTTCTAGCGCCTTGCATTGAATGAATATGTGGATAACGGATAGGGCCTCTCCACATCCACTGAACATGGGTCTTCGAGGTCCTGTGCGCAAGTGCGAGTGTGTTGCGTGTGCGTGGCCTATCCGTAACCTTGCTAACGTCCCTTCAGTATGTCTGTTGTGTGATTCAGTTGTATATCGTCCCGAGTGTGGCCTTGTTACACATAGTTTGTTGTCTGTCCGTTCACTCCAGTATGTTTGCCAAGTTTTATGCAGGTGTTCTCTGATGAGTGGCTTCTGGTCAGTGTAGGGTAGTGTTGCAATGTCTAGAGTGTTTCTGAGTGCAGCAGCACCGTCCCCTTCATCAGACAGCTCTCTGCCAGTGATCCTAGCGTGGCCTGAAACCCAGCAGACGGCCACATTCAGGCTTGAGAGAAATGTGATTGATAACATAAATGTGATTGATAACATAATTTTTGCGAGACCATTCGGATGATATTGTGCGCACGACGCTGGGTGAATCTTTGAAAATGATGAACTTAGCATATTATATTTGATAAGGTGACCTAAAACAAGAAATATACCATATGCTTCCGCTGTAGAGATGCTGGAATTCACTTTTATGGTTTTGCAAACATTGAAGTTGGGTCCGTGTGCACCAGAACACATCGCAGTGGATATTTTTGAAGTATCAGTAAAAATTCTGCCGCCCCCTATTTCACCTGCACATACATGAAATGCTGCAAAATGGCAGTTGTGGGCTCTGTCTTTTTCTTAAATTAAGTAAACGAGAAATCACCCAATACAAGGCGAAGATGCCATGGGGCTACAGAATCAATGAGAGACGTTTTGAAAGTGTCTAAAAACAACACAATGTTCAGAAGCCTCCTCCCTCGCCCTGGGCGAGAAAGGCGCAGAAATAGATGGACGATGTACCAACAGTTGGGATGTAGATGTATCGTCCATTATACATTCATTTAGATGGTGACACATTGATGAAACTTTGAAAGCACATAGGAAATTCACATACTTGCGCTGGTACCCTAGGCACTATTTGTCACACTCGACATACAGACTTTGCACAGGGCTAGTTCGAAAAGCACCAGAGGCAAGTCGAAGGCCCAAGTGCTGCACTGGGTCGAGCATTTTCAAAGCAGTTTCCCTTCCTGAACCGTACACAACACTCCCATAGCCCGACCGTGAACTGACCAGGCTGGTAAAAACTCGCAGCAGAAGGTATTTTTCAGCACCGTATGATTGATGCGACAGGACCTTGAGAATATTTACTGTTTTAAGACATTTTTGTTTTAGTTGTTTGATATGAGGGATAAAGGAAAGTTTTTCACCAAGGACTATACCTAGGAACTTGTGTTCTTTTTTGACTGGAATCGAGACACCATTCAGTTTGATGTCTCGATCTGGCCTGATCCCACGCCTTTTGGAGAACACAACACAAAAGCTCTTAACTGGGTTCAGCCTAAAACCATTCTGATCAGCCCAGCCAGCTAGTTTATTGACACAAAGCTGAACTTAGCATTCGCAAATTGACATATTGCACGTCTTAACAGATATTTGCACATCATCTACATACATTGTAGAGGAAATGGTTCGTGGCAACGCCTTTCGAAGTGAGTCAATCTTGACTATGAACGATCTGCAGCTCATAACGCCGTCTTCAGGCACACCATTTTCATGCACAAAAACATTTGAAATGACAGTGCCACCTCTTATACGAAAGGTTCGTTCCGCCAGGCAGCCATAAAGAGTGTAAATTCTGAATTGTAACCACATTTTGGCCTGGTGTAGTCATGTAGAGACCTCTTTTTACAAGCATTTTTATGTTTTAGGAAAGGGTTTGTGTAGTCTCCAGAGCTGGAAACGTGTTTGTAGTGTTGTGCAAGTGCGTTACCCTGGTCTTCGAGTGTGCCCCCTATTGTACTGATAAGGGGCAGGCTATTTGTATGTTGACCTTTAAGTTTACGTATCTTGTCCATACCTTGTGAGTGCCTGTGTATGAGTTAATGGATGTAAGGAAAGCACGCCAACTCTCCCTTTTCGCCTCACTACGCACTCGCTTCTGAAAAGCCTTCGCCCGTTTAAAAGAAATGAGATTATCTGATGTGGGGTACCGCCGAAGGACACCCAACGCCTTGTTCTGGGCCACTCGCGCCCGCCTACAGTCCTCGTTCCACTAGGGGCTCCTTGGGTTGCGGGACGCACTGAAGGCCTGGGGAATGGACTTTTCGGCGGCGTCGAAGATGTGCGCCGTGAGGAGTTGGGCTACTTGCTCCACGTGTAGTTGTTTTATGCATGTGTGGTGTAGTTGCGACGTTTTTGTAAATGTACTGCAGTTTGCTTTGGATTCATATACCTGTTATGGGAAGACGGACTGCTTGGGCTTCTTCCTACATACGTTAGTGAAGTGGAGAAGTGGTCACTAGCATATGGGTCCACGCGCACACCCCACTCAAGGCATGGAAAGAGAATTGCAGAACCAATAGCCGAGTCAGGAAGTGAGTATGTTTTATGTCGAAGTTATGGTATGAAGGCTGTTTTTTGTTAAAAACGCGTGCTCCTGAGGATGCTAGGAATTTCTCTATTAGGCGACCTCGGGCATTTGTTCTGGAGGAGCCCCAAAGAGGAGGGTTGTGCGCATTAAGGTCACTTGTGATGATGTATGGTACGGGCAGCTGTTCAACCAGCGCCTCGAAGTGAGAGCTCGAAAGTGCAAGATCAGGAGGAATGTAAATCTAGAACACCATTATCAACCTATGAAACATATTTGTGCGGATGCCTACAGCCTCAAGGACAGTGGTCAAAGTGACAGGGTGGCATGCTAAGGATTTCCGGGCGAGAATGGCCACACCACCCGAAGAGTGAGTGCAGCCAACCCTGTCCTTTCTGAATTCCACGTACCTATTTAAAATTTGTTTATTAAGAATTGCGGTGTGTTTTTTGAGCCAAATGACACTTGCTGATTGGAAGCAGCATCTTATACACATCGTCAAGATTTTTGAGAAGGCCTCTGCAGTTCTATTGAATGATGTTTTCTGTTCCCAATATTTACATTTAGGAATGAATGGAGTGTGTGTGTGTGTGTTCATGTGTTGTCGTTCGGGGGTGTTACGCTGGCATTGTGCGTTTTGGGCCTTTTTGTAGGCGTGGAAGTCGGAGGTTTCTCCTTGCACTGCGTTGCAGGCAGGAACAGCCCGACATCCATCTCCTCATCCGATGCCAAAAAGGTGCCCGACGGGCCGGGCCCCCCCAGACTTACCCCCCTTGCGGGGGCCCTTCGTTTGACCTAAGACCGCTGATGGCGTCGGGGGCGCCAGAGGTGGGACGGGCAGTGCGGTGGTGGTAGGAGCCGATGCGGGGCCCCCGGTGTCCATCTCCACGGCACCCTTCAACGCAATGAAGGACGGGGAGGCAGTGGCGGGAGCGGCAGTGGTCCCAACAAAGACGGTTACAACCACAACCGCTGCTGCCTTAGCAAGCGGTGTGGTGACGGGTTGGGCTTCCTGAAGAAACTCAGCGGTGGGCGGGGCCAGGTCAGACTAGCTGAACTGGGTCCCTGTGGAAACTAGATGCCGTTCCGCCTCCCGGCGAGCTGCGTCGGCGTACCTCCCCAGGGGGAAACAGGCGGACCACTCCTTCCGCGCCTCTGGGAAGGTGATGTTCTCAGTGACCTTGATGTTGATTATCTTTTTTTCTAATTGAATTTTTTTTGCACTTGCGGGAGTATGCCGTATGCGGCCCCCGGGAGTTCACACAAGAGAGGGTGTTGGATGGGTGATAATGATGATGGTTGGGTTTTTATGGCGCAAGGCCGACTAAGGGTAAAGAGCGCCAGAGGAAAGTTTATTTAATGAAGTGAAGTGGTTACCACAAAAAGGTAGGTAAACAAAAACGTGTCAACCGAGTATAGTACAATCAGTTACAGATAATGGTGATGGCTGCTGTATAGGGCCAGATTTGATTATGCGTGATAGGAAATGAGGTTTAAAAACTTAACGTCTAACAAACAATAAAACACACGTTTCATAGAAACACTGGCATCGTCACCTAGAAACAGCGATGGATGTAGTAGGATATCCCAGGCGGCACAGAAAGTGTGTCCGAAGACGAGCCCGTCTATGGCCGCTTTTTGGCATGTCCGGTCAGCATCCAGGTTCTAGGCAGCCGCTGATCATACGACGAGCGGCCAACATTCGGCAACCAGCACTTCGGTATTTCTCCGGCCGCCCGTGTTCAGACGCACAACGGCAGCTGCCCGGCTGCCAGATATTCAGTTGCCTTTCGGCTGCCGATGTTGAGAAAGAAATCGGCCGGAGTACGGCTTTAGGGCATCCGTTTTTCCTTCGGGAAGCGGTGTTCAGCCGAAGCACGGCAAGCGACCGGCCACAGGATGTCCGTATTCTTGTGGCAGTTGGTGTTCGAAAGGAGACCGGCCGTAGCGCGGCTGCCGCGCATCCGCTCTTTCAACGGTGAACCGCGCGTCCGGCTGCAGAATATTCGTTTTCTTCAGGCAGCCAGTGTTATAAAGGAGACCGGCCGACTTACGGCCTCAGAATGTACGTTTTTCATTTGGTTAACGTCCTCGGCCGAATTACGGCAAGCGAACGGCCGCAGAATTTTCGGCAACCGGTGTTCAAGAGGAGACCGGCCTTCGTAAGGTATCAGGTTATATGTCATTATGCGAACAACGGCGTGCGTCTGGGCGCCGAGAATTCATGCACACACGTGCTTGGAAGAAGACCCGCCGATGTAGGACCGGTTTTTCCCTGGGTGAAGAAAGAGTCGTTAGGGAGTCGAATGGCGCAGACATGTTTTTCATGCGCTCGGTGTTTCTACATTTTAAATCAACGAACTACGTTTGTCAAACAATATTGAGTGTTCTAGGTGAACGGGCAAGGTGCAAGGACTCACTGGACATTACCAGGGAAACGTTTAGGCCATCAAAATGCCATTTATTGCCACAAGAAGACTGTGCCACACCGACGGGTGAGCTAAGCCTCGCCAGTCATAGCCGCTACAATGCCTCGCCCGTCGGCTTCGTCGACGCATCAGCTCGAGGCTGTTCGCCCCCTCAAGAAATGGAGACCATTGGAGATATCGACCCGGCAGCGATGTCCGACCCGAGATGGCGGTGGTTCACCAAAATAAGTGGCCTTAAAGGGTGTCGAGCAAGCGGCCACCACGCAGGAGCTCAACCGGCGCCATGTCAAGGACTCCCCACCAAAGAAAGGCAAGGGCGCGCAAAAACGCAAGTTTCCGGCTATTCTTCTCACAATAATACTGCGAAAAACAATGTGCACTATATTGTTTGTGATAAACGTAGAAGAGGCTAAGCTCGGGCATTGGTAGGCTCAACTTCGTTCCCTGCACTATGTTACTTCATGGGTTTTTATGACTGCCTATTTAGAAACAATTGTTATTTTGAATTTGCCATAACAACAAAAACTTGTGAATGACGAAGCCTGGATGTTAATTTAGTTGCGGTGTTTGAAATTGAAATTAGCTACACTTGGGATATGACTCATTTGGTTAAGCATAATCACCAGCATCGAAGCAAACACGGATTTCGTCGGGTTTTTCTTGCTCAACGCAGCTTGTTGAGTTACCACACGATTTGGCTCTAGCAATAGATAAGCTTAAAGTAGCTGACTATTTTCTTGTGCGGCAAAAAAGCATTTGACGGTGTTTCATATCACCTTCTTGTTAGTACATTGCGGGCAATAAACTGAATGAATTGGTTATTGCATGGATAGCCGAGTATATCATTCTAAGACAGCAGCTGGTCGCTCTCAATGGTTGTTCATCCGGATATGTTCCCGCGACCTCAGGAATTCCCCAAGGCTCGGTTGCGGGCCCTCTTTTGTTTGTGTGGCCACAAATCTTTGTTAAAAATGTTCGCGAATGACTGTACTTTACAGGACTATAGCGAATGAACGTGATTCAAAATACTTGCAGCATGATTCAAATTAATAACATTCTGGTGTGCTGATTCAGAAAAGTCGTTGAATCTTAAAAAATGTGTTAACGTCAACTTTACAAGAAAACCTTCATTCCATTTGAATGCGTATACAGTAAATTACACTGATTTAAGAACGGCCGGGGAATATAAATAACGAGGAGTTAATTTAACGAGTTCTTAGAGAAATAGGCACGTTCACAACATAATAGTTACGGCTGCACGTATTTTCGGCTTTCCGAGATAAAATTTCAGCGAACCTCCACCTAACTTAAAAGAACAACCGTATTTCACTCATGTTCGCTGAGTGTGTCGGAACGGAACGAAAACGAAAAACGAAGAACGAAAAAAAAACGATATTTTTGACCGGAACGAAAACGTAACCGAAACGTTATATATTATTTCGTTCCAGAGTGAAACCGAAATATTTTTAATGGTTTTCCGTTCACGGGAAATGTCTGCACGGTCCAAGAAATGCACGGTCAAGGCAACGTTGTCGCCCTTTGTACGTCCACATCGCGTCGCTAGCACCATCATGTTGAATTACGGCAGTATCATTTGCCTTGTCAACAGTGCGGTTGATTGGTGTCTGCACCATTGACAGCTTGCAAAATAGTTACTGCGCATGCGCGAGCAAGTTTATTTTCCACCAGATAGCTTCGACCATAGACTAGCAGGTAAACTACTTTTTTTTTTCCATTGACCACTACTGCCTGCCTTTTTTATTTAGTTTTTCCTGTTCGGTGGCGTGACAGGAGGCGTGACATTCCTTCAGTGTGCTTCGTTACCGACGTTGTTACTCTCTCGTCGGCTGACGAGCGACGATAAAAGCGTACACAACGATTGGTTGCTAGAAACTCAAGTCCCTTTATTAGGCGAAGAGAAATGTTGAACCGCGCCCCCGGTCCCCGATGGCGCGGCGGCGCAGGCGTGGAACACAATATCTCACGCGTCATACATCCGGCGGGCCAGGTAACGTGAACCGCTCGAGCAAGCGTGAGAAAGGCACCTTCAGCGAGCCGTGAAGTGCGCGTCCACTACGTTTTCACGACTGACTCCAAGCGAACATTGCTGATGTTCGGCCACCTCCCAAGTGTCTCGTAACAACGTTTGCAGCTAGTTCAGATGAGACGCGACAGAACAAATCGCGCTGGACGGTATTTCAAGTATGACAGCGTCTCAAAGACATCGACATGCCAGATTGAGGACTGCCAGCACGTTGTGTGGGGCGACCATGGTGGAAACCTCGCGTGTCATTTGCAGCGACACCACAAGAAAGTGTACGACAACATTCAGGCCGACAAAGCCCACTCTACAAAGTGTGTTGCGTCGGACGAGGCGGAAGGCTCTCCTGCGGCAAAGCACAGGCAAGTGGATATACAGAACATGTTTAAACCCATTTCACCGAAGTGTGTTTCGCTCGAAATAACAGAGGACAACATCATGAATAGCTGCGTTGAACTAGTCACAAGAAACGGTCGGCCATTTCGGCTAATTGATGACTCAGGCTTTTGGAAAATAATCGATCCGGTCCTAAAAGCGCTCAATGCTGAGCGAGCCATCACAGCAGAGACTGTAAAGGACAGGGTCCAGGAAGAAGCAAAAAGCAAGCGAGAAGAAATTTCGCAGTCGCTGAAAAATCGGATGTTTTCTTTAAAAATCGACAGCGCGTCGCGTCTTGACAGGGCTCTGCTTGGCATCAACGCACAGTATGCCGAAAATGGAAAACTAACTCTTCAACCTCTGGCCATGAAGGAGATTTACGATAGGCACACTGCAGAGCATTTGACATCACAGGTGAAAAACAATCTGTCTCGCTACTACCTCAGTGTCACCCAGGTGTACAGTGTCACAACTGTCAACGGTGCAAACATGCTAAACGCTGCTCGCCTTCTCAGTGGAACAGACGATGAACCCGACGCTTCCAGTTCAGACGAGGATGACGATAGCGGCTATCCTGAATTTGGATATTGCGGCTCTCTGCTGGACGATTCAGAAGACGCCGAGTGCCTTGGTCTTGATGGAGCCGATTTTAAGTTAGGCGTCAGGTGTGCTGCGCACACGCTGCAACTGGCAGTCAGCGATGCTCTTAAGGACTCCGGTTCAAACACCCTCGTTGCACAGTGTCGCGCACATGTGAAGAAACTGCGCGTACAAAGTGCAATGGGCTTGATAAGAATGCTAGGGCTAAGGAAGCCTGTTATTGTTATTTATTTATTTATTTATTTATTTAAGTACCCTAAGGGCCTGGGTGGGCATTACATAGGGGGGGATTGAGGTATAACAGACTAATATTACAATTATATAAAAATAACATCGGGTGAACAGAATAGCAAGAAAAACAGTAATACAAGAATTGCACTCCGAAATCGCACAGTACAACGCTAAACAAAACTATGAAACAAACAATAACAAGCGATATAATGTCGTACAGAGAAGAACCAATATGTTTACAACATAACAGATACGATGAAATTAAAGTTAGATATTGCTTTCAGTCGTTAAAAAGGAGAGAAGTGCTGTTTGAAAAGAAGAAGCGTCTGTTGGTGTGGCTATGTTTGCAGGTAAAGAATTCCATTCGTTTATGGCCAATACAAGAGGAGAATTCTGATATTTCTTTGTGCGGGCAAAAATGGGATTAAATTTGTAAGCATGATCTACGCGTGCCGAAGTATATGGTGCCGGAACGATAAATTTGCGAGCGAAGGCCGATGGGTTATGGTACAGTGCATGGAAAAAAGATAACCTTGAAAATTGCCTGCGCAGGGTGAGCGGGGAAAGATTTAGTTGCTCTTTCAAGGCAGAAACGCTTTGGTATCGCGAGTATGAAGACATAATAAATCGAGCGGCTTTGTTTTGCACTGATTCAATTGTGTTATTAAGTCCAATTTGGTGAGGATGCCATATTATTGGCGCGTATTCGAGAGAAGGGCGAATCAGGGCATTATACGCCTGAAGCTTCGTGTCAGAATTAGCCAGATGAAGGAGACGTTTAAGCAATCCAAGCTTTTTAAACACCTTCGAAGTGATTTTTTCTATGTGGGGACCCCAGTTTAAGTCGGAGTTCAATGTTACGCCCAGGTATTTAAAGGATGAAACTGTTGTATATTTGTCTGTTTGGTTTCGGTTCCGTGATTCACTGCCGCAGGTGGCGCCAGTGTTGTTTAGGTATATAAGCATGCGCAACTTGGAATAAAGGGTCTTTTGTTCCGATGGGCACTCAAGTTGTCTAGTCGTTCATTCATCGGCGGCACACGCCGCCACTACATTGGCGACGAGGATGCTCGTTTAGGAGGGGGCGTGATTTTCGTGATTTTCGCCAACTGTTTTCTCCGCCATGAGTGTTTCCGGACTGGCACCACCGCCCCCGTTCCTGCCCACGCCTGGCCGTCCTGCTGTACCCTGGCCGCAATGGATCCGCATCTTCGAGAATTTTCTGCTCCCATCGGGTGCTTCGGAGTGCGCGCCGGACCGTCGCAAGGCTCTTCTACTGCACAGCCTCGGTGTCGAAGGCCAGCGCATATTTCACACTCTGCCGCTTCCATCCTTGGCCAACGCTAAGCCCGGTGAGCAATCAACTACTGATACAGAATCAGGAGTCATCAAGGACACTACTCAGACAAAGCATGAAGCGTCGTCGTACGATATCGCTGTCGCAGCGCTGCATGCGCACTTCACGACAACAATCAATGTTGTGGTCGAACGGCACCGTTTCGGAAGGCGCGTGCAGCAAGTCGGTGAAGCAATCAATGAGTACGTTACCGCGTTACGTGAGCTTTCAGCTACGTGCTCTTTTCCTTCTCAAGAAGATTCCTTGCGTGACCAGTTCGTTGCGGGTGTATCATCTCGCAATTTACGCGAGCGGTTGCTTCTTGAAGGGTCTTCCCTCTCGTTCGCTCGAGCTGTACTTATAGCGACGCAGTTCGAACAGGCCACCAATGACCTCCAAGAATTTTCCACTGCAGATGTGCAGCGCATAAATGCTCGTGCAAACACTCCGCCTTCCGCACCTACTTCCGCCGGTCCCTCGAAGCGTTTTCGCAACCAGCAGGCACATTGTTACCGCTGCGGTTCCCCTCGGCACAACGCAGCTTCATTCCGCTGCCCCGCCAAAAACAAGCGGTGTCATGGTTGCGGTATTATGGGTCATTTTCGCTCGGTCTGCAACAGAAACGCCGCTCCTGTTCGTGAACTAGACGGCGAAAATTCGATAACTGAAGTATTAAGCATTCTGGCTGTGACGACATCCACTCGTCCCGCAATCTACATATCAGTAGCAGTTGGTGAAACGAAGTTAACTTTCCTCGTGGATTCAGGGTCGTCAGTTTCGATTTTGTCGCATGACCTATTTAGGCAGAATTTTGAAGGACAGACACTTTCAGCTGCTCGAACTAGACTACTGAATTATTCGAAGAAACCAATTCCAGTGCGTGGTTGCTTCTTTGCTGATGTCACGTACAATAACTGCACAACAGTTCTTCTTTTTTATGTCGTTGAACAAGGCACCTCGCTTTTGGGTATTGATGCAATCAGGGCGCTCGGTCTGCAGATTGATGGCTCGTCACTACAGTGCCTTGAAACGACAGCGGTGCGTACTAGCGCTCGAACGGAGCACACCGCAGCCAAGGCAGGGGCGGAGGAGTCCATTCACCTTCCATCAGAATTAGTTGAAGAGTTTGGTGCTATTTTCGATCCAGGACTTGGCATCGCGAAGGGTTTTGTTCACCGCGTCAAGACACGGTCCACAGTTCAGCCAGTTGCTTCAAAACTCAGGCGCCTTCCGCTCTCACTCCGGCCACGAGTCTCGGAAGAACTCCGCCGCTTGGAAAAAATGGACGTGATAGAGCGAATAGAGGCATCCGAGTGGGTGTCCCCCATTGTCGTGGTGGAAAAGAAAGATGGAGGTATCCGCATTTGTGTAGATCTTCGACAGGTAAACAAAGCCGTCGTAGCAGATAGCTTTCCCCTCCCTCATACAGAAGAGCTATTGCATAGTCTAGTGGGGGCAACCCACTTTTCCAAGCTTGACCTTGCATCAGCTTACCATCAGGTCATGCTTCACCCCGGGAGCCGCGATTTAACGGCTTTTATAACACACGACGGCCTCTTCCGTTTTAAGCGCGTGTGTTTTGGGCTCGCTTCAGCACCATCTGCTTTTCAAAGTATGATGTCGAAAATTCTGCAGGGTTGCAGCGGTGTCCTGTTCTATATCGATGACATCATTGTGTTTGGGAAGGGGAGAGAGGAGCACATGGCGAATCTTACCGCAGTTCTGAGGCGCATAAAAGAGGCAGGACTCAAACTGAACACAAAATGCGTCATCGATACGCCGGAGCTGGCGTTCTTGGGCCACAGGATCACTGCAAACGGTATTGTGCCGTTGAAGGAAAAGGTTGCTTCCATCCGAGACACTCCAGCGCCCACTGATCCGGCCAGCCTTCGATCATTTCTGGGATTGGTCGAATATTATTCTAGGTTTATTCCCAACTTCGCTGACATGGTTGAACCAATGCGTGTCCTGCTAAGAAAGAGGCAGCGATTCGTTTGGTCTGACGAGATAGACGCTAGTTTCAGAAAGACCAAAGACGCGCTGGCATCTAGCACTATACTGAGAATGTTCGATGCATCTCTTCCAGTCTTAGTGTCGACGGACGCATCAGAGTGCGGACTTGGAGCGGTCCTACAGCAGGTGGACGGACATAAACTGCACACTGTCGCTTTCGCGTCTCGAGTTCTTTCGCCAGCTGAGAGGAAATATTCGGTAGGAGAACGGGAAGCGTTGGCCTGTGTTTGGGCGTGCGAGCGGTGGCACGTGTACTTGTGGGGACGCCCCTTCACGTTGCTCACTGATCATCAAGCCTTGGTGGCATTGCTTTCAACACAAGGAACAGGAAGGCGCCCCTTGCGGGTAGCGCGATGGACAGAACGCCTACTACGGTACAACTATACCGTCGAGTACCGCAAGGGGTCGCAAAACCAAGTGGCGGACGCACTCTCACGCTTGCCCGCGTCGTCTTTCCAGGAAGAAGAAACTCTGTTTGACGAGGTTATATCAGTTCTCGAAATTCCTTCCTGCATTACCAGAGAACAGTTTGAGCAGTCCCAGTTGCAAGATAGCACACTGCAACAAAGCAAAATCTATGTGCAATCGTCGTGGCCGGCACACAAATCCTTATCGGCCGAGCTTCAGCCTTTCTTCCAAGTGCGTGACGAACTTTCTGTGGTAGAAAATCTGATCTTGCGTGGCGAACGGCTTGTGGTTCCCACGTCATTCACGCAGCAGGTAATCGCTGCAGCACATGAGTCGCATCCCGGAGTGGTGCGAACAAAAGCGCGGCTGCGAGAAAAGTATTGGTGGCCGGGCATGGACCGCCAAGTCGAGCTAGCTATTCAGAGGTGCAGCATATGCCAGGAAGCAGACAAAAGTACAAAAGTCAGAGCTGCACCATTGCAACCGGTCCCATTTCCAGATCAGCCGTGGCAGAAGCTGGGCATGGACATTGTCGGTCCATTTGAGCGGGCGCCTTACGATTGCAGATATGCAATCACGCTGGTCGACTATCATTCCAAGTGGCCCGAAGTACACTTCTGTGGTGACACAACAACCAGCGCAGTAACGCGGTTTTTGGTGTCTGTGTTCGCGCGCGAAGGCTACCCAGATGAGATTATTTGCGATAACGGCCCACAGTTTGTATCCAGGGAATTCCAGGCGTTTCTGCAAGATCGCGGCATTCGCTTGAAGCATTCGTCCGTGTACCACCCACAAGCAAACGGCCAAGTGGAGAGATTTAATAGAGTACTAAAAAGCTTCATTCAAGTGGCGGTTCTTGAGCAGCGACCCTTGCGCCAGGCGGTAACAGATTACCTGGGTGTCTGCCGATGCACACCGCATGCTACAACGGCAAAAGCTACAGCGCTTCTGCAACACGGACGGCTGCCAAGAACTCGGTTGGATGTCGTCGGGCATCCGTCGGGCACCTTCTTTGACGATCCTGGGTTGGAATTCCGGCGTTTACGGGAGCGGGTGAAGCAAAAACAGCAGGACAGCAAACGATACACGGATGTTCGCAGGGCTGCAAGAGAAACCAGAGTTGACGTTGGTGACTTCGTCAGAGTGAAGAAACCCACAATTAGATTTAAAGGCGACCTGGAATTCAGCCGCCCAAGAGAGGTGATCAGCAGAAAGGGACCAGCCTCTTTCCGCCTGGATGACGGTAAAACCTGGAATGCGTCGAAGTTCTCAAAGGTTCCGCGAGCCTCTCCTGCTCTTTATACGTGGAGAAGAAACAGTACAGCTAGTGAAAGAGGGTCTCCGCCTACATGTGAGGGCCCTACCCCAGAATTAACGACGAGGACTTCTTCGGCTGCTCCTTCGGCTGCGCAGGTGCCCATGTGTCCTTCGGCTGCGCAGGTGCCCATGTCTCCTTCGGCTGCGCTGGCGTCCAGGTCTCCTTCGGCTGCGCTGGCGTCCAGGTCTCCTTCGGCTGCGCAGGCGTCCAGGTCGCCTGCTGTTACGCAGTCGGCCGAGTCTCCCGGAGCAGTCACCCAGCAACGAAGGGTGCAACCACCAAGAAAGAGACTACCACCACAGCGTTATGGCTACAACTAGTGCGCGAAGTTGTGCGAAAGCGAAAGGAACTGACATATTCATTGTGGTGGATTTCTTTAGTAAATGTGATCTTGTATTGGTATTTAGCTATGTTCATTGTAGTTTGTATTTTTGTATAGTATTTTTGCATATGTACTAACCTACTACATTACTAATCCATATAGCTGTTTTTAAGGAAGGGAATGTGTTGTATATTTGTCTGTTTGGTTTCGGTTCCGTGATTCACTGCCGCAGGTGGCGCCAGTGTTGTTTAGGTATATAAGCATGCGCAACTTGGAATAAAGGGTCTTTTGTTCCGATGGGCACTCAAGTTGTCTAGTCGTTCATTCATCGGCGGCACACGCCGCCACTACAGAAACCGTCTGAATTTCGGAGTCATTTATTAGATAAATATAACTATCTGATCTAGTTACGGAAGAAAATCGCACGTGTTTAGTTTGTTCTACGTTTATTTGCATTTGCCATTTTTGGCACCATTTAGTTAGTGTTGATAAGTCAAGCTGAAGTGCACTAACATTATTGATTGCCCGACACGCTGGATGTCGACATTGAACATGTTGACCAGGTTCGTTGAACTGAAGGACTTCGCTAAAGACTTCCTTTCACGCGAAGAGACCGCAAGTTGGACTGACAGCATGTGGGCAAAAGTAGAAGGGCTGATCCAATCCCTTCAGCCAGCACAAGAAGCCACGAAGGTGCTTCAGACAGAACAACTGACAATCAGAGATTTCTATGGTGCTTGGCTGACGTGTTCTATGAAGACATCAGCGATACCATCGCCACTGGCACAGGCCCTGGTTCAGTCCATGAAGAAACGAGAACGAAATCTCTGCAGTACGAATATCTTTTGTGCTGCATTGTACATGGACCACCGCTATCGCCTTCTGCTGACACCTGATCAAAAATATCAAGTGAGGATGCATCTGTGCAAAACCTGGAAGCGAATCACAGCCTTCACAGGCCTTCAGCAGAAGCAATGTAGCAGCTTCATTTCAGAGAGCACCGCTGCGCCTACTTCTGAAGAACCGGAGGACGCCCTCGAAGCGTTTCTGAAAACGAAGGAAGCTGAGGCTGGAACTGAATCGCGTTTGACAAGTAAGCCAAGATTATCGGACATGGTACTTTTGCTAGAAATGCTGGACAAAGAGCCGTGCCTTCCAAGAAGCACAAATATGTTGAAATTTTGGGAAGAGCGCAAAGAGCGGCAACCGGAGCTATACATGTTAGCACAAGTGGCCCTTGGTGTGCCAGCCACACAAGTCAGTGTGGAGAGGGCATTTTCTGCACTGAAGTTTGTTTTGTCGGATCAGCGGTCTCGCTTGTCGGAGAGTACACTCGATGATCTGCTGCTTCTGAAATAGTGCTCACTTCCTTAAAGATAATGCGGGATTCAAATAGGAGGAAAAATAAATACTAAGTTTTTGTTGTTACTTTTCTTCGAAGTTTCTTGCAGAGTCCCTCTTAATCATATGGTAGTTTTGGGACGTAAACACCCAATTATGACATTCCTAATGAATTAATTTATCAAATATTATTATATAAATTTTATTAAGTATTATATTACTGTTCATTTTATAAAAAAAAAGTATCTTACGAACCGTTACGGAACGTTTTTTTTTCGTTCTGGAGCAGAAACGGAACGGAACTTTTTTCTGGGGAACGAAACAAAAAACGGAACGAAAAACATTTCGTTCCGACACCCTGTATGCGCTCAATGTAGGAGTACGCATGTGTTTTCTGGCATCCCTACAGCAAAGAGCTGGTTGATACGCTCGAAAACATACAGAATAGGGCAGTGCAATTCGTATTAGGTATTGGCACTGTCCACTTAGGAGGAGGGCAAGTAAAAGTAAACTTAAATGGTAACACGGGAAAGATCATAGACAAAACCTGAGGTTGAAATTTTTTCGTAATATCCATCATTCGAAAACTGGAATAGAAGGGGAGAAGTATATCCAAGCGCCATTCTACATATCCCAAAGTGGGATCGCTAGCTTGAAGCAAATTATTAACTTTCCTTTAAGGTGACGCCTTGCGCGATTCATTTTATTTTAGATCAAGATGAGAGTGTAATTATCTTCCACGTATGATTTTATCCAGTTTATAATGACGATTTTCACTGCGCTTTGTAGAATTATTTTGTTATTTGTTCTCATATTTGATGCTTAGTGTTATGTATCTCCCTGCTGTAATGCATGCAAGGGCAAGAAGGTATGAAATAAATAAATAAATAAATAAATAAATAAATAAATAAATAAATAAAATAACTGAACAAACAATAAATAAATAAATAAACTTGCGGAGCCGCAAGTTCGCCTCCGACGGGTTGAGAACCCTACACATTCAAACTTGACCAATGAAATATTTATTGCTTTATTCATTGCAGTATGCAAGGTTTGCTGTATGAATACTACAATTGCTAGGTTATTTGTTTGAAAGAAAATATGAAACTCTTGTCTTACGCCTTTTCTTGCGTGAACACAGAGGGATACATCTGCAGCCATCTGAAGAAGGGCGTCATTCGCAACACGTCTAGAATTTTCTTAACGTAGTACGACTTCAGAGGAAAATTAAGTTCTTTTGGACTATTAAGTCCATCCCCTCGGCACCCTCCAACGCACTGGAGGACGGGGAGGCAGGAGCGGGAGCGGCATCGGTCCCAACAGAGACGGTTGGCACCATAACCGCTGCTGCCTCAGCAACCGGCGTGGTGCCGGGTTGGGCTGCATGAGGCAACCCAGGGGGGGGGGCGGGGGCGGGACCAAGTCCGACTCGCGGTACTGGGTCCCAGCCGAAACCAGACGCCGCTCCGCCCCCCGGCGAGCTGCGTCGGCGTACCTCCCCAGGGGGAAAGAGGCGAACCTCTTTGGCGCCTCTGGGAAGGTGATGTTCTCAGTGATCTTGATGTTGATGATCTTTTTTCCTGTTTGAAATTTTTCACATTTGCGGGAGTACGCTGCATGCGGCCCCCCGCAGTTCACACAAGTGAGGGTGTCGGATGGGCAGTTGTCGCTGGGGTGATCGTACGCCGCGCATTTCGCACAGGTCGTTCGGCCACGGCAAGAGTTTGTACCGTGCCCGAATCGCTGGCACTTGAAGCAGCGGAGCGGGTTCGGAATGTAAGGACGAATGGAGCATCGAAGGAAGCCTGCATTTATATATTGTGGAAGTGCCGAGCGGTCAAAGGTCAGGATAATGTGTTTGGTGGGGATTATCTTGTCGTCCCTGCGCATCGTGATGCGTCGCACAGCTGTGACGCCCTGATCCTTTAAACCTTCGAGAAGGTCGGCGTCTGTTTGCGTCAGGAGGTCTGTCTCAGAAATCACACCCTGGGAGCTGTTTAGGCTCCTGTGGGGCGTGATCCTGATGTACAGATCATGGATGCGGGTTTGTGCAAGAAGAGTGCGGGCTTGTTGTTTGGAATTGAGTTCTACAAGGATTTCTCCGGTCCAGAGCTTTTTAGCTTGATATTTGGCACCTAAGGTGCTTTGCAGAAATTTAGAAATCAAGAATACGGACATGGAAGCGACAGGTCTTGCTGAGTCAGCTGACTCAATCACAAGAAAACGAGCATAGTTATTCACGGTTGTTGACAAGACATTTGTTGAAAGAGGTGGGAACGAAACTTCGGTGCGGCCCCTTTTCGGGGGCCGATCACGTTTGGGGGGGGTTTGGAAAATGCCATATGATACATTGGAAAGCAGGGAGACGGTGGTACTTTCTCCTTTGACCTTACGCTGGTAGTCAAAAAGGTCCCGGAGCTCCCTGCCTGGTAGACAGGCAGGGAGCCCATCGGCCGGAGCTTGACCAAGGCTCCGACGGCCACCGTTCGTGGTTTCTAACCCTCCACCTATAAACACATCGCCACGTTTGGATCCAGCCTATGTTTGGGGGCTCGGGGTCCGCGGTATCGCCAATACCGTCACCAAGATTGCTCAAGGTGCCCCGTGCGGGGAAATACTGGACATACTTTTTGTGTGAAGTAACTTCTATTGAATGCTGCTGAGTGTTTTGTGGAGTACCGAACCACTTCGTAAAGGCATTCGCACCGGTTTTATATACAAAAAAACTGGTCAAGCAGCTGTTGTAAAAATAGTTGATTTTGTCAGAGCATGAAAGTGTTGTCTTGAAAGAAACTGCCTGAAAGCAGCACTTTCATCTTTGTGAAATTCAACCCACTAAAGTATGCGCCTTCCGCCCCCCCCCCATCCTTCCTTGTTTATTACAGGTAAGCCGCCCCACAGAAGATATCAGGACCTGAACAATACATATATTCCAGCTCTGCAAAGAAATGAATATTTGCCGTCTTCGACAGTAAAAGAGGCACAGCAATTAAAGGAACGACCATTTGTGAGCACTGTTGAATAAATTAATTTTGGTGTAAACTGACGCTGATAATTAAGCCAGGCTGCGCTGAAGGCTGGACGGCTGGGCCGCGGCGGCCGCTTTTCTGATGGAGGCGAAAAGCAAAAACCCCCGTGTGTACGAGATTTCAGCGCACGATAAAGATCCCCAGGTGGTCAAAATTAATCCGGAGCCCTCCACTACGGGGCGCCTCATCGCCTGCGTTGCGTCGGCGCGTTAAACCCCACAATCAATCAATCAAGGCTGGACGGCTGGTGGTTGCGCGCGGGCTGACCTTGAAGTGGGTGCAGTGGACCCAAAATGGTGGGTTTGTGCTGCTGTACAGCGCGATTGAGTCATCTGCTTGGGCTGCATGTAGTGGTCGTCCACCGGCCTCAGTACAGTTAACGTACTGTGATTGAACTACAATGCCCGTAGCACGGCCGAATTTCCGGCAGCTTTATTCCAGTTGGAGTCCGACAACCGCATCTCGGCTGTCCTCCAGTGGCCGTACTTCGGCCGCACACGGGTGGCTTTGGGATGGCCGGAGCCCTACGGCTGGAATCTGGCCGTATGAACGTAAGCCGGTCGACTGGCCGACGGACACTGGCCGTTGGACAGTGATGGGAGTAAGGCCGTATACGGCCAAAAGGCCCACATTTGGACACGGGCCGAACATGGTTGCTGGAGAAAGGCCGGGCAGAAAATCACCGGCCAAAGTACACCGGCTTGAGTAAGGCCGAACAGTCCTGTTCTGCCTGGGATGTTGTCTGTAGAGTTCTCTGAAGTGTTTGTGTCGTGTTGTGTGAAGTGCCTTGCATGTGATTAGTATGTGCACTACGGATAGGGCCTCTCCGCACCTGCTGCACAGAGGTCTTGGAGATGCAGTGAGAAGGTGCGAGTGCGTTGCATGAGTGTGCCCTATCCGTAATCTGGTCAAGGCGACTTCAGTGTATCTATTGCGTGTGTCGGTGGTGTATGGTCCCAAGTGTGGTTTTATTACGTGTAACTTGTTGTCTGTCTTTTCACACCAGTGTGTTTGCCATGTTTTGCGAAGTTGTTGTCTGATGTGTGGTTTCACGTCGGTGTAGGGTAATGTGGTTATGTCTACTGCATTCGAGAGTGTAGCAGCAGCAGCCATTCGATCCGCTGCTTCGTTCCCGGCTATACCACAGTGGCCAGGGACCCAGCAAAGGACTAGTTCAAATTTGTGGACATACACAGACATAATACCCTTGACTATTAAATTTAAAATGTGATTTTTTAAGTCTTTGTTGACGACAATGCCCGCAAAACACTGAGTGAATCTGTATAGATAATGGACTGTGGGGTGTGGCTTTGAAGTAAATGATTAACAACCAGAAGTACACCATAAGCCTCTGCCGTAAAGATACTTGTATTACTGTTAAGAGTTCTAGTGACGCTAAGGCCGGGCCCATGCGCTGCGCAGGGCACCGAGGTGGAAGTTTTAAAGGCGTCCGTATAAAATTCAGAACATTGGTACTTCTGCTGCAAATACAACAAGTGCTGCAGAATTGCACATGTGGGAGCTCGGTTTTAATATACATGTGTGAATGATGTGTTGCATGACACAGGGCGGAGATGTCATGGTGCTATGAAATCTGTTACAGAACTTTGGATGGTATCTAAAAAGGAAACAACAAACTCTGACGCTTCCTCTCTAACTCTGTAAGAGAAGGGCGCAGATAACGATGGTCGATTTAAAAGGAGTTCAGTCATGAATGTATCATGAACAACTGATTTAAAAGGATGGTGTGGCATGGATGAAATTTTAAAGGTATAAAGCAGGTCTGTGTATGCTCGCTGACGTTGTAGGTTCCATTTGTTGCACTCTACATACAGGCTTTCGACCGGACTAGTTCGGAAGGCGCCACACGCCAGGCGGAGCCCTATATGAAGCACAGGGTCCAGCATTCTGAGGGATGTTTTAGTGGCTGACCCATAGACAACGCTACCATAGTCCAATCGTGAACCTATTAGGCTGGTAAAAACACGTAAAGAAGTTGTTTGTCAGTACCAAAAGAGATGTGTGACAGAACCTTCAGGATATTCATTGTTTTTAGGCATTTATGTTTTAGTTGTTTAAAGTGTGGGATGAATGTGAGATTTTCGTCAAAGATAATACCTAAGAACTTGTGTTCCTTTTTTACAGGAATTGAGACACCGTGGATTTGAATGTCGAGATCCGGCCGAATGCCATGCCTCTTGGAAAACAAAACACAAGTGCACTTCCCTGGATTAAATTTAAAACCGTTGCTATCTTCCCAGCCGGCAAGCTTGTTCACACCAAGCTGGACTTACCGCTCGCAGACAGACAAGTTACAAGACTTAAAAGATAATTGTACGTCGTCTACATAAATTGAACATGAAACCGACGTGGCAATGCCTTCCGAAGAGAATTCATTTTCACAATAAACAAAGTGCAACTTAAAACTCCACCCTGTGGCACACCGTTTTCCGGCACGTGAACCCTAGAAAGTGCAGTTCCAACTCGCACGCGAAACGTTCTTCGAGACAGGTAACTGGCAAGCGTGTTCATCATGTTACCTGACATGCCAAAGGACTTCAAATCACTGAGGATGCCGTACCGCCAAGCAGTATCGTACGCCTTTTCCATATCAAAGAAGACTGTCAGACAGTACTGCTTGTGGAGGAAAGCATCTGTGATATACGCCTCTAATGCAACGAGTTGATCGCTGGTAGATCGCCTCGCCCTGAAGCCTGCCTGGCAGCTCTCGAGAAGACTATTGTACTCTAAGAAGTACACAAGTCGCCTGTTTATCATCGTCTCGAGGAGCTTACACAGGCAGCTTGTCAGGGCAATAGGACGATAACTGGCGGGAGAAGAAGGGTCCTTCCCTTCCTTTAGGAAAGCAACTATGGCCTCCCTCCAAGAGCGTGGAACGTGCCCCGAAAGCCGTATTTTATTGTATAGGTGTAAGAGTGTTTCAAGAATGTCTGGGTGTAGGTGTTGTATCATGGTGTATGTAATCTCATCTGCGCCTCGGGCTGAAGGTTTGCACGTGCTCAGGGCAACCCTCAACTCATAGAGAGTGAATTCAGAGTTGTAAGAAGTATTTGATTTGTCTTTGTCTTGTAAGGACTTTTTTTCTGCAGATGTTTTGTGTTTCATGAAAGTGCTTGTGTAGTGTGCTGAACTGGACACGTGTTCGAAGTGTTGTGCAAGTGTGTTAGCCTGGTCTTCAAGTGTGTCTTCTGTTGTGCTAACCAGGGGCAGGCTGTGTGTCTGTTGTCCTTTGAGCTTACGTATACGTGTTCAGACTTTGTGTGTGTCCGTGTATGAATTAATGAATGTCAAGAAGGTGTGCCAACTCTCTCGTTTTGCCGCACGGCGCACACGTTTTCCGAACACCTTGGTCCGTTTGAACAAAATAAGGTTACCCGACGTTGGGTACCGACGAAGGATACCCCACGCCTTGTTCTGGGCCTCTCGCGCCCCCCTGCAGTCCTCATTCCACCATGGCCTCCTCTGGTTGCACGGGGCACCAGAGGCGTGGGGAATGGCCTTTTCGGTGGCGTCGAGGATGTGCGCCGTGAGGAGTTTGGTAGCTTCTTCAACGTGCAGGTGTCCTATGGATGTGTGGTGTAGTTTCGATGTCTCTGTAAATGTGTTCCAGTCAGCTCGTGCTTCATTGAACCTATTATGGGAAGATGAACTGCTTGGGCCTTTACCTATATATGTTAGTGAAGTGGGGAAGTGGTCACTGCCATATGGGTCAGTGCCCACTCCCCACTCAAGACATGGAAAGAGAATTGCCGAACCAATAGCCAAGTCAAGATTTGAGTATGTATTGTGTCCTATGTTATGGTATGTAGGCTGTTTCTTGTTGAAAAGGCATGCTCCAGAGGATGTTAAAAACTTCTCTATCAGGCGACCTCGGGCATCCGTGCGAGAAGAGCCCCAAAGAGAATTGTGTGCATTGAAGTCGCCTGTTGAGATGTACGGTTCAGGAAGCAGGTCGACCAGCGCCTCAAAGTCAGAGCTCAGAAGTGCAAGATCAGGAGAGATGTAGAGGGAGCACCGTTATCAACCTATTACAAATTATTGTGCGGACGGCTACAGCCTCAAGGACGGTGTTCAAGGTGACAGGTAGGCATGCTAAGGATTTGCGGGCGATTATGGCCACACCGCCAGAAAAGTGTGTGCAGCCATCCCTGTCTTTCCTGTATACCAGGTAACTATTCAAGAAATTTGTGTGTTTGGAATTCAGATGTGTTTCCTGGACACACATTAAACTTGGCTGGTTGGCATGCAGAATCTCATGCACGTCGTCAAGATTATTCAGAAGGCCTCTGCAGTTTTATTGAACTATGTTTTCTCTTCCCATTATGATGTGTTAGAGCTACTGCAGTGTGAATATTTATGTAGGGTCTTTCGGGGCTTGGACTCTTGGGAGGGGCTTTCTGGCCTTCTCTACTGACCTGGACGTCGCAGCCCGTTCCTTCCGCTGCGATGAAAGCCGGAAAGGCTCGACGTCCATGTCATCATCTGATGGCAAGGGGGTGCCCAGCGGACTGGGCCCCCTTGACTTGGTACCCTTTTGGGTGTTCTTTGCCTGCGCTGCCAGTGCCGAAGGCGTGGGGAGCACCACAGGTGGCACAGGCAGTGAGGCAGGGGAGGGGGTCGCTGCGACTGCCTCCGTCTCCATCTCCGTGCCCTTGCGTGTGCTTTGGGCCGGTGGAGAGGAAGCAGTGGATGCAGCGGCATCCCCAACAGACGTTGTTGCCACCACAGCCGCTGCTGGGTGAGCGAGCGGTGCGGATGCGGGTTGGGCTGCCATAGGCAACCCAGGGGAGCTCGGGGGCGGGACCAAGTCCGACTCACGGTACTGGGTCCCCGCCGAAACCAGACGCCACTCCGCCCGCCGGCGAGCTGCGTCGGCGTACCTGCCCAGAGGGAAGGAGGCGAACCTCCTTCGCGCCTCTGGGAAGGTGATGTTTTCGGTTATTTTAAGGTTAATAATTTTTTTCTCAAGTTGAAACTTTTCATAAGCGCGAGAGTATGCTGCGTGTGGACCCTGGCAATTCGGGCAGGTGAAGTTGGCTGCAGTGCAGTTGCCGGAGACATGATCGTGCTGGGTGCATTTGGCACATGTTGTTCTGCCTCGAACGGAGTTGGTACCATGCCCGAACCTCTGGCACTTGAAACAGCGCCGCGGGTTCGGGATGTACGGCCAGACAGAACAACGGATGAAACCTGCGTTGACATGCTCGGGCAGTGTGCAGCGGTCGAAAGTCAGGATCAAATGTTTGGTGGCCATTTCTTTGTTGTCTCTCCTGATGACGATGCGCCTTACTGCCGTCACGCCTTGGTCTTTTAGGCCTTCGAGCAGATCAGTCTCTGTCTCGGTTAGGAGATCTGCCTCAGAGATCACACCTTGACAACTGTTGAGGCTGCGGTGGGGTGTGACCCTGATCTCCAGATCTGCCATGCGGGTTTGTTTCAGGAGGATTGTGGATTGCTGCTGAGTTTTAACTTCAACTAGCACTTCAGCAGTTCTGAGCTTTTTGGCGTCATATGTTTTGCCGATGATACCTTCAAGGTATTTAGAAACAAGAAATACAGATTGAGAGGAAACCGGCTTCGAGTTGTCCACAGATTCAATGATCAAAAAATGAGGGTAGTTATCTGGCTTTGGGAGCGAGATAGAAGGCAAAGAAGTAAAAGATACTTCGGTGCGGCCCCGTTTAGGGGGCCGATCACGGTTGGGGGGGGTTTTGAAAATACCATATGACATAGTATAAAAGCAGGGAGACGGGGGTACTTTCTCCTTTGACCTAACCCTGGTAGTCCAAGAGGTCCCGGAGCTCCCTGCCTGGTAGACAGGCAGGGAGACCATCGGCCGGAGCTTGACTAAGGCTCCGACGGCCACCGTTCGCGTTTTCTAACCCTCCACCTATAAACACATCGCCACGGTTGGATCCAGCTTATGATTGGGCGTCCGCGGTATCGCCAGTACCATCACCAAGATTGCTCAAGGTGCCCCGTGCGGGGGTGTTGGATGGGTGTTGCATGGAGGGTGTTGGATGAACAGTTGTCGGTAGGATGACCACTGCCATGCATTTTGCACAGGTTGTTCCGCCACGGCAAGCGTTTGTACCATGCACGAACTGCTAGCACCTAAAACAGCTCCGTGGGTTTATGGTGTAGGGAGGGATGCAGCCACGGATAAACACGCATTTATATGTTGTTAAATAGATAAGAGATTAAAGGTCAAGATTATGTGCTTGGTGGGAATCTCCTTGTCGTCTCTGCGGATGGTGATGGGCATCACGGCAGTGACACCCTTATCCTTTAAGTCCGCAGGAAGATCCGTGTCCGTTTCGTTCAACACATCTGGCTCAGAGATCACAACATGCGAACTGTTGTGGCTCCAGTGGGATGTGACCCTGATGTCCAGATCCGCCAGTCGAGTTTCAGCCAGAAGCTTTGTGGCCTGCTGCTTGTCGTTTACCTCGGCAAGGACCTCACCAGTCCTTTGTTTTTTAGCCTTGTCAGATGTTCCATGTATGCCCTCAAGATATGTTGCAATCAAGAACACTGACTGAGATGCAAGAGGTTGGGCGGGATTGAGGGATTCCATCGCAAGAAATCGAGAAAAAGTATTCAGGTTCAGGAAACGATAAGGATGGCAATGGGGGAAAAGATACTTCGGTGCGGCCGCTTTTCAGGGACCGGTGACGTTTGGGGGGTTTATAATAACATACAGTTTAATATGAAAGCAGGGAGAGGGGGGAATTTTCTTCGTTAGCCTGACCCTGACACCTGAAGTAGTCCCGGAGCTCCCTGCCTGGTAAACAGGAAGCCCATCCGCCTGAGCTTGTCCTGGGCTCTGATGGCCACCGTTGTGGTTTCTGGCCTTCACATTACAACTGGTAGCCACGGTAGATAACAGAAAGAGAATGGGGGCTAAGGGTCTGCGGCGTCGCAAATACTGTCACCAAGATTACACAAGGTGTCCTCTGTGGGGAGTTCGGCCGCTTCTTCCACGTGTTCGTATTTTATGGACGTGTGGTGTAGTTTAGATGTTTCTGGGTATGTATTCCAGTATGCTTTTGCTTCATTGAACCTCTTATGCGAACATGGAATGCTTGGGCCTGTACCTATATATGTTAGTGAAGTGGGCAAATGGTCACTACCATATGGATCTGTGCCCACGCCCCACTCAAGACAAAAAAAGACAACTGCGGAACCAATAGCCAAGTCAAGGTATGAGTGTGTGTTGTGTCCTATATTGGAGTATGTGGGCTTGTTTTTGTTGAACAGGCATGCTCCTGAAGATGTAAGGACTTTCTCGATTCGGCGACCTCGAGCCTCCATCCGGGAGGAGACCCACAGTGAGTTGTTTGCATTTAGGTCGCCAATAAGCATAAAAGGTTCAGATACCTGATCTACAAGGCCATTTAAATTGGAGCTCGAAAGCTGGAAATCAGGAGGGATGTAGATAGAGCATACTGTTATTAGCCAATTGAAGATTATAGTTCAAATGGCGGCAGCCTCAAGGGCAGTCTGTAATTGGATGGTGTGACACGCCAACCATTTCCGGGCAATGATGGCCACAACACGTGAAGGTGTACCACCACAATCCGTGGCCTTCCTAAACACCATGTAACTATTCAAGAAATTTGTGTGTTTTCAGTGTAGATGTGTTTCGTGAGGACACATTACACTTGGCTGATTGGAGTGCGGTATCTCGTACACATTGTAAATGTTTTTAAGAAGGCCTCTGCAGTTCCATTGAATTATGTTTTCTCTTCCCAATATTTAGTGTGAGAGCTACTGGAGTGTGTACTTTTATGTGTCATTTTTCGGGGCTGTGACTCTCGTCTTTATGGGCTTGTAGGGAGGCTTTGGCGTCGGGACGCGTTCCTTGCTGTGCACCGCAGACAAGAAGGGTCCGATGTCCCTTTTATCATCGGATGTCCTCGGAGTGTATGTGTGATCAGGCTACTTGGACCGCGCACCTTCTTGGGCGGGCTTTTTCTTGCCCGCAACCATTGAGGGTTTCAGGAACGCCTCGGATGGCACATGCGCTGCGGTGGGGGTTGGAGCAGACGCGGATTCTCCCGTCTCCATCTGCGTGGTGCTTTCGCATGTGGTTTGGGACGGTGTAGCGGAAGTGGTGGATGCAGCAGCACTCCCACCAGATGTGGTTGTCGCTACAACCGCTGCTGGATCAGCGACTGGTGTGGGACGGGATGGGCCGCAAGAGGCAGCCCAGCAGGGGGGGGGGTGGCGCGGGACAAAGTCTGACTCGCAGTACTTTGTCCCCACCGAAGCCACACGCTGCTCAACCCTCTGGCGAACTGCGTCGTTGTATCTGCCCAGAGGGAACAAAGCCAACCTCTTCTGCCCCTCTTGGAAGGTGATGTTTTCAGTGACCTTGATTTTGATGATTTTCTTTTAAAGTTGAATCTTTTCGCATGTCCTGGAGTAGGCCGCATGTGAACCGTGGCATTTTTTACAAAAGAAACTCTTGCACTTTATAGCTTTCAGACATGTGGGCGTGCTGCGCGCATTTCGCGCAAGTAAGTCGGCCACGACAGGAGTTTTTGCCGTGCCCCAACCGTTGGCACTTCGAACAGCGCCGCGGGTTCGGGATGTAACGCCCGACCGGATATCGCACAAAACCTGCATTGTATGAATTCCGGAAGGCTCGACCTGTCAAAGGTTAAGATGAGGTGCTTTGTGGGTATTTATCATCTCTTTGTATAATATTCGCCTGACCGCTGTTACACCCTGACCACGAAGGCCCTCCAGCAAGTCGGCTTCAGTTTTATTGAGTAGGTCATATTCGGAGACCACGCCCTGGGATGTGTTTACGGTGCGGTGGGGGTGACTCATAGCGCTTTCCATTGGGCGAACAGGTGCACTTCTACCTGCACCCAAAGTGCTCTCGTGAGTTCGGGCGTCTTCCAGTGGTCGGGCAGGAGCAGGGGCGTTGTGTTTCATTGGTCGATGAGGAGCACTTTTTTGGCGCCGAGAGCAGTTCTCGGTGCTCCGTCGCCAGCGGTGGAGTAACAGGGAAAGCCGCGGAAGTCACACGACCTCTCTTGCGTCACTTCTGGTTTTATCCCCGGGCGGCGGAGGAAACATGGCGCAATCCAGCAGCCGCGGTAGTCGCTCAGTGCGTACGGCAGCAGCTAAGCGCGGCCGTCTGGACAAGGAATTGCTGCTACTTTTAGATGATGAAAGCACCACGGATTCAAGCGCAAGCTCATCATCGGACAGCAGCAGCAGCGACGATGACGACGATTTGACATTGCATGAGTTTATGTTCGAGCACCTGTTCACCCCGCCGGAGCAGCGGCCGAAGGTAGAGTCGTATCTGGAAAAGACGGTGGACGCTGTTATCGTTCGCAGCTAATTTTTGGGAGACACGATGGTGACCCCTTTATCATGAACATGAACATTCGCTCGGCTTTTTCATTCGTCGCCATGCGGAAGGCAGACACAAAACCACCGGCACATATCTGGCAAAACTGGCGAAGAATAACTGCGTGCGGACATCACGAGCGCGCGAAACGCTCCGGGAAGCGAGCGCGGGAAACGTTTGGTCACATGACTCTTGACATCTCGCCCTCCTCCTCTTTTCACTGCTCCTGGGGCAGCGCGAATGTTTCATTCGCGGAACGAAAGCACACGTCCCCGTTACTCCCGTGTGCTGCTCTGGCTGCTCGCTCCACTTGCTCCTGTTCGCCCAATGGAATTCACCACCAGATGGCCAGATCGGCGATGCGGGTTTGAGCAAGTCGTTTATCGGCCTGATACTGGCTACTGACCTGGACAAGGATATCACCGGTTCAATGGTTTTTGGCCTTATACGACTCTCCAAAGATACCCTTAAGAAACTGAAACATGATTATGATAATGGTTTGTGTTTAATGGCGCAAGGCCGACGAGGGCAAAGAGCGCCAGAGAAGTTATTTATAGAAAATAAGTGATTACCACAAAAGGTAGGTATAAAACGTGTAAACTGGACATAGTAAGATCAATAAAGATAATGGTGATGGCTGGTGTATAGGGCCAGATTTGATTATGCATGATAGGAGATGAGGTTTAAAAACTTAACATCTGACAGATACTTAAACACGCGTTTCACAGAAACCATGGCATCGTAACCCAGAAACAACGATTGGTGTAGGGGAATATGTTGTCTGTAGAGTTCTGTGAAATGTTTGTGTCGTGTTGTGTCAAGTGTCTTGCATTGTATGAGTATGTGGACCACGGATAGGCCCGCCCCACGCCTGCTACACAGGGGTCTTGGAGATCCCGTGAGGAGGTGGGAATGTGTTGCATTCGTGTGGCCTATCCGTAATCGAGCCAGGGTAACTTCGTTGTGTCTGTTGTGTGTGTCAGTGGTGTATGCTCCCAAGAGTAGCTTTATAATGTGTAGTTTGTTGTCAGTCTGTTGATTCCAGTGTGCTTGCCATGCTGTGCGAAGGTGTTGTCTGATGTGTGATTTGAGGTCGGTGTAGGGTATTGTTGTTATGTCAACTGTAGTTGTAAGGGAAGCAGCGGCCGCCATTCGGTCTGCGGTCTCATTACCTATTATTCCAGAGTGCCCTGGCACCCAGCACACGGTCACTTCAAGGTTTAACGCATACAAAGACATAATAGTACTAATGAGAGCATTGACCACATGGTTTTTAGACTTCTGTGAGGATAATGTACGCACAACGCTTAAAGAATCAGTATAAATTACAGATTTCGGAATTCGACTTAGAACAATATGTTTAACTACAAGAAGTATGCCATAGGCCTCTGCCGTAAAGATACTTGTATTTCTAGTCATCGTTCTACAGACATTAAAGGTGCCACCATGCGCAGCACACGAAACAGTGGTGGCAGTTTTTGAAGCATCCGTGTAAAATTCAGCACACTTATATTTGTGCCGCAGGGACAAGAAATGTTCCACTATCGCGCTTCTAGGCACTCTGTTTTTCTCGACACTTGTAAAAGATAAATCACATGATATCGGGAGAAGCCGCCACGGTACTAGAAGTTCAGTAGCGGAGGTTTTGATGGTGTCTGAGAACATGACATCAAGTTGTGACGGTTCTTCTCTTACTCTGAAAGCGAAGGGAGCAGAGACTGATGGACGATTAGTAAGAAGTTGAGATATGGATGTATCATAAAAAACTGATGTAAAAGGATGGTGAGGCATTGATGATATTTTAAAACGATAAAGCAGGTCTGTGTAAGCTCGCTGACATTCTAGGCTCCATTTGTTGCACTCTACATACAGACTTTCGACTGGACTAGTCCGAAAGGCATCACAAGACAAGCGGAGCTCTGGATGAAGCACAGGGTCCAGCATTCTGAGGGTTGTTTTAGTGGCTGACCTATAGACAACACTACCATAGTCCAATCGTGAACCTATCAAGCTGGTAAAAACACTTAAAAGAAGTTGTTTGTCAGCACCAAAAGAAATGTGCGACAGAACCTTCAGGATATTCATTGTTTTTAAGTATTTATGTTTTAGTTGTTTTATGTGTGGGATGAATGTGAGCTTTTCGTCAAATATTATACCTAAAAACTTGTGTTCCTGTTTGACAGAAATCGAGACACCATTGAGTTGAATGTCAGGATCCGGCCGGATGCCACGCTTCTTGGAAAACAAAACACAAGGGCACTTCCCTGGATTAAATTTAAAACCGTTGCTGTCTGCCCAACCAGCTAGCTTTTAAACACCAAGCTGGACTTGGCGCACGCAGACAGACAGGTTGCAAGACCTAAAGGATAATTGTATGTCGTCGACATAAATTGAGCAGGAAATCGATGGTGGTAGCGCCTTCCGAAGAGAATTCATTTTTGCAATAAACAAAGTGCAACTCAAAACTCCACCTTGCGGCACGCCGATTTCCTGCACATGAACCCTAGAAAGTGCAGTTCCAACTCGGACGCGAAACGTTCTTCGAGACAGGTAACTGGCAAGCGTGTTCATCATGTTACCTGACATGCCAAAGGACTTCAAATCACTGAGGATGCCGTACCGCCAAGCAGTATCGTACGCCTTTTCCATATCAAAGAAGACTGTCATACAGTACTGCTAGTGGAGGAAAGCATCTTTGATATAAGACTCTAATGCAACGAGTTGATCGTTGGTAGATCGCCCCGCCCTGAAGCCTGCCTGGCAGCTCTCGAGAAGACCATTGTACTCTAGGAAGTACACAAGTCTCCTGTTTATCATCTTCTCGAGGAGCTTACACAGACAGCTTGTCAGGGCAATGGGGCGATAACTGGCAGGAGAGGAAGGGTCCTTCTCTTCCTTTAGGAAAGCCACTACTATGGCCTCCCTCCAAGAGCATGGAAAGTGCCCCGAAAGAAATATTTTATTGTAGAAGTGAAGAAGTGTTTCAAGCGTGTCTGCATGTAAGTGTTGTATCATTGTGTATGAAATCCTGTCTGCACCTGGAGCTGAAGGATTACAAGTACCGTGTGCGACCTTCAGCTCATGAAGTGAAAAGGAGTGTTATGGGATGAGTTCGACTTATTAATGCGTCGCAAGGACTTCTTCTCACATGATGCTTTGTGTTTAATGAAAGTGTTGGTGTAGTGTGCTGAGCTGGACACGTGTTCGAAGTGTTGTGAAAGCGTGTTGGCCTGGTCTTCGAGTGTGTCCCCTGTTGTGCTAACCAGGGGCAGGCTGTGTGTATGTTGTCCTTTTAGCTTGCGTACTCGTGTCCAGACTTTGTGAGTGTCGGTGTATGAGTTGATGGAAGTGAGGAAGGCGCGCCAACTCTCCCTTTTCGCCTCCCGACGCACACGCTTCCCAAGAGCCTTTGCCCGTTTAAAGGAAATGAGATTATCTGGCGTGGGGTACCGGCGAAGGACACCCCACGCCTTGTTCTGGGCCTCTCGCGCCCCCCTACAGTCCTCGTTCCACCAGGGCCTCCTTGGGTTGCGGGACGCAATGGAGGCCTGGGGCATAGACTTTTCGGTGGCGTCGAGTATGTGTGCCGTGACGAATTGGGCTGCTTCCTCCACGTGTAGGTGTTTTATGGTTGTGTGGTGTAGTTTAGATGTTTCTGTGAATGTACTCCAGTTTGCTTTTGATTCATTAAACCTGTTCTGGGTAGATGGACAGCATGGGCCTCTACCTATGTACGTTAGGGAAGTGTGGAAGTGGTCACTATCGTATAGGTCCGTGCCCATGCCCCACTCAAGACATGGAAAGAGAATTGCAGAACCAATAGCCAAGTCAAGATGCGAGTATGTATTGTGTCCTAAGTTATGGTATGTAGGCTGTTTTTTGTTGAAAAGGCATGCTCCTGAAGATGTAAGGAATTTCTCTATCAGGCGACCTCGGGAATCCATTCTAGAGGAACCCCAAAGAGAGTTGTGCGCATTAAGGTAGCCTGTTAGGATGTATGGTTCGGGCAGCTGGTCGACCAGCGCCTCGAAGTCTGAGCTCAAAAGTGCATGATCAGGAGGAATGTAAATGGAGCATACCGTTATCAACCTATTAAATATTACCGTTAGGATTGCTACCGCCTCAAAGACAGTGTTCAGAGTGACAGGGTGGCAGGCTAAGGATTTCTGGGCGACAATTGCCACTCCTTCTGAAGAGTGTGTGCAGCCAACCCTGTCCTTTCTGAATACCATGTACCTATTTAAGAAATTTGTTTGTTTAGAATTGAGGTGGGTTTCCTGGAGACACATGATACTTGGCTGATTGGCATGCAGCATCTCATACACATCGTCAAGATTTTTAAGGAGGCCTCTGCAGATCCATTGGATGATGTTTTCTGTTCCCAATATTTAAATTTAAGAATAACTGGAGTGTGTGTGTGTGTTTTTGTTCATGTGTCATCTTTCGGAGCTGTTATTCTAGGATTTGTAGGCCTTTCTGTCGGCTTGGTCATCGGAGGCCGCTCCTTGCGCTGCGTTGCAGGCAGGAACGGCGCGACATCCATCTCCTCGTCGGATGCCAGAAGGGTGCCCGGCGGACCAGGCCCCTCGGACTTGGCCCCCTTTCGGGAGCCCTTCGTTTGAGCCACCACCGCTGAGGGCGTCCGGGACACCAAAGGTGGCGCGGGAGGTGCGGTGGCAGTGGGAGCCGATGCCGGGCCCCCGGTGTCCATCCGGTCGGCACCCTCCAACGCACTGGAGGACGGGGAGGCAGAGGCGGGAGCAGCACCGGTCCCTACAGAAGAGGTTGTCACCACAACCGCTGCTGTCTCAGCAAGCGGCGTGGCAACGGATTGGGATGCCTGAGGCACCCCAGGGGGGGCGAGGGATGGACCAGGTCAGACTCGCTGAACTGGGTCACTGTGAACACGAGACGCCACTCCGCCCCCCGGCGCGCCGCGTCGGCGTACCTCCCCAGGGGGAAAGAGGCGAACCTCTTTCGCGCCTCTGGGAAGGTGATGTTCTCAGTGACCTTCACGTTAATGATCGCCTTCTCCTGCTTAAACTTCTCGCACTTTCGAGAGTAGGCGGCATGGGGTCCTTGGCAATTGGCGCAGGTGAGGGTTGATGATGGACAATTATCAGATGGATGATCATGCTGAGCGCACTTTGCGCAGGTCAGACGACCACGGCAGGAGTTGGTTCCGTGCCCGAACCGCTGGAACTTAAAGCAGCGGCGCGGGTTTGGAATGTCGGGCCGGACATTACAATGTACAAAACCTGCATTGAGGTACTCTGGGAGTGTGGACCGGTCAAAATTAAGGATAATGTGCTTTGTCGAATCTACTTTGTCATCCCTCCTCATAGTTATGCGCCTCACAGCTGTCACGCCCTGATTTCTCATTCCCTCCAGCACGTCAGCATCTGTCTCATTCATCAGGTCTAGTTCGGAGATGACAAGTTGTGTACTGTTCAGGCTCCGGTGGGGTGTCACCCTGATTTCAAGATTGGCTATGCGAGTTTCTTCAAGGAGGATTTTGGCATGCTGTTGGTTGTGTACTTCAACCAGGATTTCTCCAGTTCTTTGTTTTTTGGCCTTATATTTGTCACCAATGACGCCCTCCAGAAATTTCGATATTAGGAACACGTACTGTGATGCAAGAGGCGTTTCTTGTTCACTGGATTCCAACACCAAAAAACGGGGGTAGTTATCGGGCTTTGGAAGACTGAGGGTTGGGAGTGGCGAAAATGAACCTTTGGTGCGGCCCCTTTTCAGGGGCCGATCAAGTTTGGGGGGGGGGGGGTTACGATTTACCATATGGCATGTAAAAGAAGCAGGGGACGGGGGTACTTTCCTCTCAAACCTTACCCTGTTAGCCTGAGAGGTCCCGGAGCTCCTTGCCTGGGAAACAGACAGGGAGCCCATTCGCCGGAGCTTGACCTGGGCTCCGACGGCCACCGTTTGAGGTTTCTGCCCTTCACCTTAAAACTCGTTACCACGGTCGGTTACAGCGTTTGTATGGGGGCTCGGGGTCCGTGGTGTCGCCAACACCGTCACCAAGATTGCTCAAGGTGCCCCGTGCGGGGAAGAAACTGAAATAAAAATACCGACTGTGAAGCAAGAGCTTTGATTGGTCGACTGATTCCATCACCAAGAAGCGAGGGCAGTTGTTCTGTTTCGGAGGACTCAAGTTAGGAACTGGTGGGAAAGAAACTTCGGTGCGGCTCCTATTCGGGGGCCGATCACGTTTGCAGGGGGGTTTAGACAATACCATAGGCTATAGTTTAAAAGCGGGGGAAGGGGGTACTTTCTTCCCTAACCTTACCCTGATAGCTTGGGAGGTCCCGGAGCTCCCTGCCTAGTAAACGGACACGGAGCCCATCCGCTGGAGCTTGACCTGGGCTCTGACGGCCACCGTTTGTGGTTTCTGCCTTTCACCTTACAACTCCTAGCCACGGTAGATTACAGCGGGAGTATGGGGGCTAGGGGTCCGCGGTGTTGCCAATACCGTCACAAAAATTGCTCAAGGTGCCCCCTTGCAGGGAAATGAACAAATGTTAACCCCTTTGTCACTCCACGTGACTTATGAGAATGCAGATACTGCGACAGTGCACCTGAAAGACATAAGTGCTGGCATCACAGTTGTCCCGAGTGGTGATCCAGGAAAACTGAGCAAATTTTTTCGTTTACTTCGCAACAAGTGTGTGTTCATTAGCCAGTTTGCCTGTTTAGTTGAAGGCCTGCATATGAACACCCACACTGCCTGTGTATACGCACCCCCCTTTTTGTACGAAATGTTTCAGTACTGCCTGTAGTTCCTTTTATTGCCAAGAGCCCTATAGCACTTATTGTTGCATGTTAATTTGTCAACTCACTTTTGTTAACGCATGCCTATACTCACCATATTCCTTGTGACGTGGCCATTATGTTATTAAATAAATGCCTCATCCCATCCACTTTCATCCCATAATAGTAACACACAATGTTATTCAAAACACAGTTGAACGAACCCTTATCCAATGCATCACACGTGTAAAGGTATCTAACCTCCGCAATCGCGACAATTTCAGGCGTGTTACACACATTAAACATTGCTGAAGGTGACACTTCTAAAATGCACATAATTTGTTTTCCTTAACTTGTGGAACGGGTCAGTATTTAAGTTATATACATATATACACATGAATGCACGCAGGGTACACATTACTGGTTTCCCTTAAAGGTTTTCTGTGTGCATTGCAGTCTCTATGTCAATGGCTATTAGGCTAATTTAAAAAAAGAACCGTTGATTGTTTTAATTCTAGAGATTAACTGGACATGCACTACACTGCACTTGTGTTACGTTGTTTAGGTTATTGATTGCTTCAGAAATTAAGAAAATAATGATCAGCATGCCAACAATGCTATCTGGGGGCTAGGAAATTGTACGTATTTCAATCAGACATTCCACTTTTCCGATAAGGTAGATATGACGGATTTGAATTGTGATCTGTATCTAAGGGTAAATATGAGCTCGTACGAGCTCGTTTGTGGTTAAGTTCGCTGCTGTTCCCAACGAACACCATATCAGCGGAGAACAGCTGAGTTGAGAATTTAACCATAAATTATCTGGTGCTAGCAAACATTTTTTCTTGGGTATGCATTTCGAACGATGTCGTTATTACACCAAATGAACCTAAAGTTGTAGGTCGAACTAGTGCTAGGTCATCAGTGAATGTTTTCTTTTAGCATATTGTTTCAACGTAGTCGCATGCTCGCCGGTTGCTTATAGTGGGTATGACGACATTCACCGCACAAAGAAAACTCGTGTAGTGACTTTGTCTTTTCTTTCAGTCTTCTGACAATATTGTACGTAAACAATCCACCACGTACTGTTTTTAACAAATCAACAGCGCACGCACGTAGTCCTTCACGCGAAAAAGAGTAGCAATCATAATAGAAGTCTGCCTGGAGCAAGCTCCACATCACTTCGCTCGGGGGTTTAAAAACTGAAGCGGTGACTTAGCGCATCGCCCAGTTTGGAAGCACCAATTTGATGAGCTGAAATGGGGCAGACGCAAAAACATGCGTCATAGCGGCGGCACATCACCGCACATCTTTCACAGAAAAAAACGTTCAAAGAAACAGGAAAAATACAGAAACAGAAACAGCAAAACAGAAAAACATAAAAAAATGGAAAAAAAGTTGTCCTAGCGCATTATACTTGTGCATTCCAAGCACGCACCAACCGATAAACTAACACGGACACGCACACAAACGCATCTTTGAACACAATCGCTGTCCACCGGGCCCTAACGCATCGCCCACTTGACGCAGGTATGCTGCCGTCTACAGAAATCTCCAACTGATAAGCTGAAACAAGACGAACACACAAACACACCTTGGAACTATGTGGCGCCAGCAGTTCATCGAGCCATCTTCTCGAGAATCCGCCATGATTCCGCACCGCCGCTTCTCCTAAATCTTTTCTCCATGCGTGAAACAAAAATAAAAAGCGCACGTTTTCGCACGTCATCACTGAGCCTCCTGCTGCTTAAGCCCCACCCATTATCTGCAGACCTGGATCAAGGGCTTCCCTTCGGAGGCCGCGGTGGCGGAGAGTTGCTCCCCAGAAAATACTATGAATTACCACCGGCACCTCCTGCGCTCTTTGAAAGAAACTGTACGGCGCGGCGCCTTCGGACTCTCATTGGCTTGTCCGCACGACGTTCGCAGTGATGGCACGATTGCATCTGGCTTGCTTGGCATGCGACTAAAAGGAGGAAAATATTCCACGTTTAGATTGGTTTCTAAAACCACTGTCAGGTTGGGAACAAATGTTGGGGACATTTAGAAAATGGGTTGTTGGAGCGAGCAGGCTTGATATGGGCACGCGCGTCGCCTCCTAGGGAATTCCGTGAGAAGCCGAGTGCCGGCGTCTAGTAGCAGACGACGCAAGGAACGGGTCGAACTGGTGCTTTCTTTTGTATTTATTTCAGTTTTGACGGATGTCTTGCTTGACAATATGTATTACGAATGCGGAGCATGCCTGCCTGACCGTGTCCATGGTATCGCCCCGATTTAGGCCTGCGCTGGTTCTTCACTTTTCCCCTCCGTCTGGCTCTAATATAACTGCTGCCGCAACAACCAATCATCGGACTTGGAGGACGTCTTCTTCATTATTTCTCTGACAATGAATTACGACTACATTTAGGTTTCTTGCTTCTATCAGGAACGATGAGAAATGGAAGAGACATTTCGTGCAGAGCTGTAAAATTACCTAGAAGCGCTCGTGCACCGGGGAGAACCGAAAGCACAAATGCACTTTTAGTTGTGCAGTGTGCCGCTTTTAAACTAAAAAAATGTAGGATGAGAAATTGCCGCTTCAAGACAGTTTTTAGATCTGGTCATTCCAAAATGCACATTTATTGGTGATATATAGTAGCGTAGCTGATGTAGTGGCTCTTGTCTAAACAAGCTTGTGTTATTGCAGGTTGCTTGATTGCTATGACTCTAGCCCTTTGTAGTAACCGATGTAGGGTAAGCTCTAGATTGCTTCCAAATTATACGCCTCGAGCTTCGCGACCGCTGCGCCGCCTGCCGCCGCTTCTCCGCGGCGTTGACGGGACTTGCGCTGCGTGGCTGATAGGGCCGCGTGCAGTGTTTAGGTTCTGTTTCGCTTCTTTTAGCCTTTCCGCGCCCTGAAAAAAACTTGTTATGGTGACGTCCATAAGCAAAGAGTACGTTTGGGTCACTTAAAAAGCAGCTGTGTCTTCGTAGAGTACGCGATCGCCTGCAAGAGCTACCCGGAGACGCGGTGCTGCGCGCTTCGTCGCCGCTCTTCCGGGCGTCGGCGACGGTAGCAACATATCACCACTGTCACCTCCAAATACGTCAAGCACAAATGAATTCTACTGTCGCCTCGTTTAGACCAGCTACTGGCACAATGAGAGGTTGGCTTCATTTTGCAGAGTGGACAACGAATGCGGCTTCGTTTCGAATATATACGTCGCAGAAAAATATGTTTCGAGGATGTGATTACCCAATCCCGGACAATAACTTATGCCTTTTATAAGCATATAAACCATGTGAAAATGTTAAGTATATTCCAAGCCTAGCTGTGCGTTCTTTAAATATGTGCCCACACACGAAGGAAAGTTAGTGAAACCACGGAAAAATAAATGCTGTGCAAGTGCGCAATTAAGAAACACAATTCTCTAACGGACTTAAAAAAACACAGTGCAGCTTCTGACTGCTAAAGACGTTCGTCGAAACTTAAGCCAGGTAAGGTTCACTAGACCAACTATACGCGAAATGCACTGCTATTTCGCGAGACATCGGTGGGGGGGGGGGGGAGGGGGACGCTGTGTACAAATGCGGAGCGGAATCAAACAATGAACGTTTTAGTAATCCCACACACAAATCTCGCGTTCACTTTCCCTTTGTTTTTCTACTTCAACGAACAGCTGATCATACGGCGGCCGCATTTGTGGAAGTATACAGGGTAGGCTGTTCATCAACAAGCGATGAAAGGTGTCGTTGGAAGAGAGTGGTATGTGATAAGGCCCTCTGATTTCAGTTTCTGCTTTATTCTGCTGGCTCCCTGTGCCATATGACGATATTTCGAAGAAGCATTAGTCGCGGACGCGGATTATATTCTAAGCCCGTCTCCGCGCTGCTCGCAGAGGAGCAGATGAATGTTTGCGGGCGCTCACCTCATGACAAGACGACTTCGTCGTGTGCTGATCCCCCAGTATAATTATGCATTGTCCATCGTACTTCTGTTGAATATTCCTTAACAGAGACTGGCTTGTAAATGGTGGTGATCAATATCTGAGGTATAATATTGGCAAGCGTAACTGCAGGCGTGCTGTCAGGTATGAGTGCCCCGCTGATTATGTAAGCGCACAAAACCAATTTAAATCGTAGTGTATAGCCGTAGCATGAACATCTGAGGAACCGGTGGTTTCGGAGACACTGCTAGTAAATTCAGGTCAGCGTAACTACAATCGGCCCCATCACACGCCGGTTCCGCGCTGCTGGCCTGTGACACACACCTGGCGCTTATGCAGACCGAATATACCACACTAAGATCGCGTCAGAAACATTTACACTCTCGTAAACACACCTCATTTGGGAACAGAGTGACTGTTCCACATAACCATGGATTTCAAACGCCCGCACACGGTAAATCTCAGTCGTGGACGTGCCGCAAAAGCAGCGGCGGCACTGGGGAGCGGGACGCCGACTCCCGCGCCTCCTTTCGAAACGGGCCGCTAGGGGGATTTCAGTGGCGCCCCTACAGGCTGCGCTCGAGGCGTATAGGCTTCAAGAGCAGGTGTGAAGGCCCGTTATAAAATATGAAAAAGTTTCAGAACGTGCTGTTGTAAGCGAACCCGCAATGTTGTATCCCAATCCTTATCATGTCCTCTTATGAAGAATTTTAAATGGGGCACCTCGAGTAATCTTCGTGACGGTATTGGACATACCGCGGACCACGAGCCCCCAAGCATAAGCTGTATTCAACTGTGGCGATGTGGTTATAGGTGTGAGAAAGTGCGAAAGCACTTTCTCACACCTAAGGAGGTTGAGAAAGCACGAATGGTGGATGTCGGAGCCCAGGTGAAGCTCTAGCGGATGGGCTCCCTGTCTATTTACCAGGCAGGAAGCTCCGGGACCTCTTTAGCTATCAGGGGAAGGCACCCCTGCTCCTTTAACATGCCATATGGTATCAAAATTTTCTAAATCCAAAGGTCGGCCCCCTAAAAGGGGCCGCACCAAAGTACCCTTTCCTCCGTTGCCAACGGAGTTTTCCAAAGCGAGGCAACTATATGCTAGGTTTTTGGTGATAAAATCTGTTCACACATCGAACCCCCTGCCACAAAGTCTGTCTTTCTGGCCTCCAAATTTCCTGAGGGCATTGTTGGTGAATATACTAAGCCAGAACCGGAGAAGCTCTTGTAGAAGTCAGCAAGCAACAAGCTACAAATCTCTTGACTCAGAGTGGCAGACTCGCATCAGGGTCACACCCCACTGTAGTCTTCATAGCTCCCCGGGTCTGATCTCTGAGCCATATCTGATGAATGAAACTGAAACGAATCTGTTGGAAGGCCTTAAAGACTAAGGTGTGTCAGCAGTGACGGGTATCATGATTAGTCCAGATAGCAAGGAAATCCTAACAAAATATGTAATACTGACTTTCGACCATTTTACAGTTCCTGAATCAATAAATGCAGGTTTCAGTTTGTTGTGTTCGTGCCCAGCGGAACCGCATTCTGTTTCGACGCATCTCAACCGCGCGCCAATTAGTGTCCCCCGCAAGGGGCCCTTTCCTACGCCGACGCCGCCCCCGACTCTGCGGTGCGGTGGACAATGCACGCAGAGACGCTTTGGGACCTTGCTGCAGAGCAGTCGCAAAAAGCCGTTTTTTTCTTCAGCGAATAAACCGCATTTTTTAAGTGTGCCCATGCGTCAGCTTGTCACTGACCGCACGGACATAACAGTGGTGACGAGGAAGTGTTTGTGTGGCCCACGTTGAAATGCAGTGCTACGGAATGGCTACGCATGCATCAGAACGATTACCTGAGTTCAGCGGCACCTCCTGGGGATTATGGTTTGGACGTCTTCAATTATACTTTGAGGCCAACAACGTCGTAGACGCCAGCAAGAAGAAGGCACAGCTGCTCACGCTGTGTGGGTAGGAGACGTACGACACCGTCTGCTCCTTAGTTCAGCCAAGCACACCAGCGGCAGTGGACTACGACCACATTGTTGCATCACTTCAGAAGCACTACGACCCAAGGCCTTCGGAAGTGTACAGCCGGGCCCGTTTTCAACGAAGGGACCAGATGGAGGGAGGAGCGGTCAGCCTTTACGTTGCGGCGGTGAAAAAACTGGCCGCCGATTGCAACTTTCGAACGCTGCCCACCACAACGGTAGCTACCGAACACCCAGTCGCCACGCCACCTGCGATCCCTACCATGCTACCACTGAACATTATGCTCCGTGACCGATTTGTGTGCGGACTTCGGGGTGACTTTCTACAACAGCGCCTGTTTGCTGAGACCGACTTGACGTTCGCAAGGGCTTACGACATCGCAAGGGCTTACGAGTGCCGGCAAGCAGCAGTGTGACATCCGGAAGCCCATCGAGCCGGCATACCTTACAAATTACCAGCTCCAGCCCCCCAGGCAAGTGGCAAAAAACCACCTAAGACGCAGCTATGCTGGAGCTGTGACGAGCAGCGCAGCCCGCAATCATGCAAGCTTCAAGGCGCAACGTGCCATTTTTGCAAGAAATGAGGTCACATTGAGAAGGCATGCATAACAAAGAAGAAAAAGTTGAGGGCACCCCCTGAATGGCACAAGCGCGTGAACGCCTCAGAGGCAATAACGCAGGCGGAGACGCATGGTAGTCTACCAGCATCACCGGGGCTGTACGATCTAAACACCGTTCTCAATCTACGCACGCAACCCAAGATCATGATCGACGTCACCGTGAATCACCAGCCGATCCACTTCAAGGTGGAGTCCGGAGCAGCATGTACGCTCATTAGCGAACACACGTATCACCCAGACCTGGCGGCAGCATGTACCCAACTTGCTAGACAACGACACGCACCTGCGAACGTGGTCAGGGCAGGCCTTGCCACTACTGGGAAGTGCCAACGTAGACGTTTGCTTCAACGGCACAACCTGCCAGCTACCACTACTTATCGTGCGAGGGGCTGGATCTTGCCTCTTGGGCCGAAATTGGTTCGACGCCCTTGGGATAACGATCGAAGGTTACCGAGGAAAATATTCCTGAGTGACAGGAACTGGTGCAGCGGCTTCAAATGAAGTACGAAACGGTTTTCACTAAGGATATTCCAGGGCATAATGGTCCTCTCATCAGTTTGAAGCTACATCAGGACGCCAGCCCCAAATTTCTCAAAGCCAGGCCAGTACCCTTTGCCATGCAGTCGGCGTACGACGAAGAGCTTCGCAAGCTCGAGCAGCAGGATGTCATTCAGCCGACGCAGCACTCAGACTGGGTCACACCACTTGTCGGAGTCAGAAAAAAAGACGGAACTGTACGTCTTTGTGGAGACTACAGGAGCACCGTCAACCTGCCAACGAAAGCTTCTGCTTACCCACTACAAGCGCCCCAGGAGGTTTTCAGCACACTCCGTGGAGGCCTAATTTTCAGCACGCTGGACCTGACCCAGGCGTACCAACAGCTGAAGGTGAGCGAAGAAGCATCTTAATTGCTCACTAAAAACACTACAAGGGGCCACTACAGGGTTAAACGACTTCCGTTTGAAGTGACAGCGGTCCCACCAATTTTCCAGAAGTACGTGGAGTCCACGCATGTTGGAATTCCAGGAGTGTGCGTTTACCTGGACGATGTGATCATTAGTGGCACATCCAGCGAAGAACACGCAGCACGGCTAGAGCTTGTACTTGACAGGCTAGGCAGCGCCAACTTGCGCTTAAGCATAGACAGACACTGTTTTGCAGTGCCCGGGGTAAAGTTATTGGGGCACCTGATCAATGCTCAAGGCATTCATCCCACTGATGACAAGGTGCGTGCTATCAGTGAGGCACCAGCACCACCCAACAAGCAGGAACTGCAGTCTTTTTTTGGACTCATTATGTTCTACGATCGATTCCTAGAGCAGCGAGCAACTGTGGCTAACGACCTGCATTACCTGTTACAAAATGATGTCCCATGGAGCTGGTCGCAACGGCACCAGAAGGCATTCGACGCACTTAAGGACCTGCTCCGGTGGCGCGTAGTCCCCAGGCACTACGATGAAACGGATCCCCTGCTTCTAGCCTGCGATGCATCGCCCTACGGTGTGGGCGCAGTGCTCTCAGAAGCCCATGATCAAGGAAGGGAAGCACCGATTGCTTTCGCTTCCCTCACCCTTTCAGCGGCAGATTGCAATTACTCGCAAATGAATCGAGAAGGACTCGCAATCGTGTATGGAGCCGTACACTTTCACCGGTACATTGCTGGCAGACACAAGATCATTATTGCATATCACCGACCTCTGATGGGTATTTTGGGGCCCCAGAAACAAATACCTTATACGCTGTCCCCCTGTATGACACGGTGGCGCATAAAAATGTCAGTGTACGACTACGACGTCGTGCACCGCCCAGGAAAAATACACCAGAACGCGGATGCATTGAGTCGTCTGCCGCTCAACGAAACAATGAAGATCCTCCACAAGTGGGTTGCGTGCGGATGTTTGAAGCCCTGCCTAACCCACCGCTAACGGCCGACACAGTCGCCGTAGCGACGCAAGAGGACCCGACGTTGTCGCAACTGAGCGAATCACTGCACCAAGGCCGCGTGCAGAAACTGACCGGAGAAAACCTCAAGACCTTTAAGAAAAGAGTAACGGAGTCGAGTCTCCATCGCGGCTGCGTGACACTCGGGTCACGAGTCATTATCCCACACGCACTAGGCGTGCAAGCATGGCGCTCAGTCATGCTGGGCATCGAGGAGTAGGAGCCATGAAAAGGTGAGCTCGCAGCTACATGTGGTTGACAGGAATTGACTATGACATCGAAACAGCTGCGCAAACGTGTCAAGCTTGCTATGGAAACCAACAAGCCCCATCGAGAGCCTCCATTCCTGATTGGGAGAAGCCAAAAACTTCATGGCACACCCTGCACGTTGCCTTTTCAGGCCCAATCGAAGGCACAACATTTGTTGTTGTGGTGGATGCTTACACGAAATGGCTAGAAGTTGTACAAATGAGTAGGCCAACATCTGCGGCAGTCATCGAAGTCCTGCGTGCATTGTTTGCAACATTCGGACTGCCTGAAAAGATAGTATCATCACAAAACGGCTAGAAGTTGTACAAGTGAGTAGGCCAACATCTGCGGCAGTCATCCACGCCCTGCGAGCGTTGTTTGCAAAGTTCGGACTACCTCAAAAGATTGTATCGGACAACGGCACGGCATTTGTGTCGGCAGGGATCAGGCGGTTCTACAAAGACAATGGCATTACAGCTCTGACATCTACCCCGTACCACCCAGCAACGAACGGCCAAGGCGAACGCTACGTGGCCGAACTCAAGAGGGCACTTTGCAAGGACGAGACATGATCATTACAGCGACGCTTGGCCCGCTTCCTTTTCAAGCAGCACACAACAGTGCAAAATACCACAGGCCAGACCCCTGTGAGGCTAATGTTTTCGTGGGACATGAGGACGCCTCTCACGGCCATTCGACCACAGCCATCTTCAAAGGCGGCACAGGATGCCCGCGACCCACTGCGCAGCCGGTGGATACAAAAGGGAGAACGGGTTCTCGCCCGCCAGTTTCACCACAAGCCGGAATGGGTCCCACTGACCGTGAAAAAACGAATTGGCCTGCGGTTGTGGCTCGTCGAGATTTTCGGGACGATAACTCGGCGGCACCTGAATCAGCTCCGCCAGCTTAGGTCGTCTCCCAGCAAACCAGCCCCTTCTGAAGGCAGTTTTGAGCCACCACGGGTCAGCAGGGCCTGGCATCTCACTATGGAGAGCGCCGCGGCGACGCCGACAACTACATGTCCAGACGGCCAGCTCCCGTCATCATTGCAACCCCAGGCCGTGGACCTACGCCAATCCTCACGGCAGCGACGCCCCCCTGACCGCTACCAGGCGCTCTTCTAAGCGGGAAGAAATGTTTTGTTCGTGCCCAGCGGAAGCGCATTCTATTTCAGCGCCTCCCGACCACGTGCCAGTCGGCGCCTCTCGAACGCACGCCAATTGCTGTCCCCAACAAGGGGCCCTTTCTCTCGCCGACGCCGGCCCCGACTCCGCGGTGCGATGGACAATGCACACAAAGACGCTTTGGGACCTTGCGGCAGAACAGTCGAAAAAAGCCGTGTTGTTCTTGAGCGAATAAACCGCATTTTCTAGTGTTCCCGTGCATCAGCTTGTCACTGACCGCGCGGACATAACACTTTTATTGCCCCGTCAGGCCATACCTCCCCAACCTGCGCAGGTGTTTTAAATATCAGAGGTTTTGGGTATGGCACTAACGCCTGCCGTGGATGACTAACATGCGCGAAATGTGCACAACATGATCATCCCTCAGAGAACTGTCCCTCACAAAATCTCCTCTGTGCAAACTGCCAGGGACCACACGCTGCATACTTCCGAAAAGAGGAAAGATTTTTTACGTGAACACTGGAGGCCGCAGGCTTTAGCACACTGGCATACTGGAAGTGAAACGCAGCTTCCTTTAATTTTGTAACTCCTAGCACACGAGCAAGCCGCGCACAGGGCCACTAGACGTGCCGTGGACGGAGCGCACAGCGGCGCGTGAGGTCACGTGATGTAACCCGCGTGGCATTCAGTGAGAATGCAGGGGCTAAACCCGTGTATGTGCTTGGTGAGTGCACCACCTCGAACTTCAAATTCAAGCGACGTTGTTTACAATCGCCTCCACCATCTCTGGGAAGCTTATAAAAGTATTGAACGAAGGTGGCGAGCTGGTAAACAGCGCCGCCGACTCCGCGCCAGATTAGCGGGACTGCAAAAAAAAAACTATTGAGGCCCACGCCCTTGAACTCGCCCGACTCCAGTGGGCACAACTCTGTGACCAGATGCGCGGAAATCTGGGTATGCGTCGTACCTGGCACCTTCTCCGACACCTACTGGACCTTAGCTCCTCCCGAAACCGAACCCAATCACGACTCACTCAACTTGTCCACAAATATCTCGGCACCAACACCCAACTCTTAGATTATCTCCAAGCTACGTACATTGCACAGGGCTCCACTTTTATAGCGCCCAACTACTCTGGATCCGAACACCCTGATTTAAATCTAGAAATCACACAAGCTGAGGTACGCGCGGCGCTTCTCAAGATCCGCACCAACACATCTCCCGGCCAGGAAGATGATACCTCTGTAGCCACTCACACCAAATACTATAATCACTTCTGGATTACCGGCACTATCCCTCCCGAATGGAAACATGCTAAAATATCTTTCATACATAAACCTGGCAAACCCCTCGCCGTGGAATATCTCCGACATATATCTCTCACTTCCCGTGTAGGCAAACTCCTTGAGCATAATATTCACGCCCGCCTTACTCAATACCTCGACGATTCCAACATCTATCCCCCACCATGCTTGGCTTCCACTCTCGGCTATCAGTCCAAGACGTCCGCCTACAACTCCTTCATGACATCATTGCCCCACCCTCCGGAATGGGCATGGCCGCCGCTCTAGCTCTCGATCTTCAAAAAGCTTTCGACCATGTCTCCCATGCAGCAATCCTGAGCAATCTTGAATCACTGAAAGTAGGCCACCGGACCTATAATTCCATCCGTTCCTTTTTAACCAACAGTACCGCGGAGCTTCACGTGGGAGATGTCGCCTCCGCACCAATAAAACTGTCATCCATAGGAACCCCTCAAGGAGCAGTGTTGTCACCGTTGCTCTTACGTAGCCCTCCTCTATCTCCCACAACAGCTTTCTCAAATACCCTACCTGCGACACAGTTTGTACGCAGACGACATTGCCCTTTGGACTTCTGGAGGAAGCGATGCCCAGATTGAAGAAACACTTCAAACCGGTACAAACATATTCCTCGCTACCGCGGCTCAAGCAAGGCTCACGTGTTTCATAGCAAAATCCGAGCTCCTAATTCTCCCTCCGCCTCGCGGTAAACCCCCGAGCCCTCGTACCATTACTATAACTCCCGGCCAGAGCCAAATTCCTACGACACCCCGGGTAAAGGTGCTAGGGCTCTCAATACAACAAAATCGCGCAAAGTCCCAATACCTCACTCAACTAAACGCCCAAATCACTCAAACCATTGGCCTTCTCCGACGCATCGCTCCCCGGCATCCCGGCCTCAAGGAGGCAGAACGCCTACGCTTCATTCAAGCTTTCATTATCAGTCGCCTCACCTTCTCCTTCCCGTATCCCCAATCCCACCTGCGCAGAACTTGACAAAGTAAACCGCCTGTTGTGTAAAGTCTACCGAGTCACCCTGCAGGTACCTTAGAGCACTTCCACTGCCAAACTAGAACAACTTGGTATCCACAATACCGCTGAGGAACTCATTGACGCCCATCTAATGAATCAATAATTCCGTCTAGCATCGTCCCCTGCGGGAATAACAATTCCCCGCTGATTACACATCCGCATCCTAATCTTTACTAATTCTACCCACCCGATTCCCCCTACCATACCAGGCAATATCGTAACCCGGCCGTTTCCCCGCAACATGCTTCCCCCCAAAGAAACCACGTCGCTCGAAGGGAACAACGCGCTCGTTATCTGGCAGAAAAATACCCCATGAAACCGACGACCCACTATGTGGATGCCGCTAGCTACCAAAACCGCACAGCCTATGCCTTGGCGGTCATCAACAGTCCTAACTCCCCCACGCTCACATCTCTCACCATCCGCACCGACTTACCTACTGAGACGGAAGAGGCGGCAATAGCGCTAGCCCTTCCTCAAAATCCTACCCAAAAAGTCACCTTTTCCGATTCTCAATCTGCCATACGGAACTTTGCCCGAGGGCGCATATCAGCCAAAGCTCTCAAAACTCTTCTGCACAACCCCGCAAAACGCGCGTGGAGCTCGGGTGGACGCCAGCCCACACCGGCTTAGGGGGGAACGAGGCGGCCCATACAGCAGCTTGAGATCTTACTGTCCTAGCAGGCCCTTCGGTTACCTCTAACCACGGAGCGCAATCCACTCGATATAGCCTTATTACGTACGCGACTATCACGGTGCACTACCGCCTCCTCCGCCCTTAAATACCCCCCAGCCCACTCCTCACTTTCTACAAAGGAAGAACGTTTGTGGCGGCTCCTCCAACTTTATACCCTTCCGTGCCGCGCCAAACCTTTATCGCACATACCCCGGTCAGTACCCATCAGCACTATGCCCAAACTGCGGAGATGTCGACACCATCTGCTACGTTATGTGGGCGTGCCCTCGAAACCCCTTACCCCTAGTCCCCTCTGTTGATCGTTGGGAGACGGCATTGGGCGGCTCTGACGCCGGGGTCCAGGAAGCCTTGGTGGAACGTGCTGCCGAAGTCACCACTGGGCTGCGCCCAGTTGTCACCACACGCCCCTAAATTGCATACTGCAACAAAGTTTATCTTTCCTCCATGTTCCTCCTCCTTCGTCTGCGCGTGGGCTCGTAGCTAAATCGGTAAGGCAACGGGCGTTCGCTTTGTTACGCTATTAGTTCCGGGTTTGATTCCTGGCGGTGCCAGTAAATTCTATTATTCGTTCGCGGGAGTTTTCTGTTGACACCAACGGTCGCTAAAGGGCCTTCGGGGGGTAAAGGTATAAAGCTTTGCTTTGAAAGCTTTGCTTTAAAAAGTGTGACGCAATCGCCGATGATCGCACTTTAAAAAGCCAGCGTGCCAGGCGGACCGCTGGTTTGCCTGCTACGGTCTGCCGCTCTTTTCCTACCCGCGCACTATGAGTGCACTTTCATTAAACAGTGCTCGTTTGCGACGCCGTTAAGAATATACCGTGCAGCGTTAACTTTCCGTTTTGTTGTGTGTCTTAGTGAAAAAATGCAGCGGGCGTCAGAAGCGTTAAATCTGTTTTGCGATTCCGAAATCAGTGGCGGTACAACAAGGTGGTCACGCGAACTGAGAGCCCGCTCGCTTTCCTTGTTTGCTCTTACTTTACTTAATTACGCCCTTGCATTATGTATTTCCAGTTCGCACTTAAAGGGACACTGAAGTGAATTTGTCAAGCTCCCGTTTTTGCTTGCACTGTGTAGACTGACTCAAATTAGCCCACTTTTCATCGTTTATCCGGTTGACAAATCGGTAATTATTTTACAAAGCGCGAAGGAAGAAAAACTACCATGCGTGGTTTGCGGCGGCCGCACAAACTAAGCTGTGACGTTAGGAGGAGGGGGCGCCGTGATTGGACGATGCCCAAGGTTAGCAATCAAACAAGTTTCGGTTTCGGTTTCGGTCTGTAAAACAACATGTTTGACATTCGATGGCGTCGTTGGATGGGCCTTCTCAATATCCCAGTTATCGTAGTACCGCGCTTCTGCCATGTTGTCGGCTGTAAAATGCATAAGATAAGCCTCCCAGGACGGCTTGGAATCGTAGCATTCACTATCTGAGGCCTACGCACTGCATGAACGCCCTCCGCGTCCCCGCAGACGCTCAAATGCATGCGCTTTTCCCCCATATTTGGAGCTTGCCTTGCTCATGCCTGTATCGTAAAAAGCGTGTTCGCACCAGGCCAAGGGTCTGTTGATTCTGGGCTGTGCCCACTGCCCGCAAGCAGTCGGTGCTTATGGCAACAGCACGCCAACGAGAACTCGCTAGCGCGCCAGTGCCAGCCTGCGCGAGTTCTGTGGACTAGTTCGTGGAGCAATGAACGTTGCGGCCCAAGAAAAGGTGAACTCAGTATAGAAAACATCGGCGAAAAACGAAAAAGTTAACTCATAAAAAAAAAGCACGTACCCGCGGCGATTCGATCTTGTGCCTGGCAAAACACTTGGGTTGACATACCTAGCGCTCCAGACGACCAAGCCACGGAGTGCCGCTGGCGGCGATGGAAAATATAAGGTATATAATGTATAACCAGTTTACACTTTTATTTCGTTTTAGTATTTCAAGCAGCTTAGGTGACTATTTGTTGTATTGCGCTCGTGCAGTAAGCGTCCCCCGAGTTTCCACAATAGCTCACGTATAGCAATTGCATTTCGTAGACGGGAAAGTGTTCGCAGATATGCGTAGTCGTGCTGCTGACCGCTCTGCTTGTTCGCCCAGCGCAAAAAGTGCTTCCCGCACCCTAGTTTTACGCTGTACGGTAAAAATATCAGTTGATTTTATTTCCTTAGTACCTATATTGACTTCGCTCACTCTACTCCCCCTTCAAGAGGCCTTATATTTTCCTACTGGCGTACCAGTCAGCAAAGCGTCACATGTGCGCTTGTGCAGCGCTTGAGTGAAGCGACCTTGACTTGATACAGAGTACAAACTAACGAAGTAAAGAAAGGCGCATTCTTCCATTCCCAAACGTGTTGTGGCTTAGTTTCAACTGATCGAGCGAATTGCGACGACCCGTCGGCGGCCGGCAGACGAAACGATGGGCCGACTGACTGTCTGAAGGCAGGGGAGCCGTGCAGTTGCGCAGCCAATTGCGAGCTCGGCTCCTCTCGACGTCACACGAAAACGCCGCAGAAAATGGGCGAGCGTAAAGAGAGGAGGACAGCATTTTCGAATTGATTTTTCTACTAAATAAATTCGCGTAAACGCGCACAGAGTGTTCGAAACAGGGCCCAGTTACTCCGGACTACAGTTTGCGCTCGTAATCCCGCATTGTTTACAAATCACTTCAGTGTCCCTTTAATAGGCTAGAATGAGGTTCAGCAACGTTTTGAAGTGTAGGGCCGAGTTTCATGCAGCCGAAACTGCGCAGTGCTGGACGGTAAATCGGGTGGTAGGGGGAGGGGCGCCTTGAACGCAAAAGAAATTAGCGAATTGCAAATAATATTTGACAAAAAACTGACGAAGTGTGAAGATGGTGGACAATTCAACTGGAAGCGACTAATTCTCTGATCTTCTCTCGCTGTCTAACTCCATTTCAGGACAAAACTGGCGTGTCCGCGTTCAGATTGTTAGCGACGACCCCTGCACTAGAAGATAACCAAAAAAGGTAGTTATGATCGTATGTAAATATTCGGTGCCGCGCGCCGTGTATGCGGCTGTGTTTTGTTGTGCAAATATAGAAGTACACATCTTTGCAGGCAGCGGGAGTGCGATTTGGTGCTTGTTTTGCGTCCTTTATTGACACCTAATTTGTTTATTTGACGCTATTGCGTTACCTACTCGCTAGTATACATTACCCTGCCGTTCGTAAATCGTGCGGCGTACAACGTTACACAAGAATCATTGAGTTAGTGAAAGTACAAAACAAAATTTCTACTTCTTTTCAAGGCAGAACCAGGCCAGCAGTGTCCGCTGAGTCGGCTGCGCAATTGTTGCGTTCGCTTGCATGCTCATGCTGAAGCACCATTATGCTGTTACCAGCAGCGTTCCATGTTTATGCTACTCGTGAACTTTCCTTTGTCGACCACACGAGAAAGAAGAAAGAACGGTAATGGTCGTCAGGAAGTTAGACCACCCGTCCTGGCGATACTGTCCTACGCAGCGACGCCCGCGAGAGCTCGCTCAAAAGAAAGCTGATAAATCGGCTTGTTTTAGCGGATATTATTTTTGTTTAGCCTCTGCAACTACTTTAAGCACTATTTCATACAGTATGCAGTCATTTAAACGCTCCACAGAGCGATTAAACTAAGTACAACCAACTTACACCGTGGCTTGTAATTGAAAACACATGGAGCGCGTCGAGCGTCGTCTACTTTTGTACTACCCAGAGGCGTCGGCCACACGGGCGCTGCATGTCGCCAAAACTCCAGCGCAGGAGCCCTATATCAAACGCATGTGTCGGAAGGGCAGGATTCGTTTGCTTTGGAATATTTTGGCTGGAGCTGTGGATATTCCGAGTTCATCGATCACCTAACCACCTCGCTCGAGGAAGTTACAGCAAAATTTCCGAATTCTATAATTATCTTGGCCGGAGACTTTAATTACCCTGCCATAGACTGGTCGACATTGTCTATTAATGTTCAGAATAACCGCGTCCAATGTGTACAGTTTCTTAATTTGATGCAGCTTTTTCAGCTACCTCAGCTTGTACTTGAGCCAACACGCGGTGACCATACATTAGATCTAGTTCTAACAAACAATCCTGACAATGCCTCCGTTCATATACTAGAAGAAATCAGCGACCACAGCACCATTCACTGCACGCTGCCACTACCGCGTCCCGATAAAACAACATTCGATAAGTGTATACTTGATTACGCACGCGCTGACGAAGAAAAGATGAATGAAATGCTAGCGGCTTTCTGGCCAAACTTTCACCAAAGTTTTAACACCCGAACAACTAATGAAAATTGGACTCTCTTTCGCGATAAGCTCAAGGAAATAGAACGTGCATGCGTGCAAAAACTAATCATCAGAGCACAAGCGAGCGACCCCTGGTTTACGCATGAAGTTAAGGCAGTTTTAAACGAAACGAAAAGGTGCTATAGAAAAGCAACACGGTCTGGGAAGCCGGAGAATTGGGTGCAGTACAAAGAAGTAGCAGGCTTACTGGAAGCCAAAATTTCGGAAGCCAAAAACAAGTATTTTAATTTTACTCTTTCCAGCATGCTTTAAAATAATCCCAAAAAGTTCTGGCGCACCATAAACCCTAAATGCACAGCCAAAATTCTCTCTTTAGCAAGCAATATAGGTACCCCTTTAACAGATGTTGAATGTGCTGAACGTTTTAACTTATATTTTAGTGGAGTATTTACCACTGAACAGCCATTAGGAAATTCTATAACCACTGAGCAAATTCCGATAGCCTTCCCAGATGTTCCCGTCGTTGTCACTGAAAATGGTGTAGCTCGGGCGATTGACCGCCTGCCTCACAGCACAAGCCCGGGTCCTGATGGTATCAGTTGTAAATTCTTAAATTTACGCGTCATCTTTCAGCCCCTATACTTACTCTAATCTTCCAACAGTCAATCGACACAGGATGCATACCTGAGGACTGGAAAATAGGCCATGTAGTCCCGATTTATAAATCTGGTGATAGCGCCCAACCCAGTAATTACCGTCCTATATCACTAACATCGATCTGCTGCAAGCTACTCGAGCACATTTTTTATCACCATATCATGGCTCACCTGAACAAAAATAACCTTTTGTTTGAAAACCAGCATGGTGTTAGGCGTGAGCGATCATGCCAAACACAGCTTTTCGAGCTTTTGAATGACCTTCACCGCTCATTGCATTCTTCACGTTACGTCGATGCTATATTCATTGATTATTCTAAGGCCTTCGACCGTGTGCCCCATAAGCGATTACTGCTGAAGCTCTCCGCTCTTTAGCTGGACAGCCGCACAACAGAGTGGATCGAAGGATTTTTAACTAACCGTTTTCAGTCAGTCAAAATCGATAATCATGTATGTAATCGCATGCCTGTAAAATCCAGTGTACCACAGGGTTCAGTTCTAGGCCCTCTACTCTTCTTAATATATGTAAATGACATTGCTCATAATTTAGCCTCAAACGTCCGCCTTTTCGCATATGATTGCGTTATTTATAGAGAAATAACACATCTGGCTGATATAACTGCGCTCCAAGCAGATTTAACAGGTTTGTCAGAGTGGTGTTGCACCTGGCAAATGGAGATTAACAGAGATAAAACTAAGCATGTAACGTTTACTTCCTCTAACAATTTCACCCCAAATCAGTACACTATTTCGAATACCCGTATAGAGTCAGTGCTGTCATTTAACTATCTGGGCATATTTCTTAGTTAAAACTTGACCTGGAACACTCATATAGAATACCCAACAGGTAAAGCTTTTAAAAAACTGGGCCTTTTAAAACGACGCTTACACCTTGCAAACTCCGAAACTAAACTGCACGCATACTGTTCTTTAATTCGTCCTTCGTTAGAGTACGCTTCTATTATATGGCACCCGCACCAGGAATATCTAACAGCCTTACTCGAGTCTGTACAGAACAAGGCTGCTCGGTTTATTCTTTCATCATATTCCCGCTATACCAGTGTTTCGGCAATAAAAGCGTCCCTCAAACTTCCGCCTCTCGCAATTCGAAGAAAATATTGTCGCTTATCATTTTTTCATGCTCTTTATCACAACGGTTTATTGCCTTCAAGCAGTCATGTTCATCCAGCAACTTACGTATCAGCACGCATCGATCATGCGCATAAAGTGAGGCCCATATTCGCGAAAACTAACAAATACCAAAATTCACCATTACCGCTTAGTATTGCCGAGTGCAATCTGTTGCCTGCCAGTGTGGCAAACCTAACCGAGCTGTCCTCGTTCCAGAGTGCTCTGTTAGCGTTTTTAGAAAATGAACATCCGCTCTAGTTCTGTATTCATATTCTCTTGTACAATTCTCTTGTACTTTTCTCTTGTACGCCATTTATGTTTTGTACTGGCTTTTCACCCTGCAATCATTTGACACATGTGACTTGTATGCAATTTTTTGGTTGATGTGCAATCCGCCCCTATGTAATGCCTTTTCGGCCCTTAGGGTATCTCAATAAATAAACAAATAAAAAAATATTCTTCCTGGTGCATAATTTCGTAGTACGGTCTTGAAGCCGGAGATAATGGTTGTGGTCGACGTGCCAGTAAAGGGCATGGCTATGGCTACCTTCTCCGCAATTTCATCACTACCCTTTGTGACTGTGACGGAGCATAATGCTGCCGTGTTGCCCTGCTGGTTTACAACAGCCGCTGCCGCTCGTCACCTGGGGTAGTCCACCGCGTCAATGTAGCAAATCTCTGAGTTGGAGTGGTACTGCTTGTGAAGTGCCGTGGCTGGGGCCAGCCGTCTCTCTTGGTGACGCTCAGGATGCATATTTTGTAGTAATGGGCCCAAACTGAGGTCCGCGCGTAACTCGCCCCCAAGCAAAATTTTTGTTCCGTGTTGGTCTAGGTAGAAGACCCGGAGAAGATCTAAAACGGCTCTTCCAGTTCCGCTTCCGGCTATTCTGTTGTACTGGGCTGTGCGCTCTAGTTCCTCTAGTGTGTTGTGGATGCCCATCTACATCAGTCGTTCATTAGAGGCCGATATTGGGATTCCAACTGCTAACTTGATGGCTTTGCGTACAATACGCTCAACTTCTTTCTCTGTTCGAGTACGGAGTGACGTGGGTAATTGTGCTTATAATGAAAGCGTGGACGAGACGTAGGATGTTGACCTCTGCGCCCACGGTGTCTTTTGGATACTGCTGCAATTAGCCTGAAAATTTCAGTAGCCGTATTTTGCAGGGCCAGTTTTGCGACCGTATTAATCCCTGTTTTCTGCATGCGCAGACCAAGAGTGCGTATACACTCGGTGTGAGGTATGCATCTTCCCTGTAGTTGAACCTGTCTATCCCGATTTTTTCTCGGTCTCCGCTGAGCTGTGGTGGGCCTGAAGAAGAGGATCACTGATTTCTGAGGCGAGCACTCGAGTCCGTGTGAGGAGACGTAGTCTACAACAATTGTGAGCGCCTCTTGTAAAGTCTATTGAATGTCTCCGTCCCTGTCTCTGGAGGTCCAGATTGTTACATCATCAATGTAGAGGCTGTGCTGCCTGGGAGGGATTTGTTGTAATAGGAGAGGTAAATTAGTCTTGGTCACATCAAATAGAAATGCTGATAAGACAGACCCCTGTGGGGTACCACAGCTAGCTATACTTATAGGGTCCGATTTGAAGCCCTATACCATTACTCGGGTGGTGCTTTGGGACAGAAAGTCGTCAATATGGTTGTATGCCTTGTTGAAGACATTTAAATCACTGAGAGTGCGAAGGGTGGCACCGTGGGTCCTACAGTCGAAAGCTTTAGTTAAGTCAACCGATTTATGATCTCAAGAATCAAGAGGAGACATGCTCGCGTTGTCGATTATTCGATGTTAAAATTTTAACATTGCATCTTGCGTCCATAGAGAAGACCGGAAAACCACCATGGTGGGCGTTAAAAGCTGATGTGTGTCCATGTGGCAGTTGAGACGGGTAAACCCACGTGCCCTAAGAGCTCCCGAGAAAGAGGTCAGTGAAGTAGGCCTCAATATCTCTAACTTTAGAGACTCGGAATGAGGCTCTAGAAATAAAAGTTTAGATGTTTTGGGGTGAGCTTTCATAGGGCGCTTTTCTACGTGGGGGAAGGCTTGCCGTGTCCCACACATTGTTCATGCAAGAGGCAAGAGCCTGTATAGACGAGTCATCAGGGTTCGTGATTATACGATTGGTAATACCACCAGGGCCTGGTGCAGATCGCGTGTTGAGGTGAGTGATGACCTCCTACACTTATTCTTTGGTGATGGGTCTGTCCAGCTAGAGGTAGGTTTACTGGCATATGGCCTAGCTGGTTCTCAGCGGGCAGTTTTAATGTAGAGGTTCTGCAGCTTTGGCCGTAATGCGGTTACATTTCCTTGAAGCGCGTGTAGAATACTCTGTAGGCTGTTGCGCAGAGTAAAACGTCTTGCGTCTGGGTTTAATAAGCAGCAGATGGGGTGTCATGTTTTGGGGTTTACGGGTATTCATCTGCACCTGCATCAGATCACACAGAGTAGTCCACTGTTGGATGGTGAGGTAGTCGGCGTGTTTTTCATTTTCTTGTTGTGTCTATCGAGGCTTCTGTGAAAGAAGCGTTTACGCAATTACGTGCGGATCCCCTTAAGTATACTTTCTTTGTACTACCACATATGCAGAAGTCGTGAGTCTATTTCGTCAAGATTAGCCTGTTCCGTAACTAGGTGTGTGGACAGGTCCATATTAATTTGTAAACATTGAACTCATGTATCCAAGTCCTGGATGGTGGGGTCCTCTTATTTTGTGTACGGCGCCCGCCCTAGTTTATGGAACGTGCCCCAGTTTACTATCTTGTGCTTCCCGCCGGTGGGTTTAGACGGTCCTGCTGTAATCGTAGTCTCCAAGATGAAGTGCCACTGCCCAAGTCTTATGAGGTGCTTCTCCACGTAGCGCTTGGAGCATTACATACGCGTGTGAGATCAGGGGTGGTGTCCTATTGGACACTGTTGCCTCGCCTCGTTGGGTGTGCCGGATCCATCAGAAGTGTGAAATTGAGTTGCTGTATGGCCTCCCACACATTCTGCCCTTGCTTAGTTGGCCTTGTGATCCCCATGCGGGGCATAGAGCATTGAATTCACCAAGAATGGCCAACGGGTGTCCACGGAATGAGGTAGGGCTTGGTGTAGAATCTTCGTGAGGTTGCGCGAGTTTTTGGGTGCACTGTAGACATTTAAAATGTACAATCTCTGGAAGTGTCGAGAAGATGCAAGAAGAATTTCTGAAAATACATATTCAGGGCCAGGGCTGTTGACATACAGTTGTTTGATGGGAATGTTTTTGTGCAGCAATGTTGTTACCCGCTGCATCTGTGGGGTGTCTCTGTGAACTGCGGTCGAGTGATACGCTATATACCCTTAGAGTTTGGGGGGTACTTCTGTTTCTCGTAGGGTCATTAGATTGGGCGTTCGTTGTGACTTATGCCCCATACAGGGCACCTAGTGAAATCTTGGTGATGGTATTAGCGATTCCGCGGAACACAAGCCCCCATACTCACGCTGTAGCCGACCGTGGTAATGAGTTTTAAGGAGAAGGGTAGAAACCTGAAACGGTGGCCGTCGGAGCCCAGGTCAAGCTCCGGCGGATGAGCTCCCTGTCTGTTTACTAGGAAGGGAGCTCCGGGACCTCTCAAGCTATCAGGTTAAGGTTTGAGAGGAAAGTACCCCCATTCCCTGCTTTGAATACATCCTGTATGGTATCTTCTAAACCCCCTTCAAACGTGATCGGCCCCTGAAAAGGAGCCGCACCGAAGCATATTTTCCACCACTCCCAACAACCGCATTTCCAAGCCCGATAACTATTCTCGTTTCTTGGTGAGTGAGTCAGCTTACTCAGCAAGACCTGTAGCGTCGATGTCTTTATTCGTGATTTCAAAATTCCTGCATAACATTCTTGGTGGTAAATACAAGGCTTTTTAGCCTTGTATTTGCCACCAAGAATGCTATGCAGGAATGCTATGCAGGAACGGTAGAAACAAAGAAACACAGCCCGACAACTCCTTGGCAGACCCTCATCCTTAATCGGGACATCAGGGTCGCACCCCACTGGAGCCTGAACAGCTCCCAGTGTTTGATATCGGAGCCAGACCTGTAGACCGAAATTGATGCCGACCTGCTTGAAGGCCTGAGGGAGCGGGGTGTTACGGCACTCAGGCGCATCACTATACGAAGACATGATAAGATAATCCCAACGAAGCACATAATCGTCACAACCAACCGATTCAACCTTCCTGAACACATCAATGCAGGCTTTATCTGATGTGCAGTCTGACCCTACATAACAAACCCGCGCCGCTGCGTCATGTGGCAGCGGTTCGGGAACGGTATTAATTCTTGCCGTGGGAGAACGAACTGTGCAAAGTGTACTGACACGACCACCCCACTGACAACAGTCCCTCTACTATACTTACTTGCCCTAACTGCTGGGGATCACACGCGGCATACGCCCGGGCCAGCGAGAAATTTAATAAAGAAAAAATCATCAATGTCAAGGTAACAGAGAAGATCACATTCCCAGAGGCACGTACGGGGTTCGCCTTTTTCCCTCAGGGGAGGTACGCCGACGCAGCTCGCCGGAGGGCGGAGCGGCGTCTGGTTTCGGCCGGGACCCAGTACCGCGAGTAGGACTTGGTCCCGGCCCCGCCCCCCACCGGGTTGCGTCAGGCAGCCCAACGCGCTTCCGCACCGCTCGCTGAGGCAGCAGCGGCTGTAGTGGCGACCATGTTGGTTGTGGATGCTGCTGCATCCACAGTTTCCTCTCAACCGTCCCCAAGCCAATGAGAGGGCACGGAGGAGATGGAGACGGAGGCACCCGCGACAGCTCCCACTCTCGCTGCACCGCTTGCGCCATCCGAGGCGTTATTGAATCCCTCGGCGGTTGCGGGGCAGGCAAAGCGCTGCCAAAAGGGTGCGCGGTACCAGGAGCCTGATCACGCAGGCACTCCGAGGACAGCCGACTACGAAATGGATGTCGAACCGTTCTTGTCTGCGGTGCACCGCAAGAAACTTGTCTCGACGCCAAAGCCTCCTGACAAGCCCAAAAATACGAGAGTCACACCCACGAAAGACGACACATGAACATACACACTCCATTGGCTCTCACACTAAATATTCGAAAGAGTAAACATAATTCAGTGGAACTGTAGAGGCCTTCTTAAAAATTTTGAACATGTGTACGAGATACTGCACTCCAATGACCCACGTGTCCTGTGTCTACAAGAAACACATTTAAATTCTAAGCATGGAAATTTTTTGAAAAGGTTTCTGGTATTTAGTAAGCACAGGATGGTGGTGGTGCATCTTCAGGGGGTGTCGCCATCATTGCCCGAAAGTCCTTGGCGTGTCACACTATCCCATTACAGACCGTTCCTGAGGCTGTCGCCATTCGTAACATACTTTTCAATAAGCCAATAACACTATGCTCCGCATACATCCCTCCTGATTTACAGCTCTCGAGCTCGGATTTCAAGGGCCTTGTAGGTCAGCGACCCACACCTTTCATTCTTTTAGGTGACCTCCACGTACACAACGCTGTTTTGGGCTCTGCTCGCACGGATGCCCGAGGTCGCCTTATCGAAAAATGCTATCATCTTCGGGAGCATGCCTATTTACTAAAAACAAGCCTACATCCATAATATCGGACAGAGCACTTATTCAGACCTCGACTTGGCTATTGGCTCTGCAGTACTCTTACCATCTCTTGAGTGGGAGAGAGAGAGAATAACTTTAATGAAAACCAGCGATGTTAGCCGAGCCGTTGGGCTGGCTTGCTACGCTAGATGAGAGAAGAAAAACAAAAAGAAAAAAAAGAGAAAAAATGTGAAAACGAAATGATGTAATTTGATGCTGCCAAAATTTTCAATCACAAAACTCTATCCAATTCTGATCCAGTTCTGTGCTCCGCAGAAACTACAAAAGAGCTTTGATTGCACGCGCAGCCTGACTGGGACCCGACCGTGGACCCAAAACAGCCCTCAGCTCAAGTCCTGCACCAAGCTGCCTGCACAAAGATAATATGAGTTTCTGTCTGTGCACGGTGTACTTTGAACACACGCATATAACATGATGGATGTCTTCTCGTGAGTCACATTTGGAACAAAGAGGCCTGCTGGATTTTGTACAGGTAATGTCCCGTGTAGGCCACATTAAAGCACAGCCTATGGAGAATGGCTTCCTCGCGCTTGCTGAGTCCAGGTGGCATTCTGAAGGTGCACTTGGGATCAATCTCATGAAGAGGTGCGTATTGCTGCCTTGCATCAGTACAGATAGACATCTGCGCATTCCATGAGGTTGATGAGGCGAGTATTGCCGCATCCTTTCTCGTGAATGGGATCGGCACAGCTTCAGTGCAGAGACTGTGGGCAGATGAGGCGGCTTTTTCAGCTGCGTCGTTGCCGGCAACTCCGCAGTGGGCAGGAAGCCACTGCAGATCTACGCTGTGTCCCCTTTTTATGGCTTGTAAGTGCAAGAGATTGATTTCCCAAGCCAGCCGTTCTTTTGGAAGCGACTTCAAGCTTTCGAGTGCTGACCTAGAGTCTATAAATACAGCCCATTGATTGGCCGGCTGCTTTAGAATATACTGAAAAGCAGCGTGCAGCCCAGCCAGCTCAGTAGCTGTCGTCAAGGACTTGTGGCTCAATAGGGCGCAGCTGCTAGGGAGCGACGAAGGAATCGAGATCCCTATCGCCGACGATGTAGCCGTCGCTGAGCCATCAGTGTACACATTAGTGTGGCCTTTTTATTGGTTGGTAATATGTTCCAAGGCAAAGAACTTAGAGCCGGGGCTGGCATATCCGCCTTCCGCTTAAATACAGGTACCCCGGTGACAATTTTCATAGGAGGGAATAGCCACGGAGGGTGAGGAGAAGAGGCTGAAGGCTGACACTGGGAGGGCATAGCGTGCTACACTTCAGAGGCCCAGGCGGCAGCAAGAGGATGCCCATTATGCCTTGCCACAACGCGCAGGCGTGTGCGAAGTTGCTCCATTGCCTGCAAAGAAGTTGGCGGAAGCCGTCTGCTCTGTGTCATGGTTCCCATTGTGGAGGTGGTCTTTGGGACACCAAGACATATCCTCAGTATTCGAGCCTGCAGCAACCCCTCTAGTATTTTAGAATTCCCTTTGGAAAGAGAAGTCAGAGCTGCGAGGCTATAGCGAAGTAAGCCTTCGCAGAGGGCGTCGTATAGCCGTAAAAAAGAGCTGACGCTACATCCATCAGTGCTGTTTTAAAGCATGCCGAAGATGTGCGCGAATGACGTTAACTTCTCTTTTAGGCTTCAGATGTGAGCCGTCCATGTCCGATGGCGGTCGAAGGTAACACCCAAAAACCTGTGATGGGTGACATACGGTATCGGTACGCCTGCGGCCGTTAACTGGTAGTTTGAGACGTCCCGCTTTGTAAAGGCCATGGCAGCGCACTTTACCGGTGACATCGCGAGGCCACGTGTCGCGAGAAAGTTTTCAATTAAACGTACAGCACGCTGATGTCTCGATTGGAGCACACGCCTCTTGCGGCCCGAGCACCAGACACAGATATTGTCAGCGCACATGGAGATTTCAAGTGATTTCGGCAGGCATCTCTGAAGGCCAATCATTGAAATATTGAAAAGAGTGGGGCTCAATACCCCACCCTGAGGGACACCACGGGTGACGTTATGGAGGGATGTCTCACCATCTGCTACATACATGTAGATGGTCCTATCAGAGAGGTAATCGGACATCCAGTCGTACATTCGTCCCGCGATGCCTACAGACCTCATTGCTGTCCGGACAGCTTCATGGAGAACACAGTCGTATGCCAATTTATTGTCAATGAAGACTGCAATGGTAATATGCCGTTCGATCTTTGCGTGCTTCACATGTGTTGCAAGGGCGATTACATTGTCAATGCTGCTCCGGCCCTTGCGGAAGCCCGACATCTGCGATGGATAAACGCTTCTGTCATTCAGATCCCACTCTAGGCGAAGCAGCACCATCTTCTCCATCAGCTTCCCAATGCAGCTTAGAAGCGCAATAGGCCGATACGAATCAATATCCGCGGGGTCTTTCGCAGGTTTCAGGACTGGCACGATACGAGCTGGCTTCCACCCAGGCTCCCGACGGCCGGTCTCCCAGGAGCGGTTGAATATTGGCAAAAGCCACCGCTTCGCATTGCCGCGTAGATGACATAAAACCGCATAGTTTAGTCCGTCTGGGCCCGGAGAAGAGGCTTTGTTAACTGACCACAGAGAAGCTTCAAGTTCTGCCATAGAAAATGGTTCATCCGTGTAGGGTGTGTTCGATGATGGGTTCGCAGCCCTGTAAATAGTCGTTGGTGAAGACCCCGGTGCGGCAGTAATTTTAGTGCAGAAGGCTTCAGCGACATCTAAGTCGCTTACCTTCAGTCGCAGAGAAATTGAGTTAAAAGGGTGCAACTGAGTTCGCGGTGCACGAAGACCACGCACTAAACCCCATATCCTTGTCAGCGGCTTCCGAGGGTCTAGCTTCGAACAAAAGGACGCCCATTCACGTTTGGCAAGCTTCTTGAGATATCTCTGAATGAGCGTTTGCGTCCGGCTGGCTGCTTGTATATCATCTACCGCGGAAGACTTCCGTGCGCGCCTTTCTGCCCTTCTACGAATCGCCCTGAGATTTTCATACTCGACGTCAGCCACTGTATACTCCTTTCGCAGGCTCGCGGTTGTGCTGCACAACGTCCGCGTATTTACGATGCTGTTCATAGCGTCGTCGTAGGACGAGAAATCACCAGCGCTTGTCTCGACGTCTGTGGTGAAGTTACCCCAGTTGACAAATTGAACGGCAGATTTACGACGACCAGAAGGCAAACCGTCGACAATAATGTAAGTTGGTACATGATCGCTTCCATGAGACTCAATGTCTGCATACCAGCTTGTGGTCGTTGACAATGCTGAGGAAACCATTGTGACGTCGATAGCACTTGACGTCGATAGCACTTGATAACACACAAACTGAAGCGGTCGGCGATGTCCAACTGGCGACGTCCTTTGCCCGTCGTTTTCGTACTTCCCCATGACGGATGATGAGCATTGAAGTCCCCCGTGAGGATGTGTAGAGGTGGTGTACGACGAATTATGTCCTCCAGGCGCTGAGTGTTCAGCCTGCGTGTCGCACGGTAATAGCTGCGAATTTGTTCAATGCGTTATGCTTCAGATTGTGTTGCATGAATGTGAGGTCGTTTCTCACGCATAGCAGGACTCTCGTCTTTGTCACACCAGTTGATGAGCGCAGGACTGCGTACCCGGATAGCCGTATATCTGTGGAAAGGCGGGACTCCGAAATGGCAACAATGGGGAACTGGTGTTTTTGCACAAATCTGCGGAAGTCTGGAAGCCGCTGACGAAGTCCACATGCGTTCCATTGAAAAATTGTTGCTTTTTGCTGGTGCACAGAGGGGGAACGTGTAGTGATGGGTGCCGCTACCGCCATTGTGCTAGGAGAGGCGAAACGAAGTCGAGCAGCGTCACGACAGCTTTGGCCACTGGGGATGCAAGAGAGCCGAGAAAGAGGGGCACAGCTTCCACGATGGAGTAGATTGCAGAACCGAGGCCTGCCGAGTTAGTTCGGTCTGCGACTCCCGTTGTCCTTTGAGGGAAGCATGGGAATGAGCTCTAGAAGACCGCGCAGCAGGGATTGGAGTGACAACTGGTGTTGACGCCGGTGCCCTCGTAGTCGTGGACATTGGTGCTGCTCTCGGAGCTGGTGAAAGGGCCTCTACTGACACCAGAGGGGGTGCAGCTGCAGGAGCAGGTGCCGCCGCGGAAGCTGCAGTTTCACCTTTTGACGGTGCTTTACGTTGTAGGGATGGTGGCGCAGGAAAGTCTTTATCCAAGTCCATAGAGATGGGCTTGTCTCCTTCCCGTGCTTGCCCTCTTGAAGATTTCTTGGGTCCAGTGGCACGCTGCTCTTGTACAGCTGCTTTCGCAGACCTATAGTCAGTATTATGAACCATCTTATATTTGTCGATCGCCTGCTCCTCGCGGCGAGCCCAGCAGCCTCCAGAAGTCGCTTCGTGCTTCTTCCCGCAGTTAGCACAACGGAGACTCTCGGCGTTGCATGTGGTACGATTGTGGTTACCACCACACCGAGTGCATCGCTTTGGAAGCTGGCATACTTCGGACACATGGCCGAACTGCAGACATTTAGTACACTGCCTGGGCGTTTCAACATATGCGGAGACGCGGTAGCGCATATAGCCTATGATGACGTAGTCTGGGGTTGACTCTGTGGCAAATACTATTTGCATACTTTCAGATGTCTTTCCCAATCTTCGGACTCATTTGACTGGAATCCTCTGACGTAGTGCCTCAAGAATCTCAGGTGGTGTGATGTTTTTAGCTACACCTCGAATTACGCCGACACCACATTTGCTTGGGCGCGGTTCATAGGCTCTCACGGGGATTTCCGCAATGCTTGATATTGTCAACAAACGCTCGGTAGCATCAGCATTGCGTGTGTCGATGGCCAAGAGATTAAGCCGATGGTTCGGTCGCACTTGAAGCACTCCATCGGGAGCTATCGTTTCTACCCCATCCTTAACGGCTAGTGGATTGAACCTAGTGATGATTTTTGAAGGGACCGTAGGACCTTCTCAGAGGGTTTTTCGGGGATGCATGTACATCCGGGGCTTTGAATACGCTCTTAGACCCTCGACGGCGCTTTGGAGCTTGAACTGTCTGGAAGGGTTCAGCATCGTGTGCGAGGTTGTCGGCCTCCTCCACGTGTATTGCGGTGCCAGAAGGAGAGACCTCGTCATGTCGGAAATATCCTCGTTGTCTGGCAAAGGTTGTTCCAAGGCAGAGAGATCGTGGCTTACTTGTCCCGGAGTGATCATGGATCCTGAGGGAGCGCTAGGAGAAGCCGATGATCCAGAAGAAGCCTCCAGCAGCAAAGAAGCAGGCGCAGCCGGCTGAGTGACCATGCCGGGCACGACATCAGGCAGCGGGCAGGAAAGCGACCCAGGCGGCGGCGCAATAGGTGCTGCGCCCACCGCAGGGTCCATTTCTGGTGTTAAATACAGCAGAACTATCAGAATCGAGCACTAAATTTGCCAAAAACTGCGAAAAATTACACACAGCTGGTTCAGACAGGCCAAATGATATGATCTTCGTCGTCGTCTCATCTCTTGAGTGGGATGTTTGCACTAAGCCATATGGTGGTGACCACCTCCAAACTACATTAACGTAGATAGATAAAGGCCCGAACAGTTCAACTTCCCATGAAAGGTTCAACTGATTATGTAGACTATGTACAAATATTTTTAAATGTTGTAACCTGTCAATTCGTGAACGTCAAGTACAGCTCGGTGTTAAGAAACTTGCTGGCTGGGCGGACCTTAACGGGTTTAAGCTAAACCCGGGCAAAAGTACTTGTGTTGTGTTCTCCCGCAAGCACGGGATGATTGCGGTCCCTCAGATTATCCTTAATCGTGCATCTGTTCCTGTAAAAAAGGAGCAAAATTTTTAGGCGTGATATTTGGTAAAAAACTCATATTCGTCCCAGATATCAAACAACTTAAACATAAATGCCTGAAAACACTGAACATTCTGAAAGTCCTGTCCCGCCAATCCAATGGTGAGACAAAGAACTCCTTTTCCGTATCTTTACCGCCTTGGTCGGGTCTCGGTGAGACTACTGTAGTGTCGTGTAGGGGTCGGCATGGAAAACAGCACTAAAGATGCTTGATCCAGTGCTCCAATTGGGCCTGCGCCTTGCATCTGCTGCGTTCCGCACTAGCCATGCCCAGAGTCTGTACGTTGAAAGTAACAAATGGTGCCTGGAGCATCAACGAATGTATGTAGATTTATTATATGCTTTTAAGGTGTCGTCATTGAATAACCATCCTTTAAACCTTTCCTCAATGATACATCTACAACGCAGCTATTCTGAGATCGTCCATTCGTTTCTTTGCCCTACTCGTTTGAGGGTGAGAGAGGAAGCTTCAGGTCTTTCCATTGGGTTTTTAGATGGATGCACATCATCATCATTTTCTGACGTTGTACAACCATGGCAACTGCAGCCTGTTTGTCGTGATGTTTCTTTTATGGAAACAGATAAAAGCAAGGTTCCAAGTGCTGCGATTCTGCAGCATTTCTTGTCCCTGCATGATAAACATAAATGTGCCGAATTTTACAGTGATGCCTCGAAAACTTCAACGATGGTGTCTTGCACCGCTCATGGTCCTAAGTTTAATTCTTGCAGAAACATGAGCGTACACACCACTATCTTTTCAGCAGAAGTCCATGGCATTTCAATCACCATTCAGCACATTCTTAAAGAAGAAATTCCTAAGTCCATCATCTTTACAGACTCTGAGTGTTGTGCATGCATTGTCGTCACACAGAACCAGAAAAAAACACATTGTACATCTAGTTTTAAATGCCAGAATGTCTGTGTATGCTAATAATTTTAAACTAATCCTGTGCTGGGTTTCAGGCCATGCTGAAATCGCGGGTAATGAGACCGTAGATCGAATGGCCGCTACTGCTGCACTTACAAGCACAGTGGACATAACAACAGTACCCTACACCGACCTCAAGCCACACATAAGACAACACCTTCGCAAAACATGGCAAGCCAACTGGCATACACAGACAGACAACAAGTTACACATAATAAAACCCAAAATAGGGCGATACACTACTCAATCACACAACAGAAGCATGGGAGGTGCCCTAGCTAGATTACGGATAGGCCACACACACGCGACAAACTCCCATCTGCTCACTGGATCTCCAAGAATCTTGTGTAGCAGGTGTAGAGAGGGCATGTCCATAATTCACATTCTCATTACATGCAAAGAACTCCGCAGAACAAGATGCAAACAGTTCCCACAAATATACAGACAACACATCCCACTACACCCAGTATTGTTTTCAGCGGATGATCCCATAATTCCTGTGCAACACACCTTTACGTTTCTTAACGACATCAAGGTTTTACACCTCATTTCCTAGCACGCGTAGTTTTAAACCTTATTTCATGCCACGCACCATCACAACCCGACGTCCTTATTGTCTTTTACTGATTTTACTTGTGTTTTTGTTGAACGATTGTAGAGTTTATGTTTGCATCCTTTATACCTAACCATCGTTTTGGCGCCCTTTGCCCTAGCCGGCCTTGCGCCATAAACACCCAAGCATCATCATCATCTTTATTATCGCTGTGAATTATGATACAGGAAACTTAGGTATTGGCGTAATACTCACTTTTGGATCAGTACCCCCTGGACTTGCACTGCCATAAGCGGTAGCTGTTATTACGTCTTGTCCTTACCATGGCGAGCTGGGTTTTGTTCAGCCTCGTTGCTGTCAATCGTGGCGGCCTTCACTCCATGGGTACGAGCGTACGGAGCAGGCCGCTTGGGACCAGTGGAGTTGTGCTAAACATGCATAAGGCTATATTCCAGGGATGTTACTTTCCCGCCAATCGTTTCTTTGAACTTGAGAGCTCGGGCCAAAGTGGTTACCATGTTGCTCAGGTTGTCAAATCGCTTGTACAATTTCTTTTTCAGCTTGCTTTCCAGTAATTGTAGGTCGTTGTGTACTATTGTTTGTTGACGGGACGTGTTGTCCTCGTCTCTTCGTTTCGGGGGGAGGGATCTGCTCTGGGGAATGTGTGACTTTAACTGTGGTCGTAGTGGCCGGGTTGATGTAGTGGTTATGCTACGTTTGAGTTGTGCTATTTCTGCCTTAAGCTGTGTGTTTTCAGCCAAGGCTTAATCGAGTGTTGCGCGTACGCTAGCTAACTCAGTGTGTGCGACACCGCGTGATGTTTGGGAGGGGTCTGTTTTAGTGTGTCCCTGTGAGCTACCCTTTAGGGAGGCCGCCCAGGCAGCACAGAAAGTCAGTTCCAGGACCGGCCCGTGTATGGCCGCTTTCTGGCATGTCCGGTCAGCATCCAGGTTCTTGCAGCCACTGTTCAGCCATTAAACAGCCAACATTTGGCAACCAGCACTTCGGTATTTTTCCGACCGCCCGTGTTCAGACACACAGCGGGAGCTACTTGGCTGCCAGATATCCAGTTTACTTTCGGCGGCCGACGTTCAGAAGAACAAGGGCCGACGGACGGCCATAGGGCAACCTTGTTTCCTTCGGGAAATGGTGTTCAGCCGAAGCGCGGCAAGCGACCTGCCACAGAATATTCGTATTCGTGTGGCAGATGGTGTTCGGAAGAAAACCGACCTGAGTGCGGCTGCCGTGCATTCGGTCTCTCTACGGTGAAGCGCTCGTCCGGTGGCGGAATATTCGCTTTCTTCGGGAAACCGGTGTAATAAAGGAGACCGGCCTACGTGCGGCCCCAGAATTTACATTGCTCATTCGGTTTGCGGTCTTTGGCCGGATCACGGCAAGCGAACGGCCGCAGGATAATTGGCAACCGGTGCTCAGCTGGAGATCAACCCACGTAAAGTCTCAGGTTATCCGTCGGTACTTTGGTAGACGGTGTACAGCCGAATAACGGCGCGCGTCTGGGCGATGAGAAGCCATGCACTTCTGGAAACTCGCGTTTGGAAAAAGCCGAGCGATGCAGACGCGTTTTTCATCCACTCGGTGTTTCTACGCTTTAAATGAACGAACTTCGTTTGTCAAGCAGTAATGAGTGCTCTAGGTGAACCGGCAAGTTGCATGGACTCACTGGGTATTACCAGTTAACCTTTAAAGCCTTCGGAATACCATTTATTGCCCAAGGAAGACTGTGCCACACCGATGGGTCAGCTAAGCCTCGACAGTCGCAGCGCTACCACGCCTCGCCCCTGGCCTCGTTGAAGCATAAGCTCGATGGTATTCACAACCTTAGAGAATTCGACGTCTCCAATGGAGAGCATTGGAGACGTCGAAGCGGCATAGGTGTCCGGCTCGAGATGGCCTGCTTCGCCGAAATTAGCCGGACTACAAGGGCGTCGAGCAAGCGGCCACCACGCAGAAGCTCAACCGGCGCCATATCAGGGACTCTCCATCGAAGAAAGGCAAGAGGCGCAAAACCGCAAGTTACCGCCAATTCATCTGCTAAGAATGCGGCAAAAACAATGTTGCATTATGTTTTTCGTACTAAATATATCAGAGGCTAAGCTTGTGCACTTGTAGGATCAACTTCGCGCCCGGAACTGTTTTTTGATCTCATTTTATGACTGCGTATTTAAAAACAAGTGTTATCTTATATTCGCCATAACAACAGAGCCTTGTCAAAGACGAAGCGTAGATTTTAAATTAGTTGCGGTGTCTGATGCTGAGCTCAGCTACACTTGGGATACAGATTGTAATGGTTGTAGAAAGTACGCATGAGCGACCAGAAGACAAGTGTGCTTATATGTGTGTGCTCTGTCGAATAAAAGTTAGTTGAGATTTTGCGCTTGTCCCGTCCTTTCTAGATGTGTTCTTTTTTCGTGCTAAGCCCGTGTTTATTCACCAGCATGAGCGAACTTGCCCAACAACAAGCTCTTCTAAAATGGGGGGTTTGTGCTGTTGGCAGTGCGACTGAGTCATCTGCTTGCGTTGCATGCAGTGGTCGTCCACCGGCCTCAGTACAGGTAACGTACTGTGGCTCACCTCCAATGCCCGTAGCATGGCCGAACATTCAGCAGCTTTAGTCCGGCTTGAGTCCGACGACCGCATCTCGGCTGACCTCCAGTGGTGGTACTTCGCCCGCACACCGGTGACTTTTGAATGACCGGAGCCCTACGGCGGGAATCTGGCCGTCTGATCCTAAGCCGGTCGAGCGGCCGACAGAGACTGGCCATTGGATAGCCTTGAGAGTACGGCCGTGTATGGCCAAAAGGCCCACATTTGGACACGGGTCGTACACGTCTGCCGGAAAAAAGGCTGGATGGAAAATCACTGGCCAAAGTACACCGGCTTGAGGTAGGCCGAACGGTCCTGTGCTGCCTGGGGGTCGCCTCCGAGCTCACCTGTGACGTTCCCTCCGATGTTCCTCTGACGCTCTGCCGATCCAGCTGCACAGTGGAGCCGTGCCTCGGACTACGCTTTTTCGAGTTAGAGCGAGGTCGTCGCTGGGCGGGGCAGGAGAATAAACGGGGTCCGGTAGCGCTGCGTGCAGCGTTTGTCGCCAATGGGATGATGTTTGCAACAAAGGGCACAATTGATGACACATTCGTGCTCGTCCATAGGGTTGGCGAGTCCGCAGGCACTGCAGTAGGAACGGTCCGGATAAGGACAAACATCCATTTGATGACCCAACTTGCGCAGGTTGAGCAATCCTCATCTTCTTTCTTGTGAATGTAGCACCTGTACTCGGTGTTGAAGAATGACAATGATGATAGCAATGAAGAGGCCGCTGCACGGGAACGGGGGCACGGGCCCAGTTCGCGGCTCGCGCTGGAGGAGTTCTGCATGACGAGCCTATCGAACGGGCGACCGGCTGTCGGGCTCCTTTCTTACGTCGCGATCCGCGACATGCTGGTGCCGTTAAACCCGGGAGACTGAGGCCACGAGCAGACCTGACCTGACGCGGCGCAGACGTCGAGGACGCAAGGCCTGGGTTCTCGGGAGGCTGCGCGATTCCTCGCGCCTCGTCGTCGAATGCTGTCCGCCGCCGCTGCTCGTGCTGAAGACACCTGGTCGCCTGGTTTCGGCAAGTCTCCAGCTATGAACAAGGTCCGCCGCCACCGTGGGGCGGTTCGGGCCGCTATAACCAAGGGAATTGCCACCATTGTATTCCTGCTTCTGGTTCCGGCCACGCCTGCTGTCGCTTTTCAATGGCCTCTGAACCTCGTCAACATGAGGTATGAGGAGATGAAGGCTCTCGACCAGAAGATTCAGGAGGGCCTCAGCGAGGAGGACTTCGAGGCAGATCTGGTTGCCTCGTGGGATTACGACAATAAGGTGGTGGACAGTCGGGCGCGCGTCGAGTTTGCCACAAGGCACGCGGATACCCCACACGCCGTTGCTGGGGGTTCGGGAATGGGAGATCGCCCGAACGAGGCCTCGGGCGCCACCCTGCGTCAGCCAGCTGTCTCTCCCGTTATCACCAGCACGCGCTTCGCCGCTCTTCCCAAGCTGCACATCCCGACATTTTCGGGCGACCGGCGGAGCTGGGAAGCGTTTTGGGACCATTTCGATGCCACCATTCACAGCAATCCCGCTTTGGCTCGCATCGAGAAATTCAAGTATTTGACATCTTACTTGACGGTCGAGGCGAAGGCGGCAATCGAAGGGATCCCACTCGCGGATTCGAACTACGATGTGGCTATAAGCACCCTCACCGCCCGATTTGGCCAGGCTGACCTGCTCGTTGAGGACCATATTGACAGCTGGCTCCCGTGCGGAGCTCTGCAGAGGTCGAGAAACTCTGAGACCTCTACGACCAGATATCCTTCCGTGTACACGCGCTGAAGGGTCTGGGGGTGGCGGCGACGGAGTACGCGGTGGTCCGTCGTGTACTGATGAAGGCCCTGCCACCCGACCTCGGGACCTTGTAACGGCAGAGGGTTAAGGCATCCTCATCGGACGGAGCAGCCAGCTCGTCGGGTAGTACGAGGCCAGTGAGCGAGAGAGCCAGCTCGTCGGAAAGGGCGGACCAAGTGAACAAAATACTGGACTTCTTGTGCATCCAGGTTGAAGTCCGCGAGGAAGGCCACTTCGACCACCCCAGGGTTCCAGAGCGGCGCCTCTACGAACAGCGCGAGGACCCAACTTCTGATTCAGGCCTTCCATCGGCCGCTGCCTTACCAGCAGGTGCTTCGCTGACGAGGGTGGAACCACGGTCACAACAATCACAACGGCAGTGCCCTCTATGTGCAGCAGACCACCGTATAGCAGAGTGCATGGTGCAGATATCGCCGCAAGGAAAGCGCCGCAAGTTACGAACCAGTGGACGGTGGTTCCGTTGCGGCTCGAAGGGTCACTTTGCCCGGTGCTATATAAATGAAGTCTTTCTCTCTCTCTCTCTCTCTAGACTGTCGAGGTCGTTGGTTTGCGTCCGTTGCTCCCAACAAGGGCATCTCACCGTTCTCTGCGACATAGCACACCCGCCGGAGGCAGCTGCGAATAGACGAGTTCTAAAGGCTGGAGCGGGTCAAGTCAGCGCGCCGAACGACAGACAGGCAACTCCTAGCGTCGCGTCCGTATCGTCCGGGGACTGCAGCGCTGCCCGGATCTGCCTGCAAACCCGGAGGGGCATGGGTGATTGGAGCCAGCCACAAGCTGCTAGTCCGCATACTGTTGGATACCGGCAGTCAGCGCACGTTTATTCGGCGTGACCTGTCACACCGAATCGCTCGTTACTTTCGCTCGTTACTTTCGCTCGTTGTCGCTCGTTACTTTCAGAGACTCCCGGCCGAGGTCATCCGTGCGATGCAAAAATCGCGTCGCAATCACTCTGAAGAGTCAGCGCGACGAAAGACGCATCACCATCGAGGCTTTGGAGGTCCCCGAAATTTGTGCGGTGACAAGTCCACCTGTAAACGCAGAAGTACTGAGTAAGGTGGCGCAGCGCAACGTGACTGCGGCAGACGTTCGGCTGGTAGACACCCACATGGAGGATCGATTCAGCATCCTCATTGGCTCCGACTCGTACAGGAAGCTGTAGTCGGGAAGAATATCACGCCTTACCTCTTACCGAAAGGCAGCCCAAACAATCTTCGGGGGGACTGTACAGGGAGCCGACCTTGACAACGGCAGCCATGGCGCATCCGAACCATCCTGCGCAATGTTCATCGCTCACGCTGACCCATCGGGAAGCAACTCCGACGAGGAGATCGACCCGTCAGATCTGTGGCGCTTAGAAGCCATTGGCATCAAGGAAACGTCAGAAGGTCTTGGGCTAGACGTCGAGGCGACGATGCAGTTTGAACGGGAAATTCGCAAGCACGACGGGCGCTACGAAGTACCACTCCTGATTCAAGAGCCAGGACTGGAAGCCCAGCAAGACAACTATGCACTTGCAGAGCAGCGATTGCGCATGCAGCTCAGGCTTTTCCGCAGCCGACTGGACTTGTTGCCACAGTATGACAATACAAAACGAGATTATTTCAACGAGGGCCATGCTGAGTGAGTACCCACTCAAGGAACACGCGGGACGCCGAGGACATATTACATGCCTCATCATGGACTGGTTCGACAAGATGCAGTCACTACTAAACTTCGCGTCGTCTTCGACGCCTCGTCACACGCACCGGGCCATCCTTCGCTAAATAACGTGCTCCTAAAGGGACCCAAGTTGGATGCGGACCTTCTACGACTTCTGGCTTTTCGAGGTCAGCGCGTGGCGCTAGTAGCCGACATAAAGAAGGCGTACTTGCAAATGGTGATACGGGAAGAAGACAGACGCGCCCTGGGGTTCCTGTGTATTGAGTGCCTTCCAACTGAGTATGAACCATTTCCGCCTATTGCAAGGTGGCAAATGACAAGGGTGCCATTCGGCGCCTCCTCCAGCCCGTTCCTGTTGGCAGCCACCCTGCGTCATCATCTGATGGCGCTCAAAAAGCGGTTCCCGGACACGGTGGCAACCTTCTTTGTTCTTTCTATGTGGATGATTTAGTCGTCGGTGCTGACAACGAGGCAGCAGTGCACAAAAGCTACACAGAAGCGAAAACCATCAAGTCCGATGCAGGCATGGAATTACGCAAATGGGCATTCAACGTATCATCTTTGCGAGACCAGTTTATTGCCGATGGAGTTGCCTTCGAGACCGAATAGGGTGATCCTAATAGAATGAAGGTTCTTGGGCTCCCATTGTACAGATCAGATGACACAATAGTGGTGAGCACCAACAAGATTGCGGCCTTCATTTCGACGAAGCCGACAACGAAGAGAACAGTATTGCTGCCACTTGCTAGGCTTTACGACCCCCCCGGCTTTGTGACCCCATATTCAGTGCCTGCCGAGCTGATTTTCCAAGATTTGTGGAAGCTTAAGCACCCTTGGGATGAACTGTTGCCGCCGGCGCAACTTACTGCCTGGAACTGCTGGTGCAGCGAGATCCCTGATATAGAGGGAATCCGACTGCCATGACAGGTGTGCATCAGGAACAGTGATCGCAGGGATGCCATGGAGTTGCATTTTTTCGCCGATGCTAGTCTCAGAGCATATGGAGCAGCTGTATACGTTCGCCACCACTCAGTTGAGGGTAATTTGTATGAAACGAACCTCATCAGCAAGAGCCGCATAGCACCGATCAAGACCATGACCCTTCCACGAGTTGAGTTGGTAGCATGTTTCATCGCAGCGAGGCTGTGTAACTATCTGAGGCAAGTTCCGTGTTGGGCCACCGTGAAACTGTACTTCTGGACAGACGCCCAGATTGCTCTCTCTTGGATTTGCGCGGCACCTAGTCGATGGCCACCTTTAATTCGAAACTGCGTCGCCCCGCACGGGGCACCTTGAGTAATCTTGGTGACGGTACTGGCGATACCGCGGACCCCGAGCCCCCCAACATAAGCTGTGCCCTACCGTGGTGATGTGTTTTTAAGGTGAAGGGTAGAAACCTCTAACGGTGGCCGTCGGAGCCTTGGTCAAGCTCCGGCCGATGGGTTCCCTGCCTGTCTACCAGGAAGGGAGCTCCGGGACCTCTTTGACTACCAGGGTAAGGTCAAAGGAGAAAGTACCCCCGTCTCCCTGCTTTTATACTATGATATATGGCTTCCAAATTTTCCAAATCCAAAGATCGGCCCCCTAAAAGGGGCCGCACCGAAGTATCCTTTCCTCCGTTGCCAACGACGAGTTTCCGAAAGCCGGGCAACTATGCTAGGTTTTTGGTAATCGAATCTGTTGATGCGTCGAACCCCCTTGCCACAAAGTCTGTCTTCCTGATCTCCAAATTTCTTGAGGGCCTTGTTGGTCAGTCCTACAAAGCCAAAAAACTTAGAACTGGAGAAGTTCTTGTAGAAGTGAGTAACAAGCAACAAGCTACAAATCTCTTGACTCAAACTCGCATCGCAGATCTCGACATCAGGGTCACACCCCACCGCAGCCTTAATAGTTCCCAGGGTGTGATCTCTGAGTCAGATCTAATGAATGAAACTGACACCGATCTGTTGGAAGGCCTTAAGGACCAAGGTGTGACAGCAGTGAGGCGTATCATGATTCGTAGAGATAACAAGGAAATCCTAACAAAACATGTAATAGTGACTTTTGACCATTCCACAGTTCCTGAATCAGTACATGCAGGTTTCATTCATTGCCCCGTCAGGCCATACATCCCCAACCCCCGCCGGTGTTTTAAATGCCAGCGGTTTGGGCATGACACTACCGCCTGCCATGGTCGACTAACATGCGCCAAGTGCGCACAACACGATCATCCATCAGACCACTGCCCATCGCAAACCCTCATGTGTGCTAACTGCCAGGGGCCCCACGGGGCCTACTCTAGAACATGTGAGAAATTCAAACAGGAGAAGGAGATGATCAAGGTGAAAGTCACTGAGAACCTTACCTTCCCAGAGGCGCGAAAGAGGATCGCCTCTTTCCCCCTGGGGAGGTACGCCGACGCAGCTCGCCGGGGGGCGGAGCGGCGTCTCGTTTCCACAGGGACCCAGTTCAGCGAGTCTGACCTGGTCCCGCCCTCGCCCCCCCCCCTGGGTTGCCTCTGGCAGCCCAACCCGCCATCACGCCGCTTGCTGAGGCAGCAGCGGTTGTGGTGGCAACCTCTTCCGTCGGGACCGGTGCCGCTCCCGCCTCTGTCTCCCCATCCTCCAGTGCGTTGGAGGGTACCGAGGTGATGGACACCACGGGCCCCGCACCGGTTCCCACCGCCACCGCACCGCCCGTGCCACCTCTGGCGCCCCGGACGCCCTCGGCGGTGGCGGCTCAAACGAAGGGCTCCCGAGGGGGGGCCAAGTCCGGGGGGCCCGGTTCGTCGGGCACCCCTCGGACATCCGACGACGACATGGATGTCGGGCCGTTCCTGCCTGCAACGCAGCGCAAGGAACGCGTCCCGACGCCAAAGCCTCCCGACAAGCCAAAAAAGACGAGAGTCACAGCCCCGAAAGACGACACATAAACAAACACACACACTCCAGTAGCTCCAACACTAAATAATGGGAAGAGAAAACATAATTCAATGGAACTGTAGAGGCCTTCTTAAAAATCTTGACGATGTATACGAAATACTGCATGCTAATCAGCCAAGTGTAATGTGTGTTCAGGAAACACATTTGAATTCTAAACACACAAATTTCTTGAATAGTTACCTGGTATACAGGAAAGACAGGGATGGCTGCACACACTCTTCTGGCGGTGTGGCCATAATCGTCCGGAAATCCTTAGCATGCCACCCTGTCACTTTAAACACTATCCTTGAGGCTGTAGCAATACGCTTAATAATATTTAATAGGTTGATAACGGTATGCTCCATTTACATTCCTCCTGATTTTGCACTTCTGAGCTCTGATTTCGAGGCGTTGGTTGACCAGCTTCCCGAACCATACATACTAACAGGCGACCTTAATGCGCACAACTCTCTTTGGGGCTCCTCCAGAACGGATGCCCGAGGTCGCCTGATAGAGAAGTTTCTTACATCCTCCGGAGCATGCCTTTTCAACAAAAAACAGCCTACATACCATAACTTAGGACACAATACATACTCGCATCTTGACTTGGCGATTGGTTCCGCAGTTCTCTTTCCATGTCTTGAGTGGGGTGTGGGCACAGACCCATATGGTAGTGACCATTTCCCCACTTCCCTAACGTACATCTGCTGCGCCCATGCAGTCCATCTTCCCATAACAGGTTTAATGAATCAAAAGCAAACTGTAGCACATTCACAGAAACATCTAAACTACACCACACAACCATAAAACACCTACACGTGGAGGAAGCAGCCCAACTCGTCACGGCTCACATACTCGACGCCGCCGAAAAGTCCATTCCCCAGGCCTCCAGTGGGTCCCGCACCCCAAGGAGGCCCTGGTGGAACGAGGACTGTAGGCGGGCGCGAGAGGCCCAGCACAAGGCGTGGGGTGTCCTTCGCCGGTACCCCACGTCAGATAACCTTATTTCTTTTAAACGGGCAAAGGCTTTTGGGAAGCGAGTGCGTCGTGAGGCGAAAAGGGAGAGTTGGCGCACTTTCCTCACTTCCATCAAATCATACAATGACGCACACAAAGTCTGGACACGAATACGAAAACTAAAAGGACAACAGACACCCAGCCTGCCCCTGGTTAGTACAACAGGGGACACACTGGAAGACCAGGCTAACACACTTGCACAGCACTTCGAACACGTGTCCAGTTCAGCACAATACTCAAACAGTTTCATGAAACACAAAACATCTGTAGAAAAGAAGTCCCTGCGTGATAACAACAAGTCGCACACTTCTTACAATTCTCCTTTTTCTATTCATGAGCTGAAGGTTGCTCTGAGCACATGTAAGCCTTCAGCTCCAGGTGCAGACAAAATCACATACACCATGATACAACACCTACACCCAGACACTCTGGAAACACTCCTACATCTATACAACAACATATGGCTTTCGGGGCACATTCCTCGCTTTTGGAGGAAGGCCATAGTAGTGGCTTTCCTGAGGGAAGGAAAGGACCCTTCCTCTCCTGCTAGCTATCGGCCCATCGCCCTCACAAGCTGCCTATGCAAGCTCCTCGAGAAGATGATAAACAGGAGACTCGTGTACTTTCTTGAGTACAGTGGTCTTCTCAAGGGCTGCCAGGCAGGCTTCAGGGCGGGGCGGTCCACGAACGACCAACTCGTCGCGCTCGAGTCCTATATAAAGGATGCTTTCCTCCACAAACAATATTGTATGACGGTATTCTTTGATCTGGAAAAAGCGCACAATACCGCGTGGCGGTATGGCATCCTAAGCGACCTCAAGTCCTTCGGCATGTCAGGTAACATGATAAACACACTTGCCAGCTACTTGTCTCAAAGAACCTTTCGTGTGCGAGTTGGAACTGCACTCTCTAGGGTTCATGTGCAGGAAAATGGAGTGCCACAAGGTGGAGTTTTAAGTTGCACCCTTTTTATTGTGAAAATGAATTCCCTTAGAAAGGCGCTGCCACCGTCGATTTCCTGTTCAGTCTATGTAGACGACATTCAACTCTCCTTTAAATCCTGTAACTTGTCTGTCTGTGAGCGCCAGGTCCAGCTTGGTGTTAACAAGCTGGCTGGCTGGGCAGATGGCAATGGTTTTAAATTTAATCCCGGGAAGTGCACTTGTATTTTATTTTCCAAGAGGCGTGGTATCCGGCCGGATCCAGACATTCAACTCCACGGTGTCTCTATTCCTGTAAAAAAGGAGCACAAGTTCTTGGGTATTATCTTTGACGAAAAGCTGACATTCATCCCACACATAAAACAACTAAAACATAAATGCTTAAAAACAATGAATATCCTGAAGGTTCTGTCGCACATCTCTTTTGGTGCTGACAAACAACTTCTCTTACGTGTTTTTACCAGCTTGATAGGTTCACGATTGGACTATGGCAGCGTTGTTTATGGGTCAGCAAGTAAAACATCCCTCAAAATGCTGGACCCAGTGCTCCATCTCGGGCTCCGCCTGGCGTGTGGTGCCTTCCGCACTAGCCCGGTCGAAAGCCTCTATGTGGAGTGCAACAAATGGAACCTACAACGTCAGCGAGCTTACACAGATCTCCTTTATGCTTTTAAAATTTCATCCATGCCTCACCATCCTTTTAAATCAGTTTTGCATGATACGTCCATGACTGAACTCCTTTTAAATCGACCATCGATCTCTGCGCCCTTCTCTTACAGAGTTAGAGAGGAGGCATCAGAGCTTGCTGTCTCCTTTTCAGATACCATCCAAAGTTCTCTAACGGATTTTATAGCACCATGGCATCTCCGCCCTGTATCATGCGACACATCTTTTACACATCTAGATAAAAAGCGATCTCCCACATGTGCAATTCTGCAGCATTTCTTGTATTTGCAGCAGAGGTATGAGTGCTCTGAATTTTATACGGACGCTTCTAGATCTGCCACCTCTGTGTCCTGCGCGGCGCATGGGCCCGGCCTTAGTGTCACTCGAACTCTGAATAGTCATACTAGTATCTTTACGGCAGAGGCTTACGGTGTACTTCTTGTTGTCAATCATATACTTCAAAACCACATCCCACAATCCATTATCTATACAGATTCCCTCAGTGTTGTGCGGGCACTGTCGTCAACAGTGCCTTCGAAAAACCACGTTGTCAATCTGATTGTCAAGGGTATTATGTCTGTGTATGTACGCAAATTTGAACTGGTTTTTTGCTGGGTCCCTGGCCATTGTGGTATTGCCGGGAATGAAGCAGCGGACCGAATGGCTGCTGTTGCTACACTCTCGAATACAGTAGACATAACCAGATTACCCTACACCGACGTGAAACCACACATCAGACAACAACTTCGCAAAACATGACAAACACACTGGAGTGAACAAACAGACAACAAGTTACACGTAATAAAACCTCAATTGGGACCATACACCACCGACACACGCAATAGATACTCTGAAGTCGCCTTGGCCAGATTACGGATAGGGCACACCCATGCAACGCACTCGTATCTGCTGACGGGATCTTCTAGACCCCAGTGCAGCAGGTGCGGAGAGGCCCTATCCGTAGTGCACATACTACTCACATGCAAGGCACTTCACACAACACGACACAAACACTTCAGAGAACTCTACAGACAACATATCCCACTACATCCATCGCAGTTTCTAGGTGACGAAGCCATTGTTTCTGTTAAACGTGTGTTTGAGTATTTGTCAGACGTTCAGTTTTTAAACCTCATTTCCTATCACGCATAATCAAATCTGGCCCTATACACCAGCCATCACCATTATCTGTAACTGATTTTACTATGTTCGGTTGACATTTTTTTTGTAACCACTTCACTTCATTAAATAAACTTTCCTCTGGCGCTCTTTGCCCTTAGTCGGCCTTGCGCCATAAAAACCCAACCATCATCATCATCAAACTGCGTCGAAGAAGTACAGGGGCTGACACAGGGTCACCCTTGGCAGCACTGCCTAATCAAAGACAACCCTGCTGACCTTCTCACATGCGGTTTACCAGCATTCGGTCTCAGAAATTCTCAAACTTAGTGGCGCGGGCCGACGTGGCTTGCTTTGCCACAAGAGTCATGGCCAGTGAAGCATTTTGAAATCTTAGGCGAGACCGACGAGGGGCAAGCCGTTCCAAACGCTGCTTGTGCAATCGGCAGCGTGCATCCTGAGCCTTTGCTTCAAATTGACCGGTACAGCAAATACTCCCGATTGCTCCGAGTAACTGCCTGGATTCGCCGCTTCATCAACAACGCGACTACAGGGAGACATTCGGCAGCCGGGCCGCTGACGGCTGAAGAGTTGGCTCAAGCAGAGAACTATTGAATTCGCCAGGTTCAGAGAGAAGCCTTTTCTGAGGAGTTGTAGGCGTTGGCAAGTAACCAACTCAGTAGGGCGACGATCCGCCTATCGCTGCTTCGCCCATTCATCGACGGAGATGGGCTTATTCGCGTAGGGGCCGCCTGCAAGAACTGCAGTCCCCGATAAACGTCCGTCATCAAGTCATTTTGCCGAAAAGAGGGGACTTCACACGTCTCGTAATAGCAGCCACGCATATGCGGTTGATCCACTCCGGTGTAGATCTAACAGTCGCTGAACTTTGGGAGAACTTTTGGATATTGAAGGGCTGTCAGGTTGTGAAAAGTATTCTGCATGCTTGCCTGCCGTGCCTTCGACGTAGGCTCAAGGCCGAAACAGCGCCTGTTGCCCCTCTGCCCCGAGATCGGATTACCGAAGCTGACCCCTCTTCCGTGGTTGGCATTGACTTCTGCAGACCCTTATACTGCCAGCCGTCGCATCCGGAATATGAGAAAGCTTACATCGTCGTGTTCTCTTGCGCCGTCACATGAGCCATTCACCTGGAGCTCTCATCTGGTATGACAGCATCAAGGTTTATGCTGGCTCTGAGACGCTTTATATCCCGGTGTGAAGTTCCAACAATGACATACTCCGACAACGCCCTTAACACTGCGCCAGGTCTCTCCACACCATGTATGAGGCCGCGGTCCTCGACTTCTGCAGCGGCCGCCAAATTCAGTGGAAGTTTAGCGTCGAAAGGGCACCGTGGTGGGGCGGATGGTGGGAACGGCTCATAAGGATCACAAAAAAACGCTCCGGAGGCCTCTTCGGTGTAGTCGACTGTCCCCAGAAGAGATCGAGATTGTTCTCTGCGAAGTAGAGGCGGCCGTGAACAGCCGCCCGTTGACGCCGTTAGCAGGAGATGCTGAAGAGCTCTCTCCTCTGACCCCGGCTGACTCCTAATTGGCAGGCCCACAACCTCGTTGCCAGAAAGGCTGGGACAACGTCGACCACGACATCGACGGGCAATCATGGCGCACCTGTGACGCCGTTGGCGTCGAGAATACCTGCTTCTCTTGCGCTCTGCACACGAAGCTGCATCGCCATCCGGACCCGAGGTGCAGATTGGCGAAGTTGTGGTCATCCAGTACGACACCTCGTCCCCAACGCTCTGGCAACTAGGCCGAGTGTTGGAAACTTTTCCAGGCCGAGACGGGGTCGTACGGTCGTGTCGTCTGCGTGTCTCATGCGGACAAGAAATCAGACGTCCAGTTCAGCGGCTTTATATTCTTGAGGCTAACCCGCCAAGGTCATCGGAATCGGCGGTAGGAGAGGGTGTTGAGGAATGACAATGATGATAGCAATAAAGAGGCCGCTGCACGGGAACGGGGGCATGGACCCAGCTCGCGCCTCACGCTTGAGGAGTTCTGCGTCACGAGCCCATCCAATGGGCGACCGGCTGTCGGGAACCTTTCTTACGTCGCGATCCACGATACTCGGCTCCCCTGTATTATACGAAATACGGTACTATATTTCCGGAAAAGGTGATAATCGCCGAATTTGTTCGACCGATGTGTCTCGCATGTAATGCGGTGGGGTTTCTTGACTAAACTATGCTTCATGCTATATCCCCTGCCGAGTCGTATGCACGGATATTGTGGATCACGCCTTTTGCAGAATCTTCTTGGGTCCCGACATACACTTTGGCGGAGAACCAAGTTTCCCCTACTTTGAGCTCTTTGATGAGTGCAAACGTTCAGCTCGATCTAAGAGTGCAGTACTTACCACGAGGATGTCCTGCGCGTGGTTAATTGTGAGAAGGTATTCGGTTGCTTCGGCGGGTTCTAGGCAGGAGGCTTGTAGTATGCTGTCTCTCAAGGTAGCGTCACTTCCACGATCTACATTAATGCATTGCCGCATGCAGATCACGACCTTGACGTCGTGTTTGGGCACTCTGGGACAGTGGGGGCGCTTACTCGTAGGGAGGCCTGTACATCGTTGCCCTTGAGGAGTCTTCTCCTTGTGCAACGTCACTGTGTCATTGTCGGTGGTGGAGAGGTGGTGTGGGCTCGTTGCATCCCACTGAAACTGCTGCAGAGCTTGGCTGAACTTTCAGCGATGGCATGGCAGCCACCCTACAGTGCTACCGTCCTCAAGAGGCGCTAACGGTTCCCCTTCAACAACGGCTACCATGCGCACCGCTGTTTCGATGATTTACCGCGACGTGGTCGGAGATTGAGCGGCGACTCTGCGCTCTGGAGAGGCGTCGTTGCTCTGTGTCACAGCTGCACCTGCTGCTTCCCGTGGCTCCGCCTTGCCGGGAACGGCGAACTAACCACCGCCTCACTCAGGATTAGCGAAGCGGCGTTTCGTGTCTGGCTTCCAACGTCGGTAGCGTGCTCGCGGGTGGCTCTGGAAGCTTTAGGCGTACCTCCCCGTGTGCCAAAACACCCCAGGAAGGTCTTACATTTGTCAGGCAGGCGATAACTCACGAGTGGCGATAGGCTGTTCGCCTCAAAATCAGAAACGGTGTCTTGCGTCTGACAAATTTATATTGACCATTTACCGGAAACTCTGCAAAAAAAAACTATTTGACAAGACGAAACGAAAGAACCGCTCCCCTCCAGAAGGGAAACCATTGCTGTAGAAAACATGTTGCGAACTTTTTTAAGTTCATTCCACAAGATTGAAACACTTCCAATACAAAGGTAATAATCGGAAAATGCGAGACAGTAGCTCTGCAGAGAATAACTATGAGCTGATTCGCAGCAAATAAGCTTCACGGGAAGCCACAGGCAACTTTTAATCTGTAGCACTAGACGTGCCCGTTGAACTGCACTATGTAGTGGACTAAAAGAACGAAGATGTCGTCCTCAAACTTTTGTGAAGCCTTTTAACAATGTGTAAACTATCCGCAAGTGAAATGTTAATTATTGTTGCAAGAAACGGCACGTTAAAAATTTTCATGCCCATCAATACTGGAAATATGGCGGAAGGAAAGATAACATGTAACTTTCAGAAAAAAATGGTATACAACTGCAATAAAATAGCGGTACTGCGGAAATAATTTGGAAACTCATAGTTTTGATGAACTTGATAATTGTACAAATTTTGCGACTTGGAAGGACAAAAAAAGATGTTCACACACAGACCTTGCAGGCGAAAATGCTTTTTCGATAGCGGCCAATCTTTCGTAGGTCCCTGGAGGTAAAAACAGTGTTAAGGTAAATATGAAATAATGTTTTTTAGCGTTTTAGGACTTAGCGCTGTGGCATACAACTTATAGGACCTTTTAAATAACCCGTGGTCATATGTGTTCTGGTGTTTACTTATCTGGTATGATTCTCTGTAAGTTTTTGTTGCTATGCCCCCAGAACATCTTTTAGCCAGAGTAGGGTAACAATAGAAGAGAAAGTTGCTAAGCGAAAAAGTTAAAGACTAGAGAAACGAGAAAAACGAGGTCAATCAGCAGGACGATGATATGCGTCAGAAAACCAGAGTCCGTGAAACTACAGGAAGATGTCGCAATGAGGGGAGAATTGAACAGCATCAGGACATGAGGGTTTGCTCAAAAAACATGGAATTCCCCCGAGGACGGCGACCATGCAGCAGCGCAGGTTCGTCGGCAACTCTGCTTGCCCAGCGGGGCCTTGTGCTGGGACACCCGTTGCTGCCACATCTCCAGGTTTCCAAGCATGGCCCCGGATAGCTTTTAATGCTTGGCGCCGGAGTTGCTTTGAACCGCCACAGCGTGTCACCCTGGCTAGTCCCGTTAATGGAGGAGCTCGTGCTGTGCTTCGGGGAGCCTATGCTTGCGCTAATTCGTGCAAGTTAAGGCAGCCTAACTATGGCCCATTGCTCCACACTCCTCTGCGATTTATACGAGGGTACCGCCTTCGGCTGAATTCGTTTCTACAAAGTCGACTCCTGACAATGGGAGAAGACGGAGGAAAACATTAATTGCAGAGACTGTCAGCGCTAAACGCGCTGGATGGGAGTGGATACCTCTTCACAGGAGTCCATATGCTGCCTTCGCCCCTGGCCCTTGGTAACCAGCCATAGCTGATCCTCCAAGGCGGGGCTGGAAAGCAAGAAATCCGATCGCTTCCTAGGGGTTAGGGTGGGGTTCTTAATAGAGGAGTTGCGGATGGGGTGGGTGTTTTGGGGTGACGTCACACTCTCCTGTCATGTGCCGAAGAGTACCGAGCTGCTTGCACAACGGGCAGGTCATGTACTGATTTTGAAACATGCTATTCAGTAAGCGAGGTTGAGAGAAATATCCTGACTTAATCTGTCAATACAGTATTTGCTGCTCCCGCGTGAGTTCTGGGTGGGGGGCAGGAAGTTTCTGCTATCATGTCGATAGTGCCGCACTATCTCTCTGTATGTGACCATAGGTTCACCTCTGGCCTCCTCCTCAGCCGTTGGCTGGTACGCTAACGCGCGGGCCTGTAGGTGGGCGAACTCATTGCTCTGCACCAAGGAGTGTGCTGGAACCAATACTAATTCAACATGGCTCTCTGATTGTGTTTTGTCTCTCAGGATGCGAAGTACCCGCCGAAACACCCTGCATGACTGGAAGTTCTTGTACTCCTGCTGTGAGTCGGTGACAACCTTGGAAATTCCGGGAAGGGTAAGGGCTACGGCAATTGCCAACTCTTACGTTTGTTCCACCTCTCTGATTTGAAACGATGCGCTTGTCAGCAGCTCGCCCCTAGTTGTCACCACCTCCACTGCTCTGTTCGTCCCCTTGTTTTTGGAGGCGTCCGTGAAGACGACACCGTCTTCGCTCTCCAGTAGCCTGTTGAGGGCCTAAGCCCTAGTCTCACGCCTGCCGCCATGGTTAGCCGGATGCTGTACAAGGCAAAATTACCGTGAGCTCATTCCTTCATTCTCAGGGACGCCTGTCAAATTCAGTAATGGTACGTACTGGTAGGACTGCCAAGACAACAACCTTGGTCGTAGTTTTTCTTATTCAGTAGATCATCTGTGTGGGTATGGGCGAGGGTGCGCTCTACGTGCGCACCCACGCCGACACCCACATGGATGATCTGCTGCGCACCCACACCCATACTCCCACCGATAATTAACCAAACACGATTTGTAGGTATGGCAGGTCATCTAGCAACCTACACTAACCGGTTAAAAGTTTACCGTTTTTGAACACGGTCAAAGATTGGTGACGAATGTGGGGTCGTCTAGATGAGAGCGCGAAGTGAGGGCACACACAACTGTCCTAAGACGCTGCTTGGAAGGGCTGGTGCTGTACGTGCAAACCCGCCGTGATATTCGATGCAGTCGGTGGTTCTTAGCATTTTTTTCTAACGACCCAGTGCCCCTACACTTTGATCAACCCTTCTGCGATTCGTCTTGGAACGAATTAGTTTTTGACGCTTTTACGCTGGAACCGGAAAAGGCGCTAGCTCGAATTTTAGTGCGCTGAGGGTAAGATTGACGCTACAAGTAACTATTCATTTTGTAGTTTTGCAACTGTAGTGGTTGAGCATGCGAATTAAAATGCGAAGTTTTTGATGTGCGGTTTGTATGCTCACTACAATTAGTTCTGAAATACTAAGACTTGTTTGTAGATTAAACTTAGGACACATAAACATATTTTGTCCTCTTAAAGCAGGAGCAGTAGGTTTTGTCGAATTTATAAGTTTATAGCCGTGTACGTAAACCGAGAACGTGAAAAATATATTTGGGTCATTTGTTTCGAATATTTCAGTGCTGTTATAAGAAATGGATCGACTGAAATTACATGTGTTCTTTTTTATTTAACCAAAGTGTCATCTTAGCTGCACCGATGAGATAGATTATAATCATGGGTGCCTCTCATTAGGCGGGAGAAGCTCTCGCTCGAGCTGCTTCGTCTTTATCCACCCGCCATCTTGTAAATATAGTACCATCGTACCACCGGGAGGTCTCGGCCCTCGGTCTCTCCTTTTATTCTATATTTTGGTGCCGATAAACCCGGAATAAGGCGTCCACTGCGATTCAGAGTTATCTGCATTTCGGCCTATTAGAATGAGGAAGAGCCCTCGATGCCGACGACAGACCGCTGGGGTGGAAAGCCACGGTGGTGCTACCGAACGCCGAACGACGGATGGCCAAATGAGGCGGCGATGCACCCTCACCTCCGAAGATTTCCCGATGGGTCCAGGTACCGATTTTGTGAACCGTGAGGGGCATGCTACAGCTCATCGATCAATGCAAGATGCACAGCCCGAGCAAAGTATTCGTGTGTCTACGATCCGCCTCCGCGAACTAAAGAATGAAAGAGAAAAAATGCGGTTAATCGCAGGAGAACTGTGCCGAAACGCAAAAGCGATATTAGACTCGTCGATAACGATCACTGATGTTGGCAATGCGTTAACAAACTTTCTGAGCCAGCTACGGAAAAATGAAGTTGAATTGAGGTTGTTGAATCAGGAGATCGAACCACTTATTGATATCGAAGATTTAGACCAGGAATTTACTAGCAACATTGACTCCCAAGAAAAAATCACGCATAATATGACCCGATCGTACTACCGATTGAGAGACACGAAAGATAAAATCATCGAACACTGCGAGATCATCGAGAAATTGCATTATTCGAAAAACATCAATGAGTTTCTTGCACGTACGAAACTATGCTACGGCACAACTGATTTTAGAACCCTTGAACCAGCCTTCTTACCAAAAAGTACGCCTCTGTCAGATTTTTTTTCTCACAGAGAACGTCAGAATCTGACCCCTTCGTTGGCTGCCTCTGAACTTCAAGCGGAAGGCGGTCTACAATGGTGTGAACTTGAAGAGTGCGCTAATGTGACCGCGAGTACGGTAGCCGGCTCTTGAACTCCAATGGCGTTGGCAGAAGCTGGGTATGGCGAATGCCTCAAACATGAGGCTATCAATATTCCACTGGCAGTAGTGAAAGAGCAAGATGAAACGAACATAATATTAACCTGCATACAAGAGATGCACGAAACTGGGAAGCGGGATGAGTACGTTTTTGTAAGCTATGCGAGAAAGATGGCCGCGGCACGTATTCGGCAATCCCTTTGGAAGAAATCTATACACTGCAGAAAACATCCGAACAACAAGGCACGTGACAACGACAATCGAATTACTAATGTCCAGAACATCAGAAAGAAGCGGAAGCCTCCACGACACAATTTTGAGATAGCAGCTAACGAACCTGAAAAACTTACGTCAGGGTACAAGACCATCGAAGACAGGCTTCGAATTTCTACCTGACCCACCGCGGTGGCTCAGTGGCTAAAGCGTTGTGCTGCTGAGCAGGAGGTCGCAGGTTCGATTCCCGGCCGCGGCGGCCGCCTAACTGATGGAGGCGAAAAGCAAAAACGCGCGTGTGCACGAGATTTCGGCTCACGTTAAAGATCCCCAGATGGTCAAAATTATTCCCGAGCCCTCCACTACGGCGTGCCTCATCGCCTGCGTTGCGTCGGTGCGTTAAACCCTACTCAATCAAATTTCTACATGGCTACGTGGACTGCATCAACATACTCGGCGTGTGCTCAGACATAGCCTCGTGTATAACGCCTTGTGCCTGCTCAGTGGCAGAAATTCCGCCGGTCTCTCTGGTGGCGCCCTAATCTCAGGTTCTTCTGTGTTGGCGAGGGCACAGTTAACGTATGTCTTCACACCTGGCAACAATGGGTGGGTAAACAAAAGTTGTGAAGGCCCTTTGCAAACCAAAGTACTGACGGGCGACTTTTTATTGAACAAAAAGGGTATAAAATTCACGAGGCTTTTCACAAAGCAGGCAAACAAAACTTGATTGCGGTAATTACAAAAGAGATGGCCTTCCTTGGGATAGCTTGTTCGTTTGTCAATAATTTACGCAAAAGTTTATTTCTGCGTTTCACTCGATTCAGCCAGAAATGTTACGGGTGAGTTCGCTAGTGGGTTTGTGACCCACTGGGAATTGATCGCTTATTCGGTATATGATTAGCGAGGGAAGAGTGAGTGTAGGGGGGAGACGTATAGAGAGAAAAGAGCTTAGTGCATGCTGAATGCTTTTCCTAAGCTTATACAGGAGCCCCCAAACACTGAGTATCGCCTTGAGCTAAAGCTTGAAGTCGTCATTCTTGATTGATTGATTCTGGGGTTTAACGCGCCGACGCAACGCAGGCGATGAGGCGCGCCGTAGTGGAGGGCTCCGGATTAATTTTGACCACCTGGGGATCTTTATCGTGCGCCGAAATCTCGTACACACGGGCGTTTTTGCTTTTCGCCTCCATCAGAAAAGCGGCCGCCGCGGCTGGGAATCGAACCCGCGACCTCGTGCTCAGCAGCGCAACGCCTTAGCCACTGAGCCACCGCGGCGGGTAAGTCGTCATTCTTTTTGAGCAGCCCGCAATTGGCGATTACCCCGTCGTCAATATATCTATTACATGCGCGATGGCACCATTTCGTGGAGCAGTGGTGGCGGAGAAATAAAGGGAGGAATAGAGTGGGCGCGTACGATTTCGGGGACCAATATTAGATATTAGCGGCAGAACGAGACTGAATTGACTTGTTAGTAAAAAGGGGGAGTTTAACGGTTTGGACTTCTTTAAACAAAATTTTTTTCGTATGACTCAATTACTAATAAACACCAAATCAATCGTAATTATTTTTCACTTATCAACTCCTATAGAGTTTCAGAAATGACAACGCATGATATCACAATGATATCGCAATGATATCGCAATGACAACTATGAGGTCATGCATACATTTTGTTGGGAAACTGCCGTAGCGAACCCGAACGGGCGAGCGTGCAGGCGGAAACAGTACACGGAACGCAGTTTAGTAGTACTGCGACGCCACGCATTCAGCTTCGGTGTTTAATACTGGCTCATGAAGTTCAAGCTTACCGTTTTGCGGACTTTTGTAGCTGGAAGACGGCTTCGCGTAGCAGACGACGCCGAGGTGCGTTTCAGTTGACCTCCGCGTAAAACAGCAGTTTGCATCGGCATTGCCATCAAAAAAGCTTGGAACTTGGCGCCCCCACAGTCAATGGGTGGCTGCATGGAGGAAAGAAAAGGTTAGGAGAGGCCCTGACGTCACATTTGTGAAGCCGAGTCCCGCCATGACTTGAGCCCACGGAGCCGAGCACTCTATCCCATCATCCTTTGCTGTCTCCGGTTTGATTTGACTAACATAGCGTCGCCCTGGCCTCCCGCTTCGAAGCGAAAACAGCTTCGTCGCTAATTCCTCGGTGCGATGTCATTTTCTCAGCTGTTGATTCCGCCTTCAATTTGCCCATTCTAACCCTCACTTAAAGTTTCAATCGAAAAACGGCCTTCGTTTTTGAGATAGAAGGACGATTTTTCTGCTCTTAAGCCTGGAAAAGTAGCGTTTGTCGTCGTCATAGCAACATGCTCGCGGGATGGCGAACGCAGACGCCTCCGACGGCAGAGTTTTCAAACTGGCCTAATCTAAAAACGTTTGTCGTAGCGACTGCGCTGGTTTGCAAGCGTAGCGAGGCAGCCACATACCAAGCGCCTTAAAAATTTGTCCGTTCTATTCGCCCAAATTTGGCCGCCGCAGTTGTAAACAACTAAGCAACATTGTCTATGGGCTCAAGAAAAATCACGTGACTTCCTCCACACTTTCCGCAATGCATTGGGGTGCTAGGGGCCTCTCCTGAGTATTCTTTCCTCCATGGGTGGTGCAAGGGGTTTCGGGGCGATAGAGCAGGCGCAGTAGGTTATATAGGAGGCTATGGCTCACAAGACGGCCACAGTGACTTTTTCGCCGTCTCACTGCCACACTGTATCAAACTGGAAGGAACATATGTACTCAATGGAGACGAAGTGACAAGAGTTTCTTTGTGGCCGGGAAAGATGTAAAAAATTTTAGGGGCTATCATTGCTGCACCAATGAGATAGATTATCATCATTGGTGCCTGTAATGACGCGGGAGCAGCTCCCGCTCGAGATGCTTCGTCTTCATCCATTCGCCATCTTGTAAATAGTGCACCATCGTACCATCGGGACGTCTCGGCCCTCGGTCTTGCCTCTTATTCTATACGAAGCGTAAGCCTCTCGATGGAGGAGCTCCGAATAACGCAAAAAAAGAATAAGGCAATCGGAATAATGCAGATGAATAGCTTGATGATGATTATGTTAGTGTTTACTTGGTACAAGGCAATTTAGGGCAAAGAGTGCTAAAATGTGAGGAAGTAAAATAGATTCAAAGCTATCTACTAACATTTGCGATAATAAATAAATTCAAATCAATTAAACACAATTACAGTCGAACACGGATATATCGAACTCCAATGGGATCGCGAAATAGTTCGATATATGAAAAATTCGATTTAAAAAATATGGGCTCTGAGACCTCACCTATGGCGGACGATCACTTACCGATCATCGCATTCAAGAATGACAATTCCGAACTCATGACGCAAGAGGACGCTTTATTTCCGTGAAAAAAATCGCTGACCTTGGCCTGCTTCTTCGTCCAGGAAATGAAATTAAAGGCGCTGGTCTCGATCTTCTCGAGGCTGCAATAACTAGAAAATTCCAGCAGTACGTTGCGCCTTCGCACACCATGCACAACACGCACGCAAAAGAAGAACAGTGCGCACGTACCACAAGAACTTTGAAGGTAACGATTCCAAGGCTCTCTGAACGGACTCCAACAAAGCGCTCGCGATGGTCATCTCCGAGAGAAACAGTGATCTCCGAAAGGTGCGGGACAACTCGCCAAAAAGTAGCAACAGCAGCAAAAGGCAAAAGAAGGAAGAGGCCGCCAGCGCCTTCGTTCCCTCTTCCCTTTCCCGATACGACATCGGGGGAAGACAGACCCAGAGAGAGAGAAAAAAAAAAACTCTTTTTCGGCAAGCCGGGGAACGTACGTAGCCGAAAAAAAAAAAAAAATACGTGCGCAGTCGGAGCACCCCTACCTCGCACTGTCACATTTTGCGAGCGTTCGGGCTTGTGTGCCTAGAGAGATTTAGCATACCGGGCTCCGTCCGCTAACGCTACGGCGGCCGGTAGCGGGGCCCGACTAGGCAAGCGCCAATTCGTTCCGGTTGGGGGGATTAGTTACGCGAGCCAGTCTTCGCCATGCACGCGCATTCCTCCACATCCTCCTCAACCTCAATCGGGGGTGCAGCGACCGCCGAAGAGCACCTTCCAGCTCGCGCGGCGTTCGATATACCCAATGTCGGGAAAAATACGGTTCGATATAAACGTACGAATTCCTATTCTTTTACACAGAATTTTCAAGGGGATAATTTATGAGTTCGATATAGACAATAATTCGATATACCCGTGTTCGATATATCCGTGTTCGACTGTATAGCCCCGGACGGCGCCACCCAGAGTCTGCGCGGTCCGGGACTATATACGCGTTCCTCAGGGAACCCCCTGTCACTGGTCAAGGTGGCACCGTCGACATGCGGCTCACAAATTGCCCGTTCCTCTACATTTTTTAGTTCGTCTTCGGCCTGCTGCTCAACGCAGGCAATGTGGGCCTCCGAACAACCGGGGAGACTGGGACGGCGCTGGACCAACCTGCAAAGAGCGACCACATGCTGACGCTGCCGACACGGATCTTCCTCGACTATCGGCTGCATCAGCTTACCGGCACATGCATCCACCCATCTGCTCTAGAGCGCCACCCAGCGTGTGCGCGGTCGGGGGCTACATACGCGTTCCTCAGGGAACCTCCTCTCACTGGGCATGGTGGCACCGTCGACATTCGGCTCACAAATTGCCCGTTCGTCTACATTTTTCAGGTGAGAAAGCAATATAGAAAATGCATCCGCACAAGTGACCGTTTCTTGCTGGTGTTGCCGTGCCCATGGCAGTATAGCGCTGTGTGTGAATCATGCATGACATATTTCAAGAAACTACTGTTGATGGGTGGAGATTTCGAAAGCATTCCTGTCCCCGAGCTCGAAAAGATCGCCAAACAACTGGCGGAAATCGCTGAAGACATTAAGGATATCAAACAAAAGCGATTAACGCACATTGCCAACAAGCTTGACGTAATAACAAAACTTGAGGCTGAAGTCGCGGCGTGCCATAAAGAAATGGCTTGTATGAATGGGGTAATCAGGGGCCTTGAAGCAAGAATAGACGACTTAGAAAGCCGCAGAAGGAGGTCAAAGCTAATCGTTTATGGCATACCAAAACCGGAAGGAGAAACAAGTTAAACCATAGAAGAGGCAGTAAATGAGGGAATCATTACCCTCATACGGCAATATTGACTGACATGCTGGAATCAGTACAAAATAAAGCAGCCAGGTTCATTTGTTCTTGTTACTCTAGTTATGAAAGCGTCTCATTACTAAAGCATAATTTGAACCTTCCTTCTCTTGCCATGCGCAGAAAGTTGTCTCGCCTTTCCTTTTTTCACTCTTTGTATAATAGTGACACAACGTTTTCCCGAAGTTTCATTCACCCTGCTCCTTACGTATCTGCTCGAATCGACAATGCGCATAAGATTAAACCAATATTTGCGCGCACTAACAAATACCAGTTGTCACCCCTTTCTTTGTGTATAAACGAATGGAATTCCCTACCTTCAGCCATAGTCTCCCTCACTGATCCATCGCGTTTCAAATCTGCTTTATTGTCTTATTTAGAATCCGGTGAAGATATGTAGCGATTTTTTTCGTGTATTACGCGTGTTGACAATGCGTGCTCGCTTCTTTTCAAGTTTGTTACATGCTGTTTTGACTAACCACTTTGTCCCACTTCCCTCACCAAATGTTGACAATGTTGTACCCGGTTTTTGTATCCCCCCTTATGTAATGCCCTCTGCGCTTTTAAGGTATATAAATAAATAAATAAATAAATAAATAAAAATCCTCGATCTTGAACCTGTGGCCATTGAGCGCATTCATCGCTTAGGAAGAGTTGGACCAAACAAGACAAGGCCAGTCATACTTAAATTACTTGATGCAAGAGAAAAAACTGCGGCACTGAAAAACGGCTACAAACTGAAGGGCACAGATTTCTCGATAGGAGAGGATTTTTCTCAAAAACTCAGAGAAAGCAGAAAAACTCTGCGATAGTGCTATGCAAAACCGCGAAAATAAACAGAAAGTGTCGTTAGCATATAATAAGCTGTTCATTAACAGCCGTGTGTTCATCTGGGATGATGAAAAGAACGAAAAGGTAGAAATAGAGAAGCACGACAAAGTGGAACAAAGAAAAAACGAAGGAAACCGGCCCGCAACGCGCCAAAGCTAGCGCAAGAAAAAATAACGTTATTGAACATAAACGCCAGCAGTATCTTGAATAAGGTACAGCCATTTGAAAGCCTACTACTTGATCGAGAACCCGATATAGTGGCAGTTACCGAAACGTGGTTATCGGCCCCCATCTCGAATCATGAAGTTGCTCCCCAAATTATGTACTTGTTACGAAAGACCGCCAGTCACGTGGTGGAGGCGTGGCGTTAGTAATAAAGAAATCAATCCCACTAATCTTTCTTCCAGAAGTAGCAGATGCTGAGGCAGTTTTTTGTAAAAGTTATACCAAAAGCACAAGCATAGTTGTTGGCTGCATCTATCGAAGCCCCGGATGTGGGCACGAATGCATAACCGCCATGCAAAATTATTTGCAGCAACATGCTCGAAAGTGCCGGGTTATTCTTATGGGTGATTTAAACCTTGCCGACTTTAACTGGGCTACCATGCAGTACACGACAAAGGCTTAAGAAGCACTTGTCGATATGATGCTAAGTTTTAACCTGCGCCAAATTGTGGAATGCCCCACAAAGATGCAAGGCGAGTGTCGCAGTGTACTCGACTTAATCTTGCTGAGTAATAACTTTCTCCTAGAACAAACGCAGGTTGAAATAATAGAAGAAATATCAAATCACAGAATACCGTTGTGAGTATTACCACTAGATTGCTCAATACCGATGCAAACCGTAGCGCAAACCATAATCAATTTGGACAAAGCGAATGACGCTTCCATACAAACCTACTTGGCTCATGAATTCCCAGTGTTTTCGGAATTGGCCTCAGATCCGTTGTCTGATGTAAATGATGTCTGGTTGCATTTCAAAGCCATAGTGTCGCACTGTGTAAGAAATGTTATTCCTGTGCAGTTAAAAAAACCACTGAAAAATAACCTATGGATTGCACGTGAAGTATAACATGCAAAACGCCAACTCAAAAGGATTCGGAAGGCAAACAAGGCAGCAGGCACCAACCCACCTAACTGTTCTAGGCTAGCGCTTGGAGCAAAAAATTTTAAACACAAATCCAGAGAAGCGAAAAGCCATAATTTTCACACTGTACACCCCAGCTTCACAACCACTACCCAGGCAGAGGAAGCGGCCATTGCTCTGGCCATCTCCCAAACAAATGCGGATACCGTTATTACGGACTCGCAACAGGCTTGGAGAAACTTCCTTCGTGGTAGAATTTCCAAGACAGCTCTGGACATCCTCCTGCAAAAGCCACCCGAAAGAAAAGTGAAGATTGTTTGGACGCCAGCCCACTCAACCCTCATGGGCAACACGACCGCCCATGACATCGCCCGAGATCTATCCTGCCAGGCGACACGAGGGTGTAGGTTACAGACTGCGTGTCCTTTGGTTACGTACCAAGACATAATGGGGTACTATAAGTGCCAAAGAATGATCTATCCCCCGGTCATGAATCCCTAACCAAAGAGCAGGACCACTGTCTCCGGCTCCTCCAAACAAATACATTTCCTCATCCGTCAAAACTTCACTTGCTCCATCCCACTCAGTACTTCCAGCTGTGCAAATTTTGCGCTTCCCCGGGCACCCTGTACCATATGGTATGGGAGTGTTCGGCAAACCCCAAAATTCCAAGAATTGCGCACCCTTCCCGTGAGCATGGGAGAAGGAGCTGTCCAGCTCCGGTCTCGATTCCCAGCTTAGGCTGGTGGAAAGGGCCGTAGCGGCAGGGGTCTCCAATGGAGTCCTGGAATGAGGGCCCCACATCACATTACAATGCTCCCAATAAAGTTTATCCTCCTCCTCCTCCTCCTCCCCAGCTTCCTAAAAAACAACCCACATAGATTTTGGAACCACTTCCGCCAAAAAAACACTCACAACTAAGCTTTCGTCCAGTGAAAAAAAAGTTGAAGCCAACATATACAACCAATTCTTCCGTTCTGTCTTTACAAAAGATAATGGTGTCATGCCGGATTTACATCCGTGGCCTGGTTCCCCTATCGAGCCACTCGTTATAACAGGTGCCAGAGTTCTTAATCTTCTGCTTGGCCTAGACACTAAAAAAGCCTGTGCTCCGGACAATATACAAAATCTATTTTTTAAAAGATGCGCAGAGTGGTGCATCAGATACCTGGGCCTTATTTTTCGGAAATCCCTCTCAACATCCAAACTACCCGAAGATTGGAAAATAGCAAAAATTTTTCCAATCCACAAATCAGGAGATAAATCCATTGAATCAAATTTTATACCAATATCTCATACCAGCACGACATGTAAACTGCTCGAACATGTCATTCTAAAACATTTAACCGTTTTTCTTGAGCAAGAAGGCATTCTGTCCAATAACCAGCTTCGTTTTCGCCGGGGTTTATCCACCATAACACAATTAACCGAAGTAATACACGACCTAGCTCTAGGCATTAACAATCGCCGCAAAACCGACATAATCCTATTTGACCTATCCAAAGCATTTGATTTCGTTTGTCATACAAAGCTAATTACTAAATTAAGACCCCGCACGGGGCACCTTGAGTATTCATGGTGACAGTGAGCAGCGACACCGCGGACACCGAGTTCCCTTACATAAGCCGTGTCCAACCGTGGCGAGGTGTTGAAAGGTGAAGGGTACAATCCGTAAACGGTGGCCGTCGAAGCCTTGGTCAAGCTCCGGCCGATGGGCTCCCTGCCTGTCTAGCAGACAGGGAGCTCCGGGACCTCTTTGACTACCAGGGTAAGGTCAAAGGAGAAAGTACCCCCGTCTCCCTGCTTTTATAATATGCCGTATGGTATTTTCAAAATCCCCACAACCATGATCGGCCCCCTAAAAGGGGCCGCACCGAAGTATCGTTTCCCCCATTGCCATCTTTGACATTTCCTGAACCAGATCATTACTCTCGATTTCTTGTCATGTAGTCCCTTCTACCCAACCCACCCTCTTGCATCTCAGTCAGTCTTCTTGATCGCCAAGTGTCTTGAAGCCATAATAGGAAAATCGTATAAGTGCAAAAAACAAAGGTATGGTGAACTCCTAATCGAAATAAGTGACAAGCAGCAGTCTGCAAAGCTTCTAGCTCAGACTAGAATGACTGATCTGGACATCAGGGTCACACCCCATCGGAGCCTGAACAGCTCGCAGAGTGTGATATCCGAGACAGATCTCCTGAACGAAACGGATGCAGATCGCCTTGCCGGCTTGAAGGATGAGGACGTCACTGCCGTGAGACGCATCACTATCCGCAGAGAGGTCAAGGAGATTCCCACCAAGCACATTATCTAGAATTTTGATCATACTGTTTTTCCACAACACATACCCAGGCAGCACGAGCATGTGCGGCCAATCTTTGCCCAAAGAACATTGGCCAGCCCTTTTCCTTCCGGCCAATCTTCGGCCAAATTGTTCGGCCCTTAGTCCAAAATGGTCCTTGGCCGTGTAAGGCCCGACCTTGGCTGTCATTCATTGGCCAATCTACTATGGCCGCTACTACCATTGGCTGACCGACCATTGGCCGAAGAAGTACGGCCTACTATTGGCCAAGCATATATGGCCTACCATTGGCCGAGCATGTATGGCATACCATTGGCCGAGCATGTATGGCCTACCATTGGCCGAACATGTATGGCCTACCATTGGCCAATGATGTATGGCCTACCATTGGTGATGATGATGATGATGGTTTGATTTTATTGGCGCAAGGCCGACATGGGCAAAGAGCGCCAAACACAAAGTGATTTGATGAGGAGAGAACAAGAAATAAAATCAGTTAAAAGCTATGAGCACGGCTGGTGTAAAGGGCCAGGGTGAAGAACAAGAGTGGTTAAAAAATGAATAAGGTGGCTGGTGTATAGGACCAGGAGTAAAACTATGGGTGGTATGAGATGAGTTGTAAAAAGTGAACTTCTGATAGGAACTGAAAGGTGCGTTGAACAGAAAACATGGCATCGTCTCCTAAGAAGTATGACGGGTGTGGTGGAATATGTCGTGTGTGTAGTTGAGGGAAGTGTTTGCGTCGTGTAGTGTCGAGTGCCTTACATTGTATGACAATGTGCATCACGGATAGGGCCTCTCCGCACCTGCTGCACAGAGGTCTTGGAGATCCAGTGAGCAGGTGCGAGTGGGTTGCATGAGTGTGCCCTATCCGTAATCTAGCCAAGGCAACTTCTGTGTATATATTGCGTGTATCGGAGGTGTACGGTCCCAAGTGTGGTTTTATTACGTGTAACTTGTTGTCTGTTTGTTCGCTCCAATGTGTTTGCCATGTTTTGCGAAGTTGTTGTTTGATGTGTGGTTTCACGTCGGTATAGGGTAATGTGGTGATGTCTACTGCATTCGAGAGTGTAGCAGCAGCGGCCATTCGATCCGCGGCTTCGTTCCCGGCTATACCACAGTGGCCAGGGACCCAGTAAAGGACGAGTTCAAATTTGTGGACATACACCGACCTAATACCTTTGATGATAAGATTTACAACGTGATTTTTTGAAGACTTTGTTGAAGACAATGCCCGCACAACACTGAGGGAGTCTGTATAGATAATAGATTGTGGGGTGTGGCTTTGGAGTATATGATTCACAACAAGAAGTACACCATAAGCCTCTGCCGTATAGATACTTGTATTACTGTTAAGAGTTCTAGTGACACTAAGGCCGGGCCCATGCGCAGCGCAGGACACAGAGGTGGAAGTCTTAGAGGCATCCGTATAAAATTCAGAATAATGATACTTCTCCTGCAAATACAAGAAGTGCTGCTGAATTGCACATGTGGGAGCTCGGTTTTTATCTACATGTGTGAAAGATGTGTCGCATGACACAGGGCGGAGATGCCATGGTGCTATGAAATCTGTTACAGAACTTTGGATGGTGTCTAAAAAGGAGACAGCAAGCTCTGACGCTTCCTCTCTAAATCTGTAAGAGAAGGGCGGAGAGAACGATGGTCGGTTTAGGAGTAGTGCAGTCATGGAGGTATCATGAAAAACTGATTTAAAAGGATGGTGAGGCATGGATGAAATTTTAAAAGCATAAAGGAGGTCTGTGTATGCTCGCTGACGTTGTAGGTTCCATTTGTTGCACTCTACATACAGACTTTCGACTGGACTAGTCCGAAAGGCACCGCAGGACAAGCGGAGCCCTAGATGAAGCACAGGGTCCAGCATTCTGAGGGATGTTTTAGTGGCTGACCCATAGACAACGCTACCATAGTCCAGTCGTGAACCTATCAAGCTGGTCATCATCATCATCATCATCACCAGCCTATCTACGCCCACTGCAGGGCAAAGGCCTCTCCCATTATTCTCCAATTGCCTCGTTCCTGTGCCAACTGTGACCAATTTATCCCCGCAAACTTCTTTATCTCATCTGCCCATCTAACTTTCTGCCGCCCCCTGCAACGCTTGCCTTCTCTAGGGATCCACTCTGTTACCCTTAATGACCAGTGGTTATCTTGCCTTCGCATTACATGTCCTGCCCACGTCCATTTCTTCTTCTTAATTTCTACTAATATGTCTTTAACACCAGTTTGCTCCCTGACCCACTCCGCTCTCTTCCTGTCCCTTAATGTTACACCTATCATTTTCCGCTCCATTGCCCGCTGAGTCGTTCTGAATTTAAGTTGAACCCTCTTAGTGAGCCTCCAAGTTTCTGCCCCGTAGGTGAGTACCGGTAAGATGCAGCTGTCATACACTTTCTTCTTCAGCGACAATGGTAGGCTGCTATTCATTATCTGAGAATGTCTGCCATATGCACCCCACCCCATTCTGATCCTTCTAATTATCTCTGCCTCATGGTTTGGATCTGGGGTCACAACTTTGCCTAAGTAGATATATTCGCTTACCACTTCCACTGCCTCGCCACCTATGTCAAACCGCTGTGCTGTCCCGAGGTTATTGATCATTACTTTAGTTTTCTGCATATTAATTTTCAGTCCCACGGTTCTACTCTGTTCGCTGGTAAAAGCACGTAAAAACAAGCTGGTAATCAAGCTGGTAAAAACAAGCTGGTAATCAAGCTGGTAAATCAAGCTGGTAATCAAGCTGGTAATCAAGCTGGTAAAAACACGTAATCAAGCTGGTAAAAACACGTAAAAGAAGTTGTTTGTGAGCACCAAAAGAGATGTGCGACAGAACCTTCAGGATATTCATTGTTTTTAAGCATTTATGTTTTAGTTGTTGTACGTGTGGGATGAATGTGAGCTTTTCGTCAAAGATTATACCTAAAAACTTGTGTTCCTTTTTGACAGGAATAGAGACACCGTGGAGTCGAATGTCTGGATCCGGCCGAATGCCACGCCTCTTGGAAAACAGAACACAAGTGCACTTTCCTGGATTTAATTTAAAACCGTTGCTATCTGCCCAGCCGGCTAGCTTGTTCTCACCAAGCTGCACTTGGCGCTCGCAGATAGACAAGTTACACGATTTGAAGGAGAGTTGAACATCGTCTACATAGATTGAACAGGAGATCGATGGTGGCAGTGCCTTCTGAAGAGAATTCATTTTTACAATAAACAAAGTGCAACTCAAAACACCACCTTGCGGCACGCCGTTTTCCTGCACATGAACCCTAGAGAGTGCAGCTCCTACTCGCACACGAAACGTTCTTTCAGAAAGGTAACTAACAAGCGTATTCATCATGTTACCCGACATGCCAAAGGACATGAAATCAATGAGGATGCCGTACCGCCAAGCAGCGTCGTACGCCTTTTCAAGGTCAAAGAATACTGTCATACAGTACTGCTTGTGGAGGAAAGCATCTTTAATATATGACTCTAATGCAACGAGTTGATCATTCGTAGATCGGCCCGCCCTAAAGCCCGCCTGGCAGCTCTCGAGAAGACCGTTGTACTCTAAGAAGTACACGAGTCTCCTGTTTATCATCTTTTCGAAGAGCTTACACAGGCAGCTTGTCAGGGCAATGGGACGATAGCTGGCGGGAGAGGAAGGGGCCTTCCCTTCCTTTAGGAAAGCGGCTACTATGGCCTCCCTCCAAGAGCGTGGAATGTGCCCCGAAAGCCATATTTTGTTATATAGGTGTAAGAGTGTTTCAAGAGTGTCTGGGTGTAGGTGCTGTATCATGGTGTATGTAATCTTATCTGCGCCTGGATCTGAAGGTTTGCAGGTGCTCAGGGCAGCCCTCAACTCATAGAGACTGAATTCAGAGTTGTAGGAAGTTTTTGATCTGTCTTTGTCGTGTAAGGGCTTTTTTTCTGCAGATGTTTTGTGTTTCATGAAAGTGTTCGTGTAGTTTGCTGAACTGGACACGTGTTAGAAGCGTTGTGCAAGCGTGTTAGCCTGGTCTTCAAGTGTGTCCCCTGTTGTTCTAACCAGGGGCAGGCTGTTTGTCTGTTGTCCTTTGAGCTTGCGTATACGTGTCCAGACTTTGTGTGTGTCCGTGTATGAATTAATGGATGTCAAGAAGGTGTGCCAACTCTCTCGTTTCGCCTCACGGCGCACACGTTTTCCTAACGCCTTGGCCCGTTTGAACAAAATGAGGTTACCCGACGTGGGGTACCGACGAAGGACAGCCCACGCCTTGTTCTGGGCCTCTCGCGCCCGCCTACAGTCCTCATTCCACCACGGCCTCCGCTGGTTGCGCGGGGCACCAGAGGCGTGGGGAATGGACTTTTCGGCGGCGTCGAGGATGTGCGCCGTGAGGAGTTGGGTAGCTTCTTCAACGTGTAGGTGTCCTATGGATGTGTGGTGTAGTTTGGACGTCTCTGTAAATGTGTTCCAGTTAGCTCGTGCTTCATTGAACCTATTATGGGAAGGTGGACTGCTCGGGCCTTTACCTTTATACGTTAATGAAGTGGGGAAATGGTCACTACCATATGGGTCAGGTCCCACACCCCACTCGAGAAGAGGAAAGAGAACTGCGGAGCCAATAGCCAAGTCAAGACATGAATATGTGTTGTGTCCTATGTTATGATATGTAGGCTGTTTATTGTTGAAAAGGCATGCTCCAGAGGATGTAAGAAACCTCTCTATCAGGCGACCTCGGGCATCCGTACGAGAAGAGCCCCAAAGAGAATTGTGAGCATTAAGGTCGCCTGTTAGAATGTATGGTTCAGGCAGCTGGTCAACCAGCGCCTCGAAGTCAGAGCTCAAAAGTGTAACATCAGGAGTAATGTATATGGAGCATACCGTTATCAACCTATTAAATATTAATAAGCGTATTGCTACAGCCTCAAGGATAGTGTTTAAAGTGACAGGGTGGCATGCTAAAGATTTCCGGACGATTATGGCCACACCGCCAGAGGAGTGTGTGCAGCCGTCCCTGTCTTTCCTGTATACCTGTCTTTCCTGAACACACATTACACTTGGCTGATTGGTATGCAGAATCTCATACACGTCGTCAAGATTATTCAGAAGGCCTCTGCAGTTCCATTGTACTATGTTCTCTCTTCCCATTATGAAGTGTTCGGAGCTACTGGACTGTGTTGTTTATGTGTCGTCTTTCGGGGCTGCGACTCTCGTCTTTTTTGGCTTGTCGGGAGGCTTTGGCGTCGGGACGCGTTCTTTGTGGTGCACCGCAGACAAGAACGGACCGACGTCCATTTCATCCTCGGATGTCCTCAGAGCGCCTGACGTATCAGGCTCCTTGGACCGCGAACCCTTTGGGGCGCGCTTTTCCTTGCCCGCAACCACCGAGGGATTCAGGAACACCTCCGATGGCGCAGGCGGTGCTGTGGGGGTAGGAGCTGCCGCTAGGTCCTCCGTCTCCATCTCGTCTGCGCCCTCGCTTGTGGTTTGGGACGCTGGAGTGGAAGTGGACGATGCAGCATCGCTTGCACCAGACGTGGTTGCCCCCACAGCCGCTGCTGGCTCAGCGAGCGGTGCGGAGGCGGGTTGGGCTGCCTGAGGCAACCAAGGGGGGGGGGGGAGGGGTCGGGACCAAGTCCGACTCGCGGTACTGGGTCCCCGCAGAAACCAGACGCCGCTCCGCCCCCCGGCGAGCTGCGTCGGCGTACCTCCCCAAAGGGAAAGAGGCGAAATCTTCCGCGCCTCTGGGAAGGTGATGTTTTCAGTGATCTTGATGTTAATGATTTTCTTTTCTAATTGGAACTTTTCACATTTTCTGGAGTAGGCCGCATGTGGGCCCTGGCAGTTTACGCAAAGAAGTTGTTGAACGTTACGGTTGTCGGACGGGTGGTCGTGCTGGGCGCATTTTGCGCAGGTAAGTCGGCCGCGACAGGAGTTTGTGCCGTGCCCGCGGACCGTTGGCACTTGAAACAGAGCCGCGGGTTCGGGATGTACGGCCGGACTGAACATCGGATGTAACCTGCGTTGATGAATTCTGGAAGGATGGACTTGTCAAAGGTTAGGATGAGGTGCTTTGTCGGTATTTGTTTATCGTCTCTGCGGATGGTTATGCGCCTGACCGCTGTTACGCCCTGACTACGAAGGCCCTCCAGCAGGTCAGCTTCAGATTCATTTAGTAGGTCATACTCGGAAATCACGCCCTGGGAGCTGTTTAGGCTGCGGTGGGGCGTGACTCGGATTGGCAGATCGGCGATGCTGGTTTGAGCAAGAAGTTTATAGGCCTGATCCTGGCTACTGACCTCGACGAGAATTTCACCGGTTCGATGTTTTTTGGCCTTATACGACCCTCCAACAATACCGTCAAGAAACTTTGAAATGAGAAATACAGACTGTGAAGCAAGAGGTTTTGATGGGTCTACAGATTCCATCACGATGAAGCGAGGATAGTTGTTCGGTTTCGGAGGACTCAAGTTAGGAAGTGGGGGAAAAGAAACTTCGGTGCGGCCCCTTTTCGGGGGCCGATCACGTTTGTGGGGGGGGGGGTTTGAAAATTCCATATAGCATAGTATAAAAGCAGGGAGACGGGGGTACTTTCTTCTTTGACCTTACCCTGGTAGCCAAAGAGGTCCCGGAGCTACCTGCCTGGTAGACAGACAGGGAGCCCATCCGCCGGAGCTTGACCTGGGCTCCGACGGCCACCGTTCGTGGTTTCTAACCCTCCACCTATAAACACATCGCCACGGTTGGATCCAGCTTATGTTTGGGGGCTCGGGGTCCGCGGTATCGCCAGTACCGTCACCAAGATTGCTCAAGGTGCCCCGTGCGGGGGGCCTACCATTGGCCTGATTCAGATTATTCTCTGCAGGCCAGAGGAAGCCCGCCCAAGGCTGCTGCCATGCATGCCCTACAGCAGGCGTTAACCATGGATTAACATCGAAAATATATATTTAATTAATTTTAATTGCATCAAAAATGCTCAGAAAATGTTTTTTAAATACGTCCAAAATGCATTAGTAATACACAGAAAATACTGCTTCAAATGTACTCAAAATGTGTTACTAGTGTATAGAAAATAAAATCATGAATAGATTGAGAGATGCCTTGCAATGTGTCTTTGGGGGAATTGTCAACGTTCAACTAGAAAAGTTCATGTTGTGGTTTCGAAAAGTTTAATAGGCTGTAGCCTCAAGATATGCTCCATTGTGAAAATGTAAACCGGCCATGCTCTGACTGCGGGCCAGCAAATGACTGAAAAGAACAGCATGTATGAGCAAGATTGGCAGTTTGAAAGTTGTTTATTGTACACCTCAGCAAAGTGGCCAATTTTGCCATTACTAAGCAGCAGGAATGAATGCTTTTCAGCCACCTCTGCAGCCAGTGCAGATGCAGCGTTGTGCATCAGAGTCCTCGTACTTCGGATTCTCCACGCGGGAAATTTCACCAGCACCTGCAATGAAAAGAAAAGAAAACAGGGGAAAATATTAGGGAAACACTTCTTTTTCAGAGGCAAATAAATGTCAAATCAATCAGGCCTTTTCCCTAGCCGTACCAACGCTCCTCGTGAGCAACGATTTTTTAGTTTCCCCTTCAAAGAAAAAAAAACCGTCATGAAAACAATGGCCATTTGAAGGACGTAAGGCAATTTATGTAATGTTCAGCATAGTTTATATCGTGATGCGGCAGCGACATTGGATCTTCAATACCATTATAAAAAAAAATGGTGGTTGGGGGGGGGGAGGCTTATGTAGGGAGATTGTCTAGGGATGAAAATGAGCAAAAATTAGTACAAAAAAGACACAGCTAACAACGTTACCAAACATGCAACAGAGTTCTTAGCGTTACGCTGTTTCTCTTTCTTAGGCGCTTGAGTTAACTTGAAATGGTGGCCATTCTAGTTTTTTAATTAACTTGGACAAAACTTGTCTGTGACCTCACAAGACGCTAATAAAATAAGATAAATAGTAATCTTATTACGGTAATTATTGTTATGTGTTCTGTATTTCGGCGTCAAATTCTTCGGAGATTACGTGCTAAAAAATAGTGCGCAGCGAAACAGTTTAAAAATGCATGGGCAGAATTGTAGTAGAAAGCTTACATAGAAGTCATTAGATTGGCGTAAGCACTCAACAATGCCTTCAAAGGAACGGCAAAGTAAGTTTATTTCGAAAAAGAAAGAAAACTTTCAAGCCGTCCTTAAAATTACAAGCTCTGATATGGTAGGCACCTAACCAAAGCGATTAAAACAAGCAAAGCAAGAAAAAGTGTATTTTTGCCTACACACATATGTGATTTTCTTGCTCTCCGTCTCACATAACCGGTAATTTTATAGGGAGCGACGCGGAAAATAATTGTAAATTCTCGCGTCGTTTACATACAAAAAACAAATAAACACCTGTTAGCGTCAGGGACTATCAAGTAAAAAGTAGTGGCTTCATAAATACTCGAGACACCTAAAAGGAACTCGTTTAAGTACATCCTTTAGACGCAAATAAGCAATTGCAGCTGCTAAACACACACAACTGCCAAGCAGCCCACGCGCATCCGCTCTAGACTTGCTGTTTTGCGGTGCCTTTGGCACATTTTTGAAATTCTCACTCGACCACGAGCGGCCTAAGGGCTCCTCGAAACGCACACACGTGTTCGTGAATGCGCGACAAAATGAATACAACAAGGAGGGGAAAAGTTGCTACGAAACACAAAAGAGGAAGGGTGGAACGCCCTGAAGTTTCACGAAGTTTTGGGGGAGCGATCGAAGGAACAAAAAGAGACGAACCCGGCCGGGGGACCCGTTCTGCGAACCGAGGGGTCTCGTGCGGGGAACTGGTTGCCCCCCTCTCATCCCCCCTTCCTTCTCCGTCCTTCCTTGGCTGGTTCTTGGTTCCGGGAACGTAAACTGATTGTAGCTTAGCGGCGACTCTCATACAGTTTGTCTTAGATGGAGAAATCATTTTAAATCCCTGGGCATGAAGCAGTTAGTGTCGCTACAGCCACTTGCACCGAAGATTACGTGTGTGGCTTTTAACACTTTTGGTCACTTCCAAACAGACGGCACAAACTCTTTCATGGCTTTAGTTGACAGAATGGCGACATGCGACGGACAAAAATCGCGAAGGCTACCCGGCTTCTCGCCGTATGGCCCGGGCATGCGCATTAATCGAATGCATGTGTGCCACAAACCGGGTTCCTTCCCCGTACGGCGGCTGCTGTCAACATGCGCAGCTGTGAGCGGCTGCTGCGAACAGGAAAATAAAAGCTGCGTCCCTGAATATCTGATTTGATTGTTTGTACGGTGCGATACTTGATTGATTGATTGTGGGGGTTTAACGCGCCGACGCAACGCAGGCGATGAGGCGCGCCGTAGTGGAGGGCTCCGGATTAATTTTGACCACCTGGGGATCTTTAACGTGCGCCGAAATTTCGTACACACGGGCGTTTTTGCTTTTCGCCTCCATCAGAAAAGCGGCCGCCGCGGCCGGGAATCGAACACGTGACCTCGTACTCAGCATGAATACACTTCGCAAATTTCTCAAACGCGTAAACATGGACGGCGGACTTTCTGTGAACCGGCTGTGTTTAAAACGTTCCTGGCTGTTATGTGTTTACTGCAAGTGTTATTCCTAAATAAGCTCACAAAGGAATAACTCTATCTACAGAAAAACTCGTAGCAACAGTCCCCCGGCCACTCAGCAAGACCCGAGCTAAAAATTAGGCGCAAAAAGGGTAGCATTAAAATCCTTTTTTTACGTCTTCTTGCTGTCGTCGATTTGTGAGTACATTCCCTTGCACGGAGTAGTTACGGTAGGAAATCTTGCTCGCAGGTAAAGGTAAGCTTAACAACCACGTGCGGATTTCAAAAAAGGCGTTAACACACTTTGATTGCAAGGCAAACATACATCGATTAATTGTTGTGCGACACCGTACGCGCAAATAGCTGGTAAATCGTGCTTACCCTGGCTACACGGCAATCCTGATAACAACGCCGCTGGAACGCGCCGTCCAAGCAGAGGCTTCGTCCGCACGACGACCGCGCGTTGAGGAATCCGAAAACTTGTAACACTACAAGACAGGCAATAGAAACGCAGCGAGGGCAGACAAAACGTGAAACAGGGGTGCGCCGCTCCCCGCAGGTACCGGGCACAAAGGAGGAGGTAGTGAGCGGCAGTGAGAGGCGCCGAGCTGCTCGCCCTCGCAAGCATAGCCAGCGTTGTCCATCTAAGGCCGATATTTTTCAGAAAAAGAAAATTTTCAAATCCACCACAGAGATACCGTCGTAACAACGCTGGCAAAGTGCAAGTGTTTTCATACATATATATACTCGTTAAATTAGATGTTTTTGCTTTGCCGATTACGTTGGAACTCGGCCGCTTACATATTTGTACGCCGAGTTTCTCTCTAATACAGAGAGCTGATATGTATGCCTGCCTTAGACAGCGCAGTAAGTGAAATTATCTCCCTCAGTTTCTTTTATTATAAGTAAACATCGAGGAGAAATTCTCAGTACGTTTATTCATTTGAGATGTATTTTATCCGGCACTTATTAAGATATGCTTTACGTGAATCTTACGCTTCAGCAACTGAAGCAGCGCCTCTAGTGTACTCGAAATGTATTTCGGCAAAGCTTTTATAATACATTTAAAATGTACTTTCAATGGATATTTTTCCTGCATTGAGAGTGTGTCTCTACCATGTTCGTTCCACAAACGTACAATGCATTTGAAATATATTTCGATTATATTCGGAGTATATTTCTATGCTTCAGCACACTTTTAAAGCATACTCAGAGTGCTGCTCTAAATGTAGTTAGGAAAGGGTATTTTTTAAATATTTACAGTGCATTTGGACCTAGGTCGTTCGGCGGGAAGAAATACATTTTCAATATATTCTGAATGCCTTAAGCGCGCAGTCATGAGGTTCAGTACATACCTAATCTATTTGTAGGGTACTTAAAGCACTGAATTTTTTCCGCTTTTTAATAATGTATTTTCAATATTTACTAAAAATTAAGAAAATGCAATTTTTAATGCACGTGAAATACATGTACAAATACAAGGCATATTTGAAGTGCACTTCAAGCATACTCGTAGGTATTTCAAACGTATTACTTTTCGCTAAGAGCCCTTATCCTCCCTCTCCTATCCCTCCTCTTTCCTGAGTTACACTCAGCCTGACGTTTGAGCCGACAGTAGACTTTCGATTGATTGATTGTAGGGTTTAACGCGCCGACGCAACGCAGGCGGTGAGTCGCGCCGTAGTGGAGGGCTCAGGATTACATTTGACCACCTGGGGATCTTTAACGTGCGCCGAAATCTCGTACACACGGGCATTTTTGCTTTTCGCCCCATCAGAAAAGCGGCCGCCGTGGCCAGAAATCGAACCCATGACCTCGTGCTCAGCAGCTCGTCGCCTTAGCCACTGAGCCATCGCGGCGGGTGACAGTAGACTTTCACTTCCTGCCTAAGTTTTTAAACAAGCATATAGTCCCGCACAGAACCTGCGCTTCTTTTTTCTATCTTTCGAGTAAGGAAAAATCCATAGAAGTAGCTTAAAAGCGTTTAAGTAACCACGAAGGTCCGCTAGGCCGGAAATGTTCGTGAAAAAATAGCAAGCGACCGGTGCAAGAGTAGAGCGCATCTGGGAGAAACCTGATGGGGGTGACGGAGGCGTAGGGGCAAACATTTTTGTGTTTAGTCAAGACGCGACCTCATGCCGGATCTTCCTTCAGCAGTGTCACCAGTAACCTCCACTGGTGTGTTGTTGAGTTTATAGATGACTTGTCGCTGACGATATTGAATATACTATTGAAGTACGTGGCCAACTGTTCGCCTCACAAGGAAATTGTACGGAAGTAATTCTTCGTAATGCTCTCGTAATAATTCATTTTGGAGACAGACTGATCACCTGGGCTGCGTAAAAGTGGCGGCACTCAAAATCCTGAAGAAAGCTTTCAAATGCGCTAGATTCGCTACTTTGAAAAAAAAAAAGCTGTGATACATACGTTGCCTGTTTGAGAATATGTTCGTGGTAACGACATGGACAGGATTATTAAAGCGATAATTGAAAGCATGCTATGACGTTGTAGGAAAACAGCGGGTAACGTTCCTTTAAACCTCCATGTTATAACACGCATACGCGTTTCATCACACCCACGGAATACATTATTTCCAAATTCAGGACGCGCCCAGCACGTTATTTCGTACTATTAAGGTATTCACAATCGTCGTATGCATAGCTTGGATTTAACAACCTGCATGCAAACTCGTAACGCTTGTATTATTCTCTGTGCATGTCAGGAGAGTTCTTATGCCCTGGGTGCCAGAAATATAGGGCTTCGCAACTTCCGTGGTTCCCACAACTTTTGATGAATACCTCACGTCGTTTCAGAGCATGCGCGTTTCATATAAATATACATTAGAGCGTAAAACCTCAGCATAGCCTGTAGCTATCGTAAAATACATATTTCGAATCCTCGAAGGGTTCTTTTTTTGTCCAGGTACTGAACTCTATAGGAAATATAACCGAAATGAAGAGTCAAGGATGTTCCACTCACCAATGACGAAACATCGTGTTTTCGGCGAAGTAGCTGGGTCACAAGACATTGTGGCACAGGGAAGTATGTAGTCATGCATAGCAGAGCTAAGGGGTATGTTGTTATTACGACGCAAATTTAATAATATTTATTAACACAGTACATGTCTTAAATGAAAGGCTCATGTGAATCAGTAGCGCCACGTGTATCACGGGCACTTAGCTGTATGCTAGGAGCATATGCATGTGCTTGGTAGGCTGGGAAAAAGAAAATTAATGACTTGTCTACATGCTCATTGCCTGTTTTTGGTTTTATTCACGGGTAACACCCCTAATGTAACCAGAGTGGCACGGTGCTTCCAAACACCCCACGAATGCTAGTTAGATCAATTGCAACAGCTGCCATTTTTTTTTTCGTTTAGTTTAAAAGAATGCCCTGACGTCGCCTTTGCGGCGCTAACTTAATACCCTCGTGTGTTGTAAATGTAGCATTTAGGTATACCCTTTTGTTTAGGCCAGCTTCGGCGCGAAAAAAATGTTTGAAGTTGAATTTAGCATCCCACACACTAACATTTCATTAAAGCAAGTCTCATGTCAGCAGCCCTACCCAGGCGGCACAGAAAGTGTGCCCGAAGACCGGCCCGTCTATGGCCGCTTTCTGGCATGTCCGGCCAGCATCCAGGTTCTGGCAGCCACTGATCATGCGTTGAACGGCCAACATTCGGCAACCAGCGCTTCGGCATTTTTCCGTCCGCCCGTGTCCGGACGCACAACGGCAGTTAACCGGCTGCCAGATATTCAGTTCTTTTACGGCTGCCGATGTTGAGAAAGAGAACGGCCGAAGTACGGCCTTAGGGCATCCGTTTTTTCTTCGGGAAGCGGTAATCGGCCGAAGCACGGCAAGCGACCGGCCACAGAATATGCGTATTCTTGCGGCAGTTGGTGTTCGAAAGGAGACCGGCCGGAGCGCGGCTGCCGTGCATTCGTTGTTTCAACGGTGAACCGCGCGTCCGGCGGACGTACGGCCCCAGAATATACGTTTTTCATTGGGTTAGCTGTCCTCGGCCGAATTACGGCAAGCGAATGGCCACAGAATATTTGGCAACCGGTGTTCAAGAGGAGACCGGCCTACGTAAGGTATCTGGTTATACGTTATTTTTTCGGCAAACGGCATACAGCCGAACAACGGCTCGCGCCTGGGCGCCGAGAATTCATGCACAGACGTGTTTTGAAGGAGACCGACCGGTTTTTTTCTGGGGGGAGAAAAAGCCGTTAGGGAGCCGAACGACGGGGACGCGTTTTTCATCCGCTCCGTGTTTCTACGTTTTAAATGAACGAACATCGTTTGTCAAACAGTAATGAGTGTTCTCGGTGAACGGGCAAGGTGCAAGGACTCACTGGGCATTAGCAGGGAACCTTTTAGGCCATCGAAATGTCATTTATTGCCACAAGAGGACTGTGCCACACCGACGGGTGAGCTAAGCCTCGCCAGTCATCGCCGCTACCACGCCTCTGCCGCCGTCTTCGTCGACGCATCAGCTCGAGGCTATTCGACCGCTCAAGAAATGGAGAGCATTGGAGACAACGACCCGCCAGAGATGTCCGATCCGAGATGGAGATGGTTCACCAAAATAACTGGCCTTCAAGGGCGTCGAACAAGCGGCCACCACGCAGGAGCTAAACCGCCACGATGTCAAGGACTCCCCACCAAAGAAAGGCAGGTGCGAGCAAAAGCGCAAGTTATTCTACTTACAATTAAACTGCGACAAGCAATGTTGCACTATGTTGTTGGTGATAAACGTAAAAGAGACTCGCTCGTGCATTGGTAGGATCAACTTCATGCCCTGCACTATGTTACTTCAGGGGATTTTACGACTGCCTATTTAGAAAAAAAATTATTTTAAATTTGCGATAACGACAGAGCCTTGTCACTGACGAAGCCTAGCTGTTAATATAGTTCCGATGTTTGAAGGTGAGCTTAGCTACTCTTGGGATATGACTCATTTGGGTAAACATAATCGCCAGCATCCTAGCAAACACGGATTTTGTCAGGATTTTCTTGCTCAACGCAGATTGTTGAGTTCACGCACGATTTGGCTCTTGCAATAGATAAGCTTAAAGTGGTTGACTGTATATTCTTGGACTGCAAAAAAGCAAATGATGGTGTTGCATATCACCTTCTGCGTAGTACATTTCATCCTATGAACTGAATGAATCGGTTTTTGCACTGTTATTACTATTGGCACTACAGCTTTGTTCAAAAGTACTCTGTACTTAACCGCACTATAGCGAATGAACGTGATTCCGTATACCTGCAGCTTTATTCGAATTTAATAACATCCTGGTGTGCTGATTCAGAAAAGTTTTTGGATGTTAAACAGTGTGTTAACGGCACCTTTACAAGAAAACCTTCATTTCAATTCGATACGTACACCGTAAATTATGCTGCTGTGACAACGGCCGAGGAATATAAAATACCTAGGAGTTTATTTAGGGAGTGGTTAGAGGTTAAATAGGCAGGTTCACACCATAAAAGGTACGGCTGCATATGTTTTTGCCTTTCTGAGACGAAATTTCAGTGAACCTCCATCTAACTGAAAAGAACAACCGTATTTCACTCATGTGCGCTCAATCTTGGAGTACGCATGTGTTTTCGTGGATCCCTACACCAAAGAGCTCGTTGATACGCTCGAAAACATACAGAATATGTCAGTGCGATTCGTATTAGGTAATTGGCACGCTCAACTTAGCATGAGAGAAAGTAAAAGTAAACTGTAATGGCAGGACGTGAAAGATCACAGACGAAACCACAGGTTGAAGTTTTTTCGTAATATCTATCATTCCAAAACTGTTGTAGAAGGGGAGAAGTATGTCCAAGCGCCATTCTACATATCGCAAAGTGGGACCACTAGCTTAAAGCAAATTATTAACTTTCCTTTAAAGGTGACGCCTTGCGCGATTCATTTTATTTTACATCAATACTGCAGTGTAATTATCTTCCACGTATGATTGCATTAACCCAGGCAGCACAGGACTGTTCGGCCTAAAACAGGCCGGTGTACTTTGGCCGGTGATTTTCTGTCCGGCCATTTTCCGGCAGCCATGTTCGGCCCATGTCCAAATGTGGGCCTTTTGGCCGTATACGGCCGTACTCCCATGGCTGTCCAACGGCCAGTGTCCGTCGGCCAGTTGACCGGCTTACGGTCATACGGCCAGATTCCAGCCGTAGGGCTCCGGCCATTCCAAAGCCACCCGTGTACGGCCGAAGTAGGGCCGCCGGATTACAGCCGAGATGCGGTCGTCGGACTCCAGCCGGATTAAAGCTACCGGAAAGACGGCCGTGCTACGGGCATTGGAGTTCAGCCACAGTACGTTAACTGTACTGAGGCCGGTCACTGCATGTCGCGCAAGCAGATGACTCATTCGCGCAGTGCAGAAGCAGCACAAACCCAGCATTTTGGGTCCAATGCAGCCACATCAAAGTGAGCTCGCCCGCAACCACCAGCCGTCAAGCTTTCAGCGCAGCCTTGCTTAATTACCAGCCTCAGTTGACAGCAAAATTCATTTATTAAACAGTGTTCACAAATTGTCGTTCCTTTAACTGCAGTGCCTCCTTTACTGCCGAACACAGAAAATATTCAGTTCTTTGTAGAGCTTGAATAGATGTATTGTCCAGGTCCTGATATCCTCTGTGGGGCGGCTTACCTGTAATAAACGGGGAAAGAGGAGGGGGGGGGGGGGCGGCGGAGGGCGCATACTTTAGTGGGTTGAATTTCAGAGAGATAAATTGCGCCGCTTTTAGCCAATTTCTTTTAGGGCAATATTACGGGACACTTTCATGCTATGACTACATAAACTATTTTTATATATGTTGCTTGACCAATTTTGCTGTATATAAAACTGGCGTGAATGCCTTCACGAAGCGTTTTGGTTCTCAGCAAAACACTCAGGAGATTTAATATGACTCCTTCACAAAAAAGTATGCCCAGTTTTTGGCCATTTTTCTTGCAAAGACATTTTCTACTCGATCAACTTTTCTGATGATCTTGCGCAGGGCTGATCCTAAGAAGGGGCGAACAGGTACTTTCATTTTCAATCTATTTTAATGTTGTATTCATGAGTATAGGTCCACACCACTTAATAGTCCAAAAGAACTTAATTTACTTCTAATGTCATACTACGTTCAAAAAAGTCTAGACGCGTTGCGAATGACGCCCTGTTTAAGGTGGCTGGAGTTGTATCCCTCTGTGTTCACGCAAGGAAAGGGGTAAAATTAGAGTTACATAATTTGTTTCAAACCAGTAACATAGCAATGGTAGCATGCATACAGGAAACCTTGCATACTGCAACGAATAGGGCAATAAATATTTTATTGGTAAAGGTTGAATCCGTAGGGTTCTCAACCCGTCGGAGGCAAACTTGCGCCTCTGGAAGTCTATTTATTATTTAGTTTTTATTATTTATTTATTTATTTATTTATTTTTATCAATTTATTTATTCATTGCTTTATTTATTTATTTATTTATTTATTTGATGCCTGCTTGCCTTTGCATGCATTACACAAGGGAGATACATAACACTAAGCATTAAATATGAGACAAAATAACAAAATGATTCTACAAAGCGCGCTGAAAATCGTCAATATAAACAGTTAATGCAATCATACGTGGAAGATAATTACACTGCAGTATTGATGAAAAATAAAATGAATCGCGCAAGGCATCACCTTTAAAGGAAAGTTAATAATTTGCTTTAAGCTAGCGGTCCCACTTTGCGATATGTAGAATGGCGCTTGGACATACTTCTCCCCTTCTACTCGAGTTTTCGAATGATAGATATTACGAAAAAAGTTCAACCTGTGGTTTCGTCTGTGATCTTTCACGTCCGGCCATTTCAGTTTACTTTTACTTTCTCTCATGCTAAATTGAGCTGACAATTACCTAATACGAATCGCACTGACATATTCTGTATGTTTTCGAACGTATCAACCAGCTCTTTGGTGTAGGGATCCACGAAAACACACGCGTACTCCAAGATTGAGCGCACATGAGTGAAATACGGTTGTTCTTTTCAGTTAGATGGAGGTTCACTGAAATTGTGTCTCAGAAAGCCAAAAACATGTACAGCCGTAACTTTTATGGTGTGAACCGGCCTATTTAACCTCTAACCACTCCCTAAATAAACTCCTAGGTATTTATATTCCTCGGCCGTTGTCACAGCAGCATAATTTACGGTATACGTATTCAATTGGAATGAAGGTTTTCTTTTAAAGGTGCCACATTAACACACTGTTTAACATCCAAAAACTTTTCTGAATCAGCACACCAGGATGTTATTAAATTCGAATAAAGCTGCAGGTATACGGAATCACGTTCATTCGCTATAGTGCGGTTAAGTACAGAGTACTTTTGAACAAAGCTGTAGTGCCAATAGTAATAAAAATGCAAAAACCGATTCATTTAGTTCATAAGATGAAATGTACTACGCAGAAGGAGATATGGAACACCATCATTTGCTTTTTTGCAGTCCAAGAATATACATTCAACCACTTTAAGCTTATCTGTTGCAAGAGCCAAATCGTGCGTGAACTCAACAATCTGCGTTGAGCAAGAAAATCCTGACAAAATCCGTGTTTGCTAGGATGCTGGCGATTATGTTTAACCAAATGAGTCATGTCCCAAAAGTAGCTAAGCTCACCTTCAAACATCGGGACTAAATTAACAGGTAGGCTTCGTCAGTGACAAGGCTCTGTTGTTATCGCAATTTTAAAATAGTTTTTTTTTCTAAATAGGCAGTCGTAAAATCCCATGAAGTAACATAGTGCAGGGCCTGAAGTTGATCCTACCAATGCGCGAACGAGTCTCTTCTACGTTTATCACCAACAACATAGTGCAACATTGCTTGTCGCAGTTTAATTGTAAGCAGAATAACTTGCGCTTTTGCTCGCACTTGCCTTTCTTTGGTGGGGAGTCCTTAACATGGTGGCGTTTTAGCTCCTGCGTGGTGGCCGCTTGCTCGACGCCCTTGAAGGCCAGTTATTCTGGTGAACTATCTCCATCTGGGATCGGACATCTCTGCCGGGTCGATGTCTCCAATGCTCTCCATTTCTTGAGGGGGCGAATAGCCTCGAGCTGATGCGTCGACGAAGCCGGCGGCAGAGGCGTCGTAGCGGCGATGACTGGCGAGGCTTAGCTCAGCCGTCGGTGTGGCACAGTCTTCTTGTGGCAATAAATGACATTTCGATGGTCTAAAAGGTTCCCTGCTAATGTCCAGTGAGTCCTTGCAGCTTGCCCGTTCACCGAGAACACTCATTACTGTTTGAAAAACGATGTTCGTTCATTTAAAACGTAGAAACACGGAGCGGATTAAAAACGCGTCCCCGTCGTTCGGCTCCCTAACGGCTTTTTCTGCCCCCAGGAAAAAACCGGTCGGTCTCCTTCCAAACACGTCTGTGCATGAATTCTCGGCGCCCAGGCGCTAGCCGTTGTTCGGCTGTATGCCGTTTGCCGAAAAAATGACGTATAACCAGATGCCTTACGTAGGCCGGTCTCCTCTTGAACACCGGTTGCCAAATATCCGGTGGCCATTCGCTTGCCGTAATTCGGCCGAGGACAGCTAACCGAATGAAAAACGTATATTCTGGGGCCGTACGTCGGCCGGTATCCTTCATAACACTGGTTGCCCTAAGAAAACGAATATTCTACCGCCGGACGCGCGGTTCACCGTTGAAACAACGAATGCACGGCAGCCGCACTCCGGCCGGTCTCCTTTCGAACACCAACTGCCGCAAGAATACGCATATTCTGTGGCCGGTCGCTAGCCGTGCTTCGGCCTGTTACCAGTTCCCGAAGAAAAAACGGATGCCCTAAGGCCGTACTTCGGCCGTTCTCTTTCTCAACATCGGCAGCCGTAAGAGAACTGAATATCTGGCAGACGGTTAGCTGCCGTTGTGCGTCCGTACACGGGCGGACGAAAAAATACCGAAGCGCTGGTTGCCGAATGTTGGCCGTTCAACGCATGATCAGTGGCTGCCAGAACCTGGATGCTGGCCGGACATGCTAGAAAACGGCCATAGACGGGCCGGTCTTGGGGCACACTTTCTGTGCCGCCTGGGAACTGGTTATATTGACGATTTTCAGCGCGCTTTGTTGAATTATTTTGTTATTTTGTCTCATATTTAATGCTTAGTGTTATGTATCTCCCTTCTGTAATGGATGCAAAGGCAAGCAGGCATCAAAATAAATAAATAAATAAATAAAACAATGAATAAATAAACGAATAAAAATAAATGAATAAACAAATAAATAATAAAATAAATAAACAAATAAATAAATAAACTTCCACAGGCGCAAGTTTGCCTCCGACGGGTTGAGAACCCTACGCATTCAACCTTGACCAATAAAATATTTATTGCCCTATTCGTTGCAGTATGCAAGCTTTCCTGTATGCATGCTACCATTGCTATGTTATTGGTTTGAAAAAAATTATGTAACTCTAATTTTACGCCCTTCCTTGCGTGAACACAGAGGGATACAACTGCAGCCACCTGAAGCAGGGCGTCATTCGCGACGCGTCTAGAATTTTTTGAACGTAGTATGACATTAAAAGAAAATTAAGCTCTTTTAGACTATTACGTGGTGTGGACGTATACTCATAACAACAACATTAAAATAGATTGAAAATGAAAGTACCTGTTCGCTCCTTCTTAGGATCAGCCCTGCGCAAGATCACCAGAAAAGTTGATAGAGTAGAAAATGTCTTTGCAAGAAAAATGGGCAAAAACTGGACATACTTTTTTGTGAAGGAGTTATATTAAATGTTCCTGAGTGTTTTGTTGAGAACCAAAACGCTTCGTAAAGGCATTCACGCCGGTTTTATATACATCAAAATTGGTCAAGCAACTGTTATAACAATAGTTTATGTAGTCATAGCATGAAAGTGTTCCGGGATATTGCCCTAAAAAATTGGCTAAAAGCGGCGCAATATATCTCTCTGAAATTCAACCCACTAAAGTATGCGCCCTCCGCCGTCCCCCCCCCCCTCCTCTTTCCCCGTTTATTACAGGTAAGCCGCCCCACAGAGGATATCAGGACCTGGACAATACATCTATTGAAGCTCTACAAAGAACTGAATATTTTCTGTGTTCGGCAGTAAATGAGGCACAGCAATTAAAGGAACGACAATTTGTGAGCACTGTTTAATAAATGAATTTTGCTGTCAACTGAGGCTGGTAATTAAGCAAGGCTGCGCTGAAAGCTTGACGGCTGGTGGTTGCGCGCGAGCTCACTTTGATGTGGCTGCATTGGACCCAAAATTCTGGGTTTGTGCTTCTTCTGCACTGCGCGAATGAGTCATCTGCTTGCGTGACATGCAGTGACCGGCCTCAGTACAGCTATGGTACTGTGGCTGAACTCCAATGCCCGTAGCACGGCCGTATTTCCGGTAGCTGTAGTCCGGCTGGAGTCCGACGACCGCATCTCGGCTGTCCTCCGGCGGACGTACTTCGGCCGTACACAGGTGGCTTTGGAATGGCCGGAGCCCTACGGCTGGAATCTGGCCGTATGACCGTAAGCCGGTCGACTGGCCGACGGACACTGGCCGTTGGACAGCCATGGGAGTACGGCCGTATACGGCCAAAAGGCCCACATTTGGACATGGGCCGAACATGGCTGCCGGAAAACGGCCGGACAGAAAATCACCGGCCAAAGTACACCGGCCTGTTTTAGGCCGAACAGTCCTGTGCTGCCTGGGTACCTGCTTTATCAGAGCTTATAAACTAAAGGAGAGATTTTTCTGCCTATAACGGCCTTCGTTAGCTGACTCACAGAAAGGGAGATTCGCTGTAGAGATTACTGCCACCGCCAGGCCCTCGCGAAGCTACATACCATGCTACTGCATGCCATTGAGTCTCCGCGGACAAGCGGCTCGTTCTCCCGCACCATTGTATTTCCCGTCCACCGCGACCCCTCCTTCCAGAGGTCGTCACGTACATACACGCAATTCTCTGTCCGAAGATCTTTTCTACATGAGTGGCCGCAGGGAAAACGAGTATTATGCGTGCAGATGCTTGTCGTTCGTCTTCGGACCTTCGTTGGCCAAACAGGAAATAAGTAATTCGTGGCCAGACTGTTGCCGTTCGTGTTCCGCCTTCCGCTGGCCAAATGGGAAACGATTAATGCGTGGCCAGACGCTCTTTGTTCGTCATCAGACGTATGGTGGCCATGGAGAAAGCGTGTACTCCGTGGGCAGATGCTTGCCGTTCATCTGGGGACCTAAACTGGCCAAACACACAACGCGGCCGCCGTGGCCAGTCGCTTGCAGTTCGTCTTCCGACCTCAGCTGGCCAAAAAGGAAACAAGTAATCTGTGGCCGGACGCGTGCTGTTCGTCTTCGGACGTGTGGTGGCCAATGAAAAAACATGTTCTCTGTGGCCAGATGTTTGCCTTTGGTATAAAGACCTCGGCTGGCCGAACAGACAACAAGTATTCCGTGACCAAATGCATGCCAAAGAACATAAGTTCTCTGGCAGTCCAAACTTTGCCAATGGCCAAACAGGCCAAGCATCGGCCTAAAACAAGCCAAAGGCTGGCCACGTTTTCTGTGCTGCCTGGGTAAAAGCAGGTTTTATCCGTTGCTCCATCCGTCCGTACATCTTGAACCCGCGGGGCTGTTTTAAGTGCCAGCGGTTCGGGCATCGTACAAACTCTTGCCGTGGCCGAACGACGTGTGCGAAATGCCCGGCGCATGATCATCCGAGCGACAATTGTCCATCCCATAGCCTGTCTTGTGTGAACTGCGGCAGGCCGCATGCAGCGTACTCCCGCAAGTGTGAAATATTCCAACTGGAAAAAAAGATAATCACAATCAAGGCAACTGAGAACATCACCTTTCGGGAGGCGCGAAATAAGTTTGCCTCTTTCCCACTGGGGAGGTACGCTGACGCAGCTCGCCGGGGGGCGGAGCGGCGTCTAGTGTCCACAGGGACGGAGTTCAGCGAGTCTGACCTGGTACCGCCTCCACCCCCCGCTGGGTTGCCTCACGCAGCCCAACCCGGCACCACGCAGCTTGCTGAGGCAGCAGCGGTTGTGGTGCAAACCACTTCTGTTGGGACCGGTGCCGCTCCCGCCTCTAACTCCCCGTCCTCCAGTGCGTTGGAGGGTGCCGAGGGGATGGACACCACGAGCCCCGCGTCGGCTCCCACCGCCACCGCACCGCCCGTGCCGCCTCTGGCGCCCCCGACGGTAGCGGCTCAAACGAAGGGCTCCCGAAAGGGGGCCAAGTCCGGGGGCCCCGTTCGACGGGCACCCCCCGGACATCTGAGGACGAGATGGACGTCACGCCGTTCTTGCCTGCAACGCACCGCAAGGACCGGCCTCCGACTGCCAAGCCAGCAGAAAGGCCTAAAAAGCCAAATCCAAGATTAACAGCCCCGAAAGACGACACACGAACACACACGAACACACACACTCCAGTAATTTTTAAAATTAAATAATGGGAACAGAAAACATCATGCAATGGAACTGCAGAGGCCGTCTAAAAATCTTGACGATGTGTATGAAATTCTGCATGCCAGTCAGCCAAGTATCATTTGTCTCCAGGAAACCCACCTCAATTCTAAAGAAACAAATTTCTTAAATAGGTTCATGGTATCCAGAAAGGAGAGGGGTAGCTGCACCCACTCTTCAGTAGGTGTGGCCATTATCGCCCGGAAATCATTAGCATGCCACACTCTCTCTTTAAACATTGTCCTCGAGGCTGTAGCGATCCGTACAATAATATTTATTAGGCTGATAACGGTATGCTACATTTACATCTCTCCTGATTTTGCACTTCTGAGCTCTGATTTCGAGGCAGTGGTAGACCAGCTGCCCGAACCATACATACTACAGGTGACCTTACTGCGCACAACTCACTTTCGCGCTCCTCCAGAACGGATGCCCGAGGTCGCCCGATAGAGAAGTTTCTTACATCCTCCGGAGCATGCCTTTTCAACAAAAAACAGCCTACATACCATAACTTAGGACACAATACATACTCGCATCTTGACTATGCTATTGGTTCCGCATTTCTCTTTCCATGTCTTGAGTGGGGTGTGGGCACGGATCCATACGGTAGTGACCATTTCCCCACTTCATTAACGTATATAGGTACAGGCCTGAGCAGTATATCTTCCTATAAAAGGGTAAATGAATCAAAAGCAAACTGGAGCACATTCAAACAAACATCTCAACTACACCACACATCCATAAAACACCTACACGTGGAGGAAGCCGCCCAACTCATCACGGCGCACATCCTCGACGCCGCCGAGAAGTCTATTCCCCAGGCCTCCAGTGCCTCCCGCACCCCAAGGAGGCCCTTGTTGAACGAGGACTGCAGGCGGGCGCGGGAGGCCCAGTACAAGGCGTGGGGTGTGCTTCGCCGGTACGCCACGTCAGGTAACCTCATTTTTTAAACGGGCAATGGCTTTTGGGAAGCGAGTGCGTCGTGAGGCGAAAAGGGAGAGTTGGTGCACCTTCCTCACTTCCATCAACTCATACACTGACACACACAAAGTCTGGACACGAATACGCAAACTAGAAGGACAACAGACACACAGCCTGCCCCTGGTTAGTACAACAGGGGTCACACTGGAAGACCAGACTAACACACTCGCACAACACTTCCAACACGTGTCCAGTTCAGCGCACTATACAAACATTTTCATGAAACACAAAACATCTGCAGAAAAGAAGTCCCTGCTTGATAACAACAAGTCGCACACTTCTTACAATTGTCCATTTTCAATTCATGAGCTAAAGGCTGCTCTGAGCATATGTAAGCCTTCAGCCCCTGGTGCAGACAAAATGACATACACCATGATGCACCTATCCCCATACACTTTTGAAACACTCCCACATCTATACAACAACATGTGGCTTTCGGGGCACATTCTTCGTTCTTGGAGGGAGGCCATAGTAGTGGCTGTCCTGAAGGAACGAAAGGACCCTTCCTCTCCCGCTAGCTATCGGCCCATCGCCCTTACAAGCTGCCTGTACAACGTCCTCTAAAAGATGATAAACAGGAGACTTGTGTACTTTGTTGAGTAGAACTGTCTTCTCGAGGGCTGCCAGGCAGGCTTCGGGGCGGGGCGATCTACAAATGACCAAGTTGTCGCCCTTGAATCATACATCAAGGACGCGTTCATTCACAAACAGTTTTGTGCAACGGTGTTTTTTGACCTTGAGAAGGCCTATGATACCGCTTGCCGTTACGGGGTCCTTAGTGACCTGAATTCTTTCGATGTTTCGGGCCATATGCTCAACACCCTTGCTAGTTATTTGTCCGAAGGAACATTTCGTGTGAGAGTAAGTAGTGCACTCTCAAGAGTTCATGTGCAAGAAAACGGCGTTCCGCACGGTGGAGTTCTAAGCTGTGCTCTGTTCACAGGTAAGATGAACTCCCACGGGAAGGCATTGTCACCTACAAGTTCTGATTCAATGTATGCAGACGACCTCCAGGTATCTTTTAAATCATACAACATCTCCATCTGTGAGCGTCAAGACCAGCTCGGTGTCAAAAAACGTGCCAGCTGGGCAGACAAGAACGGTTTTAAACTTAACCCAGAAAAAAGAACGTGTGTTCTCTTCTCCAGGAAGCGTGGGATCCATCCGGACCCAGACATTACCGTTAATGGCGTATCGATTCCTGTGAGGAAGGAACACAAGTTTCTAGGTGTGGTGTTGGATGAAAAGCTTACGTTCATCCCTCACATTAAACAATTGAAACATAAATGTCTAAAGGCTCTCAACATTCTTAAAGTCTTGTCCCACCAGTCCTGTGGAACGGACAAGCTACTTCTGTTACGTATTTTCACAAGCCTAGTGGGGTTTATATTGGACTATGGGACTGTTGTGTATGGGTCAGCCACGAAAACAGCACTTAAAATGCTCGACCTAATCTTCACTTGGGGCTTCGCCTCTCCTGTGGCGCCTTCCGTACGAGCCCTGTACAGAGTGTTTACGCAGAGTGTGACAAATGGTGCTTATCACACCAGCGAACCTATGTTGACTTGTTATATGCCTCTAAAATTTCATCAATCGACAACCATCCATTTAAACCAGTTTTTAATGGTACATCAACATCACAGCTGTTTTTAACTCGCCCATTCATTCCTGGTCACTTCTCGCAGAGAGTGAGGGACGAGGTCACTATTCATGAGGTCTCCTTTTTAGACACATTCAAGTCACCTCACACTGATCTTGTAGTACCATGGCATCTTCGTCCTGTTGCATGTGACTTGTCTTTCTTAAAATACAATAAGAACAGGACACAAAGAAGTGGGATTTTGCAGCATTTCATGTATGTGCAGGACAAATACAGGGCTGAAGAGTTTTTCAGCGATGCATCTAAAATGTTCACTGCAGTCTCTTGTGGTGCGCATGGACCCAATTTTGTAAAGACTGTAATGAATGTAAATGAATGTAAAGACAAGTATATTTACGGCAGAGGCATATGGCATTTTTATGGTTATAAGTCACACAGTTGAACATCATATTTCTAAAAACATTATCTATACAGATTCGCTGAGCGTCGTCCGTGCATTATCATGGGGAAAGTCATCGAAAAACCATGTCGTTATTCTTGTCCTCAAATCATTTATGCTAGCTTATTCGTCAAACCTTGGGGTGACTGTGTGTTGGGTGCCAGGCCACTGCGGCATTGACGGAAACGAACTGGCCAATGAAATGCCCGCCAGTGCTGCACTCCGAAACACAGTAGAGTTAGCAACAGTACCTTACACAGACCTCAAGCCACACATAAGAAAGCAACTCCGTAAAACATGGCAAGGAGACTGCAGCCAACAGTCAGACAACGAACTACACGTAATAAAACCACACTTGGGACAATACACTGCTGACTCACACAACAGGCACATTGAAGTTACCTTAGCTAGGTTACGAATAGGCCATACGCATGTAACACACTCGCACCTGCTCACGGGATCTCCAAGACTATTGTGCAGCAGGTGTGGGGAGGGCCTATCCGTGATACACATCCTCATTCAATGCAAGGCACTCGACATTACATGACGCAGACACTTCAGAGACCTTTACAGACAACATATTCCATTACATCCCTCATACGTTTTAGGAGACTATGCCATGTTTTCTGTCCAGCGCACCTTCAAGTTTCTTTAAGAAGTTGAATTCTTACAGCTCATCTCATACCACCCATAGTTTTACCCCTGGTCCAATACACCAGCCACCTCTTTTTTTCTTTCTTTTTTTTAACCACTCTTGGTGTTCATCCTGGCCCTTTACACCCCCCGTGCTCATAGTCTTTATTTGATTTTATTCTTGTTCCCAATAACCTTTTAGTTGTCACCAATTCACCAAACCACTTTCTTGGCGCTCTTTGCCCTAGCTGGCCTTGCGCCATTAACCTTCAACCATCATCATCATCAAATTCTGTATGGTTCCTTCATGCCGTGAATAACATAAAGAAAACAAACAGGTGCAAAGGAAGGCCATAAGATTCATACACAACAAATTTAAACTGGATGACTCATCCACTGCCCTTCTAGCTGTTTCTGGGCTTGCCACGCTTGAAACACGGCCGAAGCAGGCACGTTTAAAATTTCTTTATCAACTCTTACATAATTATTACAAAACAGACGTTTGAAAGTACGTTGAATATTCGCAAACACGAGCTAACCTGCAGAAACATACAAATACACTATTAGAATATAAACGTAACAATTATGCGTTTAAGTACTCCTTTTTTCCGGTTGCCATCCACGAATGCAATTTGTTAACCCCCTTCACCACTAATGCCCAGTCATTGTGCGATTTTTTATCAAGAATTGAAAATAATGTCCCTTAGCGTCCTTGATATGTCTGCTTTTCTGTGACATGCAAACCAGCATGCACTCGTACTTGGTGTGGACAGTTGTGCATATAGTGCATAATGTTAAACTACCGTTGTTATTTTTTTATAAAAATTAGTTTGTACTTGTAGCACTTTGTGTATGGTGTGCATAATTTCTGTTTGTAAACTTCAAAGTTGCTGATTTTCATTTTTTACGTATTAATTACCTATTTACCTATTTACGATCCTTAGAGTGTTAAGTGTTCTTTGTAACTGTATATTGTAGTGCCCACCTGCTATGGTCTCTTTGGAGACTGACAGTATTGCATATAAATAAATAACTGGTGAAGAGGGCCCAGTCATCAGTATGAGTGATAAGAGATAACGTGTAAAATTTAAATCTCTGCCAAAAATTTAACAGGCGTTAGAGAAAACTCAAAGTTTTCTGCTAAGAGTATGATACATGCAGTGAAATGTCGTATCAGTATAGTTGTGGAAATTGTTGAAATCCTGATGTGCGTGGGCTTTCATTTAAGAGAGAAAAAGAGGAAACTTTTATTTCAGGCCCGGTTACTGAGAGTTGGTGGCGGCTGGGCGGACCCTAGCCCCGACTTCGGTACATCTGCGTAACAGGGCCTCCTGAATCTCCAGGCTAGAGCTACCCGATGCCTCTTTCCATAGCTCGCTGCTGGAAATTTGAGGGAAGGGGTCGTATGGGCAAGCCCACATGGAATGTTCCAGAGTGGCACGTTGGCAGAATTGAGGGCAGTTGGGAGACGGGAATGATGAGAGGTGGATGTGTTTTGTATACTAGTTCTGCGTAGGAAGGAGTCGGTTTGCAAGAGTCGCCAATAGCGGTTTGGTGAGGCGGGAAGAAATGGGCGGGGGAGAAGGTAGGATGAGAGGGTCAGTAGTGCTTCATGATGTCGTTGAATGTGATGATACGTTCCTGGGAGGAGCGTGCGCCTTGTGGGAGGATGATGCTCACACCTGCCCGGAGTGTGAGATCACGGGCAATGGCATGGGCAAGTTCTTTCCTGGCAGGCCAGTGTGAGCCGAGGCCCACACCAACTCCACCATCTTTTGAGGCGGGCTACTCTGGATGCTGCAGAGGGCTTCAGAACAGATGGTACCCCGTACAAAATGCAGAAGAGCCACCTTGGAGTCCGTGACTATCTTGGACCGGGTTGGACGTTGTGTGAGGGCCAGCGCAGTGGTCGCTTCCTCTGCAGTCATGGGGGAGGTAGTTAAGACGGTAAGCGTGCTGAGGGGGGTGCAAGCGGAGTTGCGCGTGACCACCAGGCCTAGGCGTGGTGATGGCGGTATTCCGCCGCATCGCAGTACACCGCTTCGGCCCATTTTGCAAATTCCGGGCCCAAGGCGCGTGTACGGTCATGGCGGCGCGTTGAGTTGTAGACGGGGTGCATGTGTGGCGGAGGGGCCTTGTGAATATGTTTTCGCGAATTTCAAAGGGAATATGCACGGCACGTGTAGCTAGTTTGGACAACGGAACGCTCTGAGCAGCGAGAATAGACTTGCCCGTTTCCGTTAGTTCTAGGCGATTTCTCTGGAGTAATAAATGGTGTTCAACCAATTCGGTGGCGGTGTTAAAAAACTTGGAGCTGAAGCAGACGACCCGTGGATGCGTTAGGGGATATCTGCAGGGCGGCGCGGTATACCTTGCGGATGAGGCCATCAATCTTGTTCAGCTCGACCTTGGACGCTTGTATGTATGCCAGGGTATATAGGAGGCGGCTGATAAAAAATCGGCTGATTTGTAGCGGCATTGAGCCCTGGTGTGCATGCATGCTCCTTCCCTCCACACCCAACTCATGCAAGCCTAAACCGGCAATCTGGTATTGGGTGCATAATTAGGCATGAAATCCACCGGCGAAGGGACAGAGAAACACTTTTTAGGAGGCCAGAATAAGCTTTATTATTATTCTTCAGCCAGAAGAACTATGACCAGCTGGTCGACGAGGGCCGCCGACTCGACACTGTCCTTTGGAATGGCTTCAAATGTAAAGATAAGTGTGTACTCACGCCGGTGTTCCAACGAAGCAACTTGGTTTCAACCATGGGCGTGGAGTGGGCGCGGTGGAAGTTGACGCCGCAAAGGCCGCAGCTACATGCTCGCTAATGGCGGTGCTGGCTGCTTTCGGGTGTTTCTGCACACATTCGCGCTGCTGCTGATTCTTTGCAACAATCTGATAACGGCGCTACAACCACTGCCAGCCGACTGCAGAACTTGTGAAAATGTCATCGGTGGTGGCGAGGGGAATAACCGTTGCGATAACCGTCGGCTGCAGTGAGGAGAAGCCCCGAAGCTGCGGAGGAAAAATCGGCTTGACCAGAAATAAAAGTGGCCCGGGCGGTAAGATATGCATATTGCCGTGAACCATGAATTGGGTCTGCTTGTTTACGATTTGCTTTGCCGCCCGGCTCCGCCGGTCTGTGTTATCTGTGTGCCAAGGGAAGCGCCTGTTCCATTCTTTCTTTCTGTGCCGCATGTGTTATCTCTTCTGATAGGAAGATCATTCCGATCTAACGTGTACAGCCTAGAATATTCTTCTTGGATCTAAATGTTCTAGATGTGAATCGACGGTTTGAGAACCACGCGCACCGAAAGATAAAAAGCCTGCCGAGCAGACGCCGGGGTATTCGATTCTGCGACGCTCGCCGAAGCACATCACTTTCTTGACTGCTGCTTCGCCGCCTATGCACTTTTGAATTGTTAGGGGAGCACCAGTTTGCTCCAATAAACCCGTTTTCTTTGAAGGCAACTGCGTCGTCATTGACTTCGTGACATCTGGTGGAGGTGCGGGGTACGCACCCTTTATGCTCCCTACAACCTCTGGAAGCCGCCAAGCCAGTCCAACAAGAGCCAGCCTCCGCCTGCAAGGTTTACCACCCGAGCTCGGTCTACTACCGGAGAAAGCGAAGAAGAAAGACGTCGCAACCACCACCTTGGTCAACCAAGCCAATCCTCCCGTCGTTCTGCAGCAACGTCGGGAGCCCCCATCATCCCGAGGATCCGCTGGTGAAGACCCAGAAGAGTGGCTGGAGAAGCTGGACCGCGTTCGAAGTTTCAACCGATGGGATGATGAAGAAACTCTGAGGCAAGTGTTTGAAAATCTGGTTGAAAGTGTTTGAAAGTCTGGTTTGAAAATCACGAGAGCTCGCTAACGTCATGGAGCATATTCAAAGCGGAATTTTTTAAAGCATTCACAACTGTCGTACGGAAAGAACGAGCTGAGGTGTTGTTTCAGACGCGAATCCAACACGCCAACGAAGGTGTTGTGGTGTTCATTGAGGAGGTGAAGATGCTGTTCCGACGAGCTGACCCCGAAATCGCAGAAGAGAAGAAGGTGCACTTTCTCATGCGGGGAGTAAACAAGAACTCTTCGTTGGACTCATTCGCAGCCCGCCCAAAACCATCGCTGAGTTCGTGACCGAGGCTTTGATGATCGAGAGGACCCTGGGCATGCGTTCGAGGCAATACGATCAACCACTGAACGCGTGTTTGGCTAACCCCGCAACGCCCCTGGATTCGCGACGGAAGACTTGCGGGAAACGATCCGTGCTGTCGTTCGCGAAGAACTAAAGAGGCTTTTCCCAACCACGCCACAACCGCAGATCGCCTCAATGACTGACGTGATCCGAAAAGAAGTCCAACTCGCTTTGGGGACTTCTACGCCGTCGGTAGCACCCCGCGAAGCACAAGCCAGGACCTACTCCGCGGCTGTTCGTCGACCCCGACCTGCTCCAACCCGTCGTCAAGAAGCCTGTATCGGGCATGCGCTGTGTGCCTAAACTTTATCACGACAGCGCGACAATCGCAGTGCTCTGGGTTGTTTTCACGCTCTTGCCTATATAATGACATGCCAATGAACCCTCCATTCATTCTTGTTCCTGCCATCATGGAGTTGCCTCGATCCTTTACGAGCCGCACGTCGCTAACAATACGTGGTGTCAGAAGTGGGATCGGTGCAACGGCAACGATGGGACTACTGAAGGCTCCGCCACCGTTGCAACTGACCGGCAACCTCTCCGAGCAATGGACACGCTTCAAACAGAAGTTTGACCTGTTTCTCGTGGCGACCACAACGAAAGAGGAACCTCGGAGTGAAGCGGCAAAAGCGGCGCTTCTCCTGAGCGTGGCGGCTGACGACGCCTTGGACGTGTTCAACACCTTCACGTTTGAAGCACAGGAATGCAAGGAAGACTACGCAAGCGTTGTTAGCAAGGTCCAGTCCTACTGTTCCGAGGTGAGCTACGAAGTGCATGAACGATATGTGTTCCGCTCGAGGAAGCAAGCAGACGGAGAACCGTTTGAAAAATTTGTTCGAGACTTGAAGAAGCAAGCTGGGCAGTGCAATTTTGGAGACCAGCGTGATTCTATGATCCGGGACCAAATAGTGTTCGGCACGAATAACCCGAAGTTGCGCGAAAAAATGCTTCGTGAACAGCAGTTAACGTTAGGGAAGGCAGAAGAATTTTGCAAGGTAGCCGAATCTGTGACGCAAAGAGACGAGGTCTGGGGCGCTACGCACAGCAATATTGATACCATTGCCGGGCCCGCATCTGTACCAAAAAGCAAAAATGCCCGGTACAGCAACACTCTGTACCGCTGCGAAAAGTGCTACCAGCGCCACAGACCGCGGCAGTGCCCGGCATACGGAAAGAAATGTAACGTGTGCCACTTGCTTCACCATTTTGCAATTGTGCTGTCCAGGAGCATCTAAAATCGCCGATGTCCGCAAAGACGACTTTGATGATAACTTCGTAATCCTTGAGGTCGGCGTTGGGAAGGGAGGAAGCAAAGACTGGATGGTTGAAGCTGAGGTTGCGGGCAAAAAGGTCTCTTTCAAAGTAGACACCAGGTCACAGGCCAGCCTTCTCCCATTTTCAGTGTACAGGAAACTGCGTGCTGCCGAGCAACTGACGGCTAACAGCTCGGTGCTACGGGCCTAGAACGGAGGCGTCATAGCGCACTTCAGAGCAACGTCGCAGAAAGTGACCATCGGCAATGCTTCCACCACAGTGCGGTTCTTTGTCGTGAAAAATGGTCGTCAAGCCATACTCAGAGTGGATGCGAGTGAAGCCCTGGACCTTTTTCAGCGCAAAGTGGCCAATAGGTGCTTCAGAGTATGGACAGGTTAAAAATTTCAAGCACCTTTTTCAGGGTTTAGGATGCCTGAAGCAACCGTACAGCATTGTCTTGCAACAAACACCTGTTCCTGTGGTGCAACCAGCGTGGCGTGTCCCCCTGTCCCTGCGGGAGCCCCTTCAGGAGGAGCTGCAAAGACTGGAGCGCGAGAATATCATCGCCAAAGAAAAACGAGCTCATGGAATGGGTAAGCCCCTTGGTCACTGTGAAGAAAAAGGACGGCAGAATTCGGATTTGCATCTGCCCGGGAAAAATTAACGAGCACATCAAAAGAGAGCACTACCAGCTTCCGAGACGTGAGGACATGGAAGGGGAATTGGCGGGGGCCACTGTGTTTAGTTTCTCGGACGCGAATTCAGGCTTTCACTAGATTGCACTTGACGAACAGACATCCAAAATATGGACTTTTGCTACCCCATTTGGTAGGTACCGTTACCTCCGATTGCCATTCGGCATCCCCGCAGCGCCCGAAGTTTTCCAAAGAGCGACAAGTCAAGTGTTTGAGGACCTTCGCGGTGTTCATGTGTACATCGATGACGTGTTGGTGTGGGGAGCAAGCAAAGAAGAACATGATCAGAGACTGTTGGCAACCTTGAAGGCGGCTGAAAAAGCAGCCTTAACGTTCAACGGAAAAAAAGTTCAAGTTTGGGGTTACAGAAATAGTTTCTTCGCGATATAATAGGGCGTGAAGGCATATCGCCAGACCCAAAGCTTGCAAAAAGCGTGCTTGAAACGCCGGAGCCCAAAAAAAGATGCGACGTTCAGCGCATGCTCGGTGTGCTCAATTACTTTGCCAAGTACGTGCCACGCTTGTCTGAGCGGACTGTGCTTCTGCGTGCGCTTATCAAACAGCGCGCGGTGTTTGAATGGACTGACAGCCACCGGAACGAGTGGAAAACCATTTCGCAGATTCTAAGCACGACTCCGATGCTTGCTATTTTTGATCCCCGGAAGCAGTCCTAGATAACGTGCGACGCATCAAAAGACGGCGTGGGCGCAGCCCTCTTGCAGTGTCACCATGGTAGCGAGTGGCGACCAGTGGCCTATGCATCCCGTGCGCTAACGCAAACTTAACAGCGTTACGCGCACATTGAAAAAGAGCACCTCAGCATTTCTTTCGGCTGCGAGATGTTTCACAAATTCGTGTAGTGTCACAAAATCATCATTGAAACTGACCATAAACCCCTCTGTCCATTGCTGCTAAAGGGATTTGTGAGATGCCACCCCGCCTTCAGAGGTTCTTCTTGAGGCTTTTGAATTACGATTTCCTATTGCAGTACGTTATTCTAATACATTAGAATAAAATAACTTCACTTCTTTCTTAAATGGAGGACGGAGCTAACTTGCTCAACCTATAGTTGCGGCTACATTATGCATTTTTCTACCCGGGGCATTTTGTTTTACAGTATAGTAATATATTGCCTGGATACACATGTAACGTCAGAAAGTAGGGCGACATATCTTACGTATCGGACAGTCACTCTCCAAATAACCTCAGGGAGGTCCCGCCAATCGTTGATGCTTTTTTCGGTATAGGCTACCGTCTTTATCTCTTTGTTGTTTTCTCAATAAATCAGCGTTCAAAATTTTCAGACGTCGTAAGTTGTGGAATAACATAAAAATGTTGGTGTGAACGTACAGTTTTTGTCTGTTAAATAGGTTCACGGACATGCTTGTTGCCTACATAATAACTTTCAAATGCGCCGTCCCACGTGGTGTTATGAATCGGCTTAGAGGATAATCAAACAGAAAAATACCTGGATCAATTTTTGGTATAGAAATTCCCGTAATCTGGCACAACAAAATTCGCACATATCCTCTAAATTGTTTTGTTTACCCTAACCACGTTAGCAGAGGGGGTTCCGAATCTCTGCGTTGTTCAGATAGGTAGAAACGGTTGAGTTTGTATTACACTCTGAGTTTAGGGTTCTAAAACAATTGCTTGTTTTTTGCTGGTCCTTGTTGATGTAGGAAAGCGATATTTACACATTCGCTACCCCAATTTTCTAGCACTTGTTCAGGAGAAGCAGAGGGTGTCCTGAGCATGACAAAGCCCACACTTATTTTCTGTGATGTGTCAAGTGCGGCTACTGTAAGCTGGCCTGCGGCGGGTTAACGTCTGTAAAGGTACGTGAAAAACCTATTATGCCCTTTGCTAGCTTGCCCTTATTCTAAAATTGTTTTGGATTTTGGAGTAGAGTTATGCATCTGTATATATATAGCGAATCAGAATTGGAAATAAGGGCTCCTTGAATGAAGACAGAGATAAGGGTGGCAGTAAAGAAAGCCAAGGAAAGCAAAGCGGAAAATGTTGTAACTCATGTATTATCCTTAAAACAGTGTAGATTTTTGAAAGAAAGAAAAAGTGGAGGAAAACATGCCCGCCGGGTGGAATACATTCCACGGATTTCTGTTTCTGTGCTCTTTCTGGCTGTTTCTGTGTGGTTAAGAAGTTAGTATGGAGATTATTTTTGCCTGCTGTTGAAAAGAACAACTAATCCAAATTACCCTGTAGCTGCGCAAGGCGTTATAGGGTATCGTTACCTGTCCATGGGTAATGAATAACCGTGCCTTGGCTACGATTTTCTAGTCCCTTGTCATGTCGTTAAGTCTCAACGTTGAGGACACATTCTGTTAATCGTAGATTTAGGGAAGCAATATACACGCTCAGACATATCTACAGATGACGTTGATAGCAAGCGGCACTCATATTGCCAATTTTTCGGCTCTAAAAGGTTGCGGCGCTGTACATAATTACCCAAAGACATGTTGCTCACGCTACCTGATATCATAACAGAAAGCCTTGGCGCCAACGTAGGTTTTATACTTGCTTCTAGCCACTAGAATAAGGACACAAGACAATGTTTTTTATCTTAGGAATGCAGTTGTAATCTACCGGAATATAAAATACTACTGCAGAATAATAAAAAAGTATGGCTAAATAAAAACCAGCGCTGCTGCTACTGTTCAGGTATAGGTTTATGTTACAATTATGGTGTAGAAAATATGGTCGTGTAAATACCTGCAAGCCGATCAATTTTTCGTGCGTCTCATGTGTCGGGGATGTGAAGTATCGGTCATTGTGCCTCGTTTAATCTCCATGAGGAATATGTCCCCGATAATTTGGGCAATAGATGTCCCTGAATATGACAGCGCCAAGCATCGCGACCTTCCGCCTGTGTGTCTGCTATATCAGCATTTTTAGAGCCGCCGTCGCAGCATCCGAGGCGCCTTGCCGCACCAATGAAGCAGCAAACATAATAAATAAGTGTACCATCGGCGTAAAGGGTGCTTCGGTTCCTATAAGAAGGCAACCGTATGAATTGGGCGCATAAGAATCAAGATTACAGATTTACAATGGGCGACATAGGCAATGTGATTAATACTGATTAAATGTTTCTTTGATACGTGACGCATTGGCAACCCCGTATGCTTGCAGGCGCTGGTGACAACGGGTGATTACGACGGCATGGTGAATTTGGCCAAGGTCAAAGGAACACCCCGAAACAACTACAAACGACCGGCTTGTCCGAACTCCACGATGTTTTCACCGTGTTTATGCCCAGTGGTTCAACATGTCTCCCAAAAGTGGCTCTTATAACCCATCAAAATTTCCTAGCTTCGCTCGTGTGTGCCGTGTGAGTAAGGTCGTTTCGTTACCATTTGAAGGAATTATAATGTTTACAATACTCAACCGGCGATTCGTGTTGCGGGCAAAAAACTGCGAAGAAGAGTTAAAACTCCGTCGCTGCCAAATTTCGATGTCGCGACCAAAACTTTTGACAAAACGAATTTCCGGCATTAATAATGCTGAGTGTATAAACGAGCATGTGCAGTTAATATTTCTAGTTGATTGGTTGCGTAGTTTTACGAAAGTCAGTTGCAAGCGCTAAAAATTAGTGTAATTCATGTGCCGTTTGTCCTGCGCAAGTTATTCGCACTTTGGATGGAGATGCAAATTTAATTTAATGCCTTGCACGTGACAGTCCCCAAGAAAAGAAGTTTTAGCCGCACCGAAACTGAAAACCTTAAGTTCTCATAGTGAATGTTTCACAGTGTTTGCAATAATGCTTCACTCCTCACAAAACGTTAGCTGGATTTATAGGTAATATGTATAAGTAGGATACGTATCCGCACTGGACAATTCACTCTATTTCAGCATCCCGCTGCACATTTCAGAGGCATATAAATATATCAAGAGCTCAATTTAACTCCGTTTTTTTTAGCTTCAGATTAAGGTTATTTAAGCCCCAACGTACTATAACAATAGTGTAAATAAAATTACCATTGTTTTCCCCTTGTCAAATAGATTCAAAATTATACTCGACAAGGCAGAGTAAGTAGCGCTGCCGTATGGCACTACGCCACTCATTAGTGAACAGGAAAAAAATTACGCCCACCTCCCCTCGCGGGAACCCTGGTGTGATGCGACGCTGAGGGGGGTTCAAGCGCAAGCAGAGAGCAACCGTCGACCGAAAGGCCGCCGGTGACCGGCACACCGGTTATATGCGCAGCGCGCCCGAAGGAGAGGAGACCACGGAGAGAGAGAGTACTGCACATACGTAGCACCGCGCGCAGCGCCGCCCACCGGAGGAGTGAGAGCGCGCTGGGCCACACACCCGCAGATGTTGAGAGAGAGTGTTCGCTCTCACCTGGGCAGGCGCCGGCCCCAGTGCGTCTGCCGCGGCTATGACGCAGCACAATCCAACACAATCCACTTTAATCCAATCCAATCCAAATCCAATTCAAGCCAAGCCAATCGAATCCAATCCAATGCCCCTCGCGAGAGAGTGTTCGCTATCGGAGAGGAGAGGGGGTGAGCGGAGGTGAGTGCGGACGCCGACGCCCACGACGACGACGGACGCACGCAAGAAGGACAGGGCCGCTGACAAGAGGTGATCTCAGCGTCGCATCTAAAATGGAGTTGAGTGTGCTTTTCTCCTCTCAACCCCGTGCACTGCAGCGCAGGACAGCAGAGCCACAGACAGGGTATGTCAGATCAAGAGTAGTGACGAGCACATATTTTAAAGCAAAGCTTTTTACCTCTACCCCCCAAGGGTTCTTTCGCGACCGTTGGTGTCACCAGAAAACTCACAGAACAAATAAAAGAATTTACCGGCACCGCTGGGAATCGAACCTGGAGCTAATAGACTAACAAAGCGAGAGCTTGTTGTCTTACCGATTTAGCTACGAGCCCACGCGCAGACTGGGAAGACAGGTGGTGTAATGTGCTAAAGCCTGTGGCCTCCAGTGTTCACGTAAACAATCACAGCTCCTTGTCGTCCGCCCTCACGCCAAACGAAGGAATACATTCAAATACTCCTTGATGGCCAGGCCATCACTCCAAGTCCCAGCATCGAGATACTGGGCCTACATCTCGAGGCTAACACCAAGAGTGACGTCTCCATGCAGCGCCTCAAAAACAGCATTAAGCAAATCATGCAAATGATCAGGCGAGTTGTCACTAAGAAGCGAGGCCTAAAGGAATCCGGTACCTTTCGATTAATTGAAGCTTTTGTCCTCTCGAGAGTTACTTACGTCAACCCCCTGTCTTCTTCTCGACAAGGAAGACATAGAGATGGCTTATATAATGATTAGAAAGGCGGTCGAGCAGGCCATTGGTCTTCTCATGAGTGCGTCCACACAGAGGTTGCTTAGCACGGGGCTCCACAACACGGTGGAAGAGCTGCTAGAAGGCCATCTTTCTAACCAGAAGGTCCGACTCAGAACTGCGATGGGTAACCGCATGCTTCACCAGATTGGCTGGGCAGCCCAGAATGTCACTCCGCTTGACGTACTCCCAGACTCTCGGCGAGTAAAAATAAAGCTGCTCCCTTTGCTTTGAAATATGAACCCCTGACATGACGAGGGTCACCGAAAAGCACGGGCTCAAGCGCTAAACACCACCCTCGGTGGGGATCATGCAGTTATCTACACAGACGCCTCCAAACATCGAGGGCAGCAATACGCCATCATCGTGGCTACCTCCAGAACCAACCTCCTTGCGTGTACATCGCTTAGGACCCAAGAAATGACGGCAGCAGAAGAGGCAGCCATCACCTTGCCTCTCGCTCAACCAGGGGTTCGGAGGGTAGTCATCGATTGCTAGCAAGCCTACTGGAATTACCAGTAGGGTTGGGTGTCCTGACCTGCACTGCGCGTGCTAAACAACCACTCCCCAAACGGTTCCTTTCAGCTCATTTGGACACCCCTCACGTTTTAATGGAGGGCAACAAATACGCCCACCCAACAAGCCTGCGCTTTTACCTCCCGTGCTATGGAGCTGCACGAGGACAGTCACCCGCTTGTCACGTTCAGGGAGATAACCCAGCATTATCGCCTTCTGAGAAAGACCGTACTTTCGCCTTACCCTGACCTTTCCAGAGAACAACAAACTACCCTACGGCTCATACAATCCGGGCTCCTTCCCACAGCCTACGCGTCTTCACTTAATGTATCCGAATCGCTACGACGCTGAATGTAAATTTTGCTCAGAAGTAGGAACACTCCGCTCCGAAATCGGGGTGTGCGACTTTAGCCCTGAGCACCCTCCTCTGTTTCCGTCAACTACCCAACAAGAGCAATGGGAGATACTGCTGTCCAGGCCCTCTCTACCTCGGATGGACAGAACCCAGGCCGCGCGGACTGCATATGGGCCCCACAGAAGAAGGAATCACTCCTCAGGGCTGCAGTCTTCCTCTTTCTTCCTCCTCCTCCTTTCTGCCGCAAATCTCGTCGTCTCCGTCCGCGGCGCAGAGACGGAGAAGACAGATCGTCAAACACCGGGTTAGAGCGTACTTTAATTTTATAAAAAAAGTTTCCACTCTTGTGCTACACCAATACAACTCAACGAAACACCGTTCATGCTTTATGCATTGATTTAACCTTAACAAGAATATCTCTTTTAAGTAATAAATGGTGTGGTTAAGTGCATTTCACTTCTCTCTGGTTTTGCTATTTGTTGAGCGATGTGAGTGAATTTAAGTGACGTCGCAAGGGTAATCGTACTGGGTGCCGTTTACAGCTTTGCTTTTCAACCACATTCACGGGGTGGAATGGCGCGATTTTTTTGTTTATTTGGTTTTCGTTAGGACGATATTACACGCCTGCTTAAAAAGCTAGTAGAAATGTTGCAGTCTCGCGCGACAAGTATGTACGGGTGAGTTTTAGCAGAGTGAAGGCGAGGAACAGAAGGAGCGGATGTCCTCCATGCTGACCAACGTCCTCTTTAAGAGCACTAAAAGCAGATAAATTGTCGCTTGTTAAGCGAATCAACACAGGCCCGCCGAGCAGCATTGAAAAGTACAAGAGGGTTGCAAGCTGGTTTAGTTGGAAAGACATTCTTGGATAAAACCAGCGCGAACAAAAACGAAGCCGAAGGAAGTGCAACACAACGGCTGTCCTTGTGTTGCACTTCTTTGGTCTTCGTCTGAGTTCGCAATGGTTTTATCCAAGATTGAAAAGTAGTTGAGTTGGGGCTAGTAGGATCGTCTATACCGCGAAGAAGAACAGGAACTCCTCGGCGCAGGGAACGAAGTGGTGTCATGCACGTAGGTCGTACAGTGGTACAAGCTACGAAAAGCAACAGCTGTAAGGTAGGCTGACACAGCCAGCTGCAGAGAAGGTTGTCCATGGAAAGCAGCTCGTAGTAGACAGCGTCATTGCAGCGGTCTCCTTAATGGCTGGGTGAGGTGGAGCCGTAATGAAATCGATGGAGGCTGAAGACAAGTCAACATTTTTTGCCTTTCCATGCTAGACAGTCCTGACACGCATGGTGAAAGCGGGGGGGGGGGGGCAGCTGGCACTGGCGAGTCAAGGTAAAACACCGACTGGGGCCGTGTCTATTAGCGATGATCTCGAGGAAAAAGGGGAGGCTGGGTGAGAAGACAGCGAAAGGTGTATATATTTGCGAGCGGCGGCCCTGAACGGTTCTATTGCAGTCTGCATTCTGCCAGAGGTGACCAAAGAGGGCGTGCACACCTAGAGGGCACTTTTGGTTCTGAAGATGAAGACTCTGACACGCATTCAGAAACAAGGGTGTTAAAAAATTCAGGTGGAAACTGGCAGCATTTGATGCAAGCAAATATTTTAACGTTGTGGTATTCTTTTCAACGCTATAGTAGAAACGAAAGTACGTTCTTAATGGTGAGAGAGACTGGCTTTTAAAAGACCCTTGAAAGCTAACGAAAGCGAATTAACTGACAAAATGGAGGCCTCCTTGGACCTCCTTTAATTTTTTTGTTTGAATGAGCTGCATATCCAACGTGTTATGACATAATCATATTGCCCTGGTTGAAAACGTGTAAAGGAAGATAGCACAATCAAGCAGGAGGACCACATACCCCCCGCCGCCCGTTCGCAACATTCTTGCTATAGCTCCTACAATTTTTTTTCTTTCATAGCTCACGTTTAAGCAGAGACGGAATTTGCTGTGATGTAGGCTAAGCTTACCCGTAATTTTTAGCCTTTTTAGACGAAAGTGTTTTCGGGCTTTCTTCATGTGTTTGTATTCGGAAAAGTACCGTGTTGGTCGCTCGCGACTGCAACTTATAATTAACCAGTTCTGTCGCTAAACACACATTTGCAGGTACAAAAACCCACGAATAAAAAAGGGTGGTGTGTGGCTCATCTACATTCCTGCTATGCACGGCTCCCCATTTTGGGTTTGTTTTATGGCATTCACTCACTTTGTGGAGGCCGTAATTCTCGCACCTATAGACCTGCAATCAGTTCTACCGTTCATACAAAAGTACAAGGTAAGAGCAATCACAATTAGAGTGAAGGGTGTAACCAATGCGTTAGTTTGTAAAAAACATTGGTCGCCATCCTGCACTGCGAAAGTGGATGCCCAGAGAAGCTGTTGTAAACCACTACAAATGTCGATGGAGGGGGCATAAAATGTTTCTGGTCCTCTCGGCGGGCTTGTCGCTGGCGGTCGGTATTGCCACTAGATAAAGGAAGATAGTACCGGCACTCTTTTCTCCTAATGTTCCGTGCCGCCGCCGCGATCCTTGGCCAGTTCGCATTAAGTGGCATTTTTACACTGCGATGGTTCATGGGCGCCGCTATTTTGTTGTTTATGCGCTTGAGTCGGTCAACTTTGGTAGGCTTACCTTGTCCTCCCTGCCCTATGGCTGCGAGCGTCTGACGTCGTTTCGAATGCCAACCAAAAATAACGCGTGGAACAGCTTTTCAGCAGAAGTGTGTCCAAAAGGAGGCAAATGCTGGGTCTGCCTAGAAAGACGCATGCTCTCGTCGTCTTGGGCAAGAACTGCTCTATTTAGGGAAACTAGCTCGGCGTAGCCTTCAAAGATAATCTGCAAACATAATCTTAAACATAATTAGAGGGCGGGGGTACATTGTTTACAAGTCCTTTATCTCGATAATGCGGTTTCGATGCTTGTTGTGTTGTATTCAGTAAACGAATTCTGAGCAGTATGTTGTATTCGCGATTGGCCTGGCGCATTAGCACGGCGTTTTAGATTTTGGCGAATCAGCTTTTGGCGCGCAAAGATCTTTTTCCCACGGCGACGAAACCGTTGGGTCGTAAATGTATACAACTTTGTTGTAAGAAGCCCCGCTTATATTTTGATTTTTTGGGTCAGCCCTATTGGTATGGTAACACGTACCTCTAAAAACATTGCAGAACTTTCTACTTCTAGAGAGCCTAAATGCGTACGACGACAATGATACTATGTTTTGTATATAAATGCTGGTAGAGCAGAATTTGTACTTATTTGCAAAAGCATGAAGACATCGCCACACGTATGCGTAAGAAAGCCACAGTTAGTGCAAATTTCTGCTCTGTTGTGCGTTCCGTCTTTGCAACAGTGACGAACTACTACGCCGAAAATGAATCCAAAGAGGCGGAGGTGACATCTGGTGTACCAGGTTTTATTTAAAATATTGAGAACAAAAGTTTTGCTTGGCGCCCACCAAAGTCGGAAATGACACGATGCACCAGAACAATTACTGCCCTTACTCCTATTATTTGCCAAAAGGAAAATGATAAGGCACCTACAGAACGCCCATATTATAACGCTCATACAGAGCACCGAGGCCTATGGCAAAATATCGGAACCATTAATTCAAACCAAAATTATGGCTGGCCACACACTGAGAATATGGTGGTTGGCCTATGACAGAAAGCCGCTCGAACTTCCTATTGGTGGCACTAATTGAAGTCGGGCTAACGCAGCTGCCTTTAGCTCTTGTGTTTTGAATACCTGTTGTCAAGTTGACACCTTACCAAGTCCTCCAGCTCATGTCCCTTTTTCTGCACAGCGGGATTGCACACCTGCTTGCAGCAAACTTGCTTGAATGTTTTCGCAAACACGATACCTCCATGAATAATGATGCACTGCCACAGTTTGCAGAAGCTATTACTTTTTTTTGCTGAATTTAGGGGGCAAAATTTAAAACTGTACGGTTAGCGGCAGCCCGTCGTCTTAAGAAGATGAAGAGTGCGATTCGGTCAACTGAATTTGTGCGCATTGGTTGATGTGTAGGCAGCACTGCTTCGTCAGCCACCACGTTACTGAAGGCTTCAGTAAATGCATTTGCATATACTGTAATCAATTTTCATTATTATATATTATCGCTTTACTGTAATCGATATGATGAATCGATTTGTCACCGATTCATATTACCGTTTTTCTGATAAAAACCGTACTGCATATTTCCCCTCGCGCAGACTTGCCTCATATGTTTTACTTGCCGACTGTCTGCTCGCGTTTGAGCCTATCGTACGCTACCATATTACCCTAGCCATATCGTGCAAAAAAATGTACCCAGCTTCGTGAGGTTCGTAGCCTATACATCAAAATGCGTCCTGTATTATACTGTCGCGTCATGTGATGCAGTGATTATGGCAGCAATACTAAGAAAATAGTGAATGAAATGTGCTACCAAAATTTAAGAGCAAAGCTAGCAGTTTCGTCCGCACTACTTGGGAAATATTTGGAGGTTTTTATTTTATACAAATGGCACAGAAATCTTAACAAAGGCGCCCTAATTTCACAGCTTGCTTGAAAATGTTTTTTTGTCTTTTATGGCACAAATGCCTACTCAATAGAGTGCTACTTTACAAGCACCAGGACTCCTTCCTTACTGAAATCTGAAATATAAACTTCTCCCGCTTGTCAGGCAGAACATACGAGAGGCGGCACGTTGTTTCATAGGCTTCATGGAGGTCATACAGGAAAGACACTCAGGCGCGTTAAACGTTATACTGAAAAAAATTAAGGCTCTCTCTGTGTCCTAAACTTTAGCAGCCACAAGAAAAATTTTCTAGTTTTATTTGAAAGACAATTTAAACAATCTCAAGCTGAGTGCTAGGTGAGGCAAGGGGCTTTGCAAACCAAAAATGCACGTTGTTTAGTTGTGAAGCCCTGTTTTAAAATAAGCAGTAAAGCACTGAGGAAATATCTTAACCATCGCTTAAAGCAATGTTATTATTAGGTTTGGTTTTGGAAACTTACCCTGATTTTTGCGACCTCTTTTAGGTGCGCACCTAGTGCTATACCCCACGCATGATATACATCTGGTACAAAAAGGACTACCATCCACTTTGGACATTAGCAGCTTGGGAAATGTGTTCATTGCAGGAAGTCCAATCCCTCCGCAAATTATTAGAGGTATTGCATAGATATTCTCGGAATGTCTTATTCACCAGGGTAAGGGTTCCAAAGCCATTGGACACGTTGTAGGGTATATATATCCCATACAATAATTACTTTCTTCTGGCTTTTCCTTCAGGCGGCTTCAACGAACCACACTCTGCGTAGCCCACTTTTTCGGAGTGGGCGTTAGGGGTTAGCTGTGTGTTTTCAGTGGTATGAGCGTGGGCTTGAAACCATGCATATCCTGGTATCCTTGTCAAAGATGACAACTATTCATGCTATGTTACCGGAAACTGTTTTTTGACTGTTAGGACACATGTAATATCCTTTCCTGAAGTTCTTAAAACTACGCTGGTAGGGCTTTACAGTATACTGACACGCAATAAAATAAAAGTATTCAGGTTCGAACCCAACGCAACGTCCTGAATTCGTGTGCCGACATCGCACCAGTGCTCCTCCATTCACCGTAACAAATGTTCGCGGGCTAGGTCAGCGGGTTGCCATTTGCAGCAATCCCGTAACATGCTAGTTTTGTCTCGTCAGATTGTGGTCCAATTCTGTGTTGTCTTATTAAAATCTTGTTAGCATCATGACGGAGCAATACATAAAATTTTGAAAGAACAGCCGCTTTAGTAAGGCTGTCTCTGTGGTATTTAATAGTAAAGCTAGAACTACAGGTCCGAACCCCAGCTCACAGCAACAGGACTCGTAGAAGCACTAAAAATATTTATTGCATTACGTTAAAGTGGATATTCGCGCTATATATACCACTGTGAGAGCCAGTGGTAGGGGTCCCTAGTGGCTACAAGGTTACCCAATCAGTCATACCAAAACGAAAGTACTGATTCTACTAAAAAGCAACATCATTTTCCACATTTTAAACTGCGAATGTCGAAACAGTCATGAATTAAATTTCACTGGAAATAATTCAGGGGGCACAGCGTATTTGTCAAATTGCGGAAGCAACCCATTTCATTTAAAGCTAGGCTATCCTTTACGTCTATTAGAGGTCTTTCGAAATTTTTTCAAATTCTGTTACAACACTGTCTTCGTCACGAGAAAAAAGTGTGCGTTGCGTAACTGGGAACAGCCTAACTTGGAACTACCTTCGCCTGTATCAAAGCTAAAACACACAGGGGAAGTATTAGTCGATGGCACCCGAACAATGGCTTTGATCGATACGGGCGCAACAGTGTCGGTAATGAGTTTTGCGTTTAATGCCCGTCTTGGCCGCAAAGTGATGTTTCAGTGGGACAAAATGGTAACATTTCGAGATGTTGGTGGTGACTCCCTATGCCCACTTGGAATCTGCACAGTGACTGTTTCGTTTGGCGGCCACACATTCAAAGAGGAGTTCGCAGTATTGCCGCGGTCAACTCACGATGTTGTTTTAGGTCTAGAATTCTTGAAGCAGTGTGGTGCCACAGTTGACTGTCGTAATGGGGAGATGTATGTGGACGGGACCGCCCTATCTGCCCTTGTAGAGGATTCTTGTACCGATACCACCTGCGCACTCTGCGTGTTGAGCGACACCATCATGCCGGCGCGGTCAGCCGCATTCGTGTCAGTCCTTTGCACGGGAACTGATCAGGATAAATTTGAAGCTTAGGTGGAGCCGATTCCCCTAAACTGTGGAAAGAAAAATGTATTGGTGCCTCGATCGGCTGTTACGATAAACAAGGGACAAACCTCTGTGTTGACTATCAACTCTTCAGCCCAACCCACTCTACTTCCACGCGGGCTGAAACTTGCCGAAGTGATCGAATATGTTTCAGCGCCAGTAGCAGTTTTGTCCGAAGCCATAAATCCGTCCACTGATACTTGCCCGGTGGACCCTGCGAAATTGCAAAGTATGTTCGACGAATTCCTTGAACCTTAAAAACGCCGTGCGTTGGTTGCCGTGCTTGCACGATACTCACGCGTATCGTGCAAGCACGGCAACCAACTGAATTGACTGCGGGCGAACACATCGATGGTCGTCAATACCGCCCACATGGACCCACCATTCAATCCATACTGGGGAAGCCCCGCCCATACCGCAAAAGCCGTAACGCGTTTCACCATCCGAGCGCAAGATTATCAATGAACAAGTACTAGACATGTTGCAGAATGGCGTGATTCGAGAGTCTTCAAGTCCCTGGGCAGCTCCGTGGATACTGGTCAGAAAGAAAGACGGGTCATGGCGCTTCTGCGTTGACTATCGGCGCCTATACGCAATTACTAAAAAAGACGTCTACCCACTTCCACGCATAGAAGATGCAATACATTGTATTCATTCGGTTTCGTACTTCTCTTCAGTTGACTTGCGATCAGGCTACTGGCAAATTCCCGTGAACCCCGACGATAAAGAAAAAACAGCGTTTATCACACCCGATGGACTATTTGAATTTAATGTTATGTCCTTTGGACTCTGTAACGCCCCTGTCACGCTTGAGCGTTTCATGGATACGGTACTTCGGGGCCTCAAGTGGGAAGTGTGCATGTGCTACCTTGACGATATCATCATTTTCGGTCGCACATTTCATGAACACAACACGCGCTTGGCCACTGTTTTGGACTGTTTAGAAAAGGCTGGTCTCATCTTGAACTAAAAAAATGTCAATTCGGAGAGCGGCAAACACTTGTCTTAGGCCTCGTCGTCGACAAACATGGCGTCAGACTGGATCCACACAAGATACGAGCCGTTAGCTGCTTTAAAGAATCTACCTCTGCGAAGGAACTTCGCAGCTTCTTGGGACTTTGCTCCTATTTTCGTCGTTTTATCCCTGGCTTTGCTGACACAGCCCATCCTCTGACATGTCTTCTGCGGGAAAACGTTCCATTCAAATGGAGTACCGACTGTGCCGTCGCTTTTCGTCACTCGAAACATCTTCTGTCGTCCGGACCGGTTGTCCGCCATTTTGATGCCCAGGCACCTACTGAAGTTCACACCGATGCCAGTGGGGTTGGAGTTGGGGCCATGCTTGTTCAGCGCCACAGTGATGGTGAGCATGTTATTGTCTACGCCAGCCGCACTCTCAGAAAGTCGGAGCGGAATTATGCCGTCACGGAGCAAGAGTGTCTGGCAGTAATTTTGGCCACACAGCGATTTCGCTCCTATCTCTATGGGCATCCTTTTACCATCGTCACAGACCACCACTCACTCTGCTGGCTCGTCAACCTTCGTTATCCTTGTGGGCGGCTGGCACGCTGGGCTCTCCGTCTGCAGGAGTATGATTTCACCGTATCATACAAAAGCGGCCGCAAGCATGCGGACGCTGACTGCCTCTCCCGGCTGCCACTGGAGTCAGTGGCATCTGACGAAGACAACTTTGACCAGTATCTCGCCTCCATTTCGACATATTTCCCTGAGTCGGCTGTTTTCAAAAGGGAGCAGTGCAACGACAAAACTTTAGACTCGCTTTTCGCTTTAGCCGATGAATCGAAGCCTACTAGCCGTTTCGGCGTGCGAAACGAAATACTTTACAAGAAGAACTATTGGGCTGTCGGTCCTCGTCTCCTACTTCTGCCAGAAAGCCTCCGTAGCGCTGTCCTAAGTTTTCTGCATGACGACGTCACCTCGGGCCACATGGGGCTTGCGCGCACTCTGCACCGCGCTCAACAACGGTTTTACTGGCCGAACATGCGCAAGACTATTGGGCGCTATGTCGCCAATTGTACCCAATGCCAACGGTACAAAAATCCAACAACTACTCTAGCAGGGCGACTCCACCCTGTTGACCCGCCAAGTCGTCCTTTCCAACAAGTTGGGATTGACTTGTTAGGGCCTTTCCCCGCTCATCGCACGGATATCGCTGGTTCATTGTATGCGTGGATTACCTCTCTCGCTATGCTGAGACGGCTGCTCTACCGTCTGCCACTGCTACAGAGATCGCCGTCTGTTTGCTTCGCTACATTTTGCTACGCCATGGAGCACCCCAAGTCATAATCAGTCACCGTGTACGTCAGTCACCCTCTAATTTCGCCATGCTACGCCATACTACCCTGGAACAAATGGACTGACGGAACGTACCAACCGCACGTTAGCGAGCATGTTATCTATGTATGTCAGCTCGGACCACAAGAACTGGGACAATCTGCTCCCATTTATCACATACGCGTACAATACTGGGAAGCACGAAACAACCGCCTACAGCCGGTCTTTGGCCTTTATGCCCGGCATCCCGGTAGCTGTCTCGATACTATTTTTCCTTTCTTAAAGCGTGACAACCCTTCCTTATCTAGGATGCTATGCCTTGCCGAAGGAGCACGTCGACTTGCCCACCTACGAATCCTGGCCTTCCAGAAGCGCTCTAAGCAGCGTTACGACAGTCGTGGGCGTGATGTAACATACACACCGGGTGATTTAGTGTGGCTTTGGAGACCGCTGCGTAAGCGCGGCTTGTGTGAGAAGTTTCTGGCTCTTTACGTGGGTCCGTTTGTTGGACCTTACTGTCCATCTCTGACCTAGCCATTCAGCAAGAGCTGGGGGCTCGAGGAGAAGAATTACTGGACACATATGGGTCCCGCGAATAGGGAACCACCCCATCTGGTGACTGCGCGCACCATTTTTTATTTGAAGCTTATTAAAAGTTGTTCACTCACTCACTCAGCGATGTCACATACGTCGTCTCGCGATTCACTTCGATTGGCCGACAGAGCAAAAGAACGCAAGTAGTACATGTCGCCCGGCTCAAACGTTGGGAAGAACGCAGCACAAGCTAACTCGTTCTGGGGGCTTCGTCTGCGACGGGGGAAATGTTGCGCACACCATGAGTGCCGTATATTCGCCGATGCATTAATGACATTTGAAGGGTCAACCATCTGAGCAAGCTTATCGAAAGAAGAGGAGAACGAGGTTGCACTGCGGCTTGGCAACATCATACACGGACCGCTCTACCATCTACACTCGTCCTACGCCGTCCGACCTCACTGTAAATAAATCCACCTCGTAACAATATAGTAATGGGTGCATGCCGACAGCCACAGCTGTCAAGTGAGTTACGTACGATTGCGTATTTCTAACCCGCGCAAAATATTACGCAACACTTCGTATTTGATAAACAATAAATGTTGAAAATGCGTCGTACTTCTCAATAGTTGTAATAGTTTGTAATAGTTTTAGTGCGGAAGGTCGATTCACCTGCGTTTTTTGGTACATGAAATATATCAGCAAGTATCGGCATTCATGCGTATGCGTAACGCGAACTTGAGTCTCTGCTGGAATGTTACGTTTTGTCCTGGCGGCTTTATAATCCAGGGAGGTTTGTTAGCTTGTTGGCAACGTAAATAACTCTTGCCTCGCAACCAGCACTGCATAGAGTTTTCATTTAGGTATGTGTAAAAAATTCACCCATTCCCACGAAGTGAATTATGACGAGTTGGCGAAACATTAGGGATCGTTCTTAACGTAAATAACCCGTGGCATTGCCCACTCGCGCACGTAAATGAGTGACGACGCTTGTGTACAGTATATACAATTCCAATTCAATCCAATCGGATACAATTCAATTTAATCCAATCAATTTGAATCCAATCCAATCCAAAGCTCCTTGCGCATGTGCAACACCGTGTACACGGACGCCAAGGCCCGGACAAAGCGAAGTCCTAAGGGGCTTCTCCCCTAAAATAAAGTAACACACATGGTAACAGCGACATACCGAAAGACGCGTCTAGAAGATAGGGAAGGCAATTACTACATGGAAGGAATAAATCATGAAAATTGCAGATCCCTGAAAGAAGCCTTCCTCCTGTAGTGGACTTAAGTCGTCGGTTGACGGTATCGATGACGTTGATATTTATGTAGGCGATGAACACCTTGCAGCTAACTGGAGGTTTCTTGTGCAATTTCAGTGCAACGTCCCCTCTCTTCTTAAACTAGAAAAGTGCGAGTAATCCCCTCGGAAAAAAATTGGAAGTACGCCTACGGAAGTCTTTAATTTAAATACGAACATCTCATTAGAAACAAGCGCGCTCAGAGAGCTTCGTGTTTCCATCCCATAATAGGTGTTTCGATTTAGACAGTCATGAAGCATTGATAAAAAAAAGCCGATTTTTAATGTAAGGGTTCAGTAGTGGAGATAAACAAATACATAGTAATTGCTCCTAATAGACGGCCGCGGCTGAAAAGTGAATGAAGCAGAATAGCGTATTGCTAATGCGCGCAAAATATAAGGCAAAGTTTTGTATTGGCGAAACAAGAAATGTATACTTATTTGATGTGCTAACTTCTTGATCTAATATGGCAGGTATTGGATGTGGTCACAAGACAGCTTGAACCAGGAAAGTGTGGTGAGATATGTATCAAAGGTCCCACATGCTTCGAAGGCTACCTTGACAACCCCGATGCAACCGCAGAAATATATGACGATGAGAGTTACGTAAAGTCAGGGCACTACTCTATTTTTACCACGTATTTTTGTTATCGTTCCCTCAAATAATGATGATGATGGTTGGATGTTTATGGCGCAAGGCCAACTGGGGCAAAGAGCGCCAAAACAATAGTCATATATGAAGGGTGAAACCTTAAAGAATAACTAAGTCAGCAAAAACAAAGTAAAATCACAAGACGACAATGAGCATGGCTGGTGTAGAGGGCCAGATTTCATGATGCGTGATAGGAAATGAGGTTTAAAAACTTGTCTTCTGACAAATACTCAAACACACGTTTCACGGAAACAATGGCTTCGTCACCTAGAAAAAAAATTCCCCGCATTTCCCCGAGGGGAAGAATGTGAAAGTGCGAATGCACGAGTTGAATTTGCGCGGTTCGGTAATGTTCGCGAAAGAGAGATCACACACACACACACAACTACAAAGAAAGAAAGATGCATTTATTCACAGACACCTATTTGTGTTGTCGTTGTACTTGATTGCTAGAGGGGATCTCAGCTTTGAAATTTCGTGTGAGTACTTCTTTAAGCGGGTGCATTAGCCCTTCTCACGCCCGATTCCTGGCCAATCCCCCACGTGGGTATGTGCCACGTCAGCGTCCAGGCAGCACGCGCCCATCTCCCCCCGTTGCCAAGGAAGACGAGGAGCGCGCGCACCCGCAGCTGTTGCTATGCGGACGGCGGCGGACGCTTCAGGCTCGCTTAAGAAGTGCATTCGCAATTAAAACGATGGATGTAGGGGAATATGTTGTCTGTAGAGTTCTCTGAAGTGTTTGTGTCGTGTTGTGTGAAGTGCCTTGCATGTGATTAGTATGTGCACTACGGATAGGGCCTCTCTGCACCTGCTGCACAGAGGTCTTGGAGATGCAGTGAGAAGGTGCGAGTGCGTTGCATGAGTGTGCCCTATCCGTAATCTGGTCAAGGCGACTTCAGTGTATCTATTGCGTGTGTCGGTGGTGTATGGTCCCAAGTGTGGTTTTATTACGTGTAACTTGTTGTCTGTCTTTTCACACCAGTGTGTTTGCCATGTTTTGCGAAGTTGTTGTCTGATGTGTGGTTTCACGTCGGTGTAGGGTAATGTGGTTATGTCTACTGTATTCAAGAGTGTAGCAGCAGCAGCCATTAGGTCCGCTGCTTCGTTCCCGGCTATACCACAGTGGCCAGGGACCCAGCAAAGAACCAGTTCAAATTTGCGTACATACACAGACATAATACCCTTGACTATTAAATTTATAACGTGATTTTTTGAAGACTTTGTTGACGACAACGCCCGCAAAACACTGAGAGAATCTGTATATATAATGGATTGTGGGATGTGGCTTTGAAGGATATGATTAACAACCAGAAGTACACCATAAGCCTCTGCCGTAAAGATACTTGTATTACTGTTAAGAAGCTGCTCCAGTTCACTAACCAAGTCTGGGAGACTGGCAAACTCCCACCGGAATGGAAAGAGGCAGAAGTCCGCTTCATACCCAAGCCTGGGAAGACACCTCACATTGACAACATGCGACCGATATCCCTCACGTCCTGCGTGGGTAAGATCATGGAACGTATGGTACTCAAGAGGTTGCAGCGACATCTGGATGCCACCGACCAGATGCCGGAGACAATGTATGGCTTCAGGCAACACCTAGGCACCCAAGATGTTCTCATACAACTTAACGAGCTAGTAATCAAGCGGGCAACGAAACAGGCGCCCCGAGCGATACTAGCGCTCGATCTCAAAGGTGCCTTTGACAACGTCACGCATGATAGTGTCCTCCGCAACCTACGCAACACGGGTTGCGGAGTGAGAGCGTACAACTATATCCGAGACTTTCTTAGCAACCGAACGGCCATGATCAGAATAGGAGAGAAGACATCCCAACCGATCTTACTGGGGGATAGAGGAACACCGCAAGGTTCAGTTCTCTCCCCATTCCTGTTCAACATTGCTCTCCTGCCGTTGCCCAAGCTTCTCGAGTCCATTGATGGCCTGGGACATGCATTGTATGCCGACGACATCACCCTCTGGACTGCGAGAGCAGGATGGGATGGATGGATCGAAGACACGCTCCAAAAAGCAGCTGAGACGGTTAACAGCTATGTGAAGGCCTGTGGCCTTTGCTGTTCGCCTCAAAAGTCGGAGCTGACCATTGTTAGACCACGTAAATCAGGGAAACGATCAGAAACCATTGGAATCACTCTAGAAGGGATCCGCATCCTTCCGGTACCTCAACTCAGGATCCTAGGCCTCTTGATCCAGGCAGACGGCAAGGCAACGGCTATGATCAGAAAAATCAAGCTCGCGTCAGACCAGATCTTGAGCATGATCAGGCGAGTGGCCAACAGGCGGAGGGGTCTGAAAGAATCAGACACATTGCGCCTCGTTCATGCCTTTGTTACCTCAAGAATTATCTACGCAGCACCGTATATGCAACTCCTGAGAAATGATGTAATACAACTTGACACAATAATCAGGAAAGCCACAAAGCAGGCCCTGGGTATTCCCACAAACTCGTCTACAACAAAATTACTTCAAATGGCAGTCCACAACACAGTAGCCGAGCTTATAGAAGCCCACCTGTCCAATCAAAGGGTCCGCCTTAGCCATACCAAGGCGGGCAGAAGCGTCCTCCGCAAGATCGGATGGCAGTAATCCCACTATACCTGTCACGGCCAATTACCCGAAGAGTGGACTGAGAAGATGGAAAGCAAACCATTACCGCGCAACATGAACCCCACAAGGCACGCCGGACGGCGCGACGCCCGGGCCAGAGCCCTCTCCAGGACCCTGGAGGAAGACGACACTGTCCTCTACACAGACGCCTCCCTGCCCAAACACTCCACAAGGGCAACGGTCGCGGTCACCGGGTTGGACAAGCTGGTCACCTGCGCATCGATCAACACTCCATCTTCAGAGGAAGCAGAAGAAGTGGCGATAGCCCTCGCACTCCTGCAACCTAACGTCACCAAGATCGTTACGGACTCACAAGCTGCGTACAAGAACTACAGATCTGGCTGGGTGTCCCTTGCGGCTCTAAAACTCCTCGAAAAAGCTAGGCCTCCTAAACAAAAGATCGAATTAGTTTGGGTCCCGGCCCACTCCTCTGTTGAGGGCAACGAATATGCTCATCAACAGGCCCGAGCGCTGAACTCCCGGGCCACCGAGGAGGAGGGAAGGGGATGGCAACCCATCACCAGCTACACAGATATAGTCAAATATTACAGGGACGGTAGGAAGACATTCCCACACCCCCACCACTCCTTGACTAGAGCAGAACAAGCAATATACAGGCAAATACAGGCAGGCTCCTTTCCTCACCCCTGCCTCCAGAATAAAATGTACCCTGAAATCTACAAGAACAGATGCCCTCACTGCAATCTACTAGGCACTCTCCAGCACGTCATAGGAGAGTGCAATTTCTCCAAAGACCGCCCCCCACCTATACCCATAAGTAATTCGCCTACTATCCTCACCGTTGACGAGCGATGGGAGATCTTGCTATCCAGCCCCGCCCTGGAAGACCAGCTCCGACTGATCCACAGGGGCCAGGCGGCCCTGGAAGCATATGGAACCCGTGAAGAGGGAGCCACCCCATCGGGCGCTTAACGCGCTCTGTCTGACAATAAAAGTTGTTTCCTCCTCCTCCTTCTCGTGACACTAAGGCCGGGCCCATGCGCCGCGCAGGACACCGAGGTGGCAGTTCTAGAAGCGTCCGTACAAAATTCAGAACACTCATACTTCTGCTGCAAATACAACAAATGCTGCAGGATTGCACATCTGGGAGTTCAGTTTTTACCTACATGTGTGAAAGATGTGTCGCATGATACAGGGCGGAGATGCCATGGTGCTATAAAATCCGTTAGAGAACTTTGGATGGTGTCTAAAAAGGAGACAGAAAGCTCTGACGCTTCCTCTCTAACTCTGTAAGAGAAGGGCGCAGAGAACGATGGTCGGTTTAGGAGTAGTGCAGTCATGAACGTATCATGAAAAACTGATTTAAAAGGATGATGAGGCATGGATGAAATTTTAAAAGCATAAAGGAGATCTGTGTATGCTCGCTGACGTTGTAGGTTCCATTTGTTGCACTCCACATAGAGGCTTTCGACGGGGCTAGTGCGGAAGGCGCCACACGCCAGGCGGAGCCCGAGATGGAACACTGGGTCCAGCATTTTGAGGGATGTTTTACTTGCTGACCCATAAAAAACGCTACCATAGTCCAATCGTGAACCTATCAAGCTGGTAAAAACACGTAAGAGAAGTTGTTTGTCAGCACCAAAAGAGATGTGCGACAGAACCTTCAGGATATTCATTGTTTTTAAGCATTTATGTTTTAGTTCTTTTATGTGTGGGATGAATGTCAGCTTTTTGTCAAAGATAATACCTAAGAACTTGTGTTCCTTTTTTACAGGAATCGAGACATCATTGAGTTGAATGTCTGGATCCGGCCGGATGCCGCGCCTCTTTGAAAACAAAACACAAGTGCACTTTCCGGGATTAAATTTAAAACCATTGCTATCTGCCCAGCCAGCCAGCCTGTTAACACCAAGCTGGACCTGGCGCTCACAGACAGACAAGTTACAGGATTTAAAGGAGAGTTGAACGTCGTCTACATAGATTGAACAGGAAATCGAAGGTGGCAATGCCTTCCTAAGGGAATTCATTTTCACAATAAACAAAGTGCAACCTAAAACTCCACCTTGCGGCACACCGTTTTCCTGCACATCAACCCTAGAAAGTGCAGCTCCAACTCGCACGCGAAACGTTCTTTCAGACAGGTAACTGGCAAGCGTGTTCATCATGTTACCCGACATGCCAAAGGACTTCAAATCGCTAAGGATGCCGTACCGCCAAGCAGTGTCGTACGCCTTTTCAAGATCAAAGAATACTGTCACACAGTACTGCCTGTGGAGGAAAGCATCTTTGATATAAGACTCTAATGCAACGAGTTGATCGTTGGTAAATCGCCCCGCCCTTAAGCCCGCCTGGCAGCTCTCGAGAAGACCGTTGTATTCTAAGAAGTACACGAGTCTCCTGTTTACCATCTTCTCGAAGAGCTTACACAGGCAGCTTGTCAGGGCAATGGGGCGATAACTGGCAGGAGAGGAAGGGTCCTTCCCTTCCTTTAGGAAAGCCACTACTATGGCCTCCCTCCAAGAGCGTGGAATGTGCCCCGAAAGAAATATTTTATTGTAGAGGTGAAGAAGTGTTTCAAGTGTGTCTGCATGTAAGTGTTGTATCATTGTGTATGAAATCCTGTCTGCACCTTGAGCTGAAGGTTTACAAGTAGCGAGTGCGACCTTCAGCTCATGAAGTGAAAAGGGGGTGTTATAAGATGAGTTCGACTTATTACTGTCTCGCAAGGACTTCTTCTCACATGATGCTTTGCGTTTAATGAAAGTGTTGGTGTAGTGTGCTGAGCTGGACACGTGTTCGAAGTGTTGTGCAAGCGTGTTGGCCTGGTCTTCGAGTGTGTCCCCTGTTGTACTAACCAGGTTCAGGCTGTGTGTCTGTCGTCCTTTTAGTTTGCGTATTCGTGTCCAGACTTTGTGAGTGTCGGTGTATGAGTTGATGGAAGTGAGATGAGGAAGGCGCGCCAACTCTCCCTTTTCGCCTCACGACGCACACGCTTCCCAAGAGCTTTTGCCCGTTTAAGGGAAATGAGATTATCTGAAGTCGGGTACCGGCGAAGTACACCCCACGCCTTGTTCTGGGCTTCTCGCGCCCGCCTACAGTCATCGTTCCACCAGGGCCTCCTTGGGTTGCGGGACGCACTGGAGGCCTGGGGAATGGAGTTTTCGGCAGCGTAGAGTATGTGCGCCGTGAGGAGTTGGGCTGCTTCCTCAACGTGTAGGTGTTTTATGGTTGTGTGGTGTAGTTTAAATGTTTCTGTGAATGTACACCAGTTTGCTTTTGATTCATTAAACCTGTTATGGGAAGATGGACTGCATGGGCCTTTACCTATGTATGTTAGGGAAGTGGGGAAGTGGTCACTACCATATGGGTCCGTGCCCACGCCCCACTCAAGACATGGAAAGAGAATTGCAGAACCAATAGCCAAGTCGAGATGTGTACGTATTATGTCCTAAGTTATGGTATGTAGGCTGTTTTTTGTTGAAAAGGCATGCTCCTGAAGATGTGAGAAATTTCTCTCTCAAGCGACCTCGGGCATCCGTTCTGGAGGAGCCCCAAAGAGAGTTGTGCGCATTAAGGTCGCCTGTTAGGATGTATGGTTCGGGCAGCTGGTCGACCAGCGCTCGAAGTCAGAGCTCAAAAGCGCATGATCAGGAGGAGTGTATATGCAGCACACCGTTATCAATCTATTGAATATTATTGTTCGAATTGCTACAGCCTCAAGGACAGTGTTCAAAGTGACAGGGTGGCATGCTAAGGATTTCCGGGCGATTAGGGCCACACCGCCAGAAGAGTGTGTGCAGCCATCCCTGTCCTTTCTGAAGACCATGTAACTATTCAAGAAATTTGTGTGCTTGAAATTCAAATGTGTTTCCTGAACACACATTACACTTGGCTGATTAGCATGCAGTAGTTCGTATACATCGTCAAGTTTTTTAAGAAGGCCTCTACAGTTCCACTGAATTATGTTTTCTCTTCCCATTATTTAGTGTGAGAGCTACTGGATTGTGTGTGTTTGTTTATGTGTCGTCTTTCTGGGCTGTGACTCTCGCCTTTTTTGGCTTGTCGGGAGGCTTTGGCGTCGGGACGCGTTCCTTGCGCTGCGTTGCAGGCAGGAACGGCCCGACATCCATCTCGTCGTCGGATGTCCGAGGGGTGCCCGACGGACCGGGCCCCAAGGACTTGGCCCCCCCTCGGGAGCCCTTCGTTTGAGCCGGCACCGCCGAGGGCGTCCGGGGCGCCAGAGGCGGCACGGGCGGTGCGGTGGCGGTGGGAACCGGTACGGGGCCCGTGGTGTCCATCACCTCGGTACCCTCCAACGCACTGGAGGATGGGGAGACAGAGGCGGGAGCGGCACCGGTCCCGACGGAAGAGGTTGCCACCACAACCACTGCTGCCTCAGCAAGCGGCGTGATGGCGGGTTGGACTGCCAGAGGCAACCCAGGGGGGGCGAGGGATGGACCAGGTCAGACTCGCTGAACTGGGTCACTGTGGAAACGAGACGCCGCTCCGCCCCCCGGCGAGCTGCGTCGGCGTACCTCCCCAGGGGAAAAAGAGGCGAACCTCTTTCTCGCCTCTTGAAAGGTTATGTTCTCAGTTACCTTAATGTTTATGATCCTTTTTTCAAGTTGGAATTTTTCGCACTTGCGGGAGTATGCCGTATACGGCCCCCCGCAGTTTACACAAGTGAGGGTTTCGGATGGGCAGTTGTCAGTAGGATGAGCGTGCGCCCCGCATTTTGCACACGTCGTTCGGCCACGGCAAGAGTTCGTACCGTGCCCGAACCGCTGGCACTTAAAACAGCGCCTCGGTGTTCGGGATGTACGGACGTATTGAGCACCGGATAAAACCTGCATATATATGTTGTGGGAGAACTGCGCGGTCAAAGGTCAAGATGATGTGCTTGGTGGGAATCTTCTTGTCGTCTCTACGGATGGTGATGCGTCTCACGGCAGTGACGCCCTGATCCTTTAAGCCGGCAAGGAGATCCGCATCGGTTTCGTTCAGGAGATCTGGCTCTGATATCACACCCTGCGAGCTGTTGAGGCTCTGATGGGGTGTGACCCTGATGTCTAGATCAGCCAGTTTAGTCTGAGCTAGAAGCTTTGTGGACTGCTGCTTGTCATTTACCTCGATGAGGAGTTCACCAGTTCTTTGTTTTTTGGCCTGGTATGATTTTCCTATTATGGCTTCAAGATATTTTGCAATCAAGAAGACTGACTGAGATGCAAGAGGGTGGGTTGGATTGAGGGATTCCATGACAAGAAATCGAGAAAAATGATCCGGTTCAGGAAAGGTTAACGACGGTAATGGGGGAAAGGATACTTCGGTGCGGCCCCTTTTCAGGGACCGATCACGGTTGGGGGGGTTTTAGACAATACCATAAAGCATAGTATAAAAGCTGGGAGACGGGGGTACTTTCTTCTTTGACCTTACCCTGGTAGCCAAAGAGGTCCCGGGGCTCCCTGCCTGGTAAACAGACAGGGAGCCCATCCGCCGGAGCTTGACCTGGGCTTCGACGGCCACCGTTCGCGGTTTCTAACCCTCCACCTATAAACACATCGCCACGGTTGGATCCAGCTTATGTTTGGGGGCTCGGGGTCCGCGGTATCGCCAGTACCGTCACCAAGATTGCTCAAGGTGCCCCGTGCGGGGGTTCCCTCAAATACTGAAGCAGTTGTGTAATAGGTGGCCGCAGTATTTTGTTTCCATTTAGGTCAAATGTAGAGAACTTTCTGCATTTGGTATTTTAAAATAATTAAAAATTGCTTCTGGTTGTAATTTTGAGGCGCGTGTCCACGCATTCACCTAAACTGAATTATCATATTTGAGTATTTTTTAAAGAAATGTGTAGCCCATTACGATACTACCTGCTGTGCACATTCTAGCAAAGCGCGAACTGCAGAGTCTTCTCGGCGACGGCGCGCACCAGCTGCATCGGCGGCGCACACATCTCGATTCTGACTACTGCCGTGCTGAGCCTTTGCTGCCTCCGTCCGTTCGGCAGCAGCGGTAGTAAACCAATTCATCCAGTCATAGGCGAACGCACCACAGTGCCCGCTAATCTGGCTTATCTTGCAACGTGCCGCCGCCGCGTTATATGTCTCGCCCGGCACCCTTGGCATACCTTCCTAACCCACATAACTTAGCCCTACTCTCATCCGCTTTCCTGCTTGCTTTAGCTTCGGTGTCCTCTTCGTTCGCTCGTGTTACAACGCGGCCGACGGCGAAAAACGGCGCGAAACTACAGGAGCGGGCGCTTAAGAGGCGCGCTCTAAAATATGATGCTTACCCCCCACTAGAGCACGGCCTCAAATAATTACTCATGGCCCACACAACCTTTGCTTTCCATGCTAGATATCTCCGCGTAACCGGTCACCCTTCAGCAGTTTTCTTTTAAACATGGAAAAGTTGATTCCGGTCCAACCGTAAAGAGCAATGGCACGATTCATTTCTCTGGAACAAAAAGTGCAATGGCCACCGTCAGAGTAACGTTCCCTCAATGCGAATAGCAAACGGTATGTATGGTTCCGCTCTTATTCTGTCTGTCCATCTGTCTGCACGCTTTAGTTTTATGCAGAGTGATACACCTCCGAAGGGAAATGCAGTAGGTGGGCCTGAATTCCTGTTAGGCGGGAAAGCAGGCCCGCTGAACATCATCAGCGTGTTGGAGCAACCTGTGCTTGTACTGGCGGAATTTTCTATAATTACATAATGTGCCCATGCCACCGGAAAGATTTTGATGGAATAATGTGTCCTCAAGTGCAGCAAAAGTAGGCGTTTCTTGTGAGCTCCGACTGAACAAGCCCAACACGCATGGCCCGTTCAAGCAGCGAGTGAGGAGTTGAACAGCGTGCAGTTGTGTAGGAATGACCAACACCCCTCGGTAAGGAATTTTAAAAGAGTTTTCTACGATATGCGCTTATGATCCCCCGCGACATGCAGGGAAGAAATACTCCAAAAACACATGTTTTCAGGTGAAGATCATTTATGTTCCCTTCTGCCAGGTGAATGGCTCCAAAATAAGAGGGGAGACATTATGGCAGGTTTATGATTTGTTTAATGTAAAGTCAGGAAAATCTACGTCCCTAGAATCAGTTTGCTCGTCAAACTGGTGTTTTATTTTCCCACAAAGTCAATCAAACACAGCAGAAAAACAAATTGAACAGACATGGTTAGTTTGGTGCAAAAACGTTTCGAGCAGTATCTAGTGCTAAGAAGTCGATGATGATGATGGTTTAAGTTTAATGGCGCAAGGCCGACATGGGCAAAGAGCGCCAAATACAAAGTTATTAGATAAGGAGGGAAATCGGATAAAGTCAGTTAAATACTATGAGCACGTCTGGTGTAAAGGGCCAGGGTGAAGAACGAGAGTGGTTAAAAAATAAATACGGTGGCTGGTGTATAGAACCAGGGGTAAAACTATGGGTGATAAGAGATGAGTTGTAAGAAATGAACTTCAGATAGGAACCTTAAGGTTCGCTGAACAGAGAACATGGCTTCATCTCCTAAGAAGTATGACGGGTGTGGTGGAATATGTCGTGTGTGTAGTTGTGGGAAGTGTTTTCGTCGCGTAATGTCGAGTGCCTTACATTGTATGAGGATGTGGATCACGGATAGGGCCTCTCCGCACCTGCTGCACAGAGGTCTTGGAGACCCCGTGAGAAGGTGCGAGTGCGTTGCACGAGTGTGCCCTATCCGTAATCTAGCCAAGGCGACTTCAGTGTATCTATTACGTGTGTCGGTGGTGTATGGTCCCAAGTGTGGTTTTATTACGTGAAACTTGTTGTCTGTTTGTTCACTCCAGTGTGTTTGCCATGTTTTGCGAAGTTGTTGTCTGATGTGTGGTTTCACGTCGGTGTAGGGTAATGTGGTTATGTCTACTGTATTCGAGAGTGTAGCAGCAGCAGCCATTCGGTCCGCTGCTTCGTTTCCGGCTATACCACTGTGGCCGGGGACCCAGCAAAAAACCAGTTCAAATTTGCGTACATACACCGACATATTACCCTTGACTATTAGATTTACAACGTGATTTTTTGAAGACTTTGTTGACGACAACGCCCGCACGACACTGAGGGAGTCTGTATATATAATGGATTGTGGGATGTGACTTTGAAGGATATGATTAACAACAAGAAGTACACCATAAGCCTCTGCCGTAAAGATACTGGTATTACTGTTAAGAGATCTAGTGACATTAAGGCCGGGCCCATGCGCCGCGGAGGACACAGAGGTGGCAGTTTTAGAGGCGTCCGTATAAAATTCAGAAAATTGATACTTCTGCTGCAAATACAAGAAGTTCTGCAGAATTGCACATGTGGGAGCTCGGTTTTTATCTACATGTGTGAAGGATGTGTCGCATGATACAGGGCGGAGATGCCATGGTGCTATAAAATCTGTTTGAGAACTTTGTATGGTGTCTAAAAAGGAGACAGAAAGGTCTGACGCTTCCTCTCTAACTCTGTAAGAGAAGGGCGCAGAGAACGATGGTCGGTTTAGGAGTAGTGCAGTCTGAGACGTATCATAAAAAGCCGATTTAAAAGGATGGTGTGGCATAGATGAAATTTTAAAAGCAAAAAGAAGATCTGTGTATGCTCGCTGACGTTGCAGGTTCCACTTATTACACTCCACATAGAGGCTTTCGACCGGGCTAGTCCGGAAGGCGCCACATGCCAACCGGAGCCCCAGATGAAGCACTGGGTCCAGCATTTTCAGGGATGTCTTACTTGCTGACCCATAAACAACGCTTCCATAGTCTAATCGTGAACCTATCAGGCTGGTAAAAACACGTAAAAGAAGTTGTTTGTCAGCCCCATATGAAGAGTGGGAGAGAACCTTGAGTATATTCATGGCCTTTAAGCATTTATGTTTAAGTTGTTTTATGTGTGGAATGAACGAGAGCTTTTCGTCAAGGACTACACCTAAAAACTTGTGTTCATTTCTGAGTGGAATTGAGACACCATTGAGTTTGATGTCTGGATCCGGCCGAATGCCGCGCCTTTTCGAAAACAAAACACAAGTACACTTCACTGGATTAAATTTAAAACCGTTGCTATCTGCCCAGCCAGCTAGCTTGTTAACACCAAGCTGGACTTGGCGCTCGCAGAAAGACAGGTTACAAGACTTAAAGGATAATTGCACGTCGTCTACATAGATTGAGCAGGAAATGGTTGGTGGCAGAGCCTTCCGAAGAGAGTTAAGTTTTACAATAAACAAAGTGCAACTCAAAACTCCACCTTGCGGAACACCGTTTTCCTGCACATGAACTCTAGAGAGTGCAGTTCCAACTCGCACGCGAAACGTTCTTTCAGAGAGGTAACTGGCAAGCGTGTTCCACATGTTACCCGACATACCAAAGGACTTCAAATCGCTGAGGATGCCGTACCGCCAAGCAGTGTCGTACGCCTTTTCAAGATCAAAGAATACTGTCATACAGTACTGCTTATGGAGGTAAGCATCTTTAATATACGACTCTAACGCAACGAGTTGATCGTTCGTAGATCGCCCCGCCCTAAAGCCTGCCTGACAGCTCTCGAGAAGACCGTTGTACTCTAAGAAGTACACGAGTCTCCTGTTTATCATCTTCTCGAAGAGCTTACACAGGCAGCTTGTCAGGGCAATGGGGCGATAACTGGCGGGAGAGGAAGGGTCCTTCCCTTCCTTTAGGAAAGCCACTACTAAGGCCTCCCTCCAAGAGCGTGGGAAGTGCCCCGAAAGAAATATTTTATTGTAGAGGTGAAGAAGTGTTTCAAGTGTGTCTGCATGTAAGTGTTGTATCATTGTGTATGAAATCCTGTCTGCACCTGGAGCTGAAGGTTTACAAGTACCGAGTGCGACCTTCAGCTCATGAAGTGAAAAGGGGGTGTTATAGCATGAGTTCGACTTATTAGTGTCTCGCAAGGACTTCTTCTCACATGATGCTTTGTGTTTAATGAAGGTGTTGGTGTAGTGTGCTGAACTGGACACGTGTTCGAAGTGTTGTGCAAGTGTGTTAGCCTGGTCTTCCAGTGTGTCCCCTGTTGTACTAACCAGGGGCAGGCTGTGTGTCTGTTGTCCTTTTAGTTTTCGTATTCGTGTCCGGACTTTTCGCGTGTCAGTGTATGAGTTGATGGAAGTGAGGAAGGTGCGCCAACTCTCCCTTTTTGCCTCACGACGCACTCGCTTCCCAAAAGCCTTTGCCCGTTTAAAAGAAATGAGGTTATGTGACGTGGGGAACCTGCGAAGGACACCCCACGCCTTGTTCTGGGCCTCTCGCGCCCGCCTGCAGTCCTCGTTCCACCAGGGCCTCCTTGGGGTGCGGGACCCACTGGAGGCCTGGGGAATGGACTTTTCGGCAGCGTCGAGGATATGCGCCGTGACGAGTTGGGTGGCTTCCTCCACGTGTAGGTGTTTTATGGATGTGTGGTGTAGTTGAGATGTTTGTGTGAATGTGCTCCAGTTTGCTTTTGATTCATTAAACCTTTTATGGGAAGATGGACTGCTCGGGCCTATACCTATATACGTTAATGAAGTGGGGAAGTGGTCACTACCATATGGGTCCGTGCCCACACCCCACTCAAGACATGGAAAGAGAACTGCGGAACCAATAGCCAAGTCAAGATGCGAGTATGTATTGTGTCCTAAGTTATGGTATGTAGGCTGTTTTTTGTTGAAAAGGAATGCTCCTGAAGATGTAAGAAACTTCTCTATCAGGCGACCTCGGGCATTTCAAGAGGAGCCCCAAAGAGAGTTGTGTGCATTAAGGTCGCCTGTTATGAGGTATGGCTCGGGCAGCTGGTCGACCAGCGCCTCGAAGTCAGAGCTCAGAAGTGCATAATCAGGACCAATGTAAATGGAGCATACCGTTATCAACCTATTAAAAATTATTGTGCGTATTGCTACAGCCTCAAGGACGGTGTTGAGAGCGACAGGGTGGCATGCTAATGATTTCCTGGCGATAATGGCCACACCTCCTGAAGAGTGGGTGCAGCCAACCCTGTCCTTTCTCAATACCATGTACCTATTTAAGAAATTTGTTTGTTTAGAGTTGAGGTGGGTTTCCTGGAGTCACATAATACTTGGCTGACTGGCATGCAGAATCTCATACACATCGTCAAGATTTTTAAGGAGGCCTCTGCAGTTCCATTGGATGATATTTTGTGTTCCCATTATTTAAATTTAAGAATGACTGGGATGTGTGTGTTCGTGTGTGTTCATGTGTCGTCTTTCGGGGCTGTTACTCTTGGATTGGGCTTTTTGGGCCTTTCTGTAGGCTTGGAAGTCGGTGGCCGCTCCTTGCGCTGCGTTGCAGGCAGGAACGGCCCAACATCCATCTCGTCGTCGGATGTCCGAGGGGTGCCCGACGGACCGGGCCCCCCGGACTTGGCCCCTTTCGGGAGCCCTTCGTTTGAGCCGCCACCGTCGGGGGCGCCAGAGGTGGCACGGGCGGTGCGGGGCCCGTGGTGTCCATCACCTCGGTACCCTCCAACACACTGGAGGACGGGGAGACAGAGGCGGGAGCGGCACCGGTCCCGATGGAAGAGGTTGCCACCACAACCGCTGCTGCCTCAGCAAGCGGCGTGGTGGTGGCTTGGGCTGCCAGAGGCAACCCAGGGGGGGGGGGGGGCGGGAGAGGGACCAGGTCAGACTCGCTGAACTGGGTCCCTGTGGAAACGAGACGCCGCTCCGCCCCCCGGCGAGCTGCGTCGGCGTACCTCCCCAGGGGGAAAGAGGCGAACCTCTTTCGCGCCTCTGGGAAGGTAAGGTTCTCAGTTACCTTGATGTTGATTATCTTTTTCTCCAGTTGAAACTTTTCACACTTGCGGGAGTACGCTGCATGCGGCCCGCCGCAGTTCACACAAGACAGGGTATCGGATGGACAATTGTCACTTGGATGATCGTGCGCCGCGCATTTCGCACACGTCGTTCGGCCACGACAAGAGTTTGTACCATGCCCGAACCGCTGGCACTTAAAACAGCGCCGCGGGTTAGGGATGTAGGGACGGATGGAGCAACGGATAAAACCTGCATTTATGTATTGTGGAAGAACTGCGCGGTCGAAAGTCAAGATTATGTGTTTGGTGGGAATCTCCTTGTCGTCTCTGCGGATAGTGATGCGTCTCACGGCAGTGACGCCCTGATCCTTCAAGCCGGCAAGGAGATCCGCATCGGTTTCGTTCAGGAGGTCTGTCTCGGATATCACACCCTGCGAGCTGTTGAGGCTCCGATGGGGTGTGACCCGGATGTCAAGATCAGCCAGTCTAGTCTGAGCTGGAAGCTTTGCAGACTGCTGCTTGTCATTTATTTCAATTAAGAGTTCACCAGACCTTTGTTTTTTGCATTTATACGATTTTCCTACTATGGCTTCAAGATACTTGGCGATCAAGAAGACTGACTGAGATGCAAGAGGGTGGGTTGGATTGAGGGATTCCATCACAAGAAATCAAGAAAAATGGTCCGGTTCAGGACAGGTTAACGACGGCAACGGAGGAAAGGATACTTCGGTGCGGCCCCTTTTCAGGGACCGATCACGGTTGGGGGGGGGTTTTAGACAATACCATAAAGCATAGTATAAAAGCAGGGAGACGGGGGTACTTTCTCCTTTGACCTTACCCTAGTAGTCAAAGAGGTCCCGGAGCTCCCTGCCAGGTAGACAGGCAGGGAGCCCATCGGCCGGAGCTTGACCAAGGCTCCGACGGCCACCGTTTACGGCTTCTACCCTTCACCTTTAAACACATCGCCACGGTTGGACACGGCTTATGTTGGGAGCTCGGGGTCCGCGGTGTCGCTGCTCACCGTCACCATGAATACTCAAGGTGCCCCGTGCGGGGTAGAGCTAAGAAGTCACTGCACCCAAACCTTTTTAACGAAACCCGAAAGACAAATTTTAGGGTAGTCCTGGTCAGTCAATAAGCATACCGATAAAATGGACAAGGAACTTTCTTCTACGTGGCATACTGAATTAGGTCGAAAATAAAATCAGTGTCAACAGGCAATGCAAGCAGCTCTCACTGTAAGCAAAGTTACCAAAAGTGCGACAAATGTAGTAATAACCATCTAACTCATATAGAATGCTGCAGAAATAGAAACGCAACATTTTTTCCCAGTAATATCAGGGTCAAAATTGCGAAGGTATTTTAAAACAGTGTTATTGGTGCCAGAAGTAGGGTATCCAGCAAGAATTATGGTAAACAAGACTAGTAGTGCTTCCTGTGCTATTACAAAATTCTCTCGCCGGCAGCTCTGTGAAATCTGTAAGACTGTCTTCCATTGAAAATGTTTAGGCCTCCTATCGGGTGCACCTGTTCTCACAGATAGTTTTGTGAACTTCAATTCGAAGAAAGTGCGCTAGTCGAGGTTTAAAATGTGCTAAAGACCTCAACAAAACTGCACGGAAACGCCCCTCGAGATTACTGCTAAAACAACCGGAGAGAATGAATCGCTCTCCCACGGCTTTTGTTGGTCTGCCTTTTGCTACAGAGCATTCGGTTCAGTTAATAAGGCGAAGAACCACGATGACGTTCGCAACATTGTCATGAAGCACACCTTATTCTTATGTGCGAAATGAGTAGACCTCAACATAGACTTAGAAATCAGTGCGAACACAAGAATACAGAGTTGTACGAGAAACACAAACATGACCCTGTGTGTCGCTCTTCCTCTAGTCTATGTGTCTGTTCGCGTTGTCTTCCAGTGATGAAAAAATAACAACTTCCCGATGCTTCCAACCTTGGAACCTAGTCTGTTCACAAAAATTATCAGCAATTTCAGTTCTAATGGCGGACGATTAGGAAAGCTCTGTAACAGACACACATCGCTCGTAAAATAAGTACACTCATTTATTTCTCTCATTGTTTGGTAATGGTAGCGACAATGACTTTGTGATTACTTACTAAAACTTCGAATGACTGTAGCTTTCTTCTAACCGACAAACGTGTAAATGAAAGGTAAATCAAACGTAAAGAAACGTAAATCAAACTACCTCTAATATTGAAAGCGTCGTAGGGTGTAATTCTCACAAACAGTCAAGTGCTGATCGCAGACGGGAATTCCGTACTTTCTACAAATTCCCAATGATATAGTAATTATATTAAATATTTAAACTCACAGTAACGGTAGAAGCGTCCTAACGGCCCATTGTGTATACTTGTTTTCGGGTGCTAAAAAAGTGCTACAGTTGTTTTCTGCTGTGCACGCGCAATAAATTTCGCTTTTTCTCAAGACATTCGCCTTCGTTGAGAACAAAAATGCATGTAACCCCAACTACAACCTTCGCTATAATAACAATTCGAGTGTGCCTAGTGATCCAATCGTGTCTATGACGGGCGTTTTTTAAACTTTTAGGAATCATGACTCCTATTTGTTACGAGGCGTAAGTTACTGCTTCCTAGCCAGAACTTCCAGCGTTGCTTATAGATATGCTTTTCGTGCTGTGCGACAGTGAGCTAGCCGCGTGCGGTATTTCGGCAAAATCCAACGGTCAGTGAAGCATACAGCTGGGTTGGGTCTAACAAAAATGGTGTGCACCTCATCAGAGTATCCCGAACGAACCCTATCTTTCGCTATCTGAAGCACTCATAAGAAGAGAAAGATAGACACTGATCCGACACAAATGGATTGAACCAGTTCATAACTAGCCATTTTGTGTCGTAGTTATGCTATGTAACGTTGGTAAAGCAATGGCACATTTTGTTTCTAATTCATGGTATTACAAAAAACAGCGTTTTCTCTAACTGCTGTGCCGAAAGAAGAAAAAAGTTGGTTATCTTTTTTTCAAATAAAAAAAAATAGCTTTTTGACAATAAACCCTTGTCAATTTGTGGGGAGGTGAGTTGTTGTGCAAAACAACTCTTGCTTGTCCTCATCTGTTATCCTCCGCATGTTTAATTGTGCTAGTCATAGAATCGTTCACTTCACGTAGATTTATGGGCAAACTGAGTGACCGGATTGAAACTTTGCGGCATTTGTGTTGTGTTCTAAAATAAATAATTTGGAACTTTCTTCAGTACTTACGTAAGCGAGAAGTTGTTTCGTAATAAACAAAAAAAACATGATGTTAGGCATAGTTAAGTGGGTATTTGGGCGCTCCGTGAGTGCCATTAAATTACAGGCAAGTGGCACCCACCAGGTGGTGAAGCTAAGCTCAAAAACACCGCTGTTGGAGTTATTGTGCGCGCAGCAACAACAATAAAAATGAGTGACTTATTCCAGGACATCAATCAGAAGCAGACTCGCCCATTTACCATTTTGGGTTTCTTCAACTTCCGTCAAAACGCATCAAGGCCTCCGACAAGCCTGCTAACCAGCCATTCGAAGCACCACTAATGCGAAAGACGTTTTTTCCCTCAAGTAGACTGACCCTAATTATTACACCACAAGAGCTAAAGAAATCTGCGTTTTCTTATTTGACAGAAAAATGAATACCTGAACAATGGAAGAATGACAGACAAAACAATCACAAATAAGCTCTAGGTGTTGCTTCTGATTTTCACCTAAGTGCATAATCAAGGGGAGACAGCTATAATTATTCGAAAACCAAAATCATTCAGTGGTACTTTTCTAAAGGTACAGTTATTGCCAGTGAGCAATTTGCACTTTTGGCGAACAGAAAGATGCAAAGCAATGTACACGTGACACGCCTTGACAGCAGCCGTTATTGCATACACAATAGTACAAAGTTAAATTATATATGCTATATTGGTGTTCAGTGTTAGCACACTTTTTTCTAGGCGACACCGGCTATTACTCAGCGCGTGGAGAGTTGTACGTCTTGGGCAGAATCAAAGACTTGGTAACGTGCATGGACCTACAGGTGGCCGCAGCGGAACTGGAGGAACTACTTCAGGACCACGCAGACGTTGCGCAGGCTGCCGTCGTAGTCGTACTTCACAGCATCTTGGGAGAGGCAGCCAGGGCATTTTTTGTTGTCAAGACTGAGGTGCTACCAAAAACCACCCAGGAAGAGGAGTCCAAGCAGCAAGAATGGTGAAATATATTGAGAGTAAGGTTACTTTTACCAATACGGTTCAATCACTTTGCTGGAAGGCTGGTTATTTCAAGGCGGTTTAAACCCGCTACGTTGTGGGGCTTCGTAGTCGAGGGCCTTGCAGGTGCCCCTCTGGTCATTAGGGGTATTACCGATGCTCAAGCACCTCAACTGAACAGAGGAGTGGCAAAAACGCGGTTAGAATTTGACGAAAAAGTTTTGTTGTTAATTGTCGCGGAAGGCTCCTGGCGAGACCCGGCCGGCACCTTTAACTTTGCCTGGCTCACTTGTAACTGTACCTTGCGAACGTTTTCGCATGAGGCGAAGTGAGAATTTCCTTCGATGAAGTAAACCTCGAGCTCACATTAACGTTATAAACGACATAAGAAACTGTGAGCGTTATTTCTTGCATAAGATTGTCTTTTCTGAATACCTGCACGAGAAGTTACTGGATATTTTTCCCCTCCATTCAACACTCAGGACAACATACAGGTGAAGGAATATTTGAACCAAAAGTATGCAAGGTGAAACCGTTTCTTAATAGTAAGGCTGCTGTCAGCTCATATTGTTGATATAAATTACTGGTAAGAAAATCTCACAGAGGACATTAAAGCAAAAATGTGAGTACAAATCCCCCGGTATTATTGTTCTCTTATTTAGAATACACATTAGAAAAAGCGAAATACATAGGCCAAAATTGGTCTAAAAAATAGTAGGTACTAGCAAGGGGAGCAAGATAAGGTTGATCGAAGGAAAATAAATAGAAACAGGCATTTCTGCAATGGCTTAATTATAGGAATACTGACCCATCGAGGTAACAAGGTGGAATAAAATGGGTTGATACAAGAGGTTGTTCCGAAATAGGTGCTGAATATTCGTCTCCCGACAATAATTCGAACGAACGAAGCAGGTAGACGGACAAGCTTTTTTAAGTGTAGCCTGCCAGACTTATCGCTACGTTTTTATGGTAGTTGAGTTTTCTCTAGTGCACTTCTTTTTAGCTAAGGTAGCCTTCGTTTAACTTTCGCTCTCTTTTTTTCTGAACCCTATTGATCGTCCTACTAGTCAAATCTAGAAGGCCAGGGACATTATTTCGCGCAAAAATACCAATGGCACAATGTTCGGCGCATTGAGTTGTTTTCATTGTATCGCACTGGTGCCAAAAAATAGATGAAGCCCGAATTTGTTATTCCGTAAATATAATCACCATCATCATCATCATCATCATCATCACCAGCCTATCTACGCCCACTGCAGGGCAAAGGCCTCTCCCATTATTCTCCAATTACCTCGGTCCTGTGCCAACTGTGACCAATTTATCTCCGCAAACTTCTTGATCTCATCTGCCCATCTAACTTTCTGCCGCCCCTTGCAACGCTTGCCTTCTCTAGGGATCCACTCTGTTACCCTTAATGACCAGCGGTTATCTTGCCTTCGCATTACATGCCCTGCCCACGTCCATTTCTTCTTCTTAATTTCTACTAATATGTCTTTAACACCAGTTTGCTCCCTGACCCACTCCGCTCTCTTCTTGTCCCTCAATGTTACACCTATCATTTTCCGCTCCATTCCCCGCTGAGTCGTTCTCAATTTAAGTTGAACCCTCTTAGTGAGCCTCCAAGTTTCTGCCCCGTAGGTGAGTACCGGTAAGATGCAGCTGTCATACACTTTCTTCTTCAGCGACAATGGTAGGCTGCTATTCATTATCTAAAATATAATAGACCCTACGTAATAAAAGTCACGACATCGGCCCAAAACAACCACAGCAATATAGCAAAAACCGTTGCCACGTTTAAAGAAGAATAACGAAAAGAAATTCTGCGATGAGATTTATTGAACGGGACTTTTTGAATAGATTTTGAACACCCAGGAGGCAGCAATGTAGCAGGACTGCTTCTTAAGTTAAACCTCCGATTTGGGGAGGGTAGGTAGCAAAAGTTACTTTGCATACGAATTGAACGTAGGAAACGAGACGACTGACGGGAGAGCGACTGACACCAAACAACAAACTGTGGCGTTAGTTTTAAAGGACTTTGTAAGACTATGTTTAAAATGAGGATTACTATACAATAACACGGTTAGGCGGGCTAGTCGGTATTCTGAATTCATGGCAGTAACGTTTCCCTTGAGTGCATGAACTCTGCGCTGGTCTCCGTCTAAAGTTGCGCAAATGTTACTGCCAGGAAAGAAGAGGATTAGTGGAGAGCTGTGCAGCAGCTGCCGATTTTGCCTTCTCTTAATAATTTCTTGGCTAGTTTTGACTTTATTAACAAGATAAACAATAGTCAGTCACAGAAAGCGCAAAAGGTTCCCAGTTTAAGTTAATTTCAAGCTTAGCAAGTAAGTTCCTGAGTGTGAGTAGCATAAACCCTAGAAGGCAGCTTCTTCGGTAGCGGTGCTTGCATTGTCTACCGAAAAGTTCAATTTGGAGTCACGCAAACCATCATAAAACGAGCAACTGCCTCTGATTTTGTGGGTTTCGGTCTAGGGAAAGTTATAGTGAGGTGATTCGGATGTCCTGAGTCGGTTGAAGTTGAATTTTTTATTCTTGTCAAGTGCAATGGCTGAGGAGGCGGGAAAAAACAAACATGTGGCAGACATTTGCTGAAAACGTATTTCTTGGTATATTTTCACGATATTTTGCTGGTAAGGAGGGATCCACAGGGTCTCTTCAATGTAACGTTACTTCTTCAATCTTGCACGGCAGAAAAAACTAGACGAATCTTTTATGAAATTTATTACACGGCATACTAGTGCCTCACTTGTTATTGCACCATTTCCACGGTATCTTTTTAGCAGCAAATAAATTTCCACGTTTTTAAGAAAATCAAAGTTTCAGTTTTTTGTTTGTTCTCGTTCCCACTTAAAGTACACACTTTGGGTAATGGGCTTCCAACTTTGCATGTGTTTTACTGCGTGCGATTTGTACAAGACATCTCTACAACTGTTCCAGTGCCATGCCTCTCTTTCCCTTAAATGCTAGCAAGTGGTGTTTGAACCACGACCAGTTCGAAACATTTTATGTGTGTTTTTTCCTACGCAAATTTGATACAATAACGTTATTGATTTTTATTAAATATTCCGCCACAAGTGGCCCTGTCAACTTCATAGGCAAGCTGTCGTCGTTTTTACACAAATGTGGAGTGAAGCTTCGTACGCGTAAAAACGATTACCGGGGAGTGCAAGATAACTATGTGCTGAAAAGATCTTTTACATCTCGAGTGCTGCTTTAGGAATGCATGGCAATTGTTCACAACTAATGTCTGCATATCATTATATTTACGATTATCTACTTCAGTATCGTAATTGTTTTAGTTCACCCCTCTCGATGTACGAAACGAACTGAACTGGATGACACCTTCGCGGCACTTCTAATGTGTTCAGTTTTCTGGCCAGATCTGGTTACAATGCACAAGCGGCTTCATCGTGGCGTGGAATTTGTGGACGTCATCCCGCAAACGCCAACAGGAAAACCCAACCGTCGTCATCTGAGGGCAGCGTATCATTAAAAAGCGTGAACCGAAACTTACGCGAAGAAATGGTACTGCTGCAAGGCGTGATTTACGGGGCACGGAATACAGCTCACCGTTTCACAATACCGGTAATGCTGGAAGGAATACACTACTTGTGGACGTATCTTCGTAATCTCATGACTCAAGTAAACAAAACAATGTCGGGTCTTCCACAAATCAGACGTTACTCATTGTGAAGGACTCCTGTTTGGTTGTCTTCTTTTTACACAAAAAAGCTTTATTATGGACAATTTCACTTTGTGTAGCGGTGTATAATTCATAAAATTTTGTTTCAATTCAATGTTTGTGTTATTACTTTGTTCAGATCCAGATGTTCTCTCTTTTTGTCTGATTCGTAGTTTTGTTGCCCCTGACGACAACAATGACCGTGGCGACCGAAGTAGCGCGTTCAAAGCCCTTGCTGAAGAGATGATTCAACAGCTGTTATGAGCACTGGCAAGTACTTCCGGTGGGGCTCCTGCACTCAGAGAGCTGCAGTACTCCTTTGAAATCCCTTACGAAATAACTTCCTCAGGCCTGCCTGACGGGCAGCGGACCTCCAGTGTTTCGAGATGGAGCCGCGCATACCACCGCACTATACCGCAGCCGCGAAATCTCTAAGCCATCAGCAACATTTAGCAGGTGGTTCCGGAGAGTTTTAAAGGCAATCAGCAGTGTTGTACGGAACGGTTTTCCTGGAACTAGATCCTTTTAGTAGGACCGGACTAACGCCACCGTTCCATTCAGGGTCGGTGGAACTGTAACGAAAACTCGTTATGTTTACGCAGGAAAGGCAGGAACGGCATTCCTTCTGCAAACGTTACATTGCTAGGACATGGCTGTTTTTGATGCCAAGGGTCCAGCATAAAAATTCACAAGTGGCTACTGTGTTTGTCTTCAATCAAGCTGGCCAATTTGCCTGCGCCCTTCAGCGGAATGTGCTTCCTCGAAAGTCAAAGGCAAAAGAATACCCACGCCGCGGGCCGCAGCTCGTGCTTGCTTTCATGCCGTTCAACGGGTGAATAGCGCAGCTTCGAGAATGCTTTTCACCCTTCATTGTTTGTCTGGGGAGGCCACGATGCGCGTCTGGGCGATAGAGTTATTCCCTGACGGGCGGTGCTTCAGGTCCCTTGTGGAACCACCGTATCTGTATGTTGTCAGGGGTAATTACCGCATTGTCAGGGGTAATTACCGCATCAGGGGTAATTACCGCAATAGCTTGGGCAGCCACCTGCAGTGCTACACAGCACACTCTTACCAACATATACACTGACTGCAAGAAAGTCAGTGGCTTCATTCCCAAACCGGCTTTCGAAGAGCTTAAGCACCTTAATTAAAGGTACGATAAGGGTACACTGGGTACCGGGACACACAGGTTTGGCAGGAAACGAAAGAGCAAACCTGGTCGCCCGCGAAGCGCTTCTCCGAGCACCTGCCAACTGTGGTCAAACCCGAAAGCCCGTGACACCGCTAAAACTGCACCTTGAAAAATACGCAGACAGCAGAAGCACATTCACTCCTCCGTACAAGAAATTGTCCAGGCAACAGCAAACCATTATAAGGCTGACGCAAACGAAAACCCTACTCACATCCGACAACGTATACATGTACAAAGGCTGCATGGACACTTCCCCGCCAGTTTGTGATGATTGCAACGTATCGATCAATCCAGAGCACATTTTATGGTTGAGACCAAAGGTAGACAGAAACAGTATCCGCAGGGAGTGGCTGACTCAACCGGCCACGCTAGAGCAGCAGCTATCGTTGGCAGGCTTTGTCCAAAAGACCATAGGCACCCCGCCTTCCCGGCAAGACCCGTGGAAGACCAACTAACGAGGAAATCCAGTGGCTCCCTGGAATGAGGAGGCTTTAGCCTAAAAGTCAAATAAATTTTATCTCTCTCTCTCTCTTTCTCGAAGGGTCACCGGCTATCAATAGGGGTGGGCGCGCAGCAGTATGTCGGGATGCTGTACTGCTCGAAGTTGCAGAGTACGCACGCAGTTCGTCACGGCGCGGTCTGTGGCCGATCTGGCAGGAATGGGTCGACATGAATGCCAGGTCCTTTTCTATTGCACGCCTCGTGTTGACAAAGGACAGGAATTTCGTCATTGTTGGGCATACGTTCGTCGCGTGCGGTATGGACAATACCTGAGAGAGGCCTCCCAAACCTGGACGGCCAGCGTTCAGAGATTTGAGATGCGCCGGCATCTCATTCACTCGCCTTGTCCCCTCCATACGGCGTTGTTGTCCGTCCACACCCCTCCCCCATTCTCTTCGCCGCGCGAGCTGCGCTCTCCGCCGCTCACCCCCTCTCCTCTCCGATAGCGAACACTCTCTCGCGAGGGGCATTGGATTGGATTCGATTGGATTGGCTTGGCTTGGCTTGGATTTGAGTTGATTTGGATTGGATTGGATTTGGATTGGATTGGAATAAAGTGGATTGTGTTGGATTGTGTTGCGTCATAGCCACGCCACGTTGCGTCATAGCCGCGGCAGGGGGTTCACGGCACGTTTCACGCGATGGGAGAATCAACCTAACGGAAACAACAACGGAACCCCCTATGCGTCGCATCTACACAGGGGTTCCCGCGAGGGGAGGTGGGAGTAATTTTTTTAGTGTGTCGGTTTCAACCTCTGCTTTGATAATTTTTAATGTAAACATTTTGTAGGCAAGTGATTAGGCTCTGCGTCATTTACTGTGTTTTTCCCTTATGCGTATTTCTAACCAACGCAACTGATTTGTGCGTCGCACCAACATATTTGGCTATCTTTGGTTGTTTCCTTTATCAACTACCCTGATTGTGTTCTGTATGCATTGTGATTCGTGCGCGTAGATTTCATGCGTGACTACGCTGTTGACTTTTACTTTTTTTCTTGTTACTGTCTTCCGACTTAAACTTGTATTGCGAACCTTGTAGTTAATATTTGTTCTGCGGTGTTTTCTTACTCGCCAATTTGTGCTTTATGATCGGCAAAGCTTCATATTTGTAACCCCCTCAGTCAGTTCCCTGCAAAGAGCCTGTAAAATATTTTATATAAACAGCAATATTGAATATCATTCATTAAACGTCTATCTATTATTCCTTTCGACACAGTTTCTTAAGCAATAAATTTAATATTATGTTCCTGTATGTGAGTAACTTTTTATCTGCACATCTGAAGCGCAGAACCTTCTTGCGCATTTGTAATACCGAAGTGGAAAGTGCCATAAACGTTGAACCCATAATACACGAGCACCAAAATCGCAGTTATACATGTCTGAACTTCATCTGGTGCTCCCTGAAAAAATTCGTCTAGGAGCGTTTCTTTGAATTCTTTTTATCTTCAGATAGTCTGCTGCCAGCGATGTTCCTATTCGTATTATATCCGCTGTGCAGTGTGAGTTTTATATTTCTCACTGTATTGCGCCTCAGGATTATCCGACTCTATACTTCAATTAAAAATGAAATGTTATATAATGCAACGACACGTTCCATATTTTGAGGTGGAACTGGAACGCGTTCCTTTCGCAATAAAGACATTTTTAACGGGAACTCGTTTCACGTTTCATATTTCGAGGTGGAACTGGAACGCGTTCCTTTCGCAATAAAGAAATTTGTAACGGGAACTCATTTCAAAATTGGGAAGGAACAAGGAACGAGCTTTCGTTGCTGTTTTAGAGGAGCGTGTACAACGCTGGTAATCAGGAACTCATGATCAGGCTAATTCACCAGTGGGGTTCCGTTTGGTTATGAAACGGGGCCCGTGGCGGTCACACGGGCTACTTAAATGAGACCATGATAGCAATGAAGCCACTGAAAGAACAAAATCTTCGCGGTGCTTAGTGGAAGACGCCTGATAATTGCCCTTACGGCATGAGTACCTCCCAGTCACCTGCGACGCGTGATTAACTCTTGTAACGGCAGAAATCAGATTGTAGGAAACTGACTTTCCGTTAGGAACCGCTCGTTTGTGGCTCCTTGAGCAATTACAGTTTATATTTTCAGTCTTTTCCCTCTCGACTGCAAAGTCCGAATTTTTTTCTTTTTTCGGACAACCCAGGGAAGTCATGCGTTTGAATTTCATCTTGGAAAACGCCCATGCCGGGCGTAAGCGTTAAGTTAAAGTATCGCTTCCATGTGCACCATCCGCGCTACTAGAAAAGAAAAGTATTTAATAGTGCTTTGCAGATTATTTGTTTGTCTATAGCACAGCAAGCTCGTTATTTGTTGCGAGTAATCATCATTGTTTCTTGATGTAGTGCCCAATTTTAGGTGTCAGGCAATCAGTCTATATCAGGCATATCAGGCAGAAGCATCACTTTTCTTTGTATGTCTACAGAGTGACAAAATTTACCTAACAATCTCAAGGTAAAATCCTCAGATGTGCCCAAGAAGTCATAGATTTGCAATCTCAGTGTGATTTCAATAGACCTGGGGCCACAACAGACACTGCGCGGTGTTCTTACCGGAGTACCAAGAAGGAACGTTTATGGCATACAAAGTTGAAATGGGCAGAAAATGTAGTATTGCAAAAAGAAACCTGGAAGCTCGCAATAGAGTGTTCTAGTGCAAATGCATTTTCTTGACACGAACTTCAAAAAGGACCCCAAAGCCATTATAGCGCTGCGGGCAATGTGAAAGCATTAGCGTTTAAGTCCCAAACAAATGTACCAGTTTTGCGTGCGTCGACGTAGCTCCCTGTTCGGTCATGAAAGATGCTTGACGTCTTAGAAACCTATCGGGCCACTTCACTGACCATCGTCCTAATTTTTGCGTATTCTTCCTTCTGAATATTATAAAACACAGGCGGGTCACTAACGCGTGCTAGGCCTATATCTAGGGTCTACTTCAGGTAGCTGTAATATTGAAACTTAAGGCATCCCGTATAACAGCTTACGCCATCTCAGTAAGGCTACGGGTGCCGGTGGACGACAATAGGCGTCAAATTGAACGGCTAGGATTACTCTGTGGCCGCTGATAACAACGTTCCAACCTCACGGAAACAAGAGAGCGGAACCGTAATTGCCAAATGTGCAAACTGCTACTTCTGTAATTACCGCGCTCAAAGCACTCATCAAGCCCTCAGCTGATGTCATTACAAACGTGTCATTGCTAAAGCCACTAACGTACTCACTAGGTCTTTTATTACGCACCTACAGCCATCCAGTTAAACCGGCGTTGGAGATGCCTGTCGTCTGGCATTTCGGAGACCCCGGGATTGTCTCCCATCCGGAGCTAAATTTGCGAGATTTTGGCGTCCACTCGACTACTTTTCCTTTTTCTTAACTTGCACCCACGGCCATTTTGTATCTATCTGTGCACAAGGAATGCAAAATTGTTAACGTACAGAGTCTTCGAATCATCACCATCATCAGTAACAACAGCCTATTTATGTCCAGAGCAGGACGAAGGTCTGTCCCATTGACCTCCTTCCCCTTTTGGCGTACGGTTCCCGAGTTCGTCTTGGTAGAACAGCCAAAAGTCGCAACAAGAATAAACATTACCATAAAAAATATTCGATACATTCAGACCGAACAATGGCAGCAAATCCTATAATGAGGTCACAAAATTTGTGCATGCGGGTCAGGTCTGTTTCTCCGTGTAGGTGAGTTATTCCGCTAACGTCAAATAAAAGGTACATAGAGAGCTCTTTTTTACAAGAAAAATTATTTAGCATGTTAAATACACAGGTAAAGCGAAACGTAGTGCGAGAACTGCAGGAAAAAGTTGAAAGCCTAGTTGTGTATAAGCCAGTACGCAAAAAATGATCTGGAAAATAAATTTTTTTTATTTACTGTTTTAATAACGTGGCTCTTTATGTCAGGTTCTGGATGTAGACACTAGAGAAAAGCTTGGGCCCAGTGACTGCGGTGAGATATGCATCAAAGATCCAGGCTGTTTCAAGGGCTACCTTAACGACCCCGGTGCAACGGCGGAAACCTCTGACAACGAGGGTTACATAGAGTCAGGGGAGGTATTTCTGGCTCCGCTAGGCTTTTTTTATATTAAATTTCTGGAATATGTTATGTAATATTAAGTTGTCACAGACATACCCTACTGAAAAGTTCCGTACATACGGAATTATGGGAATACGGAGTTTATACGGAGTGTTACGCCCCCAAGTGTAATGAATGTAGATATTAGTACTACAAACACGGGAATTATATGAGTTCGCACAATGTGAACGTTTGCACTGTTTTCTTGTTTTTATATCCTCACTAATAAGCAAAATCACTCTCCGTATGATTTCCGTATACTCCGTATATACGGAATTCATACGGACAGTGATTTCGCGGTTCTATTGATCATAGACACTTAAAACCGGTATCAAATGTTTCAATAGGCATACACTGTTTCATTTTCATGTGCTTCTGAAAAATATTTCTCGATTTGTGGCGGCTTTGTGTCATGGTAGGAATGTATTCCGCTTTCCCATAATTCCGAATATACGGAAGGTTTCAGGAGGGTCTATTCGTTGTTCGATTGGAAGGAAAGGAGGATTATTTTCCAGATTTCTTCACAATTTCTTCCAGGAATCTGTGCCATGTGTTATTTAATTATATGGTGCAGATATTTAGTTAAGGTTCAAAATCAAGTTCCAGCAAATTTCTAGTAAGGTTCCGGACGAATGAAATGCAGGTTTTGTCGAGCGACCAAAAATGCTATAACTTTGCGCAAATGTTGGGAGTATAGCCCAAGCTTAGTTCCTTCTAAATACAAACTAATTAATCGTAGACATTATTCAGGAGCAAAAATACCACTACTCTTTGTGGTAGTCAGCAAAAACAAAATCGAAAAATGACACGCTGAATTCAACATGCCTAGAGGAAGGATTTTGTATAACTCCATTTGAGTGTCCAAATCAAGAAAAAAGAACATTGAAAAAACATGGTGCGATACGCGCCGATGAATTGTGCTGCGAGGACGAAAGGCAATAGCGGCGATTATGGTTTCAGGGAAGTCATCAATGGCTTCTATATATCAGCGCGTGTTCTGTGGACACTTTGGGTGAAGCACCGCTTTTATTTGACCACTCCTGCATCAACCTGTTCTCACATAAATATTTTGTAGACCTGTGTTAGGATATGGAGAAAGATCGCTTGAATGAGGACTTAGTCTGAGATGTTCCAAACACACAGCCTAGTCAACATCCTGTTTCTAGCATTGCTGTACACAAGTGGCCCGAGATGGCCGTGCACCGGTTCCTCATTCGCAGGTGCCGTTACCAAGTACAAAACTTAACATTACTTACGCAATTAATATTGCCCTCATTTTTGGGAGTAAGGTTAACGACTTAGTTGGGGGCATGAATAAACTGCTGACACCTCTGTGTGAGTAACTGGCCTGAATAATTCGTTAGTTACAGAAGTGTCGCCCGAACTCCAAGCAAGTATCTTCTCGGTATTATGGGTATTCAACGGGGTCAAAACATGCAGAACTGCCGGAGTGTTTTGACATTGAATAAAACCTGCGTAATAATTCTAAACCGTGGTCGCTGCAAATCTTCAGATGTGCATACAGAATTAACAAGGGAAAGCATGCAGGTGTAATATTGCGTATGAGTTTCCTACGGTGACACAGCTCCAGCTTGAACAGTGACAGAGCCGAGATTTATATCGGATGCTGCTAGTATTGTCGCATAAGTCTCTTTTCTGTCATTTAGAATTTTTTATCATTTTGTTGCTTCTTACAAAAAACATGCTATTGCCAAATCAAGGCTGTCCGCATAAACCTTTATAGCTCTAAAACCACCAGCAGCACTACCAACAGTGGAATGCTTTACAGCGCTACCCAATGGCAGAAATGTTGCAGGGGTGTCTTCATTTTTTAGTTGCATTGGGCGGCATGTTCGAAGTATCTGTGCAGGCCACCTATCTCTCTGGTGGTTGCCAGCTGGTCACAGCGGCGATACAAGAGCTATAAGGTATCTTTTACATATTAGCCGTGTACAATTTCTTTGTCTAGGCGACCTTGGCTACTACTCCTCGCATGGCGAGTTGTACGTGTTGGGCCGAATCAAAGACTTCGTCAAGTGCATGAGCTCCCGCTGGCACCTGCGGAGCTTGAGGAGCTGCTCCAAGACCACGTAGACGTCGTAAAAGCTGCCGTGGTTGGCGTACCTCATAGCGCCTACGGAGAGGCACCCAGGGCCTTCATTGTGCTGAAGGCTGATGCCCGACCTAAAACGAATTGCGAAGAGGAGGAAAGTAGCTAGAAATTTTAAAATACATCGAAAGTAAGTCGCTATTTTTACTGCGTTCTTGCAACTGCACAAAGGCGGGTTTGCAACTGCGGTACATTATGTGGGTTTGATGTGAAGTGCACAAGGGAGCCCGTGTAGCCGCCATGGGCTTAACGGAAATCAAATGCCCATAACTGAAAAAGAAAGTAACGAAAATTGTCCTTGTGTCTGCGAGCTTCCCCAAAAAGGCTGTCTACAGCGGATAGTTTTCTGCCGCCCTTGCCACCCATCTTCCTTTCTCTTTACTCTGCAACCACTCATAGGCTTTCCCTTCTTTCGCGATTTGCTCAATGAATGCAATGGCGGATTTCTAACTCAATTCAACGTTGCGGCGCTCGCAGCCAGTGCGGCCCACGTGTTTGCACAGCACAATTTTTCTGTTTTTTTCCGACGCAGTTTTTAAAACGTTTGTGATATGCTGTGGTAACAACATATATAACACAAATCCTTCATAAAAAGCTGTTGTAGTTTTGGCAAGGTACTATGTTTCGCCTCAGATATCCGTAAGTTTTATGTGTGCAGCACAGTGTTTCACATATAAGTCGTATAGGCTCATATACCAGCGAAGAAAATATATAAGGAACTAATTCTAGCGGGGTGCCACGAGTTGAACGAAATGACCAACAGACAGAACAAACTTCTCTCGTCAGATGGTTAATGCGGCTGGAGGACCAAGTTTTTAGCCGGGTGTCTTGTATTTCAATGAAATGACAGACGCACTAAATTTCTCGAGTTCTATAGCGTAAGAAAGATTATTTGATTGTAATAAGGAAAGATTCACTGGTGGATTGTTATGAATGCGTCTCTCTACATGGCCAACGTGCGGCTCATATTAATGCGAAAGCCTTGCTGAAGCTTGAGAAGACCGCAAAGCAGTGTTTCTGGAAGCCCCTTGCACTACACTTCAGTAATGGTTAGCGTTCGAGCCATCTGAGTCGTCGGGGTTGCTCGCTTTGGCAGATGAATTAGCTGTGTGTCGCTCCTCTGGATTTGCCTACACTACTAACCACGTGAACCGACCTTTACGGGAAGTGGTTAGAGAGGGTAGGATAAGTTGCAAGTGGATGCCGCGTTTGGTGTGAGGGCGAGGAATGGTCGGGAACTATTGAGGTTTTTGGGTTCGTTGGATTCAATGTTGTGCGAGAGGGCGCTTAAAAGCGGTTTGCGTAAATGTCATTTGAATGGTATTTTCCAGCGGAAAATTGTCGGTGGCTTATTGTTCGATGAAACGGGTGTGGATGGGCGGTCCACTAGCTGTGCAGTCACTGGTTCAGTACAGGCTTTGAAGCCTGCGATTGAGATTGCAACCTTGAGATTGGAACCTTCGATTTATTGGTGGTGGCACCGAACGCATGAGTTTTCAAGTGTTTATTGTTTTTGCCTCAATTTTAGATGCGGCGCATCTCTTGCTTTAAGGCATGTCGCTCCTGCGTCGTCGGCGTCCGTCCGCACGCCACCTGCGCATGCGCGACTCTCTTCCGTTCGTCTCTCCCACAGCTGTGCTCAACACTCTCACTCCGGCGCAATAGCATAACGACAGCTGGCGCGCTTGGTTGGCGCGCGCTTCGCTGCGTTAACGCTGCGTTAACAGCTGCTCCTGTGCGCATGTGCGCGCATGCGCGACTCTCTCCCACGGTCTCCTCTCCTTCAAGCGCTGCGAATATAAAGCGGGTATTGCTCCGCGATGTAGAGAATCAACCCAATGGAAACGCCACTTGAACCCACAGATGCGCCGCATCACACCAGGGTTCCCTCGCGGGGAGATGGGGGCACTTTTTTTTTTTAAGAAAGAATAATTATGAAGTATTGGGTTATTATTTTCGGGTTGGCCAATCCTAACTTTCGGGCTATTGTATATTCTGGAATGCCGAGAAGTCAGGTGAGCGCTTACGAGGCGGCAATGGTTGTTAGAGCAAGGAAGCCATTAGAGGTTTGATGTTATTGTGTTGTTTTTTCCGAATACTAGAAGTAGTGACGTTTTTTCGCCGGAGCCGGTTCAAGGTAGGGAGAAATAATGAAGTTCTCCAGATAAAAAAATTGTAGAATACTTAAGCACTCCTATGGTTGTAGTAGATGCGAGCGTCAGGTTGGCATTGCAGAAGGCATATGCCGGCCTTGTGTGAGGCGCTGTGCTTAACAGCTGATGTTTGTATAGACAGTTCCGAGCCCTTCGCTGCATACGGCACACCGAATTGATTTGTAAAACCAATGTCGCTTGGAAGATAGCGGTTTCAATTTACGCACGCCATTGAATTGATACCTATAGGGACCCGTGTCCAGTTGCGCAGCTGTGTCCTCTCACTGTCATCACGCTTGTCATCTTTCTCCGTTTGTGAAGTTTTTTTTTCTGGTTGTAAGACGCAGCGGCTCGGGAAAATGGCCCTGCAATGCTTCTCGAGCAGGTTGTTTTTTACGCGACTAAAAACCTTGGAGTAATAATAGTACACCAATAAAAAGTTGCAGAATGCCGCGTGAACCCGGCCGGGGACAAACGCTCCTAAACAGCGTTAAGCATAAGTTTAGAATGTTGTCCAAAAGATTTCATTTCCAGTAATTTGTGTAGCTGGGTAAGAAGCAAAAAAATCGGTGAAGTACATAAAATAAATAATTTACTACTGTGGTAATGCCTCGTCTGTACATGTATTCGCACACTAGAATGCGTCATTGTCTGTACAAACATGCACTAGTTTAGACCTTTTCACAGCCTTTCCGCATTGGCTTGTAGGTGGAGCCTGGAACGCAGTCTCCGTACAAAGAAATCTGAAAAAAAAGGCAGCCACATCTAAAAAGTACTCAGGCAAAATTTTACAGCAAAGCTTTGGCCTCTAAAACATTTTATGTATAATTCAGCACAAAGTGAAATTTTTGATCAACCACTAATATTGGTTATACCAGTCTTCTTTTATGCGTGTTATACTAATTTTTATAATGGATTGTAATAACCGTAGCTCAGACTAATATTTTGGCACCTCCATATTTTTACTTTTTTTTTCTTTTTTTGGACTGACCTCCTTTAGAAGTGTTACACAAATAAATCACTGACAAAAAAAAGTCTCGTTCCTGTAGCCTTTTTTGCTTCAATTCGGCGACAGTATTTGTAATAAGTGCCAGTGTATGAGGCAAAACAGCAAACGGTTTTTTATGCAAGCTTCAATTACTGCAGATCACAAATCAGAAGTAACTACAATTTTCTGCTCCTGTATCTGTTTCCTTGGCAGAAAATGTAATTATTACTGTTTTTAAAACTAATGTTACTGACCAATGTAATCTTTGCGGAGCCATTTTTTGTCTTCATGACACTGGTAAAAACACACGGAGGGCGAAATTGAACACAAAGAAGTACTTGTTTAGAATTGACACTTTTAAGTAGTGGAGAGCTCAAAAATATTGCTCAATGTTTTTACCTTATTTTTACCACATCGAAATTTGTATGGCGCTGGATAATTTAGGCCTAGATAACCACTCCAAAATCCGCCATTGTAACAATGCACTATGCAGTTCTCCAATTCCCGAAGCAAATATAAACGGCGCAACAATACACCCAGGCCGTGGATAATATCATTTATGCGTATCATGTAAGCGGCAGTTCCTTCTTGTTTTTGTAAATTATAAGAGCATCATACAAAGCGTCGAAACCATTTGATTTCTTTCACCGATGTTCACTCTTATATATTACTATTTGTGTCAAAACAAGACCTTTCCGTAAACTCCTTCGGGCTTTCAAAGTTTGATGTTCGGGTAGCACTTGAACGCATGCGCAACGTTTGAGGTTAAACCTGGGAACCCGACGACAAAAGCATGCTGTAAGTTAAGGCTTCTTAAAGTAGGTACTAGGCTTACCGAGTAGTAATAATTTGCTCCTTCGGTGGCTTTACAGAAGTCATCAGTGGAAAAACCTGGTGGTGCCAGGTGCTTTTGTACTTCTAGGAAGTCTTGCACAGGGTTTCGTACGCAAATGCAATTAAAGTATAAGTAGTCATTCATGCCCCTGTATTTTATGTATTGAAAGAGAGACTGTTACAACCGCATGAAAATATTTCCCGCTACTTCCTGTGTTAGCATTTCTATATTCCATGGTGTAGATAAGAGCTGTTCTGTGGAATCGTGTCTTAGATGCAACATTACCTTTGTTAAAGCGTTACTTTACTGATAAGCTTCCATGATATAAAATTAAAGGAGCCAAGAAGAGAAAATACAAGTTGGGTTTATTAGAAAGACGGCTTAGTCCGGATAACAATGATAGCAATATCCTCTCAATCTTCGAACAAAGAACGGAGATATTAAAGAAAACTTGTGATCAATCGCGACCCACTAGCCAATTTCCCGCAACTTTTCTATGACGTCACGGAACCTTGTTTGTGCGATTGGCGGCCGCCTAACTGACCTGTCGCGACGACACATGACTGGACGTCTGTAATGGGGCCTTTAGTTCCACTTGACCGCATCACTGGAATGTTGACGTGCAGTTACGTACTGAAAATTATGTTTTATTGTTGGCCCGTATGACGGCATTCTTGCTCATAAACCGTCACTGTGGGGCAAAATTTGAAAATTTTCAAATACTTCTTGCTTTTTTTCGTTAAAAAATATTTTTTGGTGCTGTAATGGAGCTGAGTTAGATACTGAATCCTAGTTCTTTTAAATTACACTAAGTTGTATTTTCTCTTCATGGCTCCTTTAAATTAGGAGTAGAGGTGCGCCACACGTGTGTCTCAGATCAATTCGCGAAAAAGAGATGTGACCAATATAGGTACATATACATGACCAATATACATGTGACCAATATGCATGAGCATCTGAACGAGGACTGCCTACGGAGGTACTGTTAGTAAATTTGAGGGCAGTGGAATTACAATCGTCTCTATGCATATGCTGGTTTCGCGACGCCGGCCTGTGACACACAGCTGGCGCTTATATGCGGACCGAATGTACCCCACTTAGATCGTGTCCAAAGCAGTTCCACTCTCGTAAATACACTACATTTCCGAACAGAGCGGCTTCTCCGCATAAACTTGTATTTGGAATGCATCCAAGCAAAAAAATCAGCCGCGAACGCTCCGCAAAAGCAACGGCGACAGTAGTGACCGGGCTGGAGACGCCCGCGACTGCTTTCGAAACGGGCCGCGATGGAGATTTCAGCAGCGCCCCTACAGGCAGTCCTCGAGGCGTGTACGGTTGCAGCAAACTATCCACCCATAGACGCCACGGTGGCAGCGGTAGCCGACTGGAGGGGTGAGGTCATAACCTCAGCCACCATACGCTCCGTGAACAGTGCGGAAGCGGAAGAGTGTGCAATAGCAGTCGCTGTCAGCACTCGTCCTTCACGAAAGCCAATAAATATGATATCCGACCAGCAAGAGGCATGCCAAAATTACGCGCAAGGACGTATCTCCCCTACCGCCCATTACATCCTGCAGCGAAACCGACACATTCCCCCAGTCCGTCTGATCTGGGCACCTGGGCATGCGTGTATCCCTAGCAATGAACGCATTCATGCGATTGCCCGAGGCCTCACCCTCCGATCTTCAGCGGAAGACCAACCCAAACAAGACAAGACAGAAAGCATGCCACTCACATACACACATATACTACAACATTACAGACTCTCCCGTTGGACATTTCCTCCGGCACACGCACAACTCACCCGTGAGGAAGCCGCTGCATGGCGCCAGCGGCTAACACACTCAACTAACACAATTCCTAGCCTCTCGCTCCGGAACACATTTTACCCTACATCTACCCAAACAGAAGCCCATCCTGCGGAGGACACTCAAACTTGTATTACTCTACATTGGAATGCCTCAAACCATCTACCCAATCACCTATATCTAGCCCCTCCCCCTCCATACGGGAAGCCGCTCTTTCCATCTCAGCCTTGGACGACCAGCACGTACTGATCAAACGGGCAAGAAAAAAAATTGCAGCAGCAAATGCGGCACTGGACTAAGGGCGCCACACTCTGAGAGCTAAATAATCTGACTTTATAATAAAGTTTCTAGAACTACAACTACTCGCACTGCGGAAATAGTGCTCGCCGTTCTTTTTGCTCTTTACGCTAAACACTTTGGCCGATGTTGATTCCTTACTTCTTAAGTGAACTTCAGTAACTCTTCTTCTGCATTTAACTTACCTCATATGCTCTTGAAGCGTGGCGGTCGCGCACGGATATGCAGTTTCCAGCTCCAGGGAAGCGATTTAGTCATTGAAGCACTCTGTCGACGCGTCGTAAGTCAAAATACGGTTCGCATTAGAGCTAGTGATGAGCGGTATGGGCTTCATAGACCTCACCATTATTAGGCTCTATAAACTACCAATCTAGAGCGGTATGTATTACGGAACAAATGTTGTCAGGACGCAGTACTCTCTTCTGGATCGAGTCCTCTGTGACCCGTTGGCCGGCCGGTTTTGTCTGCGTATTTGGTCGGCGAGCCACTAACGTTGCACTGCGCGGTGTGACAACGCGATGTGCCGGTTCGGAAGTCGGCGTCGGCGTCATGTCGTCGTCCTGTCGGCCTAGTGTAAGCACGCCCTTATGAGAAGCATGGTAATAGACTAAAACAGGTAAATATAGACGAACAGGATAGTGTGTAACCGTGCTGCATTCCTGGAAGTGCTACGGCGACACTCCCACGCTGAACAGACGATCGCTTCTCTGAGCGGAAAGTGCGAGAAAAAAGTCGTCTAATATCAGGGTCTCTGATTCATGACGCACCTGAAAAAATCGGTGATGTACGTGCGTTTAAATGGTGGTGTCCAAAAACACCAACGAAATGGTGGGAAAGCAGTCACAAACTTTGTAACAAAAGTGTGAGCTTTCTACTGCACGTAAAAAAAGTTTTCCATTGCACAGGTGACGTTGAGCACCGAACCGAACTACTGCGCTTCTTAATTTAGAGTACTCAAAAGTCCTTTTAAGACCCCTTCAAAGTATCAAATATTTGTTTGATTGGGTTTTGGCTAGGACGCTGTAATGCCATTGTTAAGTCAGTCGGCTCTCAACCGGTCCACGGCACCCCTTCTGTACGTCGGACCTCGAAGAATTTGGTTAAACTGTAATCCCTACAGATATTTTCTAGCGGCTCTAACAACTTGCGACACCATGTACCGAATGCCAACTTTGTAACCTATTAGCCATGGAAAAGAAAACGCTAACAGCTTTTTTATGAACATATTCAAGGTGATCCTTTATCGCTTCTTCTGAGCATTCAGAGAAACGGTTCCGGCTGCTGCCTTCAACTTCCGGTGCCATGATAGCTCCGTACATTGGGCATCCCGAGTGCCTGTGTTTGCCAGGCCCATCGTGAGGTGCTCCCAATCTGAAATGAAGTGTTTTTTTGGGGGGGTAGGCAGAAAGCAGTCATGCAACTTGACTGCAGTCATGGCATTTCATAAAAAAGCGGGAATTCAATGAGATGCAAAATACATTACATAAAAACTGATGATTCCGCGTTGCTTTAACAAGAACAAATACAATGGGGCCTTAAAAAACATAAAATGTTTATTGATGCAAGCCTTGACAAGATGAGGCCATTATAGAAAAAAAATCGAACAAGTGCCAAAAACGGTGCTCTAGAAGTGTTTGGCTGCTTTTTTTAATACCTGCACCTTCATTTATTTCTGTATTGTTGTGAAGAGCCGGTGGGCGTCTGATCCTATTCGTTATACCAATATTACCGCTGGCACTAAACTCTGTGAGGTGTTTATTGTAGGGTGAAGTTCGGTAAAATGGGGCCTGTAAAAGGAAGTTTGCTTGAGTACTATGCGCCAATGCGATGCTGGAAAAACATTATTCAGTAAATAAAGGGCCCCCGAAATTAAAGTATGAAAGAAAGACATTGCACCTTTCATAAACACGTCTTGAGATCTCTATATTTCCTGAAGGAGCGCTCCACGTAATAACCCTCGAAAGTTATCTTTAGGGTTTCACACAAGCGTAATGTGGGGTAGGCTTTTTTGTTAAAATGTCTCAAACTTAGTCTTCTATGAAAAATATCGAGACCATAGACCATATATTAGCGTTTTTGTATACACCAAATTGTGACACCTTAAACGTTACGAACAGATTGGAAGCTTGCTTTTTTTAGGCCGCATAGGAGTACCTAAGAATTTTAAAATCGGTAGGGTGATCGATCGATGGTTATGTTTAACGCGTCGACGCAACGCAGGCGATGAGGCGCGCCGTAGTGGAGGTCTCCGGATTAATTTTGACCACCTGGGGATCTTTATGTTACGTCGAAATGTTGAGACGCCGGCGTTCTCGCTTTTCGCCTCCATCAGAAAAGCGGCCACCGTGGCCGGGGTCGAACCCGCAACTTCCAGATCAGCAGTACCACGCAATAGCTACTGAGCCGCCGTGGCGGTTTTAAAATCAGTAGGCGGACTACATATGATTCCGTAGAACAGTCGAGCTTCCTATGCTTGGAAATATTATGCAGGGACATAGGCCCTACACTCAAAACATAGGCTGGTGTTACCATTGATAATAACACTTATTAGAATTGTATAACGAGATTTCGTACAAGTATATTCGGACAATACACATAAACCGGTCGGCACTTTGATAGAGTACATAATATTGCAAGCGCACGATTGCGTCCCGCTTGTTGCGACTACGTCGGAACAAGGCGCCACACAGAAATTAATTTTGCAACTAGAAGACGAAGGGTCCACCTACTTACAGGTGGCTGATTTCGTGTGGTGCAATTATACTGCCCAAGTACTTTGCACCCTTATCTTCAACTATGGCAACTTTCAATTCTGCTTTGCATACTGCTCCGTTGTAACCGGAGCCTGTTTTCGAATAGAAAAATTCGCGCCATGAGAACGCCTTTAGAAATGAATGAATGACTTTATTGCAGAGAGGATGCTATAAAGCCCGGTGGTTAGGGAATGGAAAAGAGGATTTCGAAGGACGCCACTAAGTAGTTGCAGTACACCAAAGTAATGTCCAAGCTTCACTGTAGCGATCACTGTAGCTGTCCCCCGAGGTCCCGTTGGAGCAACGCACACATACTGGCCTTCCCCTGAGGGGAGGGGTGTACGGCATAGTTTTTGGTGGTACATTACGGTTGGTGTGGAACGATGGATACGCACCGGAGTCAAGCACCAGGTACCGATTCGCACCGTACACTCCGAACCCAAGCGTTAGGCCTACGGACGGCGCACCCTAGCGTTACTTGATTTATTGATTGTAGGGTTTAACGCAGCGGCACAACGCAGGCCATGAGGTGCGCCGTGGTAAAGGGCTCCTGACTAATTTCGACCACCTGGGGATCTTTACGTGCGCCTAAATCTTCTAAACACGGACGATCTTGCTTTTCGCCTCCATCAGAAAAGCGGCCGCAGCGGCCGGGAGTCAAAAGCGTGTCCTCGTGCTCAGCAGCATACCCGAGAGTTGCTGCACGTATTCTAGAAAAACGGCGCATACATCCAGAGCTGTACATACTCGCAGTGTGGGATTGGCCAACCAAAGAATCCATTACGAGGAAGCTTGGCGTTCAAACACCGCCGTCGTTAGACGAAGGGCTGCATGATTTTTCTCGATCTACGTAATCTGGCAAGAAACTTCGAGCCCTACAAAACAAACTTATTTCATTGCAGTAACACAAGAGAACTCTCATATGAATGTTTTTTATCACCTCTGTTTTCCATTCCCGCGAGTGGCAGTCATCATAACGGTTTTTGGCGCGCCTTACTTTGGTTACAGCTTAGCGTGTCGATGACTGCACATACGAAAAACCCATTTTGCAAAAAAACGTTTTGTATACCCAATTTATTAGTGTTGCACAAATAATATTCTTGCAACTGACGTAATCAAAGTGCGCGCTACATTAAACATGCTAAAGGGCAAGTGAGAAATGTTTCAATTCTGAATAAAGCTTTTAGTATTCATGTTTTTTTTTCATATCAGTGCAGTGCCGTTCACATGACAGCATGGTTTGCATTCCCCCGCAGTTACCTCAGGCAACAAACGTTTCTAAGCAAACTCTAAAAAACAACTTGTATCCTGGACAGCGCCTCCTTTGCTCCTAAAAGTGATTACATGTTTCAGATATTTGGTGTTATCGACTTACTATGTGCACCCGGTAGTACAACGTTTCGAGCTGTGTGGAAACTTCATTTAACTTTTTGTTATGTTTCATTGTCTTGTTTTTTTTTCTTCCAAGTTCTTACAACTGTTGCCGGGGTTCTGTTCCTTCGTCCCCCTTTTTTAGCACATTTAGCCTCTCGACCACTCTCTCTCTCTTTGCAAGTGTGTTAACGTATACTATAGTGTTCAGTAGAAAAACCCTTTATTTTCTAGCCTTACTACAGTGATGGAATACACTGTGCAGAACCGAAAACACTTTAAAACGCCGAGCGGACCGACAGCAACGTGGTGAGTTTGCAAAAAGGCACTGAATAACACGGGTATGTTGTCTGTGGGGACTGGACTCCAACGAAGGCAAGCGGGATGGCACGAGTCCTCGCTGCAGTCCTTTCCATGGCACCGCTGGTGCTCAGGACACGGGAATGCCACACGCTGGCGCTGTATGCCAGCTGCGTGGCCGACTCGCTGTATTCCTGCACCGCGATCACCGCATATACCACGATACTCTTTAGTGTTCGCATCTTGTGCGATGCCGAAATTACCAGTTTTTTAGTACGAGCTACACGTCAAGAATGCCGCCTACGAGTGCTGATCATCTCGTTCGATCGCATTGTAAGTGTCTGTATACGTTGAAGTTTGTTGTATTGAGGCTGTTAGATTTCTGGTCACGTCTGAAAAAAAACCTTCGCTACGAATCTGTAATACCAATCACGCTGCTGCTAGAATGAATCAGTGTAGCCCGCTAACCAAACAAGCGGGAAAAATACATGGTTGCAAACGTCGGGGGTTGTTTGAGGGAATTTTAGTTCCATACATCGTACTGTGGGCAAGCATGAATAGGAGAATCACGCAAGTACGGTAGCCCGTGGGCGAAAAGCGCGCATAAGGAACGCGTAAGATGTGTGTCTTGAACACGTCGCAAAGCGCGAATAAGGGACGAGTGAGACGTGCGTTTTAAACACGTTCTGAAGTTAGGGTAGTTTATATTTATTATGTATTTTTCGGCGTCTTTAAGAGCCCCTAGTCTGGTTGTGAGTGCGCTTTTCTTTTTTTCTTTTTTTTTCTAGCCGGCGACGCTTTTTATTTAAGCGCGAACCAAGTGTCCAGTCAAGCGAAATTGCTAAAAATAAGACAACAAAACCAATTAACCAGTTACCAGTGAAGAAAAAATTACACCATCTTCCCGTGGGGAACCCTGATGAGGATGCGAAGCATCGTGGCGGTTCCGTGTGGTTCCATTGTGTTGCCGTTATGTTGAGTGATCTGGTTTTTACTAGCGCCAGAGGGAATTCACCGTCCGGGTCCACACCGGTGGCAAAGTCACGCAAGTGCTGTTGTGTTACGGTGAGTAGGCGGTGGTTCTCGAGGCGCCGAAACTCGTCCATCATGTTCTTGTCGATGTTGTCTCTATGGTAGAATCGGTAGTCTCCGTCAGCTTTGGTGAGGTAAAGGTTGGTGACATTGGTGCACCGGCTGAGAGCAATGTACACGCCCTCCTCTTCGCAGCTTTGTCTTCTCGTTCTTCTTCTTCTTCGGTGGTTCCCCTACGGGAAGATCACGAGGTGGTTGAACGCGAACCTATCTCGTGATGGATTCTTTGGTTGGCCAATCCCTAAGGGCATCCTGCCACAATCATCATCAGAGGCGCTGCGGACGGGGCTGGTTGAGCTGGAAGGCGCGTGGCGCTTCCCGCCACAGCTTTCCAACGGGAAATTCAGCATCCCCCTCTAAAGTTTTCAGTTCGTCGTTTCCGTTGACGTTCAGCTTCGCGTGACTCCGTTGTATCAGTAGCTTCTTGACGTAGTTTGAATGAGTCAAGGACATCAGGCGCGTTCGTAGCACTTGCTCCTGTCCCGGATTTGTAGCGTAGTGGGAAGAGCACCACGTACCTCCCGTTGCGGCCAGAGAGTTGTGGGATCGAAACCGGGAGCCGCTAACTATTTCTTTTTTATATAGTGTAGTATCGCGGAGCTGTGGGTGTAAGGAGGAGAGTTGCGCATGCGCACTGAGCGTGTGGACGGCGCCGCCATCAACGACGGAGTACCAGGCGAGCCTAAGAAATGCTTCGCATTTTAAAAATGACGCCAGTGAGCCCACTGCATCAAAAAGCCGTGTTAAAAACGCAGAAAGAAGCACGCCTGAACGCAGCCAGGCTAGAACAGCCGTCTAGAAAAAAGTCGTGGATTGATTGTCACTACTGAATGCGGTCGCGCAAGAGCACTTCCGGTGTAGTCCCTAAAACTTCGACTAGTCTGCCATCTGGGCCAATTTTGCATTATAACCATGTGTCGCCGCGGTGATATAAGCGCGCGAAAAACACCAAAGCCATCGATTGTGGCGCCCCCACAGTGCACCGTTCAGCGCACTCCTGCGTTTGCCATTGTGGAATTTTCAAGAATCGAACTGGTGCTCCAATCAATTTTTATTAATAATTCTTTGTAAGCTTACTTGTTGTCGTTTGAATTTTTCTAGCAATTAAAAGTGGAAAACTGGCATCGTCTGCCTGCAATCCGCTTTTAGCTGTCGTCGTCTGCGCTCTGCGGTGAGCATACAATCAGAGATGTAAAAATTACTGTTCACAATTTAAAAATTCCGAAATAATTTTATTCATACCGAAAATTAAAACAGGAAATATTATTGCCAGTAGATGGCATCAAAAAAACTAGTTTTTGAGAAAGAATGCCTCAGTAGCAAAAAGGGTATGTCGATGCTCACATGCACTGAAGACATGGACTCGCATGGCCTACCCACAGTACGTGGCCTAAATATCGGTTATCCTGCCCGTGTCGTATTTTTCGCACAATATCAGCGTCGTTCTTCTTTGATGGGAAAATTTGGTTCAACTTTGAGGGTAGAGATTCAAGATCTCTATATGCCCTCGAAAAAAAATGATACGCTCAGAAAATTTTCGCGGAAAGCCTTGCACTTCAAGCCTAGTGTGGGAATGCAGCTTGGTTCGTTGAAGAAGAGGAATATCGTACTACCGTCACACACTGGAGACATCATTGAACACATAAAGGAACAGATAACTCAGGGACATCTGTGAAGTTGTCGAAAAAAATGGCAGTATCTCACTCCGGGGATGATGGCGAGAGTGCGTACTACGAGTACTCGAAATGACAACCAAGTTTCGCCCCGAGTGACATCCCATTTGCTCCCCGACCGTCATTCGATTTGATCCGGGAGTGGCACCTTGAATATTCCCTAAATGAAACTGCAACTCACGGCTCAAATCGAATTTCGCTTGATTTTCGCTTGATGGTGGTGTGCGCACGGATGGACGCGGACGGACATTGGGAGGTCCTAAGGTACTCCGCACCGTTACAGGCAAGAGAGTAAACCGTTTGACTCTCGGGTACTAACTCATGGCCATAGCCCAATGGGTAAGACGACTGACACTAACTCTGTTTGGTCTACCAGACACAGGCTCGAATCCTGCCGGTGGCGGTCTGATTTTTTGCGGTTGTGGACGCGGACGCGGACGCGGACGGAAATTGTGCGGTTCTAAGGTAGTCTGCTCCTAAAAATCAAGCTCTTAAACAGGTTATAGCCGCCTAGTTTAACATAAAATGTAAAATAAAAGCTCGCACATAAAACGTGAAGCGTAACGGCTGCACACTATCGTACCCGGTGCGTGTTGTCGACGTCTAAATGGGTTACTTCCCTGTATATTCCTTGCTTATCACGCCATGCTTAAAGCCAGCTGCTTCCCTCCTGAAAAAGAAGAGAAGGAGATTAGAAATATCGTAGAACTTGGCCACAGCAAGCTTTTGCTTTTTTCGCGTAAATTTAAATTCTTTAGCTCAGCAATTAGAGAAGTAGGAAGTTTAGTTGGTGCATTTATTTTGTTTTGAAGAAGTAGGAAGTTTATTTGATGCACAGTGAACGGTAGAGGAGCTCATCGTGCATCCGAAACGTGCCATGCGCAATAAAATGCAACTGGAGAGTACTAGTTTAAAATCCCTCGCTACACTTCAAATCTCTGCTGTAGATTCCTTTGTACATCCCGGGCATCCATAAGCGCGTGCGCTCACATGTTGTGACCATGAATAAAAACAAAAGTATGCCGAGGTCTTTTATGCGCATTCAGCCGATTAATGCAACCTTATAATCAATGGACTTGTTGTTTGAAACAGATTGAGTACATACGCAAGACTTGATATAATGATTAGATAACTAGTGATCAAAACTCATTCAGCATAACTTAAACTATTCCTTAGAAATAGCACCCGTTCAACAGAAATTCGGCCTGTTCTACCAAACCTTTTAGTTTCCTTTGAAATGCTCGAAAATATGTTTTAATAGTGTTATAATAGCAATAATAGTAAGGGACAACGTGGGGAACAACACGGGACGAATTCTCCGACGAACGTCTTTTGCAATAACGCGCGTACCTCCACGAAGACCTTTGCACCGCTGTGTCTAGTTATTTCAATAGTATTATTAGCGAATATTCTGTTGATCATCGATTTTGGCCGCTTTGTATGGGTAAATTGGTGGCTTACATAGTTGTGCCCCAGCTAAGTGAAATACGTGCGACATGCGGATTATCTGCAATCGGAATGTAGCGTTAAAACTGGTAGCTGTAAATTTTGCGTTTCATTAATGCCGCAAAAGCTGTTTGTGGAAATCGGCAAAGGAAGCGTATCGCACCGCAACAAGACCTGCGTGCCCTTCTGGCATGTTCTGCTGTAGGAAGAACAGTGATCGCTTCAATTTATAATCTATAAGATAGAAGCATGAGTCTTGAAAAAAGCCAGTTTGTCGTGAGACCAGCATTTGCGCTACGCTTGTAAAGGAACGCGAAGTTATAAGTAAAGTTTCGACTGAATGCCTCTAAAAAGTCTGAAGCAATTGCTCATGTAATGTTGTTTTGGTATAGTCGAGGGCTGGTATAATATACAATGGAACCCCGCTGCGTCCCCGTACTTACGACGACCCGCTTGTTACGATGGATTACTGCAGTCCCGACAAACTCCCCATAGAAACAATGCATTGAAAACCCCGATGATATGACGCTCGGGTGCACGCGGCACGCTTCATACGACGCAACCTTGCTCGGATAAGTCGGCATTTTCTTCATATTTGACACCGCTTCACGGCCTCATCCCGCGCTTTATTCTTAACCCCCGTTTGACGCTACTTGATGTGCCAAGATCAACAGGCAGGCCAGACCCCTTCCTGAACAGACTCAAGCAAGCAGGCGGGTACTCGTGAGCTGGACTTAACCTGCGACGGCCCAACGTTGCAGCAGTACGCCAACGCACCAACCGCGAAAAGTCGTTCAGGTGGCAGGCGGGCCGCCGACGATCGCGAAAACACATAAAACGCAACCCCATGGCGATTACCGAACAACCGCTTTCTCCGCCCGTTTGATCCAAGCTTCTTCCTTCCACATCTTTCTCTCTGCCTATATCTCTGCTTATCAGTGTCTTTCAAAGTCACGTTGTCACTCCGCTCCTTTGTTTGTTCGAGCACCTCAATTCCCGCGCGTCCGCCGCAAGGGTGGAGGCACGGATTCGTTGGCACCACCTTTTTGGGTCACTCCCTGGCCGCCGCAGCGAGTCACTGTAGAAAGACCGCGCTATACTTTTCGCCAAAACATGGTTTACTCGCGAAGATTAGATCATCTTATCTATTTCGCATTGATGGGTCTTGTGGGAAACAAAAAAAGCTATCTGTTGAGCACTTCAACGAAATAGCGACGGCACGGGACCATTCAAAGGGTGTCTCCACCATGTACCGCAGATTCAGTTATTTTTCATCTCCACCTTGTACTATGGTTCGTTTCGCTTGGCCTTGCCAGTTTAACACTCGCCTTTTCCCTTCTGGATTTGCTCGACCACATCGCCCTTACCTCGTGCGCGCACTAGAGCGGGACTGGCGGGCCATAAATAGCGCCGGACGACACGGGTGTGGCTGGCGGGTTAGCTCGGAGGCCACGGAGGGGCGGGGGCCACAACATAGGCGTTGCTTTCTTTAAACTTCGAATTTCAGCTAAAGGTTCACAAATCACACGAGACCCCACTAAATATAGTAGCTTAAATAAGTTCTTAGCCCACCTGTAGCGCGATACCGTTTACACGGCCGGCATTTACCCTAACGCCGGTCGTGCGACACTCCGGTCATGCGACGCTTTCTCGTGGTCCCTTGAAAGTCGTATTACCGGGGTTCTACTCTATATATATTACCATGTGTAGCCTGTCAGCCTAGACAACATTGGGGCAACCGTAACAGGGACGTTTAGTATGTCAAAAATAGCTTACCGTCAGCAAAACAGGTTTCGCAACCCTATTTCAGGGCTCGGCTTAATCCTCCCGTAAATTGAGAGGCCTTGGCCCTGCTTTCGACATACACAGAGAACTGATTACGCCAAGAGAGAGAGAGAGAGAGAGAGAGAGAGAGAGAGAGAGAAAATTAACTTTATTGGGAGAGGCTGGTAATCCTAGGCGTCGGCCAAGAGCCCTTGGGCTCAAGCAGCGTCCTCGGCCAGATGGACGTCCCCGACTTGATCCGCTGAGTCGGAGCTGAGCAACACCGTCTCCCATTGCTCCGCCTGAGCTATTCTGCGCGCGGGTGTAGTCGCCAGCGGGCTGGCCCACAGCATATGTGCCAGATGTGCCCTTTCTTTACATTTGTGGCATTTGTCGGAATGTTGCCCTGGGTAACATTCCTGGGTAACATTGTGGGTAACGTGAGGAGATGCAGCGATGGCGTAGAGGTACAGCATCCGCCTCGCGTGCAGAAGGACCGTGGCTCGAATCCCGGTGCCGGACAATTCCCACCGGATTTAAAAAAAAATCCGCGTATTGATGGAATTGCACAAAGGGGCTTGGGGTGCGGCCTGACCCCGGCGACCATTGCCGGCAATGCACTCCCTAACCAGAGCAGGATTGTCCACTCCTATGTAGTAACGGCCACAACCTCCCATAAATAACGCCGACTAACCCACGGCCCTCAGTCCCCAGCGGCTGCGAAGCAACTGACCACGGCGGCGGTCAGACCTGTGACGCAGCAGAGGGTGCTAAGAATCCCTGGATCCAGACAGGCCGCCAATGGAAACTGAACCTGGCAACATTAACGCGCGAACCTTATCTAGCGAAGCGAGTCTCGAGGTGGTGTTCGAGGAATTAGAGGGCATTAAATGGGATGCAATAGGGCTTAGCGAGGCTAGGAGAGCAGGCGAAGCCCTTACGGTGCTGAAAAATGGACACGTCATATGTTAGTGGGGCCTCGAGGACAGAATAGAACTGGGAGTGGGATTTCTAGTCAATAAAAGCATAGCTGGCAACAAGAAGAATACCATAGCATTAACGAAAAGGCAGCAGGTCTTGTAATTAGGCTCAATAAGAGGTACAAGCTCAAGGTGGTGCAGGGCTACGCATCCACATCCAGCCTCGACGACCAAGTAGTGGAACGCCTCTATGAAGATGTGGAATCGGCAATGGCTAAAGTAAAAACACAGTATACTGTAGTTATGCGGGACTTCAATGCTAAAGTAGGCAAGAATCAGGCTGGAGACAAGGCAGTTGGGAACTATGGTCTGAGCTGTAAAAATAGCAGGAGGACCTACTAGTTGAGCTTGCAGAACAGAATAACCTACGCATAATGAATACCTTCCTCTGTAAACGAGAGAGTCGGAAGTGTACCTGGAGGAGCCCGAATGAGGAGCATAAAAATGAAATAGACTTCATATTATGCGATAACCCTGGCGTCGTGCAGGATGTCGAAGTACTCGGAAGGGTAAGGTGCAGTGACCACCGTATGGTAAGATCTCGAATTAGGCTAGATCTGAGGAGGGACCGCAAGAAGCTAGTACGAAAGACGCCGATAAATGAGCTAACAGTGAGACGTAAAGTAGACGAATTCAGGATAGCGCTGCAGAACCGATATGCAGCTCTTAACGAGGAAGCTGAGCTTACGACACAGGAAGCCAGCGACAACCTTACACGTATTATTACGGAGTGTGCAGTAGAAGTCGGGGCACTATGGCTAGACAGGATACTGGCAAACTCTCACCGGAGACGAAAGATATAATTAGGAAACGGCAAACCTTGACAATCTCTACCGCAGCTGACAGAATAAAACTAGCGGAGCTGTCGAAGCTGATCAATAGGCGTAAGACAGCTGACATACGGAAGAATAATATGGAGAGGATCGAATACGCTGTAAAGAACGGAGGTAGCCTGAAAGCTGTGAAGAGACGTCTTGGCGTGGGGAAAAACCAGATGTATGCACTTAAAGGTAAGCAAGGCAATGTCATCACAAATACGGATAAAATAGTCACAGTGGCCGAGGAGCTCTACAGGGCCGAGGTACAATAGCCGGGACATCCAGGATAATACCGAACGAGAAAGTAGCTCAGAGGAGATAGACATCCCACCAGTAACGGCCGAAGAAGTAAGGAAGGCTTTGAAAGAAATGAAAGGGGGCAAAGCACCTGGTGAGGATCAGATAGCAGCAGACCTCTTGAAGGATGGCGGAGAAATTGTACTTGAAAAACTGGCAAACCTGTATACGCAATGCCTAATGACCGCAATGGTACTGGAATCTTGGAAGAACGCGAACATCATCCTAATCCATAAGAAAAGCGACATGAAGCACTTGAAAAATTACAGGCCGATCAGCTTACTGCCAGTCGTCTACAAGGTACTTACCAAGGTAATCACTAACAGAATTTCTGTAAGCTTAGATTTCAGTCAACCTAAAGAACAAGCAGGGCTCCCTAAAGGTTAATAAATAATGGACCATATTCACACGATCAATCAGGTGATAGAGAATTGCGCTGAGTATACTGAACCCCTATATATAGCCTTCATAGATTATGAGAAAGCATTTGACTCGTTTGAAACCCTAGCAGTTATTCAGGCATTACGGAACCAGGAGGTAGATGAGCATTATGTAATACTAGTGGATATCTACAATGGGTCCACAGCTACCATCGTCCTCCATAAGGACAGCAGTAAAATACCTATAAGAAAGGGTGTCAGACAAGGAGACACAATATCTACAATGTTATTCACAGCATGTTTACAAGAATTATTCAGATGGTTGGATTGTTAACAGGTGGGAGTAAGGGTTAATGGAGAATACCTCAGTAACCTCATATTTGCTGCTGATATTGCCTTGCTAAGTAACTCGGGGGACAAATTGCAAAGCATGCTTTCCGCACTGGACGAACAGAGTAAAACCGTGGGCCTGAAAATTAATATGCAGAAAACTAAACTAATGATCAATAACCTCGGGACAGCACAGCGGTTTGAAATAGGTGGCGAGGCAGTGGAAGTGGTAACCCAATATATCCACTTAGGCCAAGTTGTGACCCCAGATCCCAACCATGGGCAGATATAATTAGAAGGATCAGAATGGGGTGGGGTGCATATGGCAGGCATTCACAGATAATGAATTGCAGCCTACCATTGCCGCTGAAGAAGAAAGTGTATGACAGCTGCATCATACCGGTACTCACCTACGGGGCAGAAACTTGGAGGCCCACTAAGAGGGTTCAACTTAAATTGAGAACGACTCAGCGGGCAATGGAGCGTAAAATGATAGGTGTAACATTAAGGGACAAGAAGAGAGTGGAGTGGGTCAGGGAACAAACACGTGTTAAGGACATATTAGTAGAGATTAAAGGGGCCCTGAAAGGCATTTTGAGCACACTAAATGAAGTAGCGCAATCGTTAGATTGGGTCGTCAAGGTCATCTGGGCCAAGTATTACTCTTTTACGCGCAGCGGAAAGCTCACACTTTTGTTGCAAAGTTTGTCGCTTTTTTCTCACCCTTTCCTTCGTGTTTTTGGACGCCGCCATCTTCACATGTCTACATCATCGATTCCCCGATGTTCGTCATGAGCTAGACATCCTGCTATTGCGCGGCTTTTTCACGCACTTCCGGCAAAGAGATGAGTCGTCTGCTCAGCGTCGACTTGCCGGCTGATCTGCCAGCGTAGTGCCGGAGTGCTTGGACATTTTACAACAAACGAAACAAGTGTAAACAAACGCTTAACCGTTCGTATTGAATGCAACACGGCCATAACACGACATAGATATTCTCTTACCGGAGTACGTCCCATAAAGAAAGCGTTCAAGCCCCGTGGCACTTCTTTCGTGCAATCGCAGAGAACGCCCTGAGCCAAATGCCCAGGTTTGACGGATACATTTTTTCCACTTCAAAACAATCCAGAGATGCGTTTCGAACGAACACAACGTCACAACATGCGTTGCAAGTCTGAACCGCGATTGACAGACGATGGGCTGCCTCCTCCTGCCCCTCGTAAATTCGGCACTCACCGCGCGCGGTTTGCGGGGACGAACAGCAAGTCACTTAACTCTGGCGCGCAAGCCGAGATGGCTTTTAGACACGCACACTGCACATACCCCATGCGAGGTTGAGTCGTACGTCGCTCGAGAAAGATAATCCAGGCCATGGGAAGCACTATCCACCCGCAGAAGCACAACGTCGCATTTCATCGCGAAACAAAGGCGTCCACAACACACACACCATCGCCTCCTGTAATGCCAAACGCATCTCGCACTTCCAAATGAGAGTGAGTAGTATGCCTGCAGTGCCCATATGCCGCGAGGTGGGGCCCCAAGCTGAACCGGGATCACGCAACCGTAACTGACCTCTGGGGTGGTTTGTGCCTTGTTGCCAAGGCAACCGATGTTTGAGATCGTCAAAGAAAGGCGCTCGCTCCAGCGCTAGAAAGCTCAGAGCCGCGCCGGAGCATGTTTAGCCAACGTTGCCGCTCTCCACCACGCGTCGCCCCAAGCTGAACTGGTCACATGATTGAAGCGTTTTGTGCACGGGTTCTGTATCGGCTTAAAATGCCTTTTTCACATGGCGCCGGCAGGAATTACCACCACCGCAAAATAAGACCCGGCACCAGCGGGGCCACATCTGAAACGGCGCTTTTTGGATAAACAGTGCGCGGTGCATGAAAGGGACCGAGCGCAAGATCCTCCCCAGCGGCTGCGAGTTCGCCGCCGATTAAAAGTCACGTGCTGCACTGCAGCAACGCACACCGCGAAAGGGCAAGGCCAGGCCACCGCACACATGCGGCCAGATTTTTCGTTCGCTTATCTATCCTTGAGCGGAGTGCGGAATTCATGGTGTCAACAAAACTTGCCCGTAGCAGACGGCAGTCGGAGGAGCGTAATGCGGAAGTACGTCACCGCTGACTAGCGCAGCATCATGGGAGGCAGTGCTCGCGCGCCGTCAACAGTTGAAAAGAGGAGGAAACGCGGCACGACGAGAATGCGCGGTTTTTGATTTACGATTTCTCAGCTAATACTCATCGCTTTAACAAAATTCTTGCGGGAGGAGATTGCTAATACATTATCTTATTTGGTTACATGTAGATCCATGCATCGGCGGAAGGTATTTCAGGACCCCTTTAAGAAGACGAAATGGACGTGGGCAGGGCATGTAATGCGGAGGCAAGATAACCGCTCGTCATTAAGGGTAACAGAGTGCATCCCTAGAGAAGGCAAGCGTTGCAGGGGGCGGCAGAAAGTTAGATGGGCAGATGAGATTAAGAAGTTTGCGGGGATAAATTGGTGACAGTTGGCATAGGACCGAGGCAATTGGAGAATAATGGGAGAGGCCTTTGCCCTGCAGTGGGCGTAGATAGGCTGATGATGATGATGCCCTGGGTAGCAGCAGCTATACATAACTCGGGTTCGGATACGAATTCGTCTGAAGTAGTCGCCATACGACAGATTGCCTCTTATTGAGTGACGGATAAGCGGGGGAGGGGGAAAGAACCCGTTCCAGACGGTAGTGATTTGTTATGTCCATACTGTACACGAGCCGATCTCTGCCCGATCATGGGAGCGAATGGGGAATGTGGTACTAGGGTCGATATCTGCTCTGTCGCTGAACCCTCCAGCAGTATCGTGTGCACACTCTTTCCTGGCCAGGCCGGTGTGGGCAGGTGCCCATATTCGCTAGATTTTGCCGGTCCGCTCATTGCGACGAAAGCCAAATTTAAGGATTTCAGACGCTTCTGGGGAGAGGACAGAGCCTTGTGGCGTTCCCCTATTCCCTAGATTTATCGCATCCGATTCGATTCCACTACAGCGAGGGTAGCTTTGCGGTCTGAAAGGAAGTAGCTGATGTAGTCGTAAACTCTTTTCCCGACGCCGAGTTTGCTCAGGTTCTTGAGGATAGCTGAGTGTTTGACGTTGTGAGGTCAAGAACCAAAATGGCACTAGCGACAAGCGGGAAGCAGTCTACCCCTTCGATGACGTCGTATTTGATGCGCAGAGAGTTTCGGTCGAAAGCCGATCATTGTGTGGAGAAAGAGACCGTTGTCCTCGATGAAGCTGTTAAGCCTTACTTGCTCCTATCAGTTCGCTACACGAGATGTGAGAAAAATATGTCTGAGATTTTCGAGCTGCAGTTTTTTTCCCGGCTTCGGGTTCATAATCACCTTCGCCGAGTTTTCCACATGTCGGGTATCTGGGCCCGCTCCCAGCACACGTTTATGTAGCGGGTGAGGGCTACAGGTTCATTGTCCGGATTTCGGAGCATTTTATTCGTGATGCTATCTGGACCTGGCGACGAGCGAGTTTGTAGGGTCAAGATGGCCCTCAGTCTTCGCTTACCGTGATGGGTCGATCAAGGAGGTCATTTTCCTGTCCCGTGTAGCGAGGTAGGGCCTCACGTGTGTAGTCTCCGAAGTATCTAATTTTAATTGTCTTGATTAGCTCTGTGCCGGAACCCTTAAAATTGTGTAGAGGTATGTTGAGGTTGTTTCTCTGTGTGGTTTTACTGTTGTCCGGGTAGATGAGACAGCGTAGGATATTTCACGCCTTTGACAGCCCAAATACATGTCCCATTCGATCACAGGGGCTGTGCTAATTTTTACGTGTTATTTGATTTGTGTAATCTTCAATGTCGCGATTGAGAGTAGTTAGGCGCCACCTGAGGTTGCGATATTGCTTTTGTTCCCGAAGGCTCTGGTGCAAACTGTGCTTGGCCTCCCGCATGTGAAGGAGCTTTGCATCGGCTTGATAAAGGCATGCCTCTGCTGGTATTCCTTTAGTAGCCTGCTTAGCATCCCTGCAGAGTTGTTCTGTCCATTCCCGAATGTCAGATATCTCTTCAATTGAAGGGTTTCTCGCAACATCAGATGAGGTACGTTCGGCGGCCCGTATTTTGCGGAAGGCGTCCCAATCAAAAACCTCCACCTTATTGATTGCGCCAATAAATTAATTTTTATGAAGTGGCTAGGCTTCACTGACGCGTTCCCACGGATTTAGGCACCACAATAACGAGTTTACGCTAAGCGAACTGCAGTCGACTCCTGTTAATACGAAGTGGTCGGGGACCGCAAAGCACTTCGAAGTAACCTAACGTCCAAATAAATAAACAGCTCAAGAAGAGCGTGGTGATTAGTGCGCAACAGGTCCCTTTTCTCGATTCCCTTTTGAATCTATGGCTTTGGCGCCAAGACGAGCGCACGGCACGTATTGTCTTAATAGTTGACATTCGGGGTCAAATACAAGGCTGAAGCGCCGACCACACAAACTGCTCACATGGCATAGTGCGCAACAGAGAACGTCACGGACCTCAAAAGAGGCAGATGCTTGGGTTGGGCGAATCTCAACTGTCCTGCCATTTAATCAACTGTACGATGCCTCGCATGAGACGTCGGCAATGTGAGTGGAGAAACTGGCGCTGCTTTGCCGATGGAAACTTTTGAGTTTTGCAGGAGCGAACTTTTAATTATTCTAATTCACCAATATAACGAGTTTTAGATTGGAATTTGTGAGAATTTTTCATTCAATTGGATATAAAATTGCCGGACTAGCACGTCACTTCCAATGAATCAAAAAGTTCAGTTAGGGAACTTCCAATTATCGAGGATCAACCGGATAATCGGAGTTAGGTCTCAGTGAAGACGTGGCACTTGTGTCAGAGCTAGTTCTAAATAAACACGTGGCATTTGTGTGAGCTGTAACAAAACAAAGCGCAAGAATGGGACAAAGGCCAGGAAAAGACTATTTGCTAAGACAGCCCAAAGATGAAGTAAGGAAGGCAAGTATTGATGAATATTGATGTATTGACTCTCCCCTCCACTTTCTTGCACGTGTATATCAAGGTAATTATTTTTGTGTGCTTGGAGGTGGTATCCCGCGCCACTCCGAAATCGGAGGGGAGCAGAGCCCCGCGGTTAGCGGAGTGGTCACCGCACCAGACGCGTATTCTGGAGATCGTCGGTTAGGATCCCACCCGGCGGGCAGGCCTTTCTTCAATTTCTATCTATGTTTCAAAGAATATATTATTCAAAAGGAATAAAAAGACCCACTACATCTTCCCCGTTGCTTCCCTTGGCGTTCTTCAGTGACTACCCATATTTCTGTCTTCATTGGACGAGTGCCCCATTTCCAATTCTGATTCGCTACATGCATAGCGAGGTTCTCTTTTCTGGCAGTCTTGATGCCATAGGCAGCTTAAGAGGGTTCAACCAGTTTCCAAGAGTGTGGCTGAAAACTTAGAGAACAAGTGGGTTCGAGAATCAAGCGTTCTAAATAGTACAGGGGGAAAATTTATTTACGGGGCCTTAGTGATAATAGATACCCAGGGTCGTAGACCTTTCTGCTTGCTTAGGATGTTGCATTCTGGAGAAACGGCAATCAAGCATGTAAAACAATACAACAGCCTCAAGTGAAGCTGTATTCAATACTTACATAGAAGTGTAATTGGACGCTACCAGCAGGGACTGCCTGCTGCGTTGCTACTGCGACAAACACGTTTATTTGATGCATGTACTTTAGTCATCACGCAAGAGTTGCAAGCTTAGCTGGAAGTTTGCATGCATGTACTTGAGGTTTCGTGTCCGTCAAGAGCTGACTCAAGGAAAAAAATGGCGCACTGAGTCACATATAACACTACTGTCCAGTCGCTAAGGCTGCAGCTACGCTTACAGCTGCGTTCTTTGCGAGGTGCCCTCAACGTATATTTAAAAAAGAGGTGACGCAGTGGTGGTAGAGTCAAAGAAACGCTCGGAACGTTTTGTTTTTCTTTCGGGAAGTCGAGCTTGGGAGACACCGAGCATTCACGCATGCGAGTATTAAAATAATAAATAAATAAGTATTCATCTTAATTTTATGCCCCGCAGACCTAGGTACACTTGTGAATATACTATCTTTTGTGTATTCTATACAAGCCACACAAATTTCCTGAAAAGGTCTCTACTTTTAAGCACCGTTCTAAGTGTTCTTCTGCTGATTTTTTTCTTTACAAAATCCGGATCGTTGCCCTTCTCACCATCCTTGGCACTGCATTAAAATGCACCGAAAATCCTCACGTCACCGAAAAGATGTTTAGAAACAATTTCACCAAATGAAGCACAGGCACATGTACATTGTATCCTCAACCGCACCTACACCTACATTTTGCAGATGCTGAGTCTGTGAAAAATTTCCTATGAAACTATGGCAACCATACTCAGCACTCTAAGAAATGACTGAGCTAGTAATATGCGGAGGCTCAGTCACCAAGTAAGGTTATTTAAAGGACTATGTAATTAAAGTGAGAACGACAAATCACCGCTCACGTTAGGTTTCTAAAGCGTGCATTAATTTAGCGGTTAACCCGGACATATGAGTTATGAATACGATGATGCTATTTTTCCCCTCTGCCGTGCGCTGTCGTGTCTGTAAAGCTGGGATCTACAACCAACACGTAAAATTGTGCGTAATCATCTTGCTATTATCTTGTCACTGGTTGCATTGCAGTGTGGTAGGGTTATCTTTCAAAGAACTCGTTTAGGGCTTGATAATTAATTGTTGGAGGTACAAACACGACAAAAATATGCTCAGGAAAAGAGTTTAGGCAGACAGCGCACGCGTTAACGGAAACAGAGGCGGCAAATACGAAGGCTCAATATTTATCTGTCACCGTATCCTAAGACAACAATTGTTGTGATGGCTTTGGCGTAAGCGTATCATCTCAGTTGCAGAAGAGGGGGTCAACGTATTGCTTTGGGGTAACTGTATATATCTGATGAACCATTATACAAGACTGACGTGGCGAAAAGTTATTGCAGCTGTTGCTTAGGGACTACATATGGATCTCTTGTGCGCAAGCGAAACACGCTAACAGTTAAATATTTTGTTGAGTCGTTACGCCAACAACTCGGCATGTGCCCCCTGAATATTGAAACATGCCGGTGCAGTGGTTGTACTGTGAACATTACATGAAACCATGTTTACAAAGGGGCGTATATACTATAAAACAACCGTGCCATTTGCAGCTTTGGAACAATTTTAATGAAAGCGAACACACGAAGATAAGATAGAGTTTTGCTTACCCCGTGAGAAGAATAATAACTTCTGCATTGTTCAGTAATGGGTTCTTTAGGGTATACTCGCCAAACCTTCCGAGAGATGGGTGAATATCCAGATAATCACCTTTCAGCACAAGAGCGTCGCTTTTATGTCCTTGCCCTTCACGTGTGCAGTATTTTTGGAAGGAAAACGTAATTTAAAACCTTTCAAATCAGCCAGTATACCACCACAAATAGATGTGGGAAAAGATCATATACGGGTTATGTTAACACGCAGGAGCTTCTTGTCATCGCAAAAGACACCAAACGCCCGCCTTCACATGCACCAAACTAAAATCTGCGCTGAGCCCTTTCATTACTTCTTGGACTTAACGTATACAAAATTTTTGAATTCGAACAAGTAGTCTGATATAAATTTGCTATGTGTCGACTGCGCTTCTGGGTGCCTGATCACATAATTACAACATTGGTCCTCTAATCGCACCGCATCGCCGTGCATCCCGTGACTGGAGCGCATTTTACTCCACGAGACAGAACAATTATAGGCCATATTAAAACCAAAAAACATAAAAATGAAGGGGGCGCTATAAAAGCACCTGGTTGCTTCTACTTTGGTCAGTAAAAATCTGTATATATATATTTATATATATATATATATAACATAACAATATTTATTCTAACGTTTCGACCAGCCCCCGGTCGAAACGTTAGAATAAATGTTATGTTTTTCAATGTGACTTCTCTAACGTAAAGTTAACTTATAGCCAGGACCCTTTTCTCGTAACTATATATATATATATATATATATATATGTATACATATATATAAGACAGAAATAAGAATTGGCAGTCAAGAAAACCTCGGAAAGCAAAGGGGAGGATGTAGTTGGTCAAGATAGAGAATTTGGAAAATAACAAAGTGGAGAAAAAATGCCCGCCAGGTGGGATCCGAACCCACGACCTCCAGAATACCGGTCTGGTGCAATAACCACTACTCTACCGGCGGGGCTACTTTAGCCTCCACTTTCTGGTGTATTTATGTTCACGTGTTTTTTTGTTTACTGCACTTGGGGGTGGTACCCAGCGCCACTGGGACTACTCGGGGTGAAGGGGACCTTCTTTTTAACCCCCGGGCCGTGACTCGAGCGTCTACGACATGTCGAGAGTGGTCGACCAGCGTTGAACCCTCTTAAGCCCCCTATGGCACCAAGACTGCCAGAACAGAGGCCCTCGCTCGCATGTAGCGAATCAGAATAGGAAATGAGGGGCTCGTTGAAATAAGACCTATTCTGATTCGCTACATGCATAGCGAGGGCCTGTGTTCTGGCAGTCTTGGTGCCATAGTGAGCTTAAGAGGGTTCAACGCTGGTCGACCACTCTCGACATGTCGTAGACGCTCGAGTCACGGCCCGGGGGTTAAAAAGAATGTCCCCTTCACCCCGAGTAGTCCGACTGGCGCCTGCTACCACCCCCAAGCGCAGGAAACAAAAAAGACCTGTACATAAATACCCCAGAAAGTGTAGGCTAAAGTAACTCCGCCGGTAGCGTAGTGGTTATCGCTCCCGACCGGTATTCTGGAGGTCGTGGGTTCGGATCCCACCTGGCGGGCATTTTTTCTCCACTTTCTTATTTTCCAAATTCTTTATCTTCACCTACATCCTCCCCTTTGCTTTCCGAGGTTTTCTTGACTGCCAATTCTTATTTCTGTCTTATTTCAACGAGCTTCTAATTTCCTATTCTGATTCGCTATATATATATATATATATATATATATATATATATATATATAGATATATGTACACGAGAGAGTAGACACACGTACGAACACGATGATTGCACTGCCGTTTGGACCGGACGGTAATTGAGCACGAAATGATAAAGGCTGACGAATAGTCTTGCCACTTTGCAGATACAAATCAACACACACGCACAAAAAAAAGAGAAGTAGAGCACACGTGGTGTTTGTACACGTGTGAATTAATATGACGTTTAGAAATACAGAACTTGTACAAAATATCGGATCGGGTCAAGGGAAATCAACACCTGCCCTTTTGAAACAGAAAGATAACGTTCGGGGATTACAGCTTAGCACTTTATACGCAAACACTTCAGGAGCGGTATATAAATATATATATATATATTGTAGTGCAAAAGTTTCTCCCATTTAGAGTCTGCTATTAGATATTGCAAAGGACGCTCTATGCCACGTGTGGGTATGCACTGATACGGTGGCCATGGGCAATAATGGGTATGTACTGTATGGGGGCTGTGAAGACGACGAGGAGATATCACCGGCCTTGTGGAGAATGCACCACGATCTCTGATAGCTCACTGCCTTGTGATCACCGCTCCGGCTAGTCCTCTCAGTGCCTACCTGAATAGCGTCACCTGGAACGCTGCCGTTCCCTGCCTATAAACGCCTCTGCAATTGGTGGAGCGTGCCTGTTCCCGTCCACACCGCAGCCTGGAGCTACGAAGCAGAAGTCTCCGTCGCGTCCTGTCCACTGACGACCCTCCGGAAATGACGCCTCCCTCGCAAACCCCATCGTCTGTGCGGGTGCATTCCGCGAGCGTCACCCACGCATGTTCAATGGCGATTACGACCAGGACGTCGAGGATTGGCTGTCATCGTATGAAAGGGTGAGCGCACATAACAGATGGGATGACAAGATGAAGCTGAACAATGTCCCATTCTCCCTCAAGCGACTCGCTGAGACGTGGTACCTGAACCACGGAGCCGACTTGCAGTCTTGGTCAGCTTTTAAGACCGATTTTCTGAAAGTATTTGGCCGCCCAGCCGTGCGGAAGCTTCGCGACGAACAACTTTTCAGAGAGCGGGCGCAGAACGCAGGCGAAACATTCGCGAGTTATATAGAAGACGTTATCGGCCTGTGCAAGCGGGCAGACCCTTGTATGAGCGAGGCTGATAAAATCAAGCATCTCCTTAAGGGGATAGATGACGACGCCTTTCAGATGTTGCTGAGCAGGGATCCTCAGTCGAGGACGTCATCAACTGGTGCCAGAGCTTCGACGAGCTCCGCAAGCCGCCGCTTCACATGCGGCGCTCAGCGTCAAAGCCGGGAGAGACCCTTTCGGGATTGGTCGTCGGCAGCGAGGAGTCTTCCCTGATGCTCCGCATTCAATATTTTATTCGCCAAAATTCGCGCGTCAACTATCTCTTCTTCCGTGTGCGCCCGCTGCGGTATCAGCGCCCCCATTGTCTTCAACACTTCAGCAAGCGATACGGGAACAAGTCGCCGAAGCTCTCCCTTCGGCCTGCCCATCGGGGCCTGTGGCTGCTCCCACATCGCCGTCGCTAACCTACACAGCAGCATTGCTACGACCTCACCAGCAGGCACCGCTTTGCGCCCCATGATCGCCGCAGCTTCCGTCAATGTCACCGCCCCGACCAGCACCTCATGCGTCAAACGTGTGGCGAACGCCTCGTAACCGCCCCCTTTGCTTCGTGTGTCTTGTCGCCGGCCACGTCACCCGTTACTGTGGCCGCCATGCCATCTCATACGATCAGTCGTTTCAGTCGCTGTCCTACGTCGTGTATGAGCCACCACTTCGTCAGCAGTCCACTTTGCCGCTGTCGAACTCGCCTCCTGCAGCCCGACCGACATTCAACAGCCGCAGGTCGTCCTCGCCCCGTCGCCGATCTATCTCGCCCATACGTCCCCGCATTGAGCCAACACAGGAGGAAAACTAGTCGCCGCAGTTCCTGAGGCAAGAGATGCGTCCACGTCAAAAACCTTAAGTCCTCGATTGTCACACCCATAATGTCAGTAATGTTACTGTTGAAGGACCCGCCATAATCGCCCTTGTCGATACCGGAGCTGCCGTGTCAGTAATCAGCGAAAAGGTATGCCGCACATTACGCAAAGTGACCACACCAGTGTCCGACCTCACACTCCGCACGGCCACCGCACAACACATAAGGCCTGTTGCTGCGTGCACAGCACGGGTCACCATTGAACACATCACTTACCCCATTGAATTTATCGTGCTCACTTCGTGCTCCCACGACGTCATTCTTGGTTGGGATTTTCTGTCGACCCACCACGCTGTCATCGATTGCGGCCGTGCTCAGCTGGAGTTATTTTCCGTTCAAGACGCCTCATCGGACGAGCCCCCTGCCTCTTTTCGCCTCGTTATCGCCGAAGACACCGACGTTCCTCCTAGCTCTGCCGTACTTGTACCCGTTCTGTGCGACTCAGTTCCCGACACCACAGTGCTGATCAGCCCTTCCGAGCTGTTTTGCCGCCGACAATGCTTCCCGCTTCCGTTCGCAGTTTTAGAAATGCAGCACGAGTTAAGCTCCATGTTTATTTGCAACCCCTATTCCTCCCCAACTACACTGTTTCGTGGTGAGTGCCTACGTCGTGTAGAAGAGATTGACGCCCTCCTCGTCACCGACGTTCCCAATAACTCATCGGACGTTTCACTTGCTCTCCTCGACCCCTCCGCTCCAACCCCGTAAACCTCAGTTTTCCTTCGCTCAACCGATAAGAGTTTTACTGCGGCTGAACGAAACCGACTTCTCGCCATGCTTCAAGAGTACCTCTCGTCTTTCGACTGCCAGACATCCTCCTTGGGCCGCTCATATACGGTTACTCACCCCATTCACACAGGAACTCACCCGCCATTACGACAACGGCCGTATCGTGTGTCAGCCAAAGAACGTGGCGTTATTGACAGTCACGTGGGACATGCTTCAACGTGGCGTCATACAGCCTTCCAACAGCCCGTGGGCGTCACCAGTTGTTCTCGTCACAAAGACGAACGTATCCATACGTTTCTGTGTTCATTATCGCCGACTCAACAAAATAACACGCAAGAATGTCTACGCTCTCCCCAGAATCGACGATGCCATCGACACTTTGCAAGGAGCCGAGTTCTTTTCTTCTCTTGATTTAAGGTCTGGCTACTGGCAGGTTCCTATGGCGGATGCTGTTCGTGCGAAAACGGCCTTTGTAACACCAAATGGCTTGTACGAGTTCACCGTCATGCCTTTTGGCCTTTGCAACGCACCTGCAACGTTTGAACGCATGATGGGCAATATTTTGCGCGGCCTAAAGTGGAAAACCTGCCTCTGTTACCTTGATAATATTGTCGTCTTCCGATTTCGACACGCATATTACCCGCCTTCGACAAGTCACGAAATGCCTCACTGATGCAGGACTTCAGCTTAACCTCAAGAAGTGCCGCTTTGCTGCCCGCCAACTTACAATTTTGGGTCATGTTGTGTCCAAAGATGGCGTCAGTCCTGATCGTGACAAACTTCGTGCGGTCGCCGAGTTTCCTAAGCCCACCACCCCCAGGCAGCTCCGAAGCTTTATCGGCCTCTGCTCGTACTTCCTACGATTCGTCAGGAACATTGTGTCGATAACGGCCTCTTTAACGAAGATTCGGAACGGGTCCGACGACATCACTCATTGGTATCCTGAGTGTGACGAGGCTTTTAAAAAGCTCTGTTCTGTGCTTACGTGTCCACCGATCCTTCGCCATTTCGACCCGTCGGTCCCTACTGAGCTTCATACTGACGCCAGCGGTGTTGGCCTGGGCGCTGTGCTCGCCCAACGGAAATCTGGCTTTGATGAATACGTCGTTGTTTATGCGAGCCGGACAGTCACAAGAACGGAGGAAAACTACTTTGTCACGGAGAAAGAGTGTCTGGCTATTGTGTGGGCCATAAGCAAATTTCGTCCCTACTTGAATGGCAGGCCCTTCGATGTAATCACTAATCACCGACCGCCACGCCCTATGCTGGCTATCTTCTTTGAAGGACCGTCTTGTCGTCTTGGAAGGTGAGCCCTTCGCTTACAACAGTACAATATTCGAGTGCTCTATCGATCTGGCCACAAATACACCGACGCCGACGTGCTCTCACGCTCTCCTGTTACCGCCGACAGTGCCTTTTTGTCATCCATAGACGGAATTCTGTCCTCTCTGTCACTTGAGGACATGCCTTGCGAGCAGCGCAAGGATCCCTGGATCACCCTGGATCCCTGGACTCTGCTTCTCCAAACGCCCTTCGAGCTGTGCGGTGACAGGCCACTCACTTTGGTATTCGTGACGAGCTTCTGTACCGCCGAAAGTATAACGCAGACGGCCGGAAGTGGGTCCTCGTTATTCCCCGCCATCTTTGTTTGCGCATGTTTTCACGCCGATGCGCAGTGTGGTCATGCTGGTGTACTGAAGACATACCGACGTCTGCGCATGCGGTACTACTGGCGTGGAATGTACACTTTTGTCGCCAAGTTCGTTCGTTCCTGCGAAAAATGTCAACGCCGTAAGTCCCCACCAAACAAACCGCCGGCTCCGTTGCAGCCCCTGCCGTGTCTAGTACGACCTTTCGACCGCGTAGGAATCGATTTGTATGAGCCGATCCCCTACACCGTTTCTGGAAACCGCTGGGCCATCGTCGCGGTAGACCACTTAACGAGATACGCTGAAACCACCGCACTACCAGGCGCTAACGCCGGTGAGGTCACCTCATTTCTTCTACGCCGGTTCATTCTTCGTCACGGTGCCCCTAGAGAGTTTCTCAGCGACAGAGGCCGTGTGTTTCTATCTGAAGTAATTGAAGCCCTGCTCGCAGAGTGCAATGTTATCCACTGCACCACCACTTGCCATCCACACACCAATGGGCTCACGGAAAGATTTAATCGGACACTGGGCGAAATGTTGGCAACCTATATTTCGGCAGACCACACCGACTGGGACCAAGCTCTTCCGTATGTAACTTATGCGTACAACACCACCACTCAAGCAACTACGGGGTTTTCGCCTTTCTCCTCTACGGCCGCGAGCCGTCATGTCCGCTCGACACCATCCTGCCGTACCGACCAGATGCATCTGAATGTACCCCCGTGTCACAGGTATCTCGGCACGCCAAAGAGTGTCGCCAGCTCGCCAGGGTACTGACTTCCGAAAAACAATCTCGCCAGCAGTAGCGTCACGACGATGGAACACCGCCCCCTGAGTTTGCTGCCGGTTCTCTTGTGTGGCTGTTGGTACCCTCGACTTGTTGTGGTCTTGCTGAGAGGTTACTCTCCAAATATCATTCTCCTTACCGTGTATGAGCGCGCATCCCCAGTGAACTACGTAGTTGAGCCGCTCACGTTGTCCCCGGACCTTCGTTGTCGCGGTCGCGAAACTGTGCACGTTGACCGTCTCAAGGCTTACAACGAACCCATGGTTTTATCTTGCCCTTAAGTCGCCAGGATTGTTGCTTTTGTCCGCGGGGGGTAATTGTGGTGCAAAAGAGTCACCCATTTAGAGTATGCTATCAGACACTGCGAAGGACGCACTATGCCCCATGTGGGTATGCTCTGATACGGTGGCCATGGGCAATAATGGGTATGTAGAGAATGGGGGCTGTGAAGACGACGAGGAGATAGCACCGGCCTCGTGGAGAACGCGCCACGATCTCTGATAGCTCGCTGCATTGTGATCATCGCTCTGGTGAGTCCTCTCAGTGCCTACCTGAATACCGTCACCTGGAACGCTACCATTCCCTGCCAGTAAACACATCTTCAATATATATATATATATATATATATATAGATAGATAGATATATAAATCTAGGGAAAGATAAACTCACAAAGCGCGCAGAAATAGTATAAGTAAAGAGTCGGATACACAGCAAGAACAATAACAAACAAGGTTTACTTACATAGCGGCAACGGGACTTGCCTTCATCAGAGTAAAGTTACATGATTTTGCTGTCGCAAACATTTCGAACACATTTCTCATATAGGTTTGCAGAAAACTGTGAGAAGGAGCGGAAAATGTTTCGGAAATGGAGAGTGTGCATACACTCGGGTTACGCCTATGTTACAACAACAACAAGCAAAAAAAAGGGGGGGGGGGAGCGAGAGAGAGAAAAAGGGGTCGTGTTAACACAGCAGCGTTCAAAGTTGCACCATGACGGGTCAACGTATGCCGCGCGGGCTGGAAGTTCAGACAATGAGGGAAACTGGACAACAGCGGTTTCAAAAGAAAGGGAAAAGTATACAGTAAGGTATTCAGTGGCTGGGGAGACTGGTTGGGGCGTAAGCGAAGATGGGTGTGCCCCCCGCGGATGAAGAGAATAGATAGGGGGGCACAAAAGAGCATTTCACAGAAGCTAGCAACTGAACAGGAAATAGGTAGGGTCACAAAAGGTTAAACATGAATAGATCACAAAGGGTTAAACATTCCTAAGTGGTGCTAGGAACGAGGCCTCCTTCCCCAGGACAAATGGCATTGTTGAGCCGCATTAGGCTAATAAAGCTGCTGTATTAGGAGAGTTTCTGCGAATTTGGATGGGAAACTCGAGGGTAGGAATAATGAACGTAGTTATAAAAATTATGAAGCCGCCAATTTTAATCGCGGGATAAGCATGTTAGTTTTCCGGAACTTTCATTAATTCCAAGTGTGGCTGACCCAAACTTATAAATGAGATAAGATTCCCGAACCTCGCGGTCGTGGTGCGTTTTGAAGGCGGATTCTAAACTCGTTGCTTTAAGATGTTCAAATGCCTGCCCGGAACTGTTCACATGTCTTGACAGGGGCAAATAAGGGCAGCTTTTTGCATGAGAGCGGTGATTATTGAACCGTATTCGGAAGGGCGTTTCAGTTTGGCCGATATATTGTTGCCTACAAACAGTGCACTCTAGAAGATATACGACATTAGCGGAGTCACAGTTAAAGTTACCTTTTATATTTACGTAATAGTCTGAAGCCGTGCTGGTGGCGCGCTGTGTAGTGGTCATGTGTGGGCATACTTTACATCGGGGTTTATTGCAGGGCATGCAGCCAGTAGTTGCTCGTCCGTTGATACGAGAGTTAGTAAGAAAGTCACCTATATTCTTATTACGCCAGCAAAATCATGTAACTTTGCGACAGCAAAATCATGTAACTTTACTCTGATGAAGGCAAGTCCCGTTGCCGCTACGTAAGTAAACCTTGTTTGTTATTGTTCTTGCTGTGCATCCGACTCTTTCCTTATATATATATATACATACATATATTGAAACGTGGTTTATTTGACCACTAACGAGTAGTTAGAGCTGTGGAGAAACCGAGGTTCTTTGTGCTATGGAAGCTACGTCCGACGCGACACTTGATCGGCCCGTGCGCCAAGTGATGCTCCTGCCTTCTTGTCGTCAGGCGTGCACCTAGCCGAATATCCCCAACGGAGAATTGTCCTTGCATGAACGCCTGTGAAAATTACATCTATTGCGTCAATATTAAACGCTACAATATTCGCCCCCTGTGGAAAAGGAGCCATCCTGGCTACTCAAGATGACCAGGAGACCACAGGATCGTAAAACTCTTTCAGCCGGTTGCCGTGAACTATCTCGCGTCCACGGTGTCGACGGTCGGGTGCGGGCACTACCGGTTCGATGAGGTAATTCACTGGTGAAGTTTACTTGACGACTCTGTAGGGTTCATGATATTTTGCAGCAAGCTTCGGTCAGACACCGGGTGTAGGGCATGGCACCCCAAGTGAAGTGGCACCTAAAGTGAAGTGGAGTGAAGTGGCACCTAAAGCCAGACAAGGCCTATAGGTGGGAGCCGCGGTGGAGGCGTCGAGATTACACTTTTGGTGTTGCTGGTGTTCAGATGTGAGCGGGCGGGCGAGCTGACGGCACTCTTCGGCATGCTTGACTATTTTCGAAATGGGTGAGAACTCGGTCTGATTTGGGCGATACGGCAAAATTGTGTCAAGAGTGCATGCCGGGCACCCGTCCGTAGAGCATGAAAAAGGGTGAGAATCCCGTCGTCATCTGCGTGGCCATGATTTAGGTGTACGTGACTAAGGGAAGTATCACGTCCCAGTCAGAATGGTCCGACGCCACGTACATCAAAAGCATATCACTCAAAGTGCGGTTAAATCGTTCTCTGAGTCTATTCGTCTGCGGGTGGTATGAGGACGTAGTTCGGTGAACAATTTGACACCCCCGCAGGAGAGCTCCGATTACTTCCGACAGGAAGACGCGACCTCGGTCCCTGAGCAACTCTCGAGGAGCACCATGGCGAAGTATGAAGCGGCGCAACAGGAAGGACGCGACGTCACGTGCCGTGGCAGTTGCTAGAGCAGCAGTTTCTGCATAGCGCGTAAGGTGATCCACTGCCACAATTGCCCAAGGGTTGCCAGCAGCCATGCACAGTAGGGGACCGTAAAGGTCTGTCTCAATGCGATCGAACGGTCTTTGTGGGCACGGCAATAGCTGCAGCGGGCCCACCTCGGGAGTAGGAGTGGATTTGCGCCGCTGACAGTTGATGCATGACTGGATGTTCTTGCGGAAGAATGTGTAAATTCCACAGCATTAATACCGCAGGCAAAGCCACTCATACGTTTTTAAGACACCGGCGTGAGCGCAGCTGGTGTGAGCGTGGAAGGATGCGCATATGCCCGTGCACAAATGGCGAGGTATTACCAGTAACCATTTGCGGCCTCCTCATCGGTAGTTGCGCCTGAAGACCATTTCGTAGCGGAGTGCAAAGTGGGCAGCTTGTCGGCACAACGCACGCGATTCTTGAGCAGAGGACACGCTAGAGGGCAAGTCAATAAGCGAAGCAATCCAGGGGTCTTTGCGCTGCTCGGCTGGCATGTCCGTAATGTCGAGGGACGACAGGCCGGCATAAACGGAAATGGAGGACGAGTCTTCCGCCGGCAGGGGAGAGCCAAACAGAGCGTCAGCGTCTGAATGCTTCCGGCCGGAACGGTACAGCACCCGGATGTCATGCTCTTGAAGTCGCAGAGCCCAGCGACCAAGGCGGCCAGACTGGTCTTTGAGGGACGACAACCAACACAATTCGTGGTGGTCTGTCACAACGTCAAAAGGACGACCGTACAAATATGGTCAAAATTTTGAAAGCGCGCATACGATGGCCAAGCACTCCTTTTCCGTGACCGAATAATTTAACGCAGCTTTTGTGAGCGTACGACTGGCGTGAGCGACGACAAAGTCGTCAAAACCATCTTTCCGTTGGGAAAGCGTTGCACCGATTCCGGCGCCGCTGGCATCCGTGTGGATTTCTGTTGGCGCGTTCGGGTCAAAGTGTCGCAGAATAGGCGGGGAAGTAATGACTCGCCATAACTTTGCGAAGGCTTCATCGCAATACCTCGACCAAGCGCCAGCAACGCTTTCCTTGCCGAGAAGCGCCGTCAATGGCGCAATTATGGCAGCAAAGTTCTGAATGAAGCGGCGGAAATATGAACACAGTCCAATAAAGCTACGTGGGGCCTTCAGGTTGGTCGGTTTAGGGAAGTGGGCGACCGCGCGAAGTTTGGTGGTGCGGGGAAGAATTCCCTCCATCTACACAACGTGGCCCAGTATGGCCAACTTTCGCACCGCAAAGTGGCATTTCTTTATGTTGAGTTGCAATCTGGCGTTGGCAAGGCAAGACAAAACCTGCTCTAGGCACCTCAAATGAGTGTAGAAATCGGGAGAAAAAAAGACTATGTCATAGAGATAACAGAGACACGTTTTCCACTTCAGGCCGCGCAAAATGGTGTCCATAATCCTCACGAATGTGGCAGGAGCGTTGCACAGGCCTAACGGCATAACGCTAAATTCAACAGGCCGTCAGGATTGATGAACGCCGTTTTCGCGTGATCGGCCTCCGCCTTGGGAAACTGCCAATATCAAGACCGCAGATCAAGAAAAGAAAAAAAACTCGGTGCCTTGTAAACTGTCAAGGACATCGTCGATCTGTGGTAAAGGATAGACATCCTTCTGGGTATGCTGTTCAGAAGGCGATAATCTACGCAAAAGCGGTTGGAACCGTCCTTTTTTGTTACAAGCACCATGGGAGACGCCCAGGGACTGTTGGGGGGCCGAATTACTCCCCGTTTGAGCATATGGTTCACTTCTTCGTCAACAGTGCTGCGCTCCTTCGGCGACACACGGTACGGTCGTTGGCGCAGTGGTGCATGCGAGTCGGTGTCAATGAAGTGAGCAACTGCAGATGCTCTTCCCAGCGGTGCCTTTGCGCCGCCAAAAGAAGAGCGGAACCGATACAGTAGAGCGAGCAGCCTCACACGTTGGTCTTATCTGAGGGCAGGATCGATTGAAGCGCCAATGTCTGGAGGCGACAGGGCTGGTGCCGACGGGTCAGGACTCGGTCCAGCCACTGGAACCCAAGACGGAAAGTCGTCTGGTACGGCGGTGACAAGCTGTTTCCCAACAGCTTCGACGCAACCGTGCAGGAAACGAAGGGGCTCCAAGGACTTGTTGACTACTATGGCGCTCGTGCCAGCATGAACTGTCAGTAGGGCCAATGGCAGGGCCAGCAATTTTCGGTGGAGAAATAAGGGCGACGGCCTAAAAAGAACACGTGCGTCGGGAATGGAAGAACAGCAGAGGGGTACGAGAGCAGCAGAGCGGGGAGGAATGTGAGTATCGGGATCCGCGGTGAGCTTTGCTTGGGCAGCGGACTGAATGTCGTCATAAGGCGCGTTCAAGGGAGAATCAAATTCTATTTGTGCAATGGCGCAGTCGATTATTGTGCGATGGCGAGATAAAGTCTCTGCGTAAAATGACGTCTAGGGAGCAGGATGGCAGCACGAGGAACTCGACGGGGTACACGACGTCCTGGATTGTGACAGGAGCCGTGCAGGCAACCAAAGGTTTTATACGATGCGCAGTTTTGGTACATAACGAAAATTGCGGCAGCGGCGTCGTAACTTTCCTAAGCGAGGGGCAAATATCGGCGGTAATGACGGAGACCGCTGCGCTTGTGTCGTCTAGTGCGACTGTACATACACCCTCAACAGATACGTCGATTACATTTGTAGGCCTTTTACAGTTCGAAAGTCGCGCAGCTCTTGCCTCCGGAACTGCGGTGGCTAGTTTTCCTGTTCAGTTTGGCTTGAACGACGTCGCATAGGCGATAGGGAGCAGCAACGTAGGGAGCTTGAACGGCGGCTATCGGTGTCACGTCGGCTGAAATCCTTGTAACAGGTGGCAGATAAAGGTGACCTGGGTGGCACGTCGGTCATTAGCAGCGAATATTCGTGTGGAGAGCCAAAAGTGTGGCTTCCAATGTCCTCATACATGGCGGACACGCGGCGGAGGCAGTAACGGGCCACATGGCCTTGAAGTCGGCAGGCGAAACAGATGGGGCTATTATCAGCCGTGCGCCACGGATTCCCCGGTGGCGGATTCCTGTGTACCGCAGAGCGTGGCGGGGTTGGCGGAATGGCCAGAAAAGACGTCCCAGCTGGCTGTACCGGTCTCCCTATGGCTTCGGCATACGTGAGGGGTGCATAATATAGAGTGGGAATCGCAGTTCCACTTACTTGCCTGAAATATTCCTGCTTGTAGCAGAAATATGTGCTTTGCAGGCACAACTGCAGAAGTTGCGTTATCTCACCGACGCTGCGGCAGGTCCTGGAGCTCAGGCTGTCGTCGTCCTCGAGGGAACTTGTGATGGTTGCGACGGCCAGGGAAACAGGGACGCTGGTGATAAGCGACACGACGTCAAAAGAGACGAGTCTGTCCCCACGGTCGATCGGTACTTCGGAGACAATTTCGACGAAGTGGCCGGCGTCCTTGACGTGGGTGGATGTTTTGCCGACGAGAGGGGAGAGAACCTGATGAAGGATGAAGGAAGTTGGACAGGGATCGAAGTGGTGAAGTTCTGAAGTCCACAATAGGCCGGAGCGGCACATCTGGTTTATGAATTTTGGGTAGCCCATAAAACCCAGGCACTGAGCCATTCCGGCAGATTAGTCGCAGATACAGGCTTCGGAAATCGGGGTGCTATTTCAAAATGTTGGCCAGGAGTTTGTTCAGCTTTCTTTGAACTTGTGGGGTTGGGTCCTTTTTCAGTTTTTCGTACGTTGAGCAATCGAAGAGGTCTTGAACTTTGCTTTCGTAGGCTTGGCGGTCAAGCACAACGGTACAATTCCCTTTGTCAGCAGGGGACGAGTGAAACATTAACCCGCATTCTTCGCAAGGAAGGCATTGTCATCTCCCACAAGCAGCGTCACCTCTTGGACGGCTCATACCTCGACATAAAGAGTGGTCGTCAAAAGAAAAAGCCCAAGGGGTCATCTAGAAAATTGCTTGCGCAGAATGCCCCGCTAGTTACGTTGGGGAGACCATGAACTTTCCGGAACGCCTCCGCCAACACAAAACGACGCTCACAAGTCCGACACTCAGCGCAGTGCATTGGCCGAGCACTGCGAAAAAGCTGACCACAGGATTAACTTTGACGGTGCGCAGGTGATTGGCACCGAAACCCATTACTCACAAAGATTACTCATTGAGTCCTGGCACATACAAGGGAACCGGCAAGGCCTGAATAGATCACTCAGAGCCCTTCCCACCGTCTACGCCCACGGCCTCCGACGCGCAAGGGCAAGATTCCAGTAATAAAAAAGAAAAATAACAAGACACCTATATACCCGCTGCTTCTTGTCGTACACAGTCACCCTTGATGAAGGAGCCGAGTTGGCTCAGAAACGTTGGGACCGCTTTGAATAAACGCCCTTGGTTGGTGTATTTGCCTCTTCAAAATTAAAGAAAGTATGGCACAGCTTGCAGTGGGGGTGCATGGCTTGCAATAAAGCAGAGCTGGCAGCCCGTCTCCCTTTGTCGGAGACAGGGCTGTTGCATTATCATCATCATCATGACCATAATAATCATCCCACTTGGTTCACTGTTGGAGGAATGCATCCCCATCGACCTCTAACCGCTCCTGCCCTGCGCTACTTGGTGCATTTCCCTCCGAATTTCCTGATTCCGTCCCTCAATGGAGTGATTGGCCTTCCTGTTTTTGCATGCCCACCCCTCGGTGTCCATTGCCTCACCCTCTTAGTCCGCCGATTGTCATTTTCTACAATTACGTGGCCAGTCCAAATTTATTTCTTTGTCTTTATTTAAATTATCATTTCTACTTTTGTTTTTTCTCTGATTCAGGGAGCTCTTGGCTGTGTCTAAGCGTTATTCCGATGATTATTCGCTCCATTGCTCGTTGAGCCGACATAAGGCTGCTTTCAAGTCGCATAGTGAGGCACCACGTTGCCGTTCCATGCATCATCACCTTGAATTTTCTTCCAGATGAATCTCTAAAAGTTTTCTGTGACTGGGAGGCTCTGATCGTTTGGCCTGCAGGTTTTCTTGTCTCATCCCAAGGTGGACCGCGTTATAACGTGCTGGAACTCGCGGCGAAGCCAAAAGCCAACGAGCGCTATGAAACCAAACGAAAAGCTCTGCTTCCGGAATGATGGGATAGCTAAATCGAATAGACGCTGGTTTCATGTCATGAATAACCTAGGTTTGAATCCTACCAGAGAAAGCGTCTTTTTTTTTATTTGGTAGCCCATTTTTGTTCCTCGCCTCTGCGAACCCCGTGCTTCCCTGGGCTATGAGGTGGCGTAGTGGTTAGGTCGCTGGTTTAATGGAGCAGGGGTACCAGGTTCGATAGCCGGGACGTCCCTAAGCGCACTTTTTCTTGGGTCTTCGAGGTTTTGTGGTTCGACGGACCGATTCGTGTCAGTATAAATAGCTCTGCTGGGAAAGACACCAGTAAGTCTACCAAAAAAAATTCCCCCGCACCTCCCCGAAGGCAATCGTGCAGAAATGCGAATGCATTGGGTGCACCGATGAGTGTGTTGCGAGTAATGGAGTAATTAATGACGAGAGTGTGAACGTAATCATTTATTCATCAGCACCTGTTTGTGTTATCGTTGTACCTGACGGCCACAATCACTGCCTTGTGATCGCTAATGTGCACGGTCAAAGGGTCATTGAGAAGCGTACGCGCGTCACAGTTTCGCGTAAAGACCAGATCAATGCAACTCCAGTGAATGGTAGTGGGGCACGTGTCGAAGCCGGCAGAGAGACAATGCATAGAGTGCCTGGTCTGCATGTACTCGACCAGCCACTCGCCACTCTTCTTGCGCACGTCAACGTTGAAGTCGCCAACCAAGACTATGGGGTCAGAGGGTTTGGAGCGCACGCGCACACTTTCCATAGCCGCGTCCAGCTGCGCGGCAACGGCGTCTCGAGCGAGGTTGGGCGCGAGGTACACGGTCACCACAAAGACTCCGTCTCCGGTTTAGGCAAGGGTGTGCAAGTCCTTGTACACCGCCAGGGAGAGGCGTAATGCTCGCGTTGCATTGTGTTGCACTTCTTTCTGGTGGTATCGTTGCTGGGAGGGATTCGACTTCACCGACTTCTATCGCTATCAAGGCACCAGTCGGCAAGCAGTAATGGGAAGGTGCGCCGGACGAGGAGCGTACCGGTACCCGAAACTCACGCTCATCGAAGGAACGCGCCCGTTGACCAGAGACTCGCTGCACGAGGCACACACCAGGTACGACCTGAACGGCGCCAGACGAGGGTTGTCGTCACAGACCGCGATGATGGCGTCACCGTTCTCATCAACTCCTCTTCCAAACTCGTTCCAAATAACCCGAAGTGCGTTCAAACGACTAGCTCCTTCTTGATGTTCCGGAGCGCGTAACGCGTTCGGCATTACGTGCTCTTCGCTTCGCAGACTTGTCTTCTTCTTCTCCAACCGATGATGATGACGTGGAAGCAACTGCAGTGACGTCACCGCCAGGGAGAGGCGTAATGCTCACGTTGCATTGTGTGAACCCCCGACTAAGAAATGCATTCGCATTTACGACAACGACGACGACGAAGGCAGAACTACGAGGCGCGCGCTCACGTGCGCTCGCGCTTGAGGAACGCAGGCGCACGCGGGCCAACGGAGCAAGACAACCCCCGGCTAATAAATGCATTCGCATTTAAAACAGCGTCTGGCAAGTCATCAGTTTTGGTATTGTATACAAAATAAACGCATCAATGGTGGTATGCTAAGTTTTACTGAGGCCAGTGCAAACGAATATTTTGGAACACGAGGAGACGGATTTTTTTTATGGCTGGGCAGTATTTGGTGCGTGCAAGCCTTTCGACGTTGCTCCTTTTTTCGTATAGAATTCGCGGGGGCAAATAATTTTAATTCCAGTGCGTCGACAGGACACGATCATCATATTTGTCGTTCCTCTCTTTACCCTTAGCTCCGAAAATGAGAATGTCCGAATATTGGGCTGAGCAATGGTTGTGTCAGTACTCCTGACACCAGATCATGGAATGCCGCCAAGACATTTCCGAAAAGAGAGCTGTCGCGCGATGTTACACCAAAAAATAAGGAAGCAGGGTTTCTGACAGTATGTACAAAATTTTGAGGGAGTAGTATCTGAACCTCTAGAAAAAGTTTAAGAATTTCCCACAAGCACACACAGGAGCAAAAGTACTCCATTACTCCACTCAGGGTTCGTCTAGAACCGGCTGACACAGCTTGATCTAGCAAGGCCAAAGAATTTCTCGGACAACTGACCACTACTTAACGTGTGGTCATTGCAAAAATATCAGTGCTCCATTGCGAAGTCCACACAGTACTATAAGAAAGTAGGGCCTTGTCTGGGTGGGGTTGTATGCTATGCATGGTAGTTCTTTGTGGCATAATTTGAAAGGTTTAAGCGGTTGCTTTTTTGCAAGAGAGTCAGGTCCCTCACTTTCCAGGACAAACATTTGTTTGTCGTTATCGCCAGTGCCACATATAGTGTAATGCTGCGTTATGTAGAAGGCGACAGCCTGTACTCTAAATACAGCAGCTATGCCCAGGCGGTTGAAAGTCTCTTAGTGTGCATAGCAGGCTCGCGCACGGATGCTCTGCCCAAGTGCATGCATCAGGGGAGAGCTCCAAAGGCATTCCGTACCCAGAACAGAAAAGGCATGCGAAAAACGTCCCGCTGTGGTCTCTTCAAGTGTTAGGCAACCCCGAGCCTTTGAGTGGTTTTCCACACTGTGATTATTTTTGTAGCATTAGTTGGTCGTAATTTGAGTGGAGTTATTGTCATATTTTGAACCTACAGAAATGTTCTCGCATGAAAATATCAAGGACACGGCCATACATTGCAAGCGTAGGTTAACCAGTGTGCAGAGAAGCACCCACCAAAGGCAAAAACTGACAGAGAAGACCCAACTGGCAGTATTAAAGTGACGCCTAAGTGTCACAGCGCATTTGAATATAATATTGAAGGTGTTAAATATATGATCGTACGTAAATACAAAGGGAAAGTTTGTCAATACTTATCAAAAATCGCTACCGTTTTCAAACTTTCTTCTGATCATTTTGTTATTTTTATACATTACGGTGTAATGCACCGCCCGCGACTCACCGCAATATTCCAAAATCGTTTGATATAAATCTCATTGAGCACCCTGGGATCAGGAATTGGTTACGGAAATCGCAAATAGGAGTCAGAGCCATTAAGCGGTAGTGAGGTGAAAGCAAAAAAGGAAGTCGTCATGCGGGTGTATTCTTGGAGCATCTTAACAGCTGAAGAAATCAATTCGCACACTGAACTTAAATGGCTGCTGTGGGTGTCCTCTGATTTCTCCATGCATGCATTCATATCAGCGCACGTGCATGAATCAGGAGTAAGGACGTAATTATGCATCAGCTCGTCATGCACAACAATTAAGAAAATAGCAGTGGCTTAATTCGGCTATGCAAGGACATCCTTAGGGTGAACTAAGGTTCGGCTGGTTATTGTTAGCTTTCCTGGTTGCCCAGGATTATCTTGATTATCATGCTTACTGCTGCTTCAATGACACACACGCTATACGCATTATGTGGCGCATGTATAATTATCAAGCGGCTAAGCAGAGCGTCAGTAATTGCATTTGAGATAAGCTGGTTCCACAAGCGCACGGCGGTGTTTTTGCGACACACGAGGCATCGGTTCCGAACCCGTCCACCCCCATCATGATCATCAAGTAGACCGGGCCCAAACGTGCGGAACGAAGGTCGGCGATGACGCTGGGCGCGTGGTGTGTGTGAGAGACGCCGGGCAGCGAGCAGCGTTCTGCGCGCCATGTGACGTAACTGCGCCTCGCGCATGCAGAGCACGGTTCTCCAGGAGCCATGCGAAACTGCTCAACCTCGCCCAGTCGGCCCAGTGTAGCTCATGCTGCAAAAATACGTCCATGACTAGAATCTTCGTCTCGCAATTTCGGTGTCTGAAATGCGAAATTTTCTGACGGTTAATTGCAGCCAATAGGACGCAGAGGAAGGTTAGAAATATCCATTAAGCCAATGTTAGAGGACGCTTGCAGGTGGCGACCTCGAAAAGGCGGTATGGTCACATACGAAAAGCAGATATCAATTGGTAGAACATTGAAAGCGCTATGAAAATTTTGGAGTGCGTATGGAAATGGGAGCTTATATTTTAGTCTGGAGAACACCTGGTTTTTCAAGTTGCACTTCTGAACGACGGGTTGTCTGGGGGCATGCATTTTTCCCAACCATGTATTGTGCGCCAATATACACAACGAGAGCGGTGTTTGGCGTAATACAGTACATGCACAAACTTCACATACCGAATTACCCATGTGCAAACAGGCACTGTCCCATGGCAGTGTGTGTGTAGATGATGGGTCTTTTTAAACAAAAATTCACGCATTACTAGCACTACTGCGATGTTTCGATATTGCGATTTCTGTACCGGGCACAAGAAAGCCTGGGCAGCTACAAAGCACAGAGCAACACATTTATTTGAGTGCGTGTTTAGGAACAAAAACGTACCCGTTAGACAAAAGAAACTGCATCTAAACATGCTGAGATAAGTAGAAAAGGCACGTTCGGGCTTTCTAGAAGGAAAAGGACTTACTTGAAGGAGAAGGAGGAGATAGGAGTTACTTGAGGAGGTACCATGCCTCTAAGAGGTTGCTTAGGCGCCGGCCTGTCGTAATGATCATCTGCTGCTACTCCTCAAATACCGGCTTGCTGAAATATTTGCGTCACAGTGAGGGCAAAACTGAGGCTGTTTTGAGAAATAGGTACTCGCTGGCTAGGCTTTTGGTGCACGGGAGAGTGTCTAGTGGGAAGAAGGAATTACTTGCTTCTAAGAAAGCGCTTCGGCTGCGAGCGTCGTTCGGGTACCTCTCGCTGCTCCTCAATTCTGGCTTGCTTAAATATTTACGTCACAGTGAGGGCCCAAGTTACACGATTTCTGGTAAATCGGCACTCACACGTTAGTCCAAAAATGCTTCGAAGAGTCTCGGGAAGAACCAGCTATTTCCGCTTCGTACAGCTTCTCCATAACACATACAAATCAGGCTTTCTACACTTGAAACGGCCTTGAAAGACTGCAGCATCTCGCGGAACCTGTATGTAAAACTCCTGTTGTCCTTTCTAAAAGGACCCAGAAATGCTTTTAACGGCGGAACCTCAAGTGCATTCAGATGGCCGAACGCAGAACAGGGGATTTGTGAGCCGAAGGTGAGCCCGATACATTGTACGAATATTTTGTAAACAATGTTTGAAGACAGCCTTTCTCAGCCGATGAGCCCGATGCCACAGTGACCCCAATGCCGATGACGCAACGGCGAGGCGCCCCCACGTTCGCAAACTGCGGTTGACGTAGGCGCCACCGGCAAAGTCACTGCTATTGGCGGCCGGTTGCTCTTCCGGGTTCCTGTCCGATCCAGAGTAGGCGTAGAGTACCACATTTCTGCAGCGAGGTTCCTAAGCGAGCGGTCAACGTCCGCTTGGTAAACGTGAGTGATCCGAACCACGTCGTTGGCTGCAAAGCCAGCGAACGAAGTGGTGTCAAAATGAGGGACTCAGTGCCGAAAGGTCCGCGCTTGCGAGCTGTTTGGATGGAGCGCATCGGCCTCTCGAAGTTGGTGGTGCTGAGAAGTTCTCGTGTTTGTGACAGGAATTTCCCGTCCGAACCATACATCTACAACCCGGATTTCGTACACCGGAGTGCACTGGGCATAAAATATTTTCCTTTGAAGAAGAATACCGGACCGACGTTGTTCCTTCCCAAAATACATGTAAGTCTGTCTCATTGGCCTCCGAACGAGGAACGCGCACTCAGCTAGTTTGACAGGAACAATGGAGATATATTAACTGGTGTTACACCACTTATGTACTATCCAGCCTTCACATGCAAACAATATTCACTTGGGCCTCGCTCCTTGCGTGGGATGGACGGCGGACGTTTTATGTATAGCGCACAACCCCGTATGTACCGTAACTTTGGTCCTGCCAAACTCGCTAGAGGTGCCCTGTAATATTGGATAACAAGCGCATTATGCGCTGAATACAATAAGGGGATGAAACAGTCGTTGATAAGACTTCGCCAAGTTAATTTCATATATATCGTATAAGTTGTGCTGGTGAGAGGCGACTGTATGGCAGATTGAATATCGAGGGGGCATTTTGCAGACTAACAGGCCAACACCACCTTGCGGCTTCGCGTGTCGCCCAAGACACAGACTGATGCCCCTGGTACTGAGGCAGGTGTGAGGCCTATTTTGAATCTGCCAGAACTCCACCACTGGCTGCAGCAGTGCCTTTCACCCCTCTGCCGGCGAGCTTCAGGCCAGCCTATTACTCGTCACCTCGAGCAGTGGATAAGGCGACGCAATGCACCAGAGGACGAGACATGTTGGGCGACACTACGTTGGCATCTAAAGTCGATGAGATGTGCCATACAGATGACCCAATGTACAACCCACTGGATGTCGGCGTGGATGCCTCCTTAAGCAGGTATAAAAGATGCTGCTTTGATGGCTACTAACCACGCACACAGATGATGAACGAAGAAATAGGGAATAGGGTAAGTGCTGACTCACAACTAACCATATTGAAGAACAGATTTAAGAACACATAATGAGCTGTGCATACCAGGGGACTGCAAACCAGCAGGAGCAAGGTGTTATGGTTTATGTAATTTTTCCGTTTCTTGTTTTCTCAGCATAGTGGATGGGCAGATTATGCATGTGGTTTCCAGCTTTATACTTTGGAATGCCTAAATAAACTAATATTCAGAATGCATGGGGTTTTACGATATTTTGCATCTTTGAAACGTAGCAGGGGGCGACTGCAAACCAGCAGGAGCAGGGCCTTATGTTTAATGTAATTTTTCCCTTTCTTGTTTGCTCAGAATAGTGGATGGGCAGGTTATGCATTTGGTTTCCCACTTCTTAATATGGAATGCCTGAACCACCTCATGCATTGTCGTGTTTCTGGGTGAAAAGAGCAGGTAAGTTTTATTGGGATTAGCATTTCGGCAACAGTTCTAACAGTGCAGTGAAAAATGCTCCTGCGTACCTTTCCCTAGGCTACTTCTGTGCAACATGAGGCACGCAATCCAACAAAACCCCGTCTGACTTACGTACTGACCGCTGCATATAAATAGAGCAGTGTAAATCACACTTGTTCTGCACTGCACAAACCGTACTTTGTTGCTTACCTCCCAGCCCTGACACCTGCCTTCAGCAGTCCTATTTATTTTATGCTGCCCAACAGACAGCTTAATGAGCACTTCAAGACCACATGAATGCTCTAGTTCTTCCCAACATTCGTTAGTTCTTGCAACATTCGAGGCACACAGGAGACCACAGCTAGGTTTTCTCCCTCCAGAGTGGTTTTTGTGATGGCCACTTGCACATGTAGCAGGTCGATTTGGGTTAGAGATCGTTCTATTCAACGTAGCCCTGAAGAAGTTTTTTTGCTTGTCAGTGCTCGTCCTGATGTTTCTTCTACCCTCATCTATGAACCAATACAAACTCACCCAGTTGTCTTTTCTGAGGCTCGTTTAGTTAGCATTATTATTGGGGCTGGTAGTACTCTGCATCATGTTTTTAAAGTAAATGATAGACAGTGCTTTTAAAATGTCATATTCTGCTCATTTCGCGCCCAATGGAATGGACCTACTACCTACACAAATACATGTGTTGCCATCATCATTATATTATTCCATGAATAGATCATTAGCCATTATTCCAAAAGCTGCGCTCACATACAGTGTGTGCCCGTGTACTTGCATTGGTAACTAAAAGAGATCTTGGTGGCATTGGAAGGCAAGATAATGTGTTGATTTGAAAGGTGTGTTCTTCAAGCATTCATGCTTTTTTACGTGTATTGCCTTTTTGCCGACATGCGCATGACACAGAAATTGCTGGTATGCCACGTTCCGGAAGTTACACCCCTTCTGATGTCACTTTCACTCTTGAATAAACAACTGAAGGTTTCTTCTCTTCTAGCACACTTTACTTGGGCAATACGAGTTTCAGTTGTTCCATAACAGCTAACGCAATGCAGAGGAACCGAGAAGTAGCTATTTTTGCGTATTTTAGATTTTCTAGCAAAAATAAGAGGGAGAGAGAAGAAACTTTAGGTTATTTGTGTATTTTAGCATTTGTAGCAAAAATGAGAGACAGAGAGACAACAAACTTTTATTTTCTGCATGACCTAAGTGCAGGCCCTAATTTGAAAGTTCAGTTCATCGGATCAACCGAGTACTCCAGAATGCCCGTGCGGATCCGGTGCACGTGTTTATAGAGAGCTTCATGGGCAGCCTTGATGTTTACTGTCGGCGGGGGAGACAGCCAAAGCTCCCAGGAGGTGATGGAGGCGAGGGATGGGGCAAGAGATGGCGGGGTGCAATCCCAAGAAGAATGAGAGATGGCTCGGTAGGAAGAACAGGTGGAACAAGAAGGATGGCCAGGGCGCTGTAGATGGAGTGAAGAATGGGATGGGTGGGGACAGAAGAGGTTTGAGCCTGCCAAATGAGGCACGCAGCGTCATGAGATAGACGGGAACTGAGGGTGGGTACAGGGTGCGTGATAGGCATTGGGTGTGTAATTCGTAAGAGCGGGAAGCGCGGTTTTGAGTACGAACCGTCGGTGGGTGGTACAAGGTTGGCCAGGACATGAGCGGACCCGGGAAAGGTACTCTGGGGAGCGCGTTTGCTGAGGCGTTTCCACACAAGCCAGCGTGGCCAGGAACCCAGACCAGTGAAAGCGTGGCCGAGGATTCTATGCAAGTATCGGAGCGACGACGTCAGTGGTGTGTGGGTGGGTCTTATGGTTGGCGGAATTACGAAGGGCTGACTCACAGTCGGAGAGGAGTACGTCTGAGAGCAAAAGTACTAAACTCGCTACGCATTTTCATGCAGAAACCAGCTCCAGGAGCTTCCTGTTCACTCGGAACAGAAATTTCTCACTTTCGGAAGGTGTCTGCAGCAGCTTTTTGTGCACTGCCGAGCCTGATGCAAAACTGGTCGTCCTAACGGAAGCGACCACAAAAGTTCACCGTCACTGGCGCGCAGCTGGAGGCCATGAGGCAGTGCGCTGTGGCCCACACGACAACCGTAGAGAGCTAGAGAAGTGTAGGTGGCAACCCCGCCGGAAACCTCCTCCTGGCGTCAGTCGTGTTCTTCTCGGGCAGCCTTGTTGCAGCCCCAGTGCTCCGCTTGCCAGCGTTCTTCAACGTGCAAATTATCATGGAGAGGAGATTTTACAACTACCAGCGAGCATACTTGGTGCCTGCTGGGAATGAGGTCGGGCAGTGTTGCAAGTTGTTTCACTAAGGCTTTTGTGCCTGGCGACATGACATTTGAAGCAGTTTTGAGGTAACTCTCCTGCTACATGACAAAAATGCAAAATACGGTAAAACCCCATGAATACCGAATATAAGGTACCTTAAACAAGGCATCTGCCTCTGTTCAAATTCTCCATTGTTCTATGGCTGAAAAATATAATTGATTTGCACAGATTCAGCCACAATTCAATTATGTGCATTCTTCACTGTTCAGGTAATTCGGATTCGCAGCATGAATCAAAGGCGCACCTAAAAAACTTCGAGACGGGAACGGGATGTGATCAAGCCTGTGTACATCTCGGAGGCACAAAAAAATGCACGGCAATAATTCCCAACCAAGTGAAGAAAACAATGGCTATCGCTGAGGCAATCAGTCTAATCGATAATACCGGATTTCTCTTTTTTCTTCTTTTGTTTTCAAATACTTTTGTGCCCTTTTTAAAATCGTCACCTCTTCTAGAAAGGAAACGACAGTCACTGACATTTCCAAAAAAAAATGTTTCGTTATTTTAAGCAAATGTTTTAGTTGTTACGAGAGTACCCGCGACAATTCAGACACTCAGTAACTGGGGCATTCTCTCTGGTGCCATGAAATCCAAATTAACGGAGTTTTATTGCATCTGCATATTTTTTGGGGCTAGTTGCTTAATTCCTTGCTCAAGACATGAACAGTGGGTGGCAGTAGTTGTAGCTTGTGTCTTTGTAAAAGCTAACTGTCGGAAAACTGTCAGAGCTGGTCGTCGCTGGCTCGGACTTGTGTGTTTGGTGCCCTTGATTGCAGGTTTTCCAGAAGCAAGAGTCCAGCCTCATGAATGACCTGGCAGGGACTGGGGTGGAGCCGGCAGGGACTGGGGTGGAGCCGGCAGGTAACAGCCGCTCTGATTCCCCTGTATTCAGGACACGGTGAATGACGTACACAGTGCTGGCCAGACAGGTTAAGTAAGGTAGAAAGCTGGTCCGGTTGGTTCATAGTCTTTGGTGGGAACCAGTGTTTAAGACGCTAACACAAGGGAAGAATAGACACGGACGGCACTGGACTTCAGCCACAGTCAGAGAGCTCTGTAGTAAAAAGGGGTCAACAGGTTGCAGCAGTCGCAGTGAGCGTTTCAGAAAGTTCCCTATCAGCTTTTGCCAGCACCCTTCTTCGGTCACAATTGCCCTGAACGGGCAATCCCGCTTGTGAGTCTTTCCAGCAAAGAACACTTGAAGGACGTTTTCCTGGATTTTTCTAAATTTTGTCTAGGTTGGATAGGTTCTGTTTATTTAAAAGTTGGAGAGCTTTTGCTTTTACCTTCTGCAACTTTACACTAACAGGCCCGAAATGTTTATGCATCGCTTCAGAGGCTTCTTAAAAAAATGAGGCAGATGGAAGCACGACGAACCCACCTTCTTTGTCGTATTGTGCAAGGCTGAGCCGATGGTCTTGGAAGTGCTTTACCACAGGTTCTACATCCAATCTGTGTCCACGCCTTTTGTTCGAAATTTTGCTCAGGCAGTCCACACCTTCTGATAGACACGCTGCATTTTCTTGACAGTGTACCTTGTCGGCCACGCAGTGTACAATCCCCAGAAGCTGAGGCTTCTTGGCTTCGGTCTCGATGCTGAATTTCGGGCCAAGCTGCAATATGTCTTTAATGTCAATTGGGACTGTGGTGCCTTGAAGGTATGTTACGGCGGTGCCCGAGGTTTCGTTCCCCTGTTTCTTTGCAAGTCTGCGACGGACCTCATTTCAGTGAGCTTCTGTTAGTCACGCAGCAAGGCGGCTGTGTTCACGAAGCCTCTGCTGTGTTTACCACCCTTCTTGGTTTTGAAGGCACAGGATGCGAAGCCAGTCGTGAAGATGTCGAACCTGCCGGTGAACCTCGGACTTCAAAATCCTGGACGTACGTTTTCAGTGTCCATCCTAAGGCAGCAAGGGGCCAAAAAGTTCAGCGACGTCCGGTGGCGGTGCCCCCACCTCCACCGTACCGAGCTTTTACCATGCGAAGCTTTTGCCGTCTCTACCGGGCCAAGCTTTTGCCGCCCTGAAAGTCATCGTGTACAGCCCCTCCCTGCGCCGCGACGTGAAGCAGATAGCACGTCTAGTGCAGACCTCCCTGGAACTAATGAACTCATATCTCTCCTCCCTGGAACTAATGAACTCATATCTCTAGCGAACTTTAGCACAGGCCGAATAAAGAAAGACGAAACTCGCGTGTGTTTCGTCTTTCTTTCTTTGTCCTGTGCTAAAGTTCGCTAGAAGTATAAGTTCATTAGTCAGCAGCAACCGACTCGCCCAAATCTCCGCTTTAATTCTCCTCCCTGGATTCTTTCCACAGCGAACTCATTCACTTCGCTCCAAGAATAACGCTTTCATTCAAGGTCTGATGGAAGCCAGTTCACTGATGTGGTCTTTGCAAACAACATTATCGACCTTAGCTAAGGTCTTTGCTAACACTTGCGGCAGGATGTAGCCCACTATGCTCCAGTTCCATGAGACCGGGTCACGAGAGCAGGCAGAAACACAGGAGGTGAAGAAGCTCCTATCGTTGATCGACGCACACGTGCTCCTTGTCAAAATTGGTAAACCCATAAACCCAACGGAGTTGGGAAACCCGTGGTTTACAAACTCCTTCACAAATCTGCTACAGAAAAAAATGCCTGTTTCGAGCTGCCAAACAATCGCAACTACCTTCACAATGGGAAAAATATCTCAAGTGCCAACCCGAATCAGAGCCACCAAAATAATCAAAGCCACCAAATCAAAGCCACCAAAATAACCTCTAGCAAGGTTTTGCTCGCAATATTGACCCAATCAATAGGTACCAGTACACTTCTAAACGACTGGGCACCTAACAGAATAGTGCCCGTTTACAAATCAGGCAACCACTCCGATCCTTGCCACTTCCGCCCTATTTCGCTTCCATGCATCGCGTATAGGCGGTATTCAATGAAAAGTTTAGCGGGCGATTTCTCCGCCTGGCAGCACTGAAAACCGCCATGTCGGTGGCCACTGTGCCAACTCATGCGCTTTCCGCCCGCATCTCGAAGAAAAAAACACCAGCGCACATCGTCTGCTGCGTTTCAGCCGGATTATCGTAGTGGCTTCAACAGATATAATGTTATTAGCACTTACATTAAGTGGTGCCGCTCGACCTACCCTCGAGCACTTCGAATCCACGGATGATAAAACCGCGACGGCGAACGGGGCGTACAAGCAGCATAAGCCCGACGCTGCAGTTGGCTGCCGCCGCGGATGTCGACGCAAGTGCACCCGCACCGCATCCACGACTTTATGTCTGGTAGGTGCCCTATAATACGTGGTTAAGAGCAAAAACTGAATAATTTCTTTGGAGAAATGGTTCACGCGTACACCGATTTAGCGCTGGCTTTCTTGTGAGCTAAATGTTTCACACCCAGCAAAACAACTCACGTCTGACTTTAGAGCGCGGCGGCTGGCAATGAGCTGATCAGCGGCGGCACGCGTCTGGCGATAGGTAGATCGTAGTGTGCTGCACTCAACAGCAGTAGGCGTCGAGGTAGTACTATGCGTTCAGAGGGCAACAGTTTGGAAACGATGCAGTTGCTGAGGTCAAACGGACCCCGGCGCTCACGTTGCAACCTTTGTGCCACAACCGACTCGCAGTTGCTCGTAGGTGTGCGCGGAGGCTGGGTTTGAATTGCAGAGAAGCTTGTCACACTCATGAGCAGCATCGTGACCTTTCGCGTAACCAACGCTATCGCGGTACAACTGACTATCGAATCCCTCGCACACGCCTTGCACGGAAATCCAAGGTCACGTCGCGGCCCGCGGCCTGCCTGGCCGCCATGAAGGCATGGAGGAGAAGAGGGGTGCTTGATCTGGGGGCCGTGCACACAACGTCGCCTTGGCAATAGCGCTAGGCCACAGATATGGCGGCGCACTCGCACGCTTGCCTGCATGCATTCCACGCCATTGGGTACCAGTTCTAGAATACTAGAACACATAATATATTCCCAAATTCCAGTCACCTCGACAGCAACAAATTATTCTTTCCAAACAACACGCATTCCGGCCCGGGCTTTCATGTGAAACCCAACTTTTTGAGTTCACTACTGACCTTCACCTTAACCTTGACTCTTCAGTTCAAACTGACGTCATTTACCTGGACGTTTCTAAAGCTTTCGATCGCGTTCACCATCAGCGCCTACTAGCAAAACTTTCTAACCTTCACCTTGACGCCTTAGTACTATCATGGATTTGCTCTTTTACTACTATCCGCTCCCAGGTCACTGTAATCGGATCCCACTACTCAGGCTTAACCAAAGTTATCTCCGGAGTTCCTTAAGGCTCGGTACTAGCTCCGCTACTCTTCCTAATGTTCATAAACGACCTGCCTAACAGAATTTACACATTCGCCTCTTCGCGGACGACTGCGTTTTTTACCGCCAGATATAATGCAACAGCGATGCAGAACTACTTCAACAAGACCTTAATGAAATAGAAAGGTGGGGCTCAAAAAAATTAATGAAGCGAAACATTTATAAGTGCAAACTCATGCAAATAACACGAAAACGTTCCAGTATAACCAATCCATATACGTTGAGCTCTCTTGCACTCTCTTCAACAGAATCCTACCGTTATCTGGGAGTTGTCATCACAAAAAAGTTATGAAGGCCCGAACACATGGAAAAACGTGCTGCTGATGCTTCCAAATCCCTCGGGTTCATCAGAAGATCTCTTGCATCATGTCCTTCATCTACCAGGCAACTCCCCTATGAAACGTTCGTCCGGAACAAACTAGAATATGCATCATCCATCTGGAACCCTCACCAAGCGTACTTAATCAACCTCCTCGAAAGTGTGCAGAACCACGCCGCTCGCATTATCGCTTCCAAATGTAGCCCTCACAACAGAATCAACATAAGAGCATCCCTTGGGATCCCCGCACTGATACTCCGCCGCAAGATCGCTCGGCTTTGTCTCTTCCATTCGCTTTTCTTTAATTCCACAGACCTCCACACCACACTCCTGATCCCCCCAACCCGTTCGTCGCGGCGCGTTTTTACCTCCCACAGCCTTCAGCGCTTACATGTCACCACTCATCCTTTAAGAAATCTTTCTTAGCAGCCGCAATTGAGGCTTGAAATGCCGTACCTGGTGCAATTTAAATGAGCGCGATTCACAGGAATTTCGGCAGCAATTAACCATTTTTTATCGCACTTAATCAGACTTATTCTCTTTTTTTCGTTGTGCAATCGCTTATAGAAGCAACACTATGTACCTAATTCACTGCAATGCTTATCTTCAAACATGCTTTGTATAGCAATTACCGCTTAACAAGTGGAAACATGCCCATTGTATATTTGTGTGTCCATACCATCTAAAATGTTAAAAATGAGCATTTTGTGCTTCTGTGTGTCAATCATGCGTGTTTTGTAATACTGTCTTATGAACTTCGTTACTAATCTAGCCCCCCCTTATGTAATACCCCGGAAGGGGCCTTTAAGGTAAAAATAAATGGTGATGATGAAGTAGAAGATAAAGTCGCCCAAGCCAAGGACGGGGCACCATACCGACGGCCTGGTCAAGCAAGACCGGAGCTAGAGTATATGCCTGAACAATGTTTTATTGAAGGAGATTGCGCTCCAAGATGTAAAAAATCACCACTGGTCCTCTACACCGTGTGTTTTTGATTTGATAGCGAACAATATACCAGGGCTCAGGAAGACAGTACAGTCGAACACGTATATATTCAACATGGATACTTCGACTTATTCTCTTTATACTGTATTCTGAACATCACCTTAGAATTAGCATGCATAAAGTATAGCGCTGTTGTACGCGTGTATCGAACTCCCTATACCGGGCACATTCAATTTATCGAACTCTGCGCTGCAAGTGCCCCTGTAAGCGCACTTCTCCTGACGATGTAGATGTCACGATGATGATGACTTTGTAGCGCCACCATCATCATCTTCACCAGCGGCACGATCATCATCAACAGATTGGTCAGCTGTCTCGGGAGGACAAGCGACACTCGGCACCCGGCTCACCTCTGGAACGGCATCCTCGTTCTACGCGCCTCGTCGTGTCCATGGCGCAGCCAACGCAACCACAATAAACGTGGGCTCGGCCGCTCCGCCTCATCGGCCGCCTACAATTCGCGACACTGGGCACCCGACACACCTCTGGAACGGCACCCTCGTTATACGCGCCTCGTCGTGTCCATGGCGCAGCCAACGCAACCACAATAAACATGGGCTCGGCCGCTCCGCCTCATCGGCCGCCTACAATTTCGTGACCCGGCAAGCGGCTTCGCCATGGCTTCGAAACGCTGCTTCCCCAGACACAACGCGGACGACGGCACGCGAAGAACGTTCCCCGCCCTACCCGACCTTCCCTTGCTGATTCCGTTTGACGCCATCTCAAACCACGCTGCATGGTTCGTCATCTTGGAAAGCCATTTTTATGTAAATGACATCTGCTCCCCGGAAATCAGGTACCACGTCACACTACAGCAGCTACCTGCTGACCTCATTGACCAGATCCAGCTGCCGACTCCAGGACCCGGTGCGTATGACGACTTGAAGGCCGCTGCACTAAACACCACGGTATAGGAACGCCTTTGTCCACACTACCACGCCTTCCAACCCTTCCAACGGCATCCGTGGATTACACGTCGCCGGCAGCTCCACCCTCACCTGACCAACAAGCGCGAACCCCGACTACGACTTGCAGCGCTTCCCAGTTGGTGTTTCACTTAGACAACTCGACGCCACACCATGGCGCAGTCCCACACGTAGTGGCGTCGGCTGCAGAAACCCACCCATGTGTCGACTGTTTTGCCGCTAACAACTGGGAAACTTCACCGCCTTCGCCGCACGGCACGGGTGAGAAGGATCTTTCAAACCCTTTTCCTCCCCGCACACGCGAGACCTCTTCTCCGTCACCGGTGGAACAGCTTCCAGCAGTAAACAGCTCGAGATCCTCGGATGTGCAACTGACACTCGAAGCTGATCAGACTGCCCCCGACAGTCCTGACACCATGGCTATGATGAAGACACCGGAGAAACAACTGCGGGACAAACGTGCCAACAAACGTCGCCGAAAGAATGTCTTCTTCCTATGCAGTCAGACGCGCCACGAAATGGTCACCCCACCTCGACCGATTTCCTGCTACAGGAGCGTATTCGGTTTACGGTGTCACAGGCGCTCTGCTCTCCGACCCCGGATGAAACCAGCGCGAGTGCACTGCACGTCAGGTACCCGACACACCGGTGGTTCGAGAGACGCTTGTCGTTGGCGCCCTCCGCTGCTCCGTCTCTCACGGCGCGTGCGCAAGTTGCCCAGACAGCGACACATCCCCAGAGCTCACACCAAAGCAAAGTCAAGACACTCATCGGCCGCCTACAACTTCTCTCTGACGCTGCCAAGATCAATGAGAACGAGGCGGCGTCGCGTCACTTCGCTGGCCTGCAACACGTTAGAATTTCGGCTGGCGTACCCGCAAATTTCCCCGCCATTTTTTCGTGGCGTTACCATGGTTGCCGGACCAGGAATGCCCTGCCCGCTAAACGGGCGGCTGCATGTGGCTGCCAGTTTATGTGACAACTTCGCCAAATGTACCTTAGCGTTTTCCTTTTTTTTCTCTCTTCATTCGCTTCCTCCTTCCTCCCGTCATCCCTCCTCCTCCCTTTATTTCTGTTGCTTTGTCGCCGCCGACTCCTCTCCACCCGACTCACCGCGCATAATACGAGCGCGTTTGAGGCCTGCCTGCGCGGGGCATTCGCTGTGTTTATTGTTTTTTGTGGTTGTTTTCATTACATTCGCAGATACAAAAGATTCACTCGCACCGGTTCCAGCAGTGACTGTGTTGAATAGCTCGCATCATACATTCGCGGGTACTACAAACGTATTGGGGCCCATGAAGGCCGTGGATCAGTCAGTCCGCTCTGGTTAGAAACCCCTACGCGCTCTTGCCGCGGGCTTGGGCTTGGGCCTGGGCTCGTTCTTTTTTTTCGCTTCGTCCCCAGGGGAGGTACTACAAGAGTATTGGGGCCCATGACGCCGTGGGGCGCGTGACGTGATGCATGTGACGCTTCAAGATCAACTCCTGACTGCACTAAACACGGCTTTGAGCCAGTCCCAATGGTCGTCGTTTGTTCGAGTCACTGCGCCACGCACGCGAAGCTATGTGACGCTGGCAAAGGCGGGGAGCGGCCGATAGTGGGTGCAGAGCGCTGAGTAACCGCAGTTGCCGCAGTTGCCTACTATCTTGCGCCGCCTCGCTAACAGCTCAGCTTTCAGCGCTCTTGCGGTGCTACGACAAAGCAAGCATGCGGGCGAGCAGAGGGCAACATATCGGAGTGGGACACGCAGCCTTGCTCCCTTCATCTCAACTGCGCATATCCGTGAGTTTCCCAGGGCCGCTGCCAGGTGACGGCACCGGTATCTTCGGCCTTGCGCTCCGCGGTTCGCATTTGAATTGTACATGACTGTACATTTAGATAATACAACATTATTCAACTATAATAGCACACTGTGTTAATAAAACTGCGTCTGAAAACTTACGTTTTGTCAGACAAACACTGCTGAGAATGCTTGTGGCTCTTTTCCGGTTAAATGGAGGGACGTGATGTGTTCAGGCCACCCAGAGGTCTAAAACAGTATGGCACATGATTACCACACATGAAAGAACGGAAATGATTGGGTGCACGAATGTTACAACTCGGGCAACACAGCATTCAGCTAAAATCAATGCCCGCATACAGCGGCACCGTACACAAGGTGGCTCGCCGCTAACCCAACGAAGCTTGCGAGGCGCGCACATTCGCTCGCAAAGAATTCTCTCTCGCCATTGTCAACACGGCACAAATGACAGCGGTGATTAACGAAGCCGTAAACGCTGCGCAGCGCAGTGTAGAGGACTCGCCACCCGTGTTCGGATAAACCACGCATAAGACGTGGTTCTCAGCGATGAACTCTGAAGCAGTTTAATATACTGCTGCGGAACAGTAAACATTACTAAGTCTAGCACCAGGCGATTAGCGCCCAATGCAAGCGCCACCATCTACTTGCGCCCATCGCCTTTCTCAAGACGAGCCCTCTAGGTTCAACCTAACAAGTTCAGTTAAACAATTCACACACACACACACGGGCTCCTGTTAACGAATCTACAAAGCGGCGATGACAGCAACAAACGACATCCAGTGATAAGAAAGGCGGCCACTCTGACGAGCTTACCTGACGAAACGACGCAGAAGAGCGAGCGACGTTCAGGTGGTTCAGGGGCAAGCGCCCAACGAAATTAGCTGTCTTTAGGCGGAAAAGTTGTTCTCAGATACTTCAATGCGAAGTGGAACACGACACACATAACTGAAGACGTCGAGTCGCCAAATTATTCATAATAACTGCGGTTGTTAATGGCATACCACAGATCACGGTCGACGGCAGATTCGAAATGAAAGTGTTTCGGCCGCGCCGCCGGATGCCGTACTCACGGTTGCGGCCGTTGGCAGTGGGTGGTGTAAACGAATTAAAACGCAACTGGTGGATAATTGCCCCTGTTACTGAATATAGCAGTAACTCTACGTTTTATTTTTTATTGTGTGTGTTATAATACAGAAGCTTAGGTTTTCATAGTTTGCAAGCATAAAACGCGAACTGCCAAAATGTTTTGGCGTTCGATTTGAACGACAAAAAAGCAGCAGATGGCAGGATAATGCTTTGAAATGGCATTTGGTTGTTTTATGTGTAAGTAATCGTAGTATTATTTGGCGCCTGTTTATTTAGCGCCCCATTTCATGCTCCCCCCCCCCCAACTTTTGTTTTCTTTTGATATCTGACTTGTTCTCCAGCGTTGTTTGTGCAGGAGAGACCGAGGTAGTCTGTTTCTTGCATTTGTGCAAATTATTGACGGTCGCTAACAATAAGACTGTAATAAATTTGTGATTACTAGTACGTTATAACTCCACTGAGCGAACGGAATGACTGTTGTCAGAGGGGGGGGGGGGGGGGGGGGCATGATTGCACTGTTGGGACGAAAGAGGAACCGAGAGCGATGGAATTTTCAAATGGTCACAGTTCAAGGTTGTGCCTGTTGTCTGTGAAACGCTGTAGAAAAAAGTGGGAAGGGGATGGCTATTGTATCGAAGTTCTTAATAAGCAAGGGCTGATTTTTTTCCTGTTTAACGTCCATGCCGCTGCTGCATATATTGTATTTGGCGAAGAGATATGCCATAGTAAGCACCTTCATTTTCGGTTTTAAACTGTTTCATTTATTTTTTATTTTCTATTCGAGCGACAAGATTTTGATCAACAGTAAAAAAACAATTGGAAGCTTGTTTGTTTCTCATAAAATGCGAAACCCTCATTCAAACGATCCGCAAATTCCCGTCAGCGGTGTTATTGCATAATAATACGGTAACAAATTCTTCGGTAAATTCGATTTCGTTGGAGACACCGATGCCTCGAGTAAAAGTTTTATTTATAGGACTACAAGAGGCATTTTGTAGCCTTCCCTTCCCGTCCACCCAGACACCGAAACGAACCTTGTGATACACTCGAAGAAGTAGATTAGTGGAATTTAAACATTCAGCACGTTTTTTGCAATTTACGAACAGCAGTTTTAGAGAATTTCCTCTGGTCTATGTGGAGAGTTCATATTCAAACCTCTCCACGGGAGGTGAAATAGTGCAATGTGCGGTTTAAACATTCAGCCTGTTTTTGTGCAATTTTGCATGCTTGCACCGTTCTTTTAGGCACCCTAACAATAGGGTGCCGTGGTAACACCCCAATCGGGAAGAAATACTTTTCAGCACCCCTTTAACGGTCGTAGCACCCTTTGAAAATGTTGGTTACACCCCTGAATTTTGGAACCCCCGAGATGGGGTGCCCGATCAATATTCGGGCGCTTGAAAGGTGCAAAAAGGGTGCAAAATGTTCAGTACACCCTATTAGCACCTTAAAGGGTGTAAAAATGTTAAGAGTTACACCCCTTAATTTGTGGCACCCTCAAGATTGGGTGCCGGAGCAATGTTTTGGTCCCTAAAAGGTGCAAAAAGAGTGCAAAATGTTGAGTGCACCCTCTTAGCACCTTAAAGGGTGTTAAAAAGTTTAGTGTGTAGAAAGAGAGGCGTACGCTATCGTGTGGTCTCTGGGCTGCCTAGACACTTGGTTGTTTGGTAATAAGGTGAAGATTATGACGGACCATGATCCACTTTCTTTTCTGACCCGCTCCGCGCCTTCTAGTGCAAGGCTCATGCGCCGGTCCCTCGCACTTCAGAAGTACAGTTTCAAAATCGCCCATGCTAAGGGTGCCTTAAACAAGGCAGCGGATACCCTATCATAGCTAGGTTATGATGAATATATCTACGCGATTAACCCAGGCTCATGTCGGTGGTTAATAAATACAGGCGATTGTAGTAACATGTTTTGTTGGGCTGATGATGTAATTGTTGACCTAAAGAGTTTTGGTTTGTTGCTGCGGGGTTTGCGTTGTGGTGTTATAACAGTGGAGGGTGTTTTGAGGTGATGTGTGTGTGTGTGTGTGTACGTTGGTGTGCAGTGAAGCAGTATCGTCAGTTGTGAGGGGTGTTATGCGATTCCCAAATAGACCTCAGGAGCATGCCGTGTGGGCCTCTGTAATGGTGCACGCTGCATGGTTGCATGTTCGGGGTGTTGCGATGTGTTGTATATGAAGCGCATTTTGTGTTTACCTTACTTCGCGTGTACATTACTAAAAGAATATTTTATGTTCTATTGTGTAATATGGGAACAGTGTAGAGTGATGCTTGTCTTTGTCCAATGGTTATGAACAGCTGGAGGTTGATAGATGTAATGGTATCGTAACAGAATGAGTAGATTTATTTTTTTCTTGTCATATTATACGTACAGCAAGTGTCCGGCACCATTCAAGAGGGGGAGAAGTTAAGTTTATGTATGTTATCTATGTCTGTTACCTTGTTGTGGTGCAAATTTTGCGAGTAGGGGTCAACGTATGTTCTTCCTGTAGCCCGAGCCGCTTTGCAACGCGACGCGACAGCAGACGGCATTGTTCGGCTCCCACCACTTTCACTCGGACGGGGGCTGCTTGAGAGGAAAATTGCCCAGGAGTTGTGGCCCGCGCCTAAAGCCGGCGGCTGCGGCGATGCTTTGCTACTTCTCCCTGTGTTGTTGTTGCGGCGGAGGACGGTGCCGGGGCGCGAGGTGGCGAGACACGCCGAGTGCTTCTGTCGTTAACGGGATGAGACGTCGCCGTGTTGATCTATGCTCGACTCCGTTTGACAGCGGATGCGGCGCGCGTTTGTGACGGCTCATCTGAGGAGCCGGCCTTGTCTAGTAGTACAATTAGCCCTCAGTAAGCCAGGCGCCAGCGATGGCGGCACGGTAACGTTCAGTGGCCGTCAGGGCGTTGACTCTTCCCCCAATCCCCCCCCCCCCCCCCCCCCGTGAGAAAGCTTTCCTCGACCTAGACGGGCAGTTGGGTGAGGAGGTGACGGGAGTTAGGCAGGAACAATGGGAAGGAGGATTAGTCGGGGCGAATGGAGAGGACCTGTGTTCTTGGCTGTGATTGGGCAGCATATGAATTTGTGATTTGTGTATGCTGTGTTGGATGTTCACCGGGGAAAATTTGGGAGACGGTGGTGGGACGACGCGAGGAACGCTTGTGTTGGTGCGGGGTGAACGCCCTCGTCTCACGCATTGTTTACAACCCTGAGTGTCTGCACAATAAAAGTCTACTGCCGCTGAAATAGGCTTTGTTGTCTTCGACTCCACCACCGGTTCTCGGATCATCGAGGAGGCGCCAATTCAAGAACAACGGTATTACCACCAATCCGTGTACCCACATTTAACTAAGACGAAAAGCGAAAATTCTTAAGTGTTGAGATTTTGTCGTGCGTGAAAGATGCCGTAGTGGTCAGGAGTAATCCGCAGAGGGCAACTACGACACGCCTCATAGCCGACGTCTTGATTCGAAAGAGAAACGTGAGACAAAATAGTGTTCAAGTAGGCGGCGATATTGAAATAGGCATTAAAATAGTCATTTATGGCCATTTAGAGCGCGCACCTCTCGTGGAGACGAAGCGAAAAAAAGAACGAAACCGGGTCCGAGCCCGAGCCGCGGCGCGAGTGCGTAAAGGCGCAACCACATGCGACGTTTTGGTCGCGTTTGGAGACCGTCCGCGGTGACGCGCGTTCAGCGCGCGCCACCAAATACACACCAGCGCTAGAATGAACTAGAATACTTGGGTAGTGGAAAAAGCGGCGGCTCCTCCCCACGGCGCCTTTGAAGCCAAACGTGTTAACCGCCGCGCGTGGCGCTGGTGAGCCCCGCCCGAGGAGATCCCGAAGCGGCGCGCGTTGATCGACGTGCCGCTATGCTGCGGTTCGGCGATTAACGCTGTGTTTTGACGTTTTTTAACCGCTGCACATGGCCTTTTTTGTGTGTAATTACAAGAGGAGCCTTGCAGGCACTTCACTGATCTTTAAGTGTTCTTGATTCTGTCTTTTATTGGTAATACGGACAGGGTGTTATACGTGCGTCGGTCTCTAATTGCAGAAGGGCCATGGCTCATGCAGTGTGAAAGGATTGTGCAGTATTCTGGGGTGGGACTGCACCCCTAATAAATTTATGTGATTGTTATAAAAATTTTATATTTATGATTTGTTTTACGCTGCTTTTATTTGTTGAGTTCCTAACTCATGTTCATAATTATCTTACGTCTGCAAGACGTGGGCAGTACATTTCATGAACTTGTACATTTCTAAAGCGCTAATTATTTTATGTTAATGGGTAACCAGCGTTCCAATGAACTGTGCACTTTTAAAATGATCGCACGATAAAGTGTGCCATCTGGTGCTTTTCTTAAAACTACGTACGGTTGCGAATGTTGATGCTTTTTGCTGACTTGAGTGAAGTTTTTAAACCGTATCGTGTATGTTGCGTGAATTGGTGCACTGCAAGGGCCCGGGCCAGGTAGCACGCATTTTCTCGGGCCCGGGCCAGGCTCGGGCTTCAACAAAAATATTTTGGGACGAGCTTGCCCGAGCTCATGCATGCAGTGTCTTCGTGATGGTTGATGCCAAAAAGTTTCCGCATTGGTCCTTTAGCCTAAATGAAAAACAGAAAAATCAAAGTGCGAGGTCACTGCGGCGCCGTTAAAAATATCTTTCGCTGATACTATACTCAAAAAATATTTCCTATGTCAGGATATGTATATATATATATATATATATACAGTGTAGCCCACTTATAACGAACGCAGTTTTAGCGAAATAGCGGCTATAACCAACAAATCTTCGTTTCCCGTTACCATTGGTATAGATAGATTTTCTGTCCAGATATAGCGAAAAGCGGATATAACGAAGTCATTTCGGTTTCCTGTTGTGTTCGTTATAAGCGGGCTAGACTATATATATATATATATATATATATATATATATATATATATACACAGCGAGTCAGAAAATGGGAAATGAGGGGCTCTGTGAAATAAGACAGAAAATAAGGGTTGGCAGTCAAGAAAACCTCGGAAAGCAAAGGAGAGGTTGTGGTGGGTCATAGAAACAGATGAAGAATTTTTTGAGTCAGAAAGAAAGTGGTGAAAAATGCCCGCCGGGTGGGATCCGAACCCACGACCTCTAGAATACCGGTCTGGTGCACTATGACCCAACACAACCTCCCCTTTGCTTTCCGAGGTTTTCTTGACTGCCAACCCTTAATTTCTATATATATATATATATACATATATATTTGTATATATATATATATATATGTGTGTGTGTGTGTGTGTGTGTGTGTGTGCGTGTGTGCAAGTGTGCCTGCACACACACACACACACGCTGCAGGCACGCACGTACGCACACGCACGCACGTGCGAACACGCACGCACACTCACACGCACGCACACACACACGCGCGCGCACACAAACGCACACACACACGCACATACACACGCGCGCACACACACACACACACACGCGCGCACACACACGCGCACGCGCAATAAAATTATGTTTATTTATTAAATAAAATGATCACGCAATAAAATTATGCCGTGTGACTTGGTGCTTTTCTGAGAATTGCGGTTGCGAATCCGGTATTTGGGCTCTTTTCGATGACTTGACTGAAGTTTTAAGACATCTGCCATGTGTGCTGCATGGGTCAAATTTGAAAAAAAGAAAACGGGAAACGTTTGCGTACGCACGACGCAATTTGCTCGGTATGCAGATCTTGATAGAAAAATCAGCAAGAAAATAAAGAAAAAATCAGAAGTGACGTATGCTGGCCAGCCTAAAGCACGCCACTCTTTCCTCAGTTGACACAATACGATAGCAAAATCATCAAACAACGAAGAAAAAAATACCGGCAAGAGAACGAGCTCGATCGCTAAAGCACGGCGCGGTCTGCTCGGTTGGCTAAATGGGATGAAGAAATGAGCACACAGTAAATACACGACGTAGCTACCTTTCCCATAAAATCCCTGGTACATTAATAGCATTATCAACGGTTTTTACACGAAAAAAGAACTGCAGCCCCTCGGAGACTGCCCCAACGCACGCCTACCCACCGCTACCCGAGGCGAAAAAGCGCTCGATGATGATGATTATTATGATGGTTCAAATTGGTTTCCCCTTTGAAGCGGGGTGATGACATGTCATCTTACCAAAAAGACTAATATAACCATGTTTTACACTCTTGGTTTAATACTAGCGCTGCTTAGGGCAGGCACTAAAGCTTATTAGGCCCGAAATACTTTATTTTCCCTGTTACAGGTGGTAACTATCCCAGGCAATATTCCCCTGTCTGCTTTTCGTCCACCGGCATTCTAATCTTCTTTTCGTCCCCGCGACAGCCTTGAAGTTAACTTCCTCTCTGATACACTTAAATCCTAGGGCTTCTGAAAGCCCAATATTCCCTTCATGTATATTTGGATGGATACCCTCACATTCTAACACTATGTGCCGCATAGTTTCTGTTTCTTTTCCGCAGACCACACATACCCCATCATTTTGTGAATACTTCCTCACAAAACTCTTAGTTCGCAGGCAACCTGCTCTAGCCTCAAAAAGCAAAGCACTGCCCTGGGAATTATCGTAGAAATTTTCCTTTCTGATGTTCATTTTCTCAGCCCTGTACATCTCTAACGACGTTTTAGCTTCCATTTTTTCCCTCCATTTATTCGTTTCAATCTTCCTAGCCTCTTTTTTGGTTACCTTGGCTGTTCTGGATTCCCCACTGTTCTTTCCGTATTTCATCGTTAGCCTTCTAGTCTTCCTTAGCCCCTGCGTGTCCACGCTTTTCAAGTATAGGTACCTAAAAACCTTACCTGCCCACCTTCGTTGATCCATTGCCCTCAACCTCATCTCAAAGCATATTATACTCTGAGCTTCTCTAACTTCAAACGACGCCCAGCCCATATCTACCTGAACTGCTTCTTTAGTTGTTTTTCCATGCGCGCCTAAGGCCAAACGTCCAACGGTTCTCTGGTTTACTTCAAGGCCTGATAGAACGTCTGATTTTAAGCAGAGTACAGCATTCGCAAACGTGAGACCCGGAACCATTACTCCTTTCCACACTCCTCTTACTACTTCACATTTGTTATACCCCCACAGAGCTATATGCTTCATTATAGCTGCGTTTCGCTTTCCCTTAACCTTAAGTTGCTCCTCGTGAGTACTTAAGTAGTTATCCCCTTCGTTTATCCACACTCCCAAATATTTATATTCCTTCACTCTAGGTAATTCGCCTTGCTGGATAGACACTACGTCGGTGGTAGCGTCATTGAAGACCATTATTCCTGATTTTTCAGCACTGAAATTTAACCCGAGGGCAGTGGCTTCCTGGCTGCAAATATTTATTAGCCGCTGCATATCGGTTTGGTTATCAGCTAAAAGAACAATGTCGTCTGCGTATAACATTCCCGGAATATGCTGTTGTACCACTTCGCCTTGCAGCATATGGGTTAGGCTAAACCCTACTTGACTTTCTTCCAGTTTCTTTTCTAACCCTGCCATGTAAAGCATGAACAGTATTGGGCTCAAAGGGCATCCCTGTTTCAGTCCCCGATGGATGTTGGCCTGCTGGGCGCATTTCTGTCCGTCCCAAGTAAGGTGCACTCTATTGTCTTTATAGATTGCTATAAGGAACTGTACTAACTCGTCATCTAATCCCTGGAGTTTCAGCATTTTCCACAGCCGTTCTCTGTTTACGTTGTCATATGCCCCTTTAATGTCCAAGAACGTAATCCATAGTGGTCTATTCTGTGCTTTAGCAATTTCAATGCATTGCGTTATCACGAACACATTGTCATCCAGTCGCCTGTCTTGTCTAAATCCATTCTGCAGTTCCCCAAGTATTTCATTTTCTTCCATCCATGCTTGAATTTCTGATTTTATCGCCTGCATTACGAATCTATACACCACTGACGTTACTGTGAGTGGTCTGTATGAATCAATACTGGCTTTGTCTCCTCTGCCTTTATATATTATATTCATCCTACTTTCTAACCATTCCTCTGGTATTTGTTTGGTTTCTATCACCTTATCTATTGCCCTCATAAACGATTCCTTACTTTTAGGTCCAAGTAGGTTTATGAGTTGCATTGGTATTCCGTCCGGGCCCACTGCTGTCTGGGGGGAAACCTTTTGCTCTGCTTTTTTCCAATCAAGGTTGCTCAAACTTTGTCACCCGTTTCCTTAAATTAGGGTGCACTGTCAGAAGATATGGGGAGTCGACTCAAGAGAGCCAACAAACCCCACCGAATCTACAGGGCACAGGTGACAAAGGGGGTGGCCGTCTGATGTGCGGCTTTCGCCGACTAGAGCGGCAAGAATGAGCAAGAGCCTTGAACGAAAAACAGCACAAAGACTTATATTTAAACAGGCAAGTTACAAACACAAGCACGAGATAGCGGATCGATAATGACAGACAACTTAGATGGAATTCAAATACAAAAAACAGTCCAATTCGACAAAATGATACAAACAGGAGCGTTAACAAATGAATATTACGAATCGGAGCAGTTAACTAAAAAATTCCCCCGCATTTCCTCGAGGGGGAGAATGTGAAAGTGCGAATGCACGGTTGTCGGCCCGCTTGCGGCGCTTGCGCTCGGCCCCCCAGCCCACCGCCTCGCCGCCTTCTCTTCCATCTCTTCCATCGGGTTTGTAGTATCACGTGTACACCACGCAGTTATCAAGCCGCTATAACGCCGCTGAGTCGCCAACGCACGCCGCTGACGACGTAGTTTGAGTGCGTTAAAGATATAAGGCGCGTTCTGACACCGATATCAGCGTCGCGTCCGTAGCTTATTCGGTAGAGCGTCGGGCTGCGGCCCGCAAAGTCCTCGGATCGAAACCTGGCGCCGGATGCTGTTTCTTTCTCAAATATAGAGGAGCACTGCGGACGCCGCCGACGCCGCCGCCGCCGCCGCCGGCGGTGGATGGTTTGGGGTCGCTTATAAAGAGCATTCGCTCTTAAAAGAAACGAACAGTTCGATGCATATGAGAGACAGAGTCCCAGCATATTCACCGACCGGGCCGGACGATGCACCGCTGTCGGAGGCGAGTCGGCTACCTGGGAAGCGTGGCTTCGCTGTAGGCCAGGCCGTCCGAGACGATCACGGTCATTCGAGGCCCGGGAGCACGTTGGAGTCCTCCAGGGCGCGGGTCGCCGATGGTGTGATGTACAAACTGGCAGGTGCCGTTGTCAATCACGACGTCCAAACGTAGCTGATTTGTTTAGGCGCGGCTTCTCTTTTTATAGGCGCGCCGGCGGGGAGAGGGAGAGCACAACACACAACACGCCCGCCGCCGTCAGCGAATAACTTCGCTCTTCTCCCTTCTAGAATCATCGACGCTCTTTAGAGCTGGCAAGGCCACGCGCACCTCCTCGAAAGTACTGGAAGCTTCGAGGAAACCGGAGCGGCGGAGGTTTTATTTTTGTTGTTTTCTGGCCGGCGAGCCGGGGGGTGATCGTATTACCGCCTCTTCACTCGAGAAGCTTCCAGCCTTGTCTCGGGCGAATAGAACCGAATGGAATGAATCGGACGACTGCAAGAAGAATTATGCGCTGTACACTAAATGAAAAATTTATACAGTACGTTTAGACATCGTACGCTCGAGTTTGTGACAAACTTATTTCCTTTTCGCAGTCTTTTATGGCGCTGATGTTATCGGTGCAGGTTTCCCTACCACTATTGTTCTAAACTTCTCACTAATCACTCGATGAATACGCGCCAACGCGTGCTCTCCTTCTAAATGTTCCCCCTCATTAATCAGGAATTTTTGATGGTTATCGTTTTTTGAGCTTAGTGATTTTACATGGTTTCAAAACTTCTTGGATGCGCTTTTGTCCTTCTTCCGTATTTCTGCCATCCATTGTTCGCTTTTCTGCTTGATCTTTGCTTGCACCATTTCTGCACTTCTAGTTTTTTCCCACGGTAGATATTCCATTTCTCCTTCACTACCTCCGGTTCCATACCAGTTCTTTTTGCTTCTCTATGTTTTGTCGACGCCTTTCTTCGCTGGTCAATAGCCTCTTTTATTTCCTTATTCCACCAGATTCTCGCCTTTCTCTTCCCTTTCCATCGGTTTCGTTGCTTTTCTTCATTCGTCTTACCCTTTATGAACGCAATCATTTCGTCGTAATCCAAATTTTTGCCTGGGTATTTATTGATTTAATCTTCCAATCTATCAGCGATGATCTTTAACTGTTCATTATTCAAATTATTTCCTCCTATTGTACCTATTTCTGCATTTGTCCGGGTTGCGCCTCCAAAGTGCAAGCTAAACCGCTTGTGGTCGCTTCCTAAGCTGGCTGTTCCATTTTCATCTATCCTCATTTCCCGCAGCCTTCCGTATACTCTCTCGGATACTAAACTGTAGTCTATGTTGGACTGTCTGTTACCGCTTTCCCACGTTATTTGTCCGTCGCACTTGCTTTCCGTGTTTATATTACAAGCCGGTTTTCCTGGCATATATCTATCACTAGAGAACCGTTGTGGTCTGTGTATCCATCCAAACCTGCTATATGGGCATTCATATCTCCAACTATGATTATTTCGCCCGAATCTTTGAACTCGTTTATATCTCTTCTCAAACAGTTTACCATTTCCTCATTTTCCTCCCCAGCACTACTTCCCGTCCACAGATACACCACTCCTAACAATGTATTTTTCCCCTCTATGGTGCCTCTAACCCATACATGCCCTTTACAACTTTCATGCAATCTCTTTCAGTCGGTCCCTTGTTTAATGAACATGCCAACACCTCCCCCTTTCTTTATTCCTGTGGTCCTGTTGCAACCTTCCCAGACATAATTGTCTATGATAGGTGGGGCTTCTAGGTCCCGGAGGTGAGTCTCGGCTAAAGCGTACAGGTCTATTCCTTACCGTTCAAGTTGCTTTTGAATTTCCACCCACTTATCTGGCTTTCTGCCTCCCTGCATATTTATGTAGCTGATTAAATATTTATTGCATTTGTTTTTCCCTTTCCGCTTACGGGGTCTGTTTTTGTCTTTTACAGAATTATTTGCTCCATTGTTTCCACTTAAATGGCTTCTGTCAACGCTCTCAGTTACGTCCGTAGGTTCTCCGTTTAGCTCTAGGCCTGGCTGCCTCCCAGCGTTGAGTGTGCATGTGTCTCTTGCTTCCCCTTTGTCTCCTAGTTTGCCTTCCTTAGCTGCGCGGGGCCCCCTAAAAAAGCTACCGCTCTCCCGCCTAAGCGCCACCCCACCTTGTTTCCTAGCCTGGGGCTGAAGTGAATCCCGTCCCACTGAAAAGCTTGCCTATGTCCGATGCTGCCCACTACCCTGTTCACGTCTATCACTTCAAGCCCAAGTTCCCTGCCGCACCTCACGATCTCGCTGTTAGCAGCGAGTACTAACCGCTCGGTGTACACGCCCTGCTTCGTCACCTCCGGCACGGTGCAGGCTGCAATGCGCACATTTTGGGCCGTCGCCCGCAGGTCCTTTACCCCCTTCGCTATCTCCTGGCCAAGTTTTCCCTCCTCTCCCTTTAGAACATCGTTAAGCCCCGCGGCAATCACTACAAGGTCTCTAGCTTTACTAGACAAGGCCAGCTGCCCCTTCGCTGCAGTCATCACCGTCTGCATCGTTTGACCTGGGAAACACCCCACCTTCACACCCTTATCCCCCTTTACCCTTTCCACTATGGCAGCGCTGCTCCTCTTCATGTTAGAGTCACCCGCAATGATTACCACGCTATCATCTGCCACGTGCCGCTCTTTACTGGTACCCGGGTTATCGACTGGTTTTGCTGTCCTATTTCGTAGCACGTGGGCGTAGCTGTTGCCTATTGTTACTTCCACCCCCGGTGTCACCTCGGCGCATGCCTCCGCTTCGCTGCATGGGCCAGGTGGTCGTCATTTGTTGGCGAAATGACGCTTCTTTCTAGCTTCCTCTCAGCTGCTTCTAACTTCCCCTCAACGGCCCTCCGTTCATCGCGTTCGTTACTTAGCGCTGCCTCCAGTTCTGCAACCCGCTTAGCTAACCCCGAGTTATCCGCTTCTACGCGTTCTAGCCGCGACACCACTACGCATGACCGACACGTACCTGCCCCTTCGTCTGCCTCGCTGCCATCCCGCTAAAACTCCTCTGCGTCTACGTGCCGCGGACAGCTACCACACTGTACCAGCTTTCTACGCGTCATCTCGGCTGAAACCCCGACACAACGAGAAAGAAACCGTGCAGGTAAATACTCAGCTTCGGCTGTCCTCCGCTGTCTCTGCCGTTTCGCTGTCCTTCACTGTAGAAACACGCTGTTGTCCTCGGGCGGGGCACGCGAGCGCCACCGCGCGGGCTTGACACGAAGTGCCTCACTCGGCGGCGGCCGCTTTTCCCACTACCCAAGTATTCTAGTTCACTCTAGCAGCGCGCTCGGAGCGCCGGTGTCTTCGCATCCCAGATTTCCGGTCCGGTTTCGGCGTCTGCGCCGGATGTTGCTATCCTCAATTTCCGGTCCCCCTCCGCACGCAACATGGTGGCTCTCGGATGCGCGAGGGCCATGGCGACGACCCGCCAAATCGACAATGAGAAATTGATTGGCGCAATGGAGGCGCGGCCAGCCCTTTGGCAGTCGAAGCACCCTGAACATCGTAACCGTTTCAAGAAGGGGGTCCTTTGGGACGAGGTTGCGGCTGCAGTGCTGCCCGGCGCACCCGCCGCCGATGCAGGTAAACAGACCTAGCCTCTCGATTGTTTTACTTCGCGAGTGCTGCATTGTTTCAGAAGTGAATTCAGTTTTGTACTCTTTGCTCTCGCAGTTCGCTGCCTGCAGACACGCTGGAAATATCTGCGGGATAAATATCGCCGCGTGCTGAATGAGAAGCGTCGCAGCCACAAAAGTGGCAAAGGCACCGAAGACGATTTCGACGCGAACGATGACGACGACGACGACAACACCACAACCACCAGCACCAGCGGCAACTGCCAAAATATTTGAGGACATCATCATCATCATCATCATCAACGGCAGCAACGGAAACCGCGACTGGCAGTACTACAAGCAGCTGGCCTTCTTGAAAGACGACATGATGGGGCGACCGTAAGCATTTCACGGTGTATTTTGGCGCTTGTGCATGTGCGGTGTGTTCGTGTTATCCGCTCTTATTCCCTGCTCACATCACATGCTCGAGACTCGCTGAAAAGGTGTCCAGTTATCACGCGTGTCAGGTTATCACGCCTTTGCCAGATAGCACGAAAAAAAAAACAGAAATCCACCTTACCCCCTGTACATAAATGTTGCTCTCCCAACAATTGCATCCACATCCCAAAAACCAGGGTTCTCCAACGGTTCCAGGTTGTTTAGGTCGGGAGTGCAGCCTACCATTATGTTGCATGAGTGCTCAGTGCAGCAATGGTGTACATTTTAATTCTGCATTTCAACACTGCCGTGTAACAGAACGAGAAGCAAGTTGCCAGCATAATCCACATATGACTGAGTCCACTCTGCCTGCGGCACAAGCTTGGCCGTCGGGCTTGTCATTACAGAGAGTAGCCATGCATGCATGCTGGTGTATGTGCATTCAAAAGCGGGTAGCGAAGTTAAGTGCGAGGATAATGGTTCTTTTTCACCTTCAGGCACAAATCAAACTTGCAAAAAAAAAACGGTACGTAGTGTCACTGCGTTGCAAAGGAAGCTGTAGGTAACCGTAGGCCGTAGTCTGAAGCATGCTCAGAGAGGCGTGCATGCATGCCTTTAGAGCAGCCGACAGCAGCATAATACTATGTTATCGTTTATTTGTAGTCCCCCTGCACAATGCTTTTGGTAATTGAATATTTTCTGAAAAGTTAGGATACGGCCATTGTATGTTTTCAGTAGAGCCTAACCACATCAATATGAAATGCTTGCTCCTGGTAGAGACAGCTATACTTGAGTAATGCGAGGGTCACATATTTCACCAAATGTTTTTTTTGCAGCAGTGTATTCGGGTCGAATCTTTGTCGTTAAACAAACATTCATCAGCACTTGCAAATCAACAATAAGACAATGCTGAGAGCACATATGTACACATTTCCAGAACGAATTGCTGATATTTGTCGTATTCATTCACATCCACAGCACTATAGAGAACATGGACGGCAGTGAACACGTCGAAACTGCCGAGCAGATCTTCAATAGAATATCCGCTGACTTCGAAGATCTGGAAGAGATTTCTTTTCCGCGACACGACGCCGGGAATCCAGGGCTGTCGCCCCTCCAGAGCGACACTCCTCCCTTGGCTGATACGCTGCCCGATCAGTTGACCCCAAGGGTAGCAGCCATTGCAACAGGGCTGCCAGCCCCACAGATGACCCACCCTCCTCTTTGGCAGCCCACAAGGCAAAAAAAGAAAGAAAGCGCATAAGCCAAACTGCTTCAGAGATTCAGAGTCAGCTCCAGAACGTGTCCCGCCAACTTGAGAAAACAAACCCAGACCCTAACGGGCACGAATATTTTGCACTGTCTTTGGTGGCGCACTTCAAAGAAGTGCCAAAACAACACAGGGGCAACTTGCAAACTGCTGTGCTGCAATTGATTGAGCAGTTTAAACGGTTGCCAACCTAACCTCCTTCTTTGTGCAGTTTTTTTATCGGCCAGTAGCTACTTTTTCTTTCCCTTCGCGTTGTGTTTTGCTGGTTATTACTTACACCTGCATAATTATGCCTTCGTTACGTTCAACTGTACAATAATATGTAAAATACTATCAGTTCTTTCTGCGTATTGCTTGATATTGATGGCTTTTCCAGGAAATTTTGTTTCTTCTTGCTTGCTGGACCTAATTGTTTAATGTTTTTTATTTGTTGGCAGTATTACTATTCTTAAACGTGTCAGTTACTTAAACACACTGATGGAGCCGTTTTTTTACTGTTTTTTTCTTCTCTTCTCTTGCTGGCATACCGTTGTGTTTTGGTCTCTTTGCGCTATTACCATCTTTAGATTTGTGTGTTCTGCTGTGGTGTATTGGCGCTGTGGCATTACGGTATTATAATAGGGTTCAGCATAATTGCTGAAAGGGAGAAAACGTCTCAATTTGCACTTGTATAAATGCTTCTTTATCACTGGGGTGGTACAACTGGTAAGCACTGTTGTAATGTTTTGGAAGGCTTCCAAGTACTCTTCTTAGGGAAGTCATAAAGGGCCATGCAGACAAAATACAAGTTCGTTTTATTCGAAAGCTTTGGCGTTTTATATTGCCCACAGCGCTTCTTTTCGCAGCAAGTGATGCTTTATTCAGTGAGATATTAACCAAATTTAGGCCATAATTGTGATTCTCCCACTGAATCGGGTTTTGTTGATTGCGGGGTGCAATGCACCTGGCTCTCAGTCTGTGTCCGTTATCTTCTGTTTCCATCAGATGTGCTGTTTGTAGGTATACAAAAAACACAAGGAGGAATAATTCAGCTATCATTGCCGCTGTTGGTAGCGATTCATTTTTTTTCATCTGTTAGACCCCGCACGGGGCACCTTTAGCAATCTTGGTGACGGTACTGGGGATACCGCGGACCCCGAGCCCCAAAACATAAGCTGGATCCAACCGTGGCGATGTGTTTATAGGTGGAGGGTTAGAAACCACGAACGGCGGCCGTGGCAGCCTTGGTCAAGCTCCGGCCGATGGGCTCCCTGCCTGTCTACCAGGCAGGGAGCTCCGGGACCTCTTTGACTACCAGGGTAAGGTCAAAGGAGAAAGTACCCCCGTCTCCCTGCTTTTATACTATGCCTTATGTTATTTTGAAACCCCCCCCCCCAACCGCGATCGGCCCCCTGAAAGGGGCCGCACCGAAGTATCTTTTCCTTCTTTGCCTTCTATCTCGCTCCCAAAACCAGATAACTACCCCCGTTTTTTGATAATTGAATCTGCGGACAAATCGAAGCCGGTTTCCTCTCAATCTGTATTTCTTATTTCTAAATACCTTGAAGGTATCATCGGCAAAACATATGACGCCAAAAAGCTCAGAACTGCTGAAGTGCTAGTTGAAGTTAAAACTCAGCAGCAATCCACAATCCTCCTGAAACAAACCCGCATGGCAGATCTGGAGATCAGAGTCACACCCCACCGCAGCCTCAACAGTTGTCAAGGTGTGATCTCTGAGGCAGATCTCTTAACCGAGACAGAGACTGATCGGCTCGAAGGCCTAAAAGACCAAGGCGTGACAGCAGTAAGGCGCATCGTCATTAGGAGATACAACAAAGAAATAGCCACCAAACATCTGATCCTGACTTTCGACCGCTGCACACTGCCCGAGCATGTCAACGCAGGTTTCATCCGTTGTTCTGTCCGGCCGTACATCCCGAACCCGCGGCGCTGTTTCAAGTGCCAGAGGTTCGGGAATGGTACCAACTCCTGTCGAGGCAGAACAACGTGTGCCAAATCCGCCCAGCGCGATCATCTCTCCGACAACTGCACTGCAACCAACTTCACCTGCCCGAATTGCCAGGGTCTACACGCAGCATACTCTCGCGCTTGTGAAAAGTTTCATCTTGAGAAAAAAAACATTAACCTTAAGATAACCGAAAACATCACCTTCCCAGAGGCGCGAGGGAGGTTCGCCTCCTTCCCTCTGGGCAGGTACGCCGACGCAGCTCGCCGGTGGGCGGACCGGCGTCTGGTTTCGGCGGGGACCCAGTACCGCGAGTCGGACTTGGTCCCGCCGCCGCCGCCCCCTGGGTTGCCTATGGCAGCCCAACCCGCCTCCGCAACGCTCGCTCACCCAGCAGCGGCTGTGGTGGCAACATCTGTTGGGAATGCCGCTGCATCCACTGCTTCCTCTCCACCGGCCCAAAGCACACGCAAGGGCACGGAGATGGAGACGGAGGCAGTCGCAGGGAACCCCTTCCCTGCCTCACTGCCTGTGCCATCTGTGGTGCTCCCCACGCCTTCGGCACTGGCAGCGCAGGCGAAGAACACCCGAAAGGGTACCACGTCAAGGGGGCCCAGTCCGCTGGGCACCCCTTTGCCTTCAGATGATGACATGGACGTCGAGCCCTTCCGGCTTTCATCGCAGCAGAAGGAACGGGCTGCGACGTCCAGGTCAGTAGAGAAGGCCAGAAAGCCCCTTCCAAGAGTCCAAGCCCCGAAAGACCCTACATAAATTGTCACACTCCAGTAGCTCCGAACACATCATAATGGGAAGAGAAAACATAATACAATGGAACTGCAGAGGCCTTCTGAATAATCTTGACGATGTATACGAAATACTGCATGCTTATCAGACATGTGTAATGTGTGTTCAGGAAACAGGTTTGAATTCTAAACACACAAATTTCTTGAACAGTTACTTGATATACAGAAAGGACAGGGATGGCTGCACGCACTCTTCTGGGGGTGTGGCCATAATTGCCCGGAAATCTTTAGCATGCCACCCTGTCACTCTGAACACTGTCCTTGAGGCTGTGGCAATTCGAACAATAATATAATTAGGTTGATAACGGTATGCTCCATATACATTCCTCCTGATGTTTCACTTTTATGCTCTGACTTCGAGGCGCTGGTTGACCACCTGCCCGAATCATACATCCTGACAGGCGACCTTAATGCTCATAACTCTCTTTGGGGCTCTTCTCGCATGGATGCCCGAGGTCGCCTGATAGCGAAATTCCTTACATCTTCAGGAGCATGCCTTTTCAACAATAAACAGCCTACATACCATAACATAGGACACAACACATATTCATGTCTTGACTTAGCGATTGGCTCCGCGGTTCTCTTTCCTCTCCTCGAGTGGGGTGTGGGCACTGACCCATACGGTAGTGACCACTTCCCCACCTCACTCACATACATAGGTAAAGGCCAATGCAGTCCATCTTCCCAAAACAGGTTCAATGAAGCAAGAGCTAACTGGAATACATTTACAGAGACATCCAAACTACACCACACATCCATAGGACACCTACAGGTTGAAGAAGCTACCCAACTGCTCACGGCGCACATCCTCGACGCCGCCGAAAGGTCCATTCCCCACGTCTCTGGTTCCCCGCGCAACCAGCGGAGGCCGTGGTGGAATGAGGACTGTAGGCGGGCGCGAGAGGCCCAGAACAAGGAGTGGGGTATCCTTCGTCGGTACCCCACGTCGGGAAACCTACTGTTGTTCAAATGGGCCAAGGCGTTAGGAAAACGTGTTCGCCGTGAGGCAAAACGCGATAGTTGGCGTACATTCATAACATCAATTACTCCTACACAGACAGACGGAAAGTATGGACACGAATACGCAAACTCAAGGGACAACAAACAGACAGTCTGCCTCTGGTCAGCACTACAGGGGACACACTCGAAGACCAGGCTGATACACTCGCACAACACTTCCAACACGTTTCTAGTTCAGCACGCTACACAAACACTTTCATGAAACACAAACAAATGGCCGAAAAGAGGCGTATAGTAGATAACAATAGGTCAACATCAGCTTATAACTCAGAGTTTTCACTGTATGAGCTGAGGGCTGCTTTGAGCACGTGTAAACCCTGAGCTCCAGGCCCAGACAACATCACATACACAATGATACAACACCTGCACGCAGACACTCTTCTAACACTCTTACACCTATATAACAAGATTTGGCTTTCGGGGCACATTCCAAACTCTTGGAAGGAGGCTATAGTTGTAGCTTTCCTGAAGGAGGGAAATGACCCGTCGTCCCCCTCAAGTTACCGTCCTATTGCCCTGACGAGCTGCCTGTGCAAGCTCTTCGAGAAGATGATAAATCGCAAGCTCGTGTACTTCCTTGAGTACAACGGTCTTCTCGGGAGCTGCCAGGCAGGCTTCACGGCAGGGCGATCCACGAAAGATCAACTCGTAGCTCTTGAATCGTATATTAAGGATGCCTTCGTGCATAAACAGTTTTGCGTAACTGTGTTTTTCGACCTCGAGAAGGCCTACGACACCGCTTGGCGCTACGGGATCCTCAGTGACCTGAAGTCTTTCGGTGTTTCGGGCCATATGCTCAACCCACTGGCTAGTTATCTGTCCCAAAGAACGTTTCGCGTGAGAGTTGGTAACGCACTATCAAGGATTCATGTGCAAGAAAGCGGCGTGCCGGAAGGTGGAGTTCTAAGCTGTACTCTTTATATAATTAAAATGAACTCTCTTGGGAAGGCATTGCCACCTACCATTTCTTACTCTATGTATGTAGACGACGTACAGATATCTTTTAAATCTTGTAATATGTCAATCTGTGAACGTCAGGTCCAGCTTGGTGTTAAAAAACTTGCCAGCTGGGCAGACAAGAATGGTTTTAAACTCGATCCAGGAAAAAGTTCTTGTGTTGTGTTCTCCAAAAAGCGCGGGATCCATCTGGACCCAGATATTACTCTGAATGGCGTTTCAATTCCTGTTAAAAAAGAGCACACGTTTTTAGGCATAACATTCGATAACAAGCTAACATTTGTTCCACACGTGAAACATCTTACGCAAAAATGCCTAAAAACTATGAATATTCTCAAAGTTATCTCCCACCAGTCGTATGGTGCAGACAGGCAACTCCTTCTGCGGGTTTATAGCGCTCTAGTGGGATCCCGCTTGGACTACGGCAGTGTTGTATATGGGTGCGCAACAAAAACGGCACTAAAAATGCTGGACCCGGTTCTGCATTTAGGGCTACGCCTCGCATGCGGTGCTTTTCGTACTAGCCCTGTCCAAAGTCTCTATGTAGAATGCAATAAATGGTCCCTAGATCACCAGAGGGTGTACATGGACGTTTTATATGCCTCAAAAATCATGTCTATGACTAATCATCCTTTTACTCCGACCATTAATGATGCATCCTCACAGCAACTCTTTTTAAATCGTCCATCAATCTCCATGCCGTTTCCTCTAAGAGTGCGAGAAGAAGCCTCTTAGCTAGAAGTCTCGTTTTCAGGCATTCACAAGACGCCCATCATTGATTCAATTCCACCATGACATCTCCGCCCTGTGTCATGTGACCTGTCTTTTATGCAGTTTTGTAAGAACAGGTCACCAAGGATTGCGATTCTGCAGCATTTCTTGTTTGTGCAGCATAAGTACCGCTGTGAAGAGTTTTACAGTGATGCGTCCAAGACTGCAACTGCTGTAGCTTGTGCTGCGCATGGGCCAAACTTTAACGTCAGTAAAACAATGAACCTTTGTAGCAGCATATTCACAGCGGAAGCATACGGTATTTTAATGGTAATAAATCACATAGCCGAACCTCAAATCCTAAAATCCATCGTGTACACGGACTCTCTAAGCGTTGTACAAGCACTTGCATCAGGAAAGCATTCTAAAAACTTTGTCATCAATCATGTTTTTAAGGCTATCATGTCTGCATATGCATCAAACCTTCAAATAACTTTCTGTTGGGTTCCAGGGCACTCTGGAATTGCCGGAAACGAAACCGCAGATCGAATGGCCACTGCAGCTACACTCTTGAATACAATGGACATAGCAACAGTGCCATACACAGACATGAAGCCACACATCAGACACCAACTTCGCAACAGATGGCAAACACACTGGAGTGAACAAACAGATAACAAGTTACACGTTATAAAACCACGCTTGGGACCATACACAACTGACACACGCAACAGATATACAGAAGTTGCCTTTGCTAGGCTACAGATAGGGCACACACATGTCACACACTCGTATCTCCTCACGGGGTCTTCAAGACCCCAGTGTGGCAGGTGTGGAGAGGCCCTATCCGTAGTTCACATACTCATTCAATGCAAAGCACTTCACACAACATGACGCAAACACTTCCCACAGCTATACAGACTACACGTCCCACTACACCCAGCGTTTTTCCTCTCTGACGATCCCATGTTTTCATTTCAAGTGCGTTTTTAACTATTTAGAAGAATTTCAATTTTTAGACCTCATTTCATACCACGCGTGATCACTCCCTGGCCCTATACACCAGCCATGCTCATTGCGGTTTTGTGATTTTACTTTAGTTTTTGCTGACTTTTCGTAGTGTTTAAGGTTTCACCCCTCATATATGACTATTGTTTTGGCGCTCTTTGCCCCAGTTGGCCTTGCGCCATAAACATCCAACCATCATCATCATCATTTTCCCTCTGTTAGAGTCGGTTGAATTGTTCATTGATGACGGGTGTTTTGTTTGAGTGTTGTATGAAAAAATAAATATCCTGTGAGTTTTTCTTGCACAGTTGGTATTTTTTTCGCGGTGCCAGAAACTGGCAAAATGGTTGCGGACTGGAACGGCAAGAAAACGTTTAAAAGTTTCGGGCTGAAAACGGTTAATGAAAGGACACACAGAGTGGCAGCACGACAGGCAAACCGCTATGCAGCATTTGGGGGGCTCTTAAAAGAGCCATTTGTGGCTTCTGAGCTGAAGGCTGGCGTGGTGGACTTCGCTCCAGTAGCGCAATCCCAGTCCATGGCACGTCTTCATGACTTGCACAGCAGCTGGACCGTTCGCAGACACTGATGACAAGTGGCCTCACATGGCCACGGAAGCCAGTCAGACCACAGTGTGCGAAGCATTCAGCGAAGTGGAAGCAGGCGCTGTTCCTTCAAATGCTTGACAGCTTCCGCTTGACAGACCCCTGGTTGGCTCCACTGCCAAGGCACCTCCCCACAGTCGCTGCAGAAGTACGCCGTGAACAGGTTCCTCGCCTCTGCCGCTTCGCTCGGGAAGTTCCTGGCATGGGTGGTCTCCAGGGGGAAATAGCCAGGCTCCGCGCCATCCCCTTGCACCTCTTGAACGCTGCGACGCCAGTGCCCTGCAACAACGTTTCCAAAGCTGTCATCACTGTCCATGTACACAGATGACTGAGTGTTCTGGACAGTGAGGAAGTTGTGCATCACACAGGCTCCCTTGATGACAAAGTCGACGTTCCCGGGTTGCAAAGGTATGGTGCGGAACAGGATACGCCATCGTGCAGCTGTAATACCGAAGGCGTTCTCGGCACACCTCCTGCAAGAGAAATAAAGTAAAGCATATTAAGCAGAGTAATATTTTTTTATAACTGAGGTTGCAATAAGTACACACCTTTCATACAGTACAAATTGCCTCATTTAGTAAAAAACTAAGATGCTGTGATTGGCCCCGCCAGCACAGCGTTCACAATTAAAACATGTAATATCTGTTAATTAGCCTGTTCGCTATCGTGTACCGTTGTATGCGGTTGCTTGTATACCGCTATGGGTGTGTGCAAACGCCTGCAAATTTACAAGACCGGGTTCCAATTGCTTTTGACGGCACCTGCACATGTAATGCCAGAGCACCTCATCGTCTCTCACAATCGCCAAAAAGTGCACAGCATGCCTGGGAGGCACAGTAAAACCAGCGCCTCGTCCCACAGGCCACCACCACATCAAATATCGTTGCAGCCATCTGTGGAGAAATTTTCCTAATACAGCCGCAGCTGTTTGGAGCAACGCAAGAAATAAGGAAATCAGCGTTGTGAATCACAGCAAGATAGAGTGAAGCAGATTGCGACTTTTCGCGTGCCTACGTAATGTTGCAAGCATGTTAGGAGATACGAGATGGCGCGACAGATTCGGTACTGACTAGTCCTATTATTGATAACTTTTCAAATTCGTTGCATTAAGTCGGCCCGTATTCAACCATGGCCCTAGCCTTCCCTTCGGGGGAAAAAATGGACTTGCTTTTGTTGTGCAGCCTGCTATAGGTCTGCGGTTGTAAGCACCGTGAACAGCGGAGTCTGTTGGACCATCCAAAAGCATTGCCCTAGCCTTCCAGTCGGGGGGGAAAAAAAGGTCTTGCTCTTGTGTGTTCTACTACAGGTCTACGGTTGTAAGCACCGTGAACAGCGGAGTCTGGAATTTCAAAGCGAAAACAATACTTCTTATGCTGAGGCATTAGGAAACCCACGAATCGCACAGAAGAAATACCGTCCACACGATTGTTCTTGCCAACACCACGCTGCAAACTACAGTTTGCCTCTGGAAACGCACTGGCTGCGCGGCAGAATGCAACCGTACATATGGCGCTGGTGCCGCTGCGCAGATAGTGCCGTCGCGCGGTCGCAAGCCCCTTGCTTACACCCTATACATCACCACCGCCCAACTTGCTCCCGATTTATCATAACACAAACAGCTGGCTGCCGTTTGCATCAGGGAATATTTGTGAGGGAAATGAGGAGGGGAAATGCGTTGTTAGATTAGCAATTTCTCAGCAATTCTCAGCCTCCGATAATGGAGAGTTTTAGTTGACCGTTTTTCACGGTCCGCTCCGCTCCGATAGCAAGCGGTAGCGCCATTGCGCATGCGTGGCCCGCTTGGCCTCGGACGGCATTGGCTCCGGTTGCTCTGAGCGGGCCGTCGATACCGGAGCGGACCGTCGAAAACGGTCAGCTAAAACTCTATTGTCGAACAACCAGATTACTACAAGGGAAACACCCGAAATTGCACGGGCTAAACGAATCGCCATGGGCCCCGAGCCAGCTGCCGCCATGCCCCCGGGATGCCATTTGAGTCGCCAGGCTACCAATGCTTTCCGACGGCTACACCACGCACTCCGGCCAAAATAACGCGACACCGCAGCTGCGGCCCCAGACAATGTGTCCTCCCGCGAGCGGCTAGACCCAGAGACCGCTTGCTCTTAACGAGCTGGCTGCCATAAAGTCATTCATTCCCACTTCACGGAACCGCCGCTCCCTCCGCGTTTGACACGTCCTGCGTCGCTGGTGCCAGGAGCTCTTACAGGCATTTTACTTGTTTAAACATTTGTGTGCCCAGGATGCTGCTGTTGGGGCTACTCTCGGTTCTTTTCCTACCACCCTAGCAATATTTCTCAAATATTAATGCTCGTCCTACCTGCTCCAAAAGCCGGTTTTGCTGCTCCAAAACCTACTTTGGCTGCTCCAAAATGACCTAATCATATCCCTGAACTGCAATTTTCTAAAAACTCAGCTGTGTCCTCTTATTTCAGCCCAACCCTTAAAGAAGTGCCACATAAAAGCTGGCACGATACCTTTCACGGCTGAGACGGTTGTTGAAGACCCGCCTCTCGTCCCGCAGCTGCTTGGAAGGAAAGGGCCTGAGGAAATCCTTGCGCAGCTGCAAGGCCTCGTCCCCCACAAAGGCAAATGGTTCCGCTGTGGCACTCGTCCCAGGCAGCAGGCCAAGGCTGGGGATGTCCAGCGTCCCGTTGGCAAGAGCCCGGCCAAACTTTGAATCTTTAAAAATGCCGCCGTCACTCTTGCGGCCCTCAGCTCCGACGTCAATCATAACATATTTGTACTGGCTGTCCACGACAGCCATCAGTACAATGGAGAAGGTGTGCTGAAAGAAAGAGCTCAGTATTACTGAACATATACCAACATGTATGAAGTAAAAGAATTTGACGCAATCGAATTAAAATCAACTGTGCTCTGTCAAAACGACATTGACGGCAGAAAGTGAACTTTTCCAAAATTAGGTCCAAAACCAAACGCACCGACCGAGAAGTGATCTGCGATCTCCTATTGGTCGAGAGTATGACATAACACTGTGCGCTCTTTATGCGAACACCTGTTTCTTATCACAATGGTTCACTGCACTGCGAGTGTGCTCTGTAGTGCTTTAGTGATACAGGCATTCCATAGCATCTCCAAGTGTTAAACCATAATCATTATAGACACAACGGGTGCATGTTTTCTATTTCTGCACACCCATGCAACCCTCTCCAAATCCGAACTGCATCGATGTTGGCTTCATAACAAGAGGAACCCAGGTTGTATT